>NC_143016.1:47131586-47731586 GCF_055824585.1 Amblyomma mixtum | reverse complement strand
TTGTGCTGGCAAATTGGCCTCTTAATTAGGTCCATGGCAAAATAATTCAAAACACAAAGTGTGCAGTTTCATACTGAATTCTTTCCCGATTATTAATGTTAATTTTTGTGTGAGGGTCCCAGATACTGCACATTTACTCAAGCTTTAATTTAAACATAGTCGCATATTGTTGTGGTCACTGCACAGGCATAAGCTGTCTGTGTTGTGGACCAGGCTGGATTCAAACACAAGTGCTCAAGCAAAAGCGTCGATGGCTGAGAATGTAGCCAACACCTGTGCATAAGCTGGTGGTCAGTATCTTTTCAGGACCCTTTACATTCAAACATGAATGACGCTAGTTGCTCTACAAACATGGCCTTAAAAAGGTGAGGGATTGTGTTGTGGTTGTAGGTGGTGGTCACATATAATTCTGGCCCCGTAGCACTTTCATCCACTTGTGGTAGCATCTAAGTTTTGGTTTAGTTTAGTTTAGTTTAGTTTATGGGGTTTAACGTCCCAAAGCGACTGAGGCTATGAGAGACGCCATAGTGAAGGGCTCCGGAAATTTCGACCACCTGGGGTTCTTTAACGTGCACTGACATCGCACAGTACACGGGCCTCTAGAATTTCTCCTCCAAAGAAATTCCAGCCGCCGCGGCCGGGATCGAACCCGCGTCTTTCGGGTCAGCAGCCGAGCACCATAACCGCTGAGCCACCGCGGCGGCATCTAAGTTTTGGGTTAAAATCATCATCTTGTCTCATAAACCATAATTTTGAGGGGTTTTTTTTTTTGCTTCTTTTCAAACTGCAAGTGTTTGTTGAGTAGCACAAACCTGAACTCCATATTAGTGTCAGTAGGTTTCACTCAGGCATATGCTGATAATACAGGAATGCATGATTTAGGAAGTCGATGTAATCAACACCTTGCACCGTTTCTAAGATCGAATTTGGCGATTGCAAATGGAATTTGATTCTAAATTTAGTTGCTTAATTAAGGCAGGTGAATATGAGTTTGCATGTCACGTTCATGTCAGCTGTGAGGGCAGTTTCATCAACCGCACGTCTCGCGGTCGAGCCTAGGCTCTGCCTGGTTTCAGGCAGAGCAATGCGCGCCTGGGCAAATTATACTGTCGGGTAAAATATTTAGAAAATAGCGGAGATCGCGGAATTTCAACCGTCAGATGAGGCGCGAGGAAATCGCAAGCGCGTGCGGAGAAAACCGGACCTCCGCTCGCCTACCTCAAGAGCCATGTAAGGCCTCGGGTTAAGACTTCCGGGCAGGTCCGCTATCCGAAACACGGTGCCGCGACGACCGGCTTAAACGCTGCCCAGGGGTGGAATTCAAGAGCTGCAGTTTCTCTTTCTCGTTTTCTATGCGAAATTGGAGCAATCTATGGGGCAGAGGAAATCTCACCTGCTGTTCGAGGCCGTCTTCTTTTTTGCTGGCCAGCTGACACGCCCGACGGCAGTGAGCGAGCTCGAGGCACGCAGCGCGCGTGCCACGGGTTCTCCACGCGGGTTGAACCGCCTTAGCACAGTTACGCCATCCATTGGCTAGCCGCCCGTCCTTTCTTTCGGCAACATGGTGCATCTTTAATAATTCACGCTGAAGTTTCCAGCCGACATCAGGCTAAAAGCGAAACTCGCTGTGCAAGTGAGCAATCGTCTGAATCTGCTCTGCGCTTTCAGCGAATGACGCCGCAAGTCGTAAGCTCGCTGCATGACGCATCTGTGAGTTCGAAAAAAGCTCCCTGATGAAGTTATATAAAGGTTCGATGTCGGGATCTAGGTAGAAAGGCGAAAGTGCGAGATGGCTATGTCTGCGTAATAGTTTACATTAATACTTCAGAAGAGGCAGTTCGTGTTTATCACGGTTTTTACTATGAGACAAAGCCATCGGCGATTGAGTGGCTTTAGTGTGCGCTCACATTTAAATGCGCGCATTCGCTCAAGTCATTTAAATTTGCGTCAATCGTATTGCGAGTTCGAAATCTTTCGAACGAGTTGCTCGCTTAGTTTAGTTTCGCGCCGCACTATCACGCGCGTGCGTGCGCGCGCCCAGAAACCGAAACTGATCGCTAGTTGCTAACAGAAGCTAAATTTTTTTGCGCGCGAATTTGGGCTGTCAAACAATTACAAGGCTATAGTTTGGTTTGAAACTTTTTTTGTTGTAATTACGATCTTTTAAGTTAAACATGAAACTGTTTGCGTAATCTAGCGTACGCAGCGACCTGGTACGGTCGCCGTAATAATTACGAGAGCAGTTGCGGAGGCGGAGAAACGGAGAAAGGCTTGAGACCATCGCAGTGGGCTGCATTAGTGGATGTTGTAGAGCGAGCATTGACGGCCGGTTGTGTTGGTGAGGTGTGCGAAAACATCTGTGATGAGAATCTTAAAACTACGTCGTGTTTGACACTATTCAGCCAAGTGACTGTGTAGAACTAATGTGACGTTACATCACTACGCTCGAGCCGCCCGGAGTCCCTTTCCGTGTTTTATTCGGCAACGGAGCCTCCTAGAAGGCTCCGAGGGGCGCCCGAGCTCTTTTGTTCCTATCGGCTTTCTTGCTGCAATCAACGCCATGGCGCACACCCAGCCAAGTGTAAACTGCAGTCTGGATGATATCGACCTCAACAGTTTAAAGGTATGTGAAACTACCTGTTCAGTGAAAATTGGTCCCTCACCTCATTTACTCATGATTGAGCATATCGAAGCTCTCTAGTGTCAGTCGGAGGGGCTGCTTTTGACAAATTCTCTCGAGCTAATAGCGAGTTCTTTGATTACCATCTGGCACTCGAAAAACACACGAGTGCATATTCAAACGATTATGAGTCCAGGTTCGCTCTCCGTCGACCTGAGACGTATGCTGTGAAAGTCAGCTGGTCAGCCGGAATGCCTCCTTGTCTGCTAGGCCTAACAAGTTGGACGTCTCGCTGGCAGTTTCCCTTTGATGGAGGGACGCTTGCACGGGTAGCTCCGTGCGCTCAGTTTTAGTTCACTTACGCGCACGTGGTGCAAATATTTACTCGAGGCTTGTGGCCCCTGTGCGGACTCTGCTTGGGTTAGAGATTTGAGCTTCCCTTCTCGCGTTCGAGAAAGCGCCGCTCACGCCCAACCGGAGGCGAGAGCAACATTTCATGCTTTCTACCTTCACTTCCGGCATGGTTGCGTCTCAGCTGCTCGTTCTTAGGTTTCGTTCCTTTTCTCAGCCTTCTGGATTGCGAGGAAAAGTTCGGTTTGTTGTGGTTAAAGATGGTTATCCTCTTTAGGAGGCGATTCCCTTCCCTTTTTTCGTGTTTGGCTATCGCGCGTCCCGCTGCGCTTCGAACTTCGTAGTACAGAACGTCTCCACTCTTGCTGCTTCCGTCGAAACGTCGCTGGGCCGATGCCCTGTGGCGCTTGGCATGACTTATCGAATGCGGATTCCCCCAGGAAGAACACGCCTTCGCTGCATTCCTTCGCGTTGTGCAGGTGGTTGTGGCGACAGGTTTTTTTTTTTTTCTTTAGTTTCGATACCTTCATGTTGGCCCCAGACATGATTTTGGGCGTGCCGTTGGTTTGGTGGCGCATCGGATAGCTCGGTTCCTGTGCATCTCGTGTAAACGCAGGCAGATAATGCGTGACCGCAACCAACAGTCAATAGAGTGCATTGAAGGGCGTTGGTGTGTCCCACGCAAGCACGTAAGCAGTAATAATAATATAATAATAAAAAAAAAAGTTTGGGATGAAGTCGAGTTCATTGCACTCGTCTCCAGTTCGCATTTATCGTGAGACGCTGGTATTTTTTCTTGTTCCCGACGTTTCCTGACATAATAAGCTAGCCTGCAAATTGTGACGGATTTTCGCAGCTGTTGGGCTGCTATGAGGTTACTGTAGTCGGCGCGTGGTTGCGTAATGGGCGCTCCTGCATGTAAGCGAAACTGGCGATGTGCGGTTGAGGCTTGCTTTTGGAGAGGTGGCTGTTGTTTCCAGGCGCTCAAGGCGAAGCGTTATGGAGCACAAAGTGTTTAATCAGCATTGCTCGCGCGACTTTTCTCATCGCCTCCGCATCGGTACCAATGATTGCTGAGTGAACCGCGTCTCACCAAGCTTTCTCGATAGTCAATTCGTGCGATATGTTCACCATGCACTGATCGCTGCGTCGCTTGAGATCTGGTGCGAAACTGACTTGTACCACGAATCCTGGCATGTGAGGTGTCGGGTCGTTTGTGACTCGCTGTATGACCTCACTGCTTTGGTACTGGCATGTTGCCAGAAATTGGTCACCTAATTTGCAGCGCTCTTTTTCTGCTGCCGATGTTTCTCGGAAGTGTGATGGGAGCATTAGTGTCTTTCTCTCCTTTTCCCCCCTTAACAGTGGTTTGGCTTGTGCTTTGAGAGATCAGTGTAACATTTATTCCTTGTATAGCTAAAGCCTCATTAATTTGAATTTCGTAGGACTGGAGAAAATGTTTATATTAGCACTGTCGGATTATTGGGAGGACTGAAAAAGGACCATAACAAAGTGTCCCACATCTACATTCCTTTATTTGCTGAAAAAAATTCTAATGATTGATTGCTTTGTGCAAGAAATTTGCACGGCAGTAGATATTTTTCGCTGGTCCACAAAATAGTGTAGTGTCCCTCCACCCCTTCTCCACACTCACAGATGATGCACAAAAAAAAAAAAGCAAGCCCACCCTGTGTACACACACAGGAACTATTGCAAATATTGCTTACAGGCTGTGTGATAACACAGAACACTCTGTCAGCATGGTCTGCAACACACACACAATGAAAGCAAAGAGGAAAGCGACAGAGAGCAGCAAGAAAGCATCCCACTGTACCTTATTAACTGATTATGATAGCACGTATGAGTATGGCACTTTTACAATTGTGTTGGGCATCACAGCCATTCGTGCTATTGAGGCCAGGTCTCTGAGTCGCTGTCATTTCCTGTGCTCTGTATACACACGAGCTGACCGAAGCACGGCCAAGTTGCTCCAAATTAACGATATTTTCATATCACAGAATAGCATATATGCCTGATAATACCGAACAGGGGGTACAAATTATCCTGTTTTATTGCGAAAGCAATACTGCTTGCACTTTTCTGCCATCGATGGATGTTCATCCTTCGCTCCGGCGCGCTACCACGTGACCGCGCGACGTCACGACAAGAGGAGAGCTGGGGGCCCAACTCGTCTCATCGATGGAGGCTCATCCTGCGCTCCGGCGCAGGTGCCGAGTGAGGGCGCTCGCTAGACTGGGATAAAACGGGGCTGCGGGTGTGCTCCTCGCAGTGCTGTGCTATGTCGGAGGATGCGTACAAGGCGAGGCTGGAACGGTGTGCCGCGGCCAAGCGACGGCGCCGTGCCGAAGAAACACGAAGAAAGGGAACAACGGTTGGCGAAGCAACGTCCGTATGCTGCAGAATGGCGAGCACGCCGATGTCATCAC
Organism: Amblyomma mixtum; assembly: GCF_055824585.1. Lineage (NCBI taxonomy): Eukaryota > Metazoa > Arthropoda > Arachnida > Ixodida > Ixodidae > Amblyomma > Amblyomma mixtum. The sequence continues at coordinate 47,726,168 of NC_143016.1, read as the reverse complement.
CGATGTACAGACCAAAAGCCATTTCTTTACGGATCACCAAAGCGTGTTCATCGTAATAAATAAAGCACATTTACAGTAGACCCATGTTGTGTCCAGAGTGAATCCATACGGGTAACCATATTAGCAGAACCAAGTCGTGACCAGAGTTGCACTATACGGGAAACCATGTCCAACTACCAGCAGAACCAGGCGCAGCCAGGTGTTATTGCTTTCGCAATCAACCAAGCTAAGCCTTCAGCCAATTTTTCCAAATTAACTGGGTTTGAATTAACACAGGTTTGCTGAATTTTAATTAAGACAAATGAACTGAATTCCTGAGTAATGGCTAGGGAGTCCTTGGTTAATTTTGATTTTGTGATTTCTGTGTGTGGATGGTCTCATTTTGCTGGTGCAGCAACAGAATGCCAGTGCTGCGAAAAAGTGCTGTTTTTCTCTATTTCTCACTGCGCAGTGTTTTGAGAGCCATAAATAATTATGTGCAGCTGTAGGGTCTTTATATTTTTTTCTTTCCTTGCTCGCTCAACATATTTACCTAATAGTAGCTTATGGTTGCAGTTTAGTAAGATTGTCTTACTTTCAGATTAATTTGTGTCTTTGAAACTCGGCTTGCTGTCATTTGTAATATACACAAGTCCTTTCTATCGTTCATTTTCAGATTCGAAAGTGTCATTCAGTAGTTGTGCCACGACTGTATATTTTTGCCTTCATATACGCGATGTGCAAGGGCTACATATAAAGCTTGGTATTTGATGTAAGCATGAATTTTTAGAAACATTGGATGATTTGAAAGTTTGCGCTGATTGATTTCACTTAACAAAGCTCACACAAACTTTGAATAATTGCCTTCTGAATGCAGAGCATTCTTTCTCTATCCCATTCTTTTTATTGACTCTCACTCGTTTAAATAATGTTCGTACTGTTTGGCATAGAGTGTTGCATTGTGCCCACATTAGGCCACTAGGCTGTGACGATGCGGACAAATAATGTGCACCCGACGCGAAACTTGGTTACACGAAAACAATATTTATCTTCTTGGTCAAAGGTTTAGGGGAAACTTCAAAGTGGATTAGATATATAATAAGGGGATAATTACTCATTGGCATCCACCAATGAGTACCAATGAGTAATTACTCCCTTATTGTTTATCTTCTATGACTATTCGTAACAGTAATGATTGAGCATTTCGACCAACGTGGCCCAGTGCAGCACTCTATGCCCAGAAATATTAACATGTTTAAACAAGTGAGAGCCAATTAATCAGTAATCATACATCGTATTTTGGGGCGTGACTGCAAAGCGTGATAAAAATGCTGCCATTGATGACAGGGCATCAAAACAGACCAGCACCCACATTAGTCAGAGGAAAATAAGGGCAAAAAGAAATGCAGGAAATGTACCCAGAGTATTGCATGGCATTAACAATTGGTTGGTTGGTAACAACTTTATTCATAGTCCTGCAGAGCTTTCGCCGACGGGGCCTTAGGTCTCCCACGTGGGGACGTCGAGGCGCTGCCTCGCCGTAACAATACTTGCTGAAATTATTGGAAGGCACATAATGCAGGGAAGTATGTTCACAATGGCATACAAAGCTGATTGTTGTGTTATATGGGCCGAGGAATTTTATCTGTATGTTAGGTTAGTTCCAGCATTTCTAGGCACTAAGTAGTTTCAGTGGTATCTTATGGTTCGAGATAAATGTTGTTTCAAGTAGTTTCACTTCCTGCTTGGCACAGTTGCTGACAGAGAAATATAAAAATCTACAGAAGAAACCAGGTCACTCTGTGGGGCCTTTATAAATTAAGATCAAGCACTTGATTGAGCTTCCGGAAACATCAGGGTTAATGCTGGCATTGCTTAACCAACCAAAGGCAATGAGACCATATTTATATATTCTAGAAAATATTAAGGACCCCTTAGTAACTGTAGCCTGTCAGAGGAGTAATGGTAAAATGCCAATCAGAATGATGTCAAGCAGGAAGATGCAAGCTGTCTATATTATGAACAATGCATCTGCAAGAAGTAGTGAAACTAAGATGTTTGAAAGTTTAGGTATGAGAGTTAATGGCAAGTACCTCAGTAGTATTCTGGCAATGTTATGTTTATGTTGCTAAACAGTTAAGGGGAGCAATTACTGCATATGATCAAGGACCTGAAAAGGCAAAGTATAATGGTCTTATTAATGAATGATATTGAGAAAACTAATGGTATTTTTAAAATTGAATGAAGCATCAAGTTTTTGACTGGTAATGAGGGATTAGAAACAGTCGGGGAGTATATCTTGGCCATATAGTCGCTAGCAGTGGAGGCCCATGAAGGAAATCTGTAGGGAAAAAAAAAAAAAAAAAATCATTTAGAGGTTGTATTGGGGACACACTTAAATTAACTTGCCATTATCCCTCAGAAAGAAAGTGTGACTGGTATATTCTACCAGTCTTTACCTGTTGGGCCAAAACTTTGAAGTGAACGACAGAGCTTGAAATGAGACTGACATTGACACATCAACTGATGGAAAGCAAAATGGCAGGCAAAAAGTTAAGGGCTCCCTCAAAGCACTTCTTGAATTTAATGAGTAGGTAAGTAAACCAGCCCTGTAGCTGCACTGTATGCCAAGCAGCAGTCGAGCCAAATGTAAATGCTCTGTGCACAGAAGACCTGCAGTCTCGCTCCAAAATTTGCTTCCCATTTCCAGCACTTCTTTGAAATCTGTCACTTCTATTTAACTTCTGCGTGGTCTTCACTGCTATCATCGCATGGTGGTCGGAGGGCAGTTGCGAGCTGGATTTTTTTTTTAGTATCTTAAAGAGCAGGTACCAATGGGAGAACGGTGGCAAAGAAACCAATCCGTCCTGTCACGCATTTGTGTTGCCAGTAATTGGCTTGCGCTCACAAGTAGAAAAAAAAATGTAAGACTCGGTCATTTTGCAGCGCATTTCCGAACATGGGAGGGTTAGCATAGACGCGTAGCTTCCAGCACAGTGGCCACCTCGAAATGAAGAGGAAGCGTCGTAGTAGCAAAGAGGAAATTTTCATCCAGTAATCATCTTTATCACCTTTGAAAAAAAATCTGGTTTCGAAAACAATGAACCTGTTGGCTCTTTGATAACCTTTTCAGTGTTAACAGTCTTGGCATTTCTCATCTGGATGCTATATATATGACAGTTTCTAATTTCAACATGGGACACACAGGTTAAATGTGAAGCTTGCTTTGTTTTTTGTGAAATCGGTTTGTAAACGATCACTTGCATTGGTAATGCCATTTGTATCAAAGATACAAATTGCATTACCAATGCAAGTGATCGTTTACAAACCGATCTTGATCTCGATAAGCAGCGGGATTTTGTGTGTCATTGCTGACATGAGACAAACTAAAGGGTCAGATAGCACCAGTTTCACTCATTTCATTGCAATGCCATGGCCACTTGCTGATGGGTAGCAAAGCATTGACACACGGAAGAAAAAAAAAACAGGAAATGGTAGGAGTGTGGGTGCTCTGTTCGCCTCGTCGCCCCTGGAGCTCGTTCTACATTATACTGTGCACTTTTTGAGCAAGATTAATCTGGAGATTAATCTTTTCTCTGGGAAAATGCCTCAGCTAAATTTAATTGCACCTTACTTGTTTGCAAAGAAATAAACCGCTTGCATATCTAGGTTACGCTCAAGTAGGGTCATCAAAAAATTCAGACATCGTAGAACTTGCTGCAGTGTTGCAGCTGGTTCTCAACGCTCAACCCATATAGGCCGAAACTTCAGAAACAACAAAAAATAATAATTTTTTCGTTTATTTCATTTCACAATTCCAAATCGTTCTTTCACTGATGGAAATACTTTGCTCAGCCTCGACTTTTGAGCCGTCCTCATTCATTACCTGTTACCTGTGGCGAAGCTTCCAACATTTTGCATCGATTTTAATATCGCATTTCACTTCACGCGTGGCAGATTCCTCATGATAATGCGGAAAAGTTACTTGTTCTTTTTTTGCAGATTTACAATGCAGTTTATGGGGTCAAATTTCAGAAATGGCATCCAGAGAAGACTGGCGGATTTTTCTAAACGCACACAACAAACGAAAACGAAATGCACTCAACACAATCCTTGCACAGAAAAGCTTTAGACACTTTTGAACGCTAGCAGGTGCAAGGCACAAGTGCTACATGTAGGGCACTAAGCATATATGGGCTTATTGGCAGTGAACTAGTGTCTAGCAGGCAAGTTTTTGGGCATTTAGGCCTTATCTTTAATCTGCAGCTTCTTTATTATGGCCTTGTATAAATTTTGCTTCAATATTGAACTTGTCATGCCAGAAGTGTCAAACACTTGGGGCTGTTGTTCTGAAAATGTCGATTTCAGTCCTTTTAGTGTTGGCAGGTGTGTTGGTAACTCCTGTTTTCATCTTTTATTGCAGGATCCGGCAGGTATATTTGAACTAATTGAAGTAGTTGGAAATGGTACCTATGGCCAGGTGTATAAGGTGTGTATATTGTTCAAACATATTTTTGCTTTCGTGATACGATTTGGTCCAGAAAAAAAAATAGCCCAGAGTTTGTTGCTCTATTTCACTCTGTTGGTTAAAGGTGCACTGAAGAGGAATCTGAACTCATCTTTTTGCTGCGGGAACTCAATCTGCACGTTCCGAGCATTCTTAGAAACTTCGATTTATTGCCCTGTGTGGCTGATTTTCCTAATTAAATCGAATTAACGTCCGGCTCCCGCCTTTTTTTTTTTTAATTCTCCCTCGTACGGTGGGCGGAGTCGACCAACGCGTAGAGTGCCTTTCAGCCAGTCCCGCGGCGGCTTGCCGCTCTGCCATCGGCGGAGTAATACGTAGTAGTCCGTAGAAGCAAATAGTCCGCGCGTATTTTTATTTCTGCGGGCTTATTTTGCGGCTATATTATCTGCGAATGAAACTATTTATTCACGGAAACCTAAAAAACAAAATAAAGCGAAAGCAAAGCCTCCACGTAGCTGGCTGCAAGGCACTCCATGCGTTGGTCGACTCCGCCCACCGTACGAGGGAGAATTTTAAAAATAAAGGCTGGAGCCGGACGTTAATTCCATTTAATTAGGAAAATGAGCCACACAGGGCAATAAATCGAAGTTTCTGAGAATGCTCAGAATGTGTAGATCGAGTTCCCGCGGCAAAAAAGACCAGTTCAGATTCCTCTTCAGTGCACCTTTAAGCGATAAATCAATCAGGTTGTGCATAAAATCTTTCTGTGGTTTAAAACACAAATTCTTAAAGGCATCTGGCATGTAGTATCGAGGTAATAAATTTAGAGGATGGATCTGCTGTGAATAAGCGAACAAATGATACATGAGCATAGCTGAATCAGATTTGCTGGGAAAAACAAAAACCCTGCAATAAAAAACAACAACAAACAAACAAGCTTGTTCTGTTTAATGCAGGGTCGGCACACCAAGACTGGACAGCTTGCAGCCATCAAGATCATGGATGTCACTGAGGTGAGGGTTTTTCTGCAGAGATGTGTAGATTGCACAAACTGTGATAAAATAACCACCAAAGCAGTGATGTGCAATTCAAGGTTGATAATATGAGCTTTACTTTTAAGACTGCAGTTAGCCTTTTGGCTTGCTATTTGCGGATTAATTTGCCATTAAGAAATGATTCCAACACATATGTCATTTAGGCAGACTGCAGGAAAGCTGCACGGAGTCTCTGAACTGAAACCTGCGCCTTGCACAGGTTTTTTTTTTTTTTATCTTAGTTTAGCTTACTGTTCTTAGCCAAGTTGTGTTGACATTTTATGACTAATGTGGTACAGTAGGTGTATGACTGACCCATTTCATGTTATTGTTGTCACTGTGTGCATGAAGGAAAGGACCTGCTTTTGTTGAGGTGGAAAATTCAGTAGCATTAAACGTGGTTTTGATGATGTTGAATATTCTTACAGCTTAAAGAAGATGTGACACAATGTAAGAATTAGTGGTCCATCAGTGCATGGTGCACATTTTTACTGAAAAATGCCTTATATGTAGTTTGAAATTGTAGAAAACTTGTGCTAAGTAAGTGTTCTTCTTCTTGGTTCTTAATTGCCTGAATTTAGCAGGAAAATGAACTGCATGGCAACAAATCTGTTCTTGCGTTGTTTAGCACGAGGCATTTGTTTTGCCCTATTAATATTAGCCTGGGAAATTCTGCTGTGGAGGAATTAGTCATGACCTGAATGCTTGTAATGCCTTAAAACGACATTAATCATATGATGTTTCTGACCTCTTTTATGCTGTTCTAATTAACATTTGTATTTAGTACTTTATTGTCTTCCCTCTGTTATAGGATGAAGAAGAAGAAATTAAACTAGAGATTAATGTCCTCAAAAAGGTAAGCATACTGGGACAAGCCTCTATGTTTAATTCCTTCATTTAGACAATTAGCCGAAGTTTACGCTGTCTAATACCCCACGAATCTCTAAGGACTTCAAGAATTGTGCGCTTTTGTTCATATGTGCATGTCCAGCTAGATGTCGTGCTTGTAGCTGCTCATAAATTTGTAGGGAAAGAATTACCCATGATAAGCATTGCATTTCTTTATTAGTATACTGGCATCATAAACATTCTCATATAAATGCAAGCTACTGAAATGTAAAAGCCAGGATTTCATTTAAAAATGTTTAATGTGTTTCAACGGTTGAATTCTTCTTGCAGTATTCCCACCACCGCAACATTGCCACCTACTATGGGGCATTCATACAGAAAAGTCCACCGGGCAAAGATGATAAGCTCTGGGTGAGTGTATCGTTCCTATCTGCCACTGGGTAGAACCACGCAGTATAGTGCATTACATTCTCATGCCTGCTTTCTTCCTTTGCAGTTGGTCATGGAGTACTGCGGTGCTGGTTCAGTCACAGATCTGGTCAAGTGTAAGTGCATTTAATGCATTGGATATTAAGCTCTGCCAGCAAGGAGCAAACCAAGACACTTGTGTGGCCAACTTCACTTTTGGTCTGCACTCTGCGTTTAGCTCAAGAAGGTTCCAGAATCGTTGGCTTTCTTTCAGCATGTACTACTACTTATCACTCTGTTGAGTGCTGATCTCTATAAAAAAGTTGTTTTAAGCAGCAGTTAGTGAGCGCGTCATCGCTATAATTGTAATTCTGTTTGCAGCAACCAAAGGCCAGTCACTGAAGGAAGAGTGGATTGCGTACATATGTCGAGAGATCCTCAGGGTAGGTGACGCCTTGTCTTGTCATGGGCCGTTTTGAGGGAGGTGGAATGCTAGCACTGTGGTGCCAAGTCGTTGTCTCTTCTCTCTCCCACTTCTTCCCAGGGTCTAAGCCATTTGCATGCTAACAAGATAATACACCGAGACATCAAGGGGCAGAATGTTTTGCTCACCGACAATGCTGAAGTGAAACTTGGTGAGTCTCATTTCAGTTGTCAGAATTGAGTTGTTTCGGGGCTGGTTGAAGTTGTGGTGAAAAAATTTTTCTTGTGGTTATAACTTAATTCAAACTTGGATGCGTTGCTAATTGCTTTGCTGAAGGCACATCTGACTGCGCAAGGATGCTTATTGTTATTCTTGTTAAGTAAAAGTGGTGATATTCTAGCACATTGACATTTGGCTCTGTTCGTAGTGCATCCCATTACTCAGGCAAGCATAAGCGGTTTACAAAAAGCACTGGCATGTCTTCAGCACCAGGTGCAGAAGACATGCTGCTGGAATCACCTATAGTTGGACATCACCTAAAGTGTAGCTGAACACAGGGTAGTAGCGCTTATGATGCACTACCTGGGGCAGCCCAGTGGCTATTGCAGCAGAAGGCTTAGTTAACTGAATGGAACTGCAGGTTTGTGGACGTAGTGTCGGCGGCAAAGTGTGACTAGTTTGCAAAAATTTAAAGAAAGAGAAATGCAAACTCTCTGTAGCAATATAGAAACGGGGCAGGCAATGTGTAATAATGCTTTCCTTAGCATGAGAAAAGTTGTCAATATGCTCTTAAGAATGCGCCACCGACAGCCAGCTCTAAATCTTGTGCTTAAAGTCGAAATTTAGTGCCGCTGTTATTCTAATGGCAGTTGAAGGTGCCTGATTGTGTACCGAATAAATACTGCAGATTTGCATTGTGATTACTTTGGCAAGTGAGATCGGCTACAACATTGCCAAGTTCCTGTTGTCTTTCAGGCAGGAGTTGAAATATATATATATATTTTTTTGTAGATTATTGGCACAGTTTTATTTCTGGTGTTCAGTGAAACACATTTTTAAGCTAGGTTACCATCCAACATGTAGGTTGACTAGAAATTTTGGCATTTGGTTATTTTGCAGCTTGTTGCGACTCCCTTGCAGTGACTATGAAATAAATTTATTGAGATTATGTAAAGATAGGCAATCCATCACTCGTCACCCCAGCACAAGAATTTTTGAGCTAGCATCAATAACAACAAAGTTATAGGCGATTAAAAATCACTCTCCTCCTCTCCCCCCTCAACTCGTACGCGCGGGGCACTATAAAAAAATAAAGAAAACAGCTCCGGGACTGGGCTCTGCCCATGAATACGTCATTCGCTGACGTTCTGTTTACGACTTCCAGTTGTCGCACTCCCGAGGAGCAGCGTGCGTCGGCAGCGTCTCTCCGGTCTCGGCGCTTTCTTGGTTGCCGAACTCGCGACAGAAAGAGGCGGCAGAGGTAGAATTCTAGTACACTCTAGCAGAGGTAAATTAAAACCATATGCGCGAAGGCAATGCCCTCGCTCGCGCTTGCCCGAGGGGGTCGCGCGGCGGCTCGAGCAGACGATTTTCACCGCTACCGGAAGTGTGCCCGTGTGCCCGTGGCTCGAGCGAATGACAGCGTGTGGTGGCCTGCCGACGTCATGGGACTAGTGACGTCTGTTTTCCCGATTTTGGTTTCAGAATGGCTCCCTACGAAGACATCAAACGGCCCGCGAATTTTAAAAAACACGATTTTTAAAAATTCATAATAAATTGCCGGCTCAGTTCCGAAGACTCATACTTGGTGTCAATGCTTCTGAGCATCACTTCTAACATTTACAAGCGGCTTTTAATTCTTTGCATGGTCCCTTTAATGCGTTTTATAATTGGTCCTCATGGAAGTGAATGACTTAGTGCAATAGCGCGGATATAGCAAAATCGCAGCGATTTCTCTTTAAAACCTGCTTGACTATAGCTCTGCAGCTGTAATGGAATAACTACAGCAAGAAAAAAAAATCTTCTCCTCAAGTTTCCTTACTGCGCTTGTGTTGCCTTCTTGGTATTCAAAAGGTCGGGTACCACGGGGCGTTATGGTCTGTTTAGAAGAGCACCACCTAACTGTTTTTGGTTGCACCAGTCTACTTTTTATTGCTTTTGTTGCATTATTATTAAGGTCCCGTTACAGCAGCTTTCCTGAAAATTTAGCTCCTAGTTTTGGTTCTTTGCTTGCGACACCGGTGGTGAACGTACTGACCAAGCTGCTTTTCTCCGCAGTGGACTTTGGAGTGAGTGCTCAATTGGATCGTACAATAGGACGACGTAACACATTTATTGGAACTCCATACTGGTGAGCTTCTGCAAGGATTGTTCATTTATTGACTTTCTCCCATGCATCTTCTTACAGACTGGTGCTGTATGTTGTAATTTTCTGTACGTATGTGAGTGACCATTGTGTGCAATGTTTACTTTGCGGCAGTGAGCTGCATCGATAGCTAAATACCAGTGCTCATGTTGTTGCATTGTATGTGAAAAAAATGATAGGGCCTCTATACTGTGCTTGAGTTTTCTTTATTTAAAAAATTTACCTTCACTGCCTAGTGACGTAAATGCCAAATAACTTTTAACACCTGACAGGTTGTGAAATGCTATGTTACTTGCATGTGCCAGTAGGGGTTCTGTAATAGTTGCCTTAGTAGAGATGGTAATTAGTCTGAAAGCTTGGTGAACAAAGGACAAATGTGTCTTTCTAAGCATTGTTCTTGCAATTTTCTTTTCTTTCTCTAACCAGGATGGCCCCTGAAGTGATTGCATGCGATGAGAATCCAGAAGCCACTTATGACAACAGGGTGTGTATGGATTGTCGAGGTCTCACACAGCAGAGCTGCTGCAGGAATATTGTTGCACACATTTGTTTTCCTCCGACCATCTTAGGGCTCACATTCTTGTGGCAGTCTCTGTGAACTGCTAGCCTGTGTAATAGTTTCTTTGCCTAATGTCATTGTGTCCTAATGCAGAGTGATCTGTGGTCCCTTGGAATCACTGCACTGGAAATGGCAGAGTCACAGCCACGTGAGTTTACAACTTTTATTCTGATGATTTGATGTTAGCCAAACTGCTTACTGTGCCTTCATAGTGAACTTTGGAGCACTTCATTGTGCCCAGGATTGTCAAATGCAATTGTTGGGGTTACATTTGAAACTGTTAATGAATTTGATTTGTGTGTAGTTTCGTAGTGTGATCTGCATTTCAGAATTGAACTGAACGCTTTCCGTCAAGTATGAATGTTAAAAGCTTTTTATTCTTTTTGGCACACCGCTGTTCTTTTTGTATGTGCTGGGTGTGTGCTTATTGTGGCTTCTCTGTTTTTTTTTCTCTCTCTCCCTCTACAGCACTGTGTGACATGCACCCAATGCGGGCCCTGTTCCTGATCCCCCGGAACCCACCGCCTCGGCTAAAATCTCGCAAGTGGGCGAAGAAGTTCCACAGCTTCATAGAGACAGTGCTGGTGAAGGACTACCAACAGAGGCCCTACACAGAGCAGCTGCTCAAGCACCCCTTCATCAAGGACCAACCAACTGAGAGACAGGTGTGTGCCATAATGGCATGGACGCGTGTTTTGAGCTAGTATGAGAGATGTGCCAGTGGTGAAATTCTTTGTCCTTGTTTGAAGGGACGCTAAGGCTAGAAGAGCAAGTGGAGGACTATGTCAGTGGTTTTCGCTTTGGAAACTCCAGCAGTATTTTTTTCTATTTGAAAAGTTTGGTTAGGCTTCAGATTAGGCTTCAGGTTTGATTAGACTAGGTCATCCTTTGGATAGTCCAGCCGCTTTTCTGCATGAAAAGTTGACTGGTGGCAGGGTGAATGCCAAATGAAGGTCCTAATTTCATTTTCTTCTGCTGGCAAATCAGATGCCACCACAGCCCGAACAGAGAACACTTGAAAACAGCTGGCAGATATGGCATTAACACTTCTTCTTGGGCGAGTTGGTGCATACTTGATTTGAAGAAAATAGCGCCAGAGCATGCTCGTCCTTGTCTCGTCTTGTGTCTCGTCCTTGTCTTTTCGTGGTTAGCATGCTCTGGCGCTATTTTCTTCAAATCAAGATATGGCATTATAGAACAAAAATTTTTCCGACTGCAGTGTGCTTTTTGCAGAGACCAGTCTTCTTATAGTGGATCGTGGGGCTGCAGCCAGCAATCGAGCCATAGCTAGGGAAGCAGGATTACACATCTGCTATTTCAGGTGAACCGAGTGTGGCACGCTTGTTCAGAGCTTTTGTTGCAGCTGTTACTGACTGGGTATGGCGACGTCCACTGTCTGCAAACCAACTCACCCTGCTGATGGTGCCAGCCTCAAAATTGGGAAAGCAGTGCACATTTTGGTCTATTGTGTTGGGGAGAAGAGTTGCATGTACCTGAATTCAGCAGAACTGAAATTTTGCTTCGTAGGCTTCGAAATGTCGTATTGCGGTGTAGCTCCCGAGTTAAAAAATCAAAGCAGTGCTACTGCCTCTGCTGTCTGGTACTCTGCTCTCGATGCGCAACGAAGACATTTCGCAGTGAGTTCTTTTAGTAATCCAGGCAAGGTATCAAGAGAGGTTAGGTCTTCAAATTTGCCAGTTTCTCATTTATGCTACTGGGGCGTAAAGTAGCATTGACCTTTGGGGTTGTGTTTGTGGGACACCCAGTGTGCTACCATAGACACCCAGTACACTGTCATAACAGTTATGCCATCATTTGTCCTGAGTTGAGCCCTTAAGGGTGCCCCTTTGCAAGTGTTGCCATTTCCCCCCCTTGGTACAGGTACGCATCCAGCTCAAGGACCACATGGACCGGTGTCGCAAGCACAAGCGCTCAGCCTCTGGAGCAGGAGGCCCCAGGGAGGTGCCAGGCGGACCAGACGATTATCGCTACAGGTTGGTTGCCTCATCTGACTACTGGCAGCCTAAAAGCATATTTACACTCCGATGTAGAGCACATGCCATGATAGTGCATGGCCCTATTCCCCACTGGCTGCCGTAAACTGGTCCACCCAGAACGCTCTGCATGCCTCCTCTTGGAAGTAGCGCATTGGTGGGCATTTGTTAACTGATAGTGGGTATTTGCTAACCGACTGCGGGTGTTCGGTGTTCGATATATCCGGTGTGTAGTTCGTTATAAAAAACACATTTTACGAACATAATGCTAGTGCTACTTCTGAGTGTTAGATATGAAGCGTAATCCGCTATATCAGTTTGTTATATTCGAGTTTGACTGTAGCGCTGAGACACGTCAAAGCCGCCGGAGTGTAAAGGGGGCCAAAGTTTCGCCTGGCGCTGATTCACCAGCTTGATGTCCTTGACCTCAACTGTTTCTTGTGTATGTGCCAAGAACAGCTACTTGCTACAGTTGGGACATCACTGCAGTCTTAGTGCACTTTTTATGACCTGGAGCCACTTGCAGGTTTTTGTGCATAGCCAGTACCTGAGTGCTTTCATTAGGCAAACTGAGGCTTTTATTTGAAACGGAACAACTTACAATGGATTTTTGCATACCAAAGCTGCACCCAGTCAAAGGCATTGCAGCAGTGTCATGTTCGGATTAAGTCGTACGGATAGTTGAGCTAGTTGGTATTACATCATTTAAAAACAAAACAAACTGACGAATGGTAAAGGAACAGACTCAGCGGATGTTATTTTCAGGTGCATTGGGGTTCTGCAGTGTGCAAGGAAATTTCAGCGCAGAAGTAGCTTTGTGTTGCACCTCCATCATTGTTCACCGAAAGAACTCAAGCTATTTTGGGGTAGTGGAGTTCAAACGTAGCTGTCAACAGTTTTAGAAAAAGAAAAAACGGCAGTTGTGAAATTTAAAATTGAAAACTCCTTTAGCACTTGCCCGCATCACTGTAACCTAACTGTTTTATTGAGCAAGGTGCTGACTGATCCACAAGTGGACCAGCAGCGAAGCTGTGTGCCTTAGGCAAAGATGCCCTCGAAAAACTGCACCAATGAATTTGCACATGCAGTGCTGGTAGCAGGTGTGTGTGGAATACAAACTTGCTGTGCAACACTTTACTACAGGAGTAAATCACCAAGCAAAAATTTTTGTTGCAGCATGCTGCTAAACGATTAAAGCGTGCAGTGCTGGGAGTGGACTTCTCAATTGCTTGCAGATTATTATGTGCACTCTAATTTAGACCACTCTTTAACCGTTTCTATAGACAGTGAAACTCAGCATGTTGTAATACAGCTAATATTGGCTTAATCTGAAAAGTACTTCCATGGAACATTGGATTCCTTGTACTTCAAAATATCTAGCCACATATTCTGATCAGTCTTACTTTTTTTTTTTTTATCCGTCTCTCTTTTCTTTGCATGCTAAGGATTGTAAATGTGTAATCAGTATGTTATGTTTCTGGGTGCTCTTTTCCTGCCTGCTTTGTTTTCGTGAGCCAGTCCCTTCCAAGCTCCCATAGAAACTCATGCCATACCATCGTCAACAAGAAGTCATCATAATCTTAATCTCTCAGCTTACTTTGCTAGCACTAATGTGTTTAAATACAGTTTCTTTCCGCGTACCGTTGAACATGGCAATGCATTGCTCGGTCCAGTGCATTCCCTCCCAATATACAGATTTATGTGCATGATAACTGATACATAATCTCGTTATTACTGTTCCCGCGCTCCCAGTTTTATTTAGTTTTCCCTATGTTTTCAAATTTGGTGTCTTATTTTTTCCTGCCGTGTCTTATAGTTTTGACTGTATCTACGGTGTTTTTTGTATATGCCCACTCTTGCAATATCCCCTGTAGGGGCTGCAGTATATACAAATAAATAAAATAAAATAAATAAAGTACAAACTGCTGTTGCGACGCAACTGTAACAGCTTTCCTTCATGCTACATCGCGAATGTCACTTCATGATAATGCTTCGTCCCTTCCCAGCATTTTGACAGCCTACATTTAGTGCATGTAGAACAGCAACGAGCCCAAAGTGGAACTCTATAAACTTCATCACTGCTGGGCTGCTGGTGCAGTTCCGTTGCGCAACTCTGCGACGTGAGCATGAACGACTGAAGGCATGAAAATGAAACTGTGTCGCTGCGCTGTACAAGATGCATTTGCATGGGTTGGCTGCTAAGCATGCTTCTTTTACCTGCATTTTCCCTGTCACCCGCTGCTTAAAAATGCAATTTCTAGGTTCAAATAGATGGGGATTGTGTAGGATTAAAGTGGCCACCGTGAAAATGGTGGAGAAGCGCACTGCTCAGGTTGACTGAGAGCCATAGCAGGGCTTTTAGGACTGTCTGCGCAGGTGAAGGATCGCGAGAGGTGTAAAGCCTTGCAAATACGCGAGAAGCTTGTTTTCCTTAGCAGGAGCAAAAGTAAAAAGAAAGGCAGACAACGATGCACATTTTTTTTCATGCGTGCTTCCCGGCTATTACATTCTCAGCTCATATGTTTATTTTTTGTTTATTTTTTGTAGTCCCGTGAAAACACGTTCATCCTTTCTCGTCTACCTTCGTCCCTGTCTTTTTAGCCGCTGGAATATCTCACAATAGTACTAGCAACCAACTAGCCCAGCTTTCTATGCTTAAAAACACAACAGCAGGCTTCTGCTGTATCTTGAGAACTGACTGTAAAAGTGAAAAACCGGTTGCATATTTCAAATCGGCACAAAAAACTGAACAGGGCTGAGCAGTTTCATAGCATTTGGACTGAAAATAACAAGAACAGCACTAAGGCTGCTGTCTCCCCTTGAGGATAACAAAGTACTCTATGGTGAAGGTTGATGGAAGGTTAAAGCGCCCTCCACTGGCCATATGTCGCCAGGATGCAAATAGCATTGGAGCTACTCAGTGTCCTTGATGCTGTGCAGTGCCAGAGAGGGCCAGTTTGCTGACTTTTTTTTTTGTGTGGCACGGTTGTGATTCGTGGACATGTAAAATTCTTTGCTAACACGGCCAGCACTGCATATGGGCTCTTTTTTTTTTTCTGCAGTGGCAGTGAGGGTGAGGATGAGGACGGTACAGCCGGCGAGCCAGGCTCTGTTGAGCCGGCACAGCGCGACCTGACCCTGAAGCGAAACTTCCAGCAGCTGCAGGCTCGGGACGGCACCCTTACTGCTACCCCCCAACAACAGCAGCAGCAGCAGCCGCCACCACCAAGCAAGCCACCTGAGCTCCCTGCCAGGCCACCACCTGTGCCACCACAGAGGGTTATCGGTGAGTGGCATGTGCCCCTTCCCTTTCGTCAAAATCGGAAGTGGCCATGGTTGCGTCAGTTCTGTACTGGCTGCATTTTTCATGCAAATATTACTGTGGCCTACAGAAGCCAAGAGACAGTCAGCATGCGAGGTGGCAGTAGCTAGTGTTGTGAGATGGTGCAAGAACACTTGTTGCCATTTTGTTGTCGGTAACTTTAGCTAGAAGCTAACTGCCATGCCTAGTTTTTCATGTGTTCAATTTAAGTTCATGAAAGTATGAGGGTGGCGCCATGCAAGCCAAGCAAGCACAGTCAGCCTTGATTACAAGAAATGTCCTGTAACAAAATATGAATGCGACAAAAAAAAAACATAGTCGAACCCGGATAAATTGAACTCAAAAGGGATCCCGAAGTGGTCCAATATAGCTATAATTTGGTGTATAAAAAAATGGCATTAGATAAGCTTATGTGTAACCTAGAAGCACAAATACAATGCACCCGCACTGGTGACTCGCTTCATCCTGCGACGCGCCATCCGCCGGCCTGCTGGCAGCGCACTGCATGCTAGGCATTGCCGTTGCTAGGCTGATCCTGCTTCAGGGGCTCGGATTGCACACTTGCGCCCTGCGGATTTTACGCTCGCTTCGCTGGCGAAGTCTTAACGGAAGTTAGTTTAGCGTTTTTTGTTCAGTTACTGTGTCAACAGTGACAATATCCTGACTTTTTACGTCAAGCAGGGGAGTTACAAAGCACTTTCGCTGCGGCACTACAGCTTTGGTGTGCAGCAGGTTAGGCCTAGCAACACTGAGCAATGCGGCACACAAACCACCACTGTACGGCGTGCCGGCGGATGGCACGTCGATGGCGAGCATCATGCTGGAGTTTTTTTTCTGGTGCACTAATGTGTAAATGACAGTGCCAGTGGTTCTAGGCGCAGTTTCAGCAGAAGCTCACAGTCACCAGTATGTTTGTACCGCGCGTTGCAAAAGGTCTTTGAAGAATTGGAGCAACCACATACCTGGCATGTCATCCAAGGCATCGATTTCAATGTGCATATGCCCCCTGTTTTAACGCACAGTGACATGAGCGCACGCACGCCTCTTTCGCACCGAAATGCCCCAAGGCAGCGTGATCTCAGCACAGATTCTCGCAGGATGAAGGCAGGGGCATTTTTATAACGTGTGCAGAAAAAAATGGATGTTTTCATAGCCAGTGTAGCGGTTGCATTAATTACACGAATACATCCATTTTACAGAGATTTCTGGAGCACCACAAGAATGGTACCACAGCGCTGATTTTGAAACTGCGCAAGAGCAACGCTGCCAAATTTTTGGAAACAAATGTTGTTCATGAGGTATCCAGTAAAATCTAGCAATATTCTGGTCTTATTTGACAACAGTGAAGTTTTCTCTTTAGTGAAATTTTTTTTGCATGTCTCGTGTATTTCATTGTAGTGGGAATCAACTTTATTTTCTTTTGTTACCGTGGAAGTTCCGCTTTTACCAGGCTTTTAGTGTGTACCGCTCGGCTGCCAATCGCAGCATCAGTGGTGTGCAGGTGCTTAGTGGTTCAGGGTGTGGTCGCAGCTCACACATTCGTATTGTTCATATCACTCTTAGCGGCATGGGAAAGGTTTCAAAACATCTGATATTCTGCATATTATACCCAGTGCACTCCAGCCAGCAATTTTATAAATCCATATCAGCGATGATCATATCGTCAGGATCCTACTGTACTTAGTTTTGGGGACAGGCCAATAAATTATAATCAGAATTCATTAAAAAAGAAAGTTTGTGCTGTAAGGCATATCCCATATGCACTCCGAAGCATTAAGCCTGCACTGCGAAGCATTGAAGGAAAAGTCTAAAAGAGTTCTGTGTCCAGTATTGTGCCAGTCTCCTGATGGGACATTGTGTTTCAGTGGTGCCAGATCCACCGCCTCCCAGCAAGCCGCTGCCCCCAATCCCTGTGGAGGAGGAGCGCAAGCCAGCCACACCACCACGTAACCACCAGGCTGGTGCCCGCGGAGGTTCATCGCACCAGCAGCAGCAGCAACCCCTGCCACCTCCACCCAACAGCAGGGGCCCCAACCGCAGGCCAGAGGTGAATAGCCGGCCATTCTCTGTGCTGCTGTGTTTCCGCGTTTCTGCCAGGGCCACAGGCTGGCTCTAGAAGACAGCCTTTCGTGCCTGTACGCAACTCGTGTATGGAGCTACCAAAGCCAGTGAAGTTTGATTGAGGCACACTTTGAATTGACACTGAAAGGAGTGCACACACCAAATTTATTATGCCAGCCTGCTGCAAGAGCTGGAATGGGAACAAATGAACAAGCAGCAATTATTAGTTATTTAAAGCCTCACGTCACCCAAGTCCAAATTGACATCATAGGTGCCGTTCGGCTGTAGAAACCGAAACATCTTGAGAGAACAAACTCAGCTATAAGTTATTCACCAGGAGCAGGCATACCATTACAGAGAAACAGCACGCAGAGAACATTTGGTGTGCATACCTGTGAAGTGGACCCCTTTGGAAAAACTTTGGAATTCTACTCCATAAGTGATAAAAAGGTTGTTATAATTGATAATTAATTGTATTACCCTGTATCGTTAGTGACGGGAAATCAGAAATACTGCATTATAGCAGAATTTTCATTGTTTGCCTGTATTTAAGCTTGTATTAAAAAAAAAGGGGGGGCACAGTTGCTTCATAGGTACCTTAAGTATGGTGATTCAATTCTGTAACTTTTTTTTTTTGGCCGCCAATCAGTATAGAGTTGTAAAAGGAGGATGAGCAGGCAATTTGCAGGCATTTTCATAGGTCTCAGTGTGGATAGACAGCTTGCTGGGTTACATATGAAGCCTTGCATTAATTCTCATGGTAATGCCTACATTCCAGCTCTTAGACGTAGCCTGCGAAAATGCAGTTATTACTTAAAATGTGACATGGAATTTCAAGGTCCCTGTCAAGACTGGGTTCAGTAAAGCCTTGCATCAGTTCTGGTAGTAATTTTTTTTATCCAAGATTTCATATGTAGCTTTGGAAAAGGATGCTTCACTACTTAAAGGGGCAGTGAGGACAACTCTATCCTGTTGTAGTTCTTAGTAAAAATTGATTGTCTTGGCCCTCTTTCAATGCTGACGATTGTCGGGCAGCAGAGGGCTCATTTATGATCAAGAAAACTGGGTTTAAAAGCTTCCTTCCGTCCTTACCATAAGGGGAATGGGCTGCCACTGTTTTGAAGTAAATGGCAGCATAGCGTATACCCTGTGGGATTCACGCACAAAAATCTGTGTCAGCACAAGCATTTTGCTTGCAAAATTTTCCAGTGATGGCGGCACCTGTATTTCGCTGTTGGTTCTTTTTCAGCTTGTAAAAGCTGCGTTATCGGGGAGAGTGGTCTTTTTGTGATTGGAACACGATGCTCCCAGTGGCCCTTTGAAGGAACCGTGACTTGAAATTTCAAGGTGCCTGTCAAGGCACTCACGGGGCTGAATTTCCACTGGATGTGTTGCTGTTAAGAGATCGGAAGCGGGCGGAGTGGGTGAGGGAACAAACGTGGGTTAATGACATCCTATAGTCGAAATCAAGAGGAAGAAATGAGCAAAGGCAATATGATGCAAAGGCAATATAACCGATGGTCCTTGAGCTTAACGGAGTGGATTCCAAGAGAAGGAAAGCGTAGCAGGGGTTGCAGAAAGTTAGGTGGACGGATGAGATTAAGAAGTTTGCGGGGATACGGTGGCCATAACTGGCGAAGAACAGGGTGAATTGGAGAGACATAGGAGAGGCCCTTGCCCTGCAGTGGGAGTAGTCAGGCTGATGATGATGATGTGTTGCTGTCCTTTGCTAACGAAAAGCGGTGTGTTCCCTTCAACAGGAGCTGGAAGTGCTGGCGCAGCAGCTGAATGAGCTTGCCCTGGGTGGTGCTGGTGCACGGGGCTCAAACGGAGCCCGCCTGGTGCCAGCGCAGAGGATAAACGGTGCCCAGCCCAGCAGGCCACCCCCATCTGCCACCGACCTGGTGGGCTCAGACTCCGACGAGGACGACGGCCTTATCCAGAACGATGGCACTCTTTTGGCATCGGACCCGCCGAGGCCGCTGTACGTGGTGAATTCCTCCTTCCCGGCCCTTGTTCTTTTTTCTTCTCCTCTTTGTTGCTTATCGAAAGAATGTCCTTTTTCGAGGATGGGTGACCATCATTGTGCACCCTACAGTAAAGCCACCCGCAGCACACAGTCAAATCCTAATGGGTTTATTTGGAAGAGACCTCTTTAGGTGACATCACTGCATAATGTGATCTGAGTGCACTGTTCACCCTGGATGAATTTGTGGTGACTCCATGCGGACCACCATCTGTGCAGGGACAGGCCAGAAATGCAATTCTTCTTTGTGGCCACGAGATAAAGGCAGAGCAACCCGCCTAACCTTTTGCCTTTTGAATGTGATGTTATATGGCTGCACAGAAAACTTTCTAGAAGGTCTTTACACCTGATTCAGCCCAGTTTTTACGTCTGCAGTGCTGTGAAGAGCTCGGCCTACTCCACCGGCATTCCAAAAAGAAATATTGATGGCATCGTTTGGAGAAGATAGGGGGACTAGAACTTGCCCGGGTAACGATCACTTGCTCACTTGACATCCCGTGAGCAGCACCAGCTGATAAACTTGAATACTGCCATCCTAGTTCGTCAAGTGCTGCAAATTTTAAAAACTGAATGGTGAATATATGGCTTAACTCTGGTACTCATGAAACCTGCCCCATAAATTTAATGCATTGGCATGCCTGCCAGCTCTCCCAAAAAGTCTGGGGAAACTCATGATTTTCGATCGCATTCGCCGATTGTAGAAATTGTCATCAGCTTTATCGGTAGTACTTCTTCTGAAAAAGCTACTTTCAGCATGCCTTTTTCACATGCATCCCCTGATATCTTTTGTTCATCATTATTGGTATCTTGCCATGATATGGGCCCCATGCCCTTTGTTCTTGGTTCTCCTCCTTCGCTTCTCCACCTCCGCTTGTGGACTGCCGCTCATGACAAGTTCGGTATCGCTGGAAAGTTTGTTCCACCGAAGTTCTCCTCCGATTACAACCACATGTTTACAATAAGAAATAAGCCCACAAACATTAAAGATGCGGCGGCCTCTACAAAGCCCTTGCCATGAACTGCTCATGCAACTTAGTGCCAGTTTTCTTGAGTGTATTTTGAACCGTCTGCCCTGCTTGCAGAAAGTGTAGAACGACAATGGCTTGATTGATTTTGATAAGTTTTGTTGCATTGTATTTGCTGTTAAATTCTTATGCGGTGACGTTCCTACGCTTTCAAATTATTTTTTTTTACTCTGCAACTACCGTAAAAACCCGCGTATAATACGAGGTTTTTTTCCCATAATTAGCGTCCTAAATTTCCACCTCGTACTATTTGCGGATCCGAACAAAAATTTTCGAAGTTGCTCGATGTTTTGGTTTCGTTTTTGCGGCGTGGCTATGGCTTCGCTTCGCTATTGGCGCGTGGCTACGGCTTGGCTTCGTTACTCTCGACAAATGACGTCACGACGTCGTTTCTTTGTTGATCCGTTGGGTGCGCCGGGGGGTCGCGGTGTGCCGTGCGCCTGTTGACAACACACGTGCTAGCATGTAAGGCACGCTTCGTGAAGTGGATATTGTTTTAGAGAGCACGATGTCACGGTCTCGAAAACAGTACTCGGCTACTTTCAAGCGATTTTGGCTGCGGAGAACATCGGCAACGGTGCGGCCGGGAGGCAGTTTGGTGTCGTCGAAGGAAGCATTCGTGGGTGGCCACAACAGAAAGAAGCCCTTTTCGTGTGCAGCGGAATGCGACAAAACTTTCGCGGCCGTTTGATGGTTGTGTAAACAAACCGTTCAAGGACGCAGTCAGGCGGTGCTACGCAGAGTGGATGCACTCAGGTGAGCCTGCAGTGACGCCAACCGGGCGGCTGAAGCGGGCTTAAGAAGTGCAGCATCTCGAACGCCCTCGATGGCACGGAAGATGAGTACATTTGGGATGATTTGTCGGACAAAGAAATGTTCGAAGAAAGCGCTACTGAAGAACAAAGTAATTGAAGTGAAGTGCGGGATGCGATTTGAATAAATGTCTTCTATGAGCTTGTGTTACTCGTATTATACGCGGGTGAAACTTTTTTTCCCATTTCGCGTCTCTAAATCTTAGCCCCGTATTATATTCGGGTTCGTATTATACGCGGGTTTTTACGGTACTTGACAGTAGGGAGTGCATTATACAAGCGTGGATATGATATTTAGTATTGAAAAAAAAAAGTCAGATAAAAATAATTTGAGAACATCGCTGTATGAGCCATTCCTTTGGCAAAAGTTAAGAGCAACTCTAGGCTCCTACTTTGTTTTGTTGTGATGCCAGGCTTTCTGCAAGTTAGGTGTAGCAATGAAGCACATAAAAATTACTGCTGAAGGTATACAGTGAGATTTTTTAATTAATTCATTTAGTGTACCTGCCAATAAGCACATCATATTTCACCGCTTTACGCCAAAAAAAAAAAATTATTTCACCTCTGTAACCTGCGTCCTCCCTAAAGCAGTGGAAAGGACTCTGTGGTGTTCACTGTCCAAAGCATTTTGAGCACCAATAGGTCGCAACTCAAAGCTCTGTGACTTTTTGATTACATGTGGAGAGGGATGGACATGTTGTGCTTTTTTCTGTTTCATTCCTCTTTGGTGGCTCTGCAAAGGCTTTGTGTGTGTGTGTGCGCGCACTTGGCCTTCGCAGGCCCCCAGATGGCTACAACCAGGAGACACTGCGCTGCTTGGCGTCCGAGGACCCTCTCATGTGTCAGGCTCCCAACCGTCCCCTGCCGCCAACACCCGACGAAGAGGAAGGCCGCAACGATGCCACTCTTGTCATGCGCAGGGTCGGCCGTTTCTCTTTTCTTTGTCGCGACCTCTGCCCCCAACCTCTCTCCTTCTGGGCTGGGTGTGGGTCATGACCATGTGTCTAACCCTGGAAGTTCTTGCATGTACTCTAGTATCACTTACCCCTTCAGTTTCTTGTTTCTGTTGTTGTTTCTAATGTTGTTTCATGTGCACCACCTTGCCACCATGTTCAAAAAATGTAATCTCTCTGTCGTTCTTATGCTTGCACTGAAAAAAAAAAAAAATTGTGCCAGATAGCAAAAGGGCGTAAATCGCAGTCCTAGCATAACGCACCACCTAAATGGGGGCCAGTCAGTGTAGTAATGTACTGCATTTCGTTCGTGCGCATTTAGGCTTTGGTGGAGCACTTTGTTAACAGCTTATGGTTTCCACTGTCGTGGCCACGTGCATTAGCAGAGAAGCTGAATGGCAGGCGCCACCTTACAGATACCCAGCAACAGCAGTGGCAGCAATCAGCCAAGGCATTCGCCATCAGCTGCAAAGAATGACCACGGAAGAGCACCACCAGCAGCTGGCAGCACGGCGGCACCAAGTGCCGGCAGCCGACGGTCCGAAGAGCACCCCAGGCGTTCCAGTCACTCCCAGCAGCAGCAGCAGCGGCCCAAGGAGCGTCCACGGGAGAGCAAAGGGCGTCGGAAGGAGTCGTCCGCGTCGGCAACCACCGCAGCGGAAGTGGCCAGTCGCCCGGAAGCACGGCGCCCCATGGAGCGGAAGCACTCGCAGCAGCTCCCCGACCGTGCTGACCGCAATCCAGCAGCAGTGGCCGAATGGCTCATGAAGCACTCCGGGTCACCCTCAGTCAGATCATCGCTCAACTCATCTGGTGGAACTCCTAGCCCCGAGAGACTTTTACGCCGTGAAGGAGCAGATACCACGAACTCAAGTGGTGATGCCGCGGTTTTGCGAGAGGAGACAAGTAGTAAGGTCAGTGAGGGAAAGGAAGGCCAGAACTTTGTGCCATAACCCTGCTATACTTTCTAGTTATGATTGGTTACAATCAAGCTGTGCAGCTGGAGTAAAAAAAAAAAAGTTCACTTGAAGTTACTGCAATATATTAGCATGCTTAAAACATAAGACATCCTGCCCATTTTTACATTGGCATCTCCTGTAATTCGTTGTTTTGCCATACTGAGGAAAATATTTTGACAGCAGTAACTAGTTTGTTCACATGCTGATCTTTAAAAAATTTGGTTGAAAATGAGCTGTGAACCTTCAAGAAATCAATCCAGGAGTATGCCTGCACATGCACCCTTTCACAGGTTTACGGAACGAAGCAGTCATTAAAAATTTTCTTTGTGGTCTGGGTGTGCAGCCTGGAATTTGAAGGTGCACCGTTGTGGTTACATGCACACTCTTAAGGGGGGACACTGGTCTTGAAAAAAAAATTTTTATTAATGAAGTCACAGTTACAAAATCTTCAGGGCATATGTATTTTTGTGTGCTGATTCCGAATATGTCATTTAATTTTATGTAAAGCAATTCCTTGAGCACTTATGCAATTTTTATGCTAGTATTTTGCGGAGAGTTTTGAAGAAAATTTGCTGCGGGAAACTCGCTGAAATGTATGCCATTGGGTTCTCTTGACACCAAGGAATGCAATAAAGCTGAAATTGTCTTCCTGCCTATCAAAGAACTTAAGTTATAGAGTTTTGAAGTTGTCGCTTCAGAAATGAGAAGGAAAATGTGTATTCCTGTGTGTGAAGTGGCAGCTTCAGTACCCTATTACTCAAGTTCTATGAGAGCCAGGATGATAATTTTACCCTTATTGTATTCCTTGGTGTCAAGAGAACCCAATGGCATACATTTCAGCAAGTTTCCTGCAGCAAATTTTCTTGAAAACTCTCCGCAAAATACTTGCATAAAAATTGCATAAGTGCTCATGGAATTGTTTTACATGAAATTAAATGACATATCTAGAATCAGCGCACAAAAATACATGTGCCCTGAAAATTTCATAACTATGACTAAATTAATAAAATTTTCTTTTCAAGACCAGTGTCCCCCCTTAACTGCACCTTTCACTTCCCGGGTGTGTGCTTTGGCTGCGGGTTTTTTTTCTTTAGCTTCTGTGTTTTGTAAGCTTTCACAGCTCTAAGTAGATGCCATTAACTGTGAAGTTGCATTTGGTGCTTACGTCGAACTGTTGCACAACATCACCAATGCCTACCATTTTTTTTTCCCCTTTACAAAGTGATGCAGCAACTTGAATTTCTGTGCTTTTTGCATCTTCGTGGTTTTGTCCTGTGGCAGCGATCAAGCTTTTGCGAACTTCTTTTTTGTGTAATGTCCAGTGTACTTTTCCACCGTGTGCCCTTCTCTATGCTTGCCTACTAACGCTGCTTTCTTTCTCTGGCTAATGTTGCTTTCTCCCTGGTTACTAACACCGCTCTCTTGTCCTGCTAAGGTCTTCTCTGCAGTAACTTCTCTTCCTTCTTCTCTGAGTCGTCTTTCTCTCTCCTGCATGGGTCCTCTGCAGTCATCTGGCCTGGGTGATGCTTTTCCCTTCCTTAATTTTTAACCTGACCTTGAACAAGCGTTTCACTGCTGGTTTTATGATAATGGGTCTGAGTGTTTGTGTGTGCGCTTGCCAGTTTCTTCTCATCAGTGAGGGCCTTACATTGTTCTTTTTTCTTTTTTTTTTTTATGGAAATGTTTCACATTTGTAGTGTTTCAAGTTCGTAAAAGAGACTGTGTGGCACAAACTTTATTTTTTTATGCATAGTTCGCAGATTCAGTGTTGCGAAGGTGCATATGGTGGCATTGTGGCAGACACACTTTTTGGCGCAAGTTCATTGTGGTGCACACATCATCTGATGAAGCAGTGAAGGGCAGGCTGTGTTGTGCTACTTTTGTGTGCTCAAATGTTTTAGGGCATATTAGAGAAGTTACAGATCAGAGCGAGATTTTTTTTTAAGAGTTGTGTGAAGTTGCAGTGTAGGATTTAATGATCAAATTGAAGTTATTCTTGCACCTATGGGTGAAATCAGTGGGCTGTACATTGTGCAAGATATATATGCAGACAGAGGCAGAATTTTTAAGCATTGGAGCATATATTTCAGCTTTAGTGGGAGTTAGGTTTCTGGTGGTTTCTATATTTGGAAGTGCCACTGATGGAGAGTTCCACTGGTCGATCCGGAAGCAGCCTTTGTTTCACTCGTCCTTTTGAAGCAGCTCGCTCCATGGCATAGTGCCCTCTCAGTCTGCTGAGCAGAGGTGGATTTCACCGGAACTGCATCACTACAGTGCCATCACTTTAAAATTGGTCAGGCCAAGTTCGCTTTTAACACAGTTTGATGCATTGGCGGGTGACACTGAGTTGTTTACATTTTTGATGTAGTGTTGTCAGTTTGAGTAGCTATACCTCTTGCCCCAATTAATTCAGATAGGGATTGAAGTAGCTGAAGCAGCAGCAGCACCACTGATGATAAAATGCATGTGACCTTCAAGGCACTTACCGTATTTACTCGAATCTAGGCCGGCCACGATTCTAAGCCGAGACCCGAAAGTTGAAGGCCACAGAAAAAAAAAAAAACTTACCTCGATTGTAGGCCGGCCGAAAAAACAACTGCGAACAAGAGGTACAGCACGCAAACGACATTTATTGCCAGGAACCCGCTCAGGCTGATCCTGGGCTGGCGTTTGGGCGAGGAGACATATGCAACGCCAGCCCGGGATCAGCCGCTGAAGTCCCGCCCGGCTTGGAAGATTTGACGACTGCTCTGCAGCGAGTATAACTTTCCACTTGAAGGCGGCACTATAATGGCACCGCCTGTTTGGTGCCATGGTGTTGGTGATAAAAACCGCGCACGAAAACTTCACTGCTGCGAATGTGCTCACGCCACCGCACGAGAACAGAACAAGGCCAAAATGGCAGCCAGTGCTCATGTGTGCTTTGATCAGTATCGGCTACGGATAGCAACGGCTACGGATAGCAACGGCTACAGTGCTGTCTTTCGTTGGCGTTTTGTGGGGGCGCCACCTGCGTGCTACATTTATTCGTATTTTACGAATACGAAACCTCGAAACGAAATCCTCGAATCTAAGCCGACATAAGAGTTCTACATCTCGTTTTTTTTTGAAAAAACTATTGGCCTAGATTCGAATAAATACGGTATTGAAGAATGTTTCCTGAGCCACCTCATAAATGGCTGAAAATCATCCACTACATTCACGCTGCAATGTGCAACTATTTGGAAGAGGGTGGGATGTGGTTACGAAGAAAAGAAAGATTCAGCAATTGTCTCGCCCAGGGTGGACTTCTGATGATTGAAGGGCAGGGAGGGTCAAGTTTCCCAGGTGACCAGTATTTAGATTTGAAGGCATAAGATTAAGCTTAATGCAGAGCACCTTGGGAGTTCTTTGCGGGATGCGACTGCTTTGTATCGTGAAGAAGTGCTGCTGCTAACGAAAATGTGGCAAGCAGATATCAGGCCCGACTTTCATTGTGGGATGCGACTGCTTTGTATCATGATGAAGTGCTGCTGCTAACGAAAATGTGGCAAGCAGATATCAGGCCAGACTTCCATGCATATGTTCATGTATGAAAGCTTACGGTAGGCCTTCTCCTGGTGCGTGTTTTTCATAGGCTGATCAGTAATGTCACTATGGCAGGTTTGGTTGCTCTGTCAGTGATGTAGCACTTCGTTGCTCCGAATGAACCAGTGGAATTCACTGAGCTTTAGGGGTCTCTGATGTACTCTGAAAGCGATGCACTTCGACGGTAGCCATCTGTGAGCCACTGCGCATCATGGCTGCATCGTATTGCCAGCAAGTGCAAAGGCCTCGCTAGAGTTCCTGCATAAGCTCCCTTCAGGAGCAGAGTTGCACAAAGGTCAGTCATAATGCTGCGTGGTGCGATGCAGCATGAGCTGGTTCCAGTGCTGCAGTGAACCAAGTGTGAATTGAATGATGCCTGGAAACTTTCACAGAGGGACACTTTTTTCAGTTGGCGCAGTGTGGAATGAAATTCATTGGCATGAGCATTGAATTTTGTGCTTGCAGAACCGGTGACATGCATGTTGCATCCAACTTTTGAGGTGTAGGGATTTATAGGGCTGCCTCATGTTCAAACCCTGTAATGCTTTAACCTGTAAGCTGGCCTGCATTTGTAATGGATGATGACATGCTTTGTCGAATGAATAGTAATTCATTTAGATGTATAAGCAAGCGTCCTTCCCATGTGCCTTTTGTAGGGCAATCACGAAGACCGGCTGGGTCGGTCTGACCTGTCCCAGAGTTCGTCGGGCAACCTTTCCAGCGCCCGTTCAAGTGGTGGTGAGCTCCCAGATTTATTGCCACGTCATGCACAACAGCGCCAGCAGGACAAAACCACGTCTGAAGAGGTGAGGCACTAATAAAACACCGTGTTCTTGGTGGTGCGCATGTAATTGAATCACACTCATTCCCAGCCTGCTTCTGGCACTGCCCTCTAGGAGTTAGCCGTTAATTTTGAGGCCACTTAGCATTTCTTAGTGTTGGAGTCGTTTCTTAAAGGACACTTTTATAACCTGGTGCAATTGCGTGTCATGACTAGTCAAAATAAATTTAATAGTATGTTTCATTTATTGGCCTTAAAACCAGAATTATGATGACAGTCTTAAAATCTGCAGGACTGACGTCATGGTGAGTAAAAATCAAGCAGCTGATGAGTTGATAATTTGGGATGGTGATAGTGAATGTTACTTTCTGTTTCAAGAGAACCTTATTTATCATTTTCTGTGTTGCCCTGTTCGTACAGTTGGCAATTGCAACTGAATAATTTTTCGGCCGAGAGCTCATGCGAGCTAGTGTTTCTAATAAGCCAAAAAGCATCTTTGGGCCTGGTGCATATAACTGGCATTTTGGTGTTGGTGCTCATTTGCTGATGGCTAGCTTTTCCACCAGGGTGGAGAAGAGGGGAGCTCCTTGTGGTTTTCCTTCATACCTACGGCTGCGCCCTCTGTTGGCTGTGGGAAGCTGTCTCTGCTCCTTTGAGTTCAGGCTGCAGTGTTGGCAGTGGGAAGCATGTCTCTTGAGCATGTGGTGCTTAGGTTGAGGCTGCGGCGGTGACCAGGATTGAAACCAGCATGCAGTACAGTTGGACTCAGTGTTGTGGGGCTGTAGCAAAGCTGAGTCGAGAACACATTTGTGGCATTGTGTAAGCTGTGAAATAGCTGCAAGACGGGAGAAACTGGGTAGCATTCAAAAACACTGGCTTGTTGGTACAATCAAGTAAACAGCACGCAAAAAGGCAGGAGCAAGGAAGACCAGATGGAGCCACTGAGCAACAGCGCGGTTCGTGACCACAGTCAGCTGGGTGAGGCTTATAGAGGCCGAGCTGACGGAAGATGGAGAAGGCGATTCATTTTTAGAGCAGTGAGTGAAGCTGAATGGCATACATTTAATATATTCACTCCAAAAATAATTTCATCGCTCATGGGGCATCCTGCAATATCCAATATCCTGCAGTGTCCCCCCAAAAAATGTTCTATATCTGCAAATATGGTATCTCTGTGGTGCATTGATCGACTGCAAGGTTTTGTAGCCTTCTTGTAACTGTCGTTTGGAATGAACAGACGTGCATGAAAGGTCAGGATTGAGATCGAAGTAAAAAATTTCACATACCAGGTTTTTTTTTTCCTACATTCGACTGCGACTTTCTTTGGGGGCTCAGATTGCTCAAATGCCACTGGTATCTGAGAAATCAGATAGTCTGAAAAAACAGTTTCAGCTGAAACAAGAGTCACTTTATTTTCCAGAAATTTCCTACCATTTTAAAGAAGTGGTTTTCTGCACATTCTCATAATTTACGCAATCATAACACCCGGATCTTGATGAATGTGAACCTTTTGCTGTACTCAGCCAGCAACATCTCAGTGATGACTTAATTAAGCGCTTGATATTCAACAGCTGCACTGCAGTTAGCTTGCTGGCATGTCGCCTACAAGCAGACTTGATGCGGAAATGTCCAAATTGAAAAGCAAGCGCACTGAATCTGGAAATGTAGTTTACCCACCTTATGGGTGATCCAAAATGGGAAGAAGAAAAGGATGAAAGGCAGAGCTGCCTGCCCTTGTTTTTGTATTGAGGTTGTGAGATAAGCTGGGAATGTGCAGTTGTTTTTCACTCTGCGACTCGGATGAGACGTGGCGTGCCAGTCGTCACGATGAAAAGATCGGGACAGTGAGGCATTTTTTGTCAGTGAGCACGTGGTCCTCTCTTTGAAGAGCACTGTCATTTTCGTTCATTCATTGTCTCCGCATGGTTGTGTGTCTTCCGTACTTTTCGCTGCTTCCTCTTGATGACCCAGAATGAAGGGGGCTTGGCTCAGTAAGGTTTTACATATTGCATCTGCCATTCATGTTTGCATGGAAGATGTGCAGCAGTGATACAAGTGAACATTTGCTCATTTGCAATGTGCCCAGTCACTGCCAGCTCCACCAGCTTTGTGTGGACTCTTTCATGGATGTGTTATTTTTCATGGATGTGTTGGATTTTAAATTAGTAAGGTTGTATTGGCAGTTTCACTATTCGTAGCAGTGGTCTGATTAGTGGGAATGGTATCCAAGAATTTCAGAAATGAGGTGCAGTGCATCCGAACTCGCCAAACTGATTGTGTGGATATATTGGCACTGTGGGATTGATGGAACTGGGAAAAAAAAGTAAGAGTTCCGCGTCTGAAAACTGGGTCAGCTATTCATTTTACAATTTTCCTTATGTTCCATTTTGCATAGGCATGGCTGTGGCTCATTACCTCCAATTCCACTACCAACAGTGTAGCGTTGTTCAACGAACTGACCTGTTTGATGCATCATTTATAATTTAGGATGTGTTCTAAACCATGGTGCATGCTCGTAACTCGTGGGTCATGCTTCCTTGTGTAGAGGCAGTGTTGGTGATCGTGCCTATAGGCCGATAACTTTATTTTGTGGCAATATATATGGTCTCTTCTGAAGCTTTCTCACATTTTGTTTATGATGATGGTGAACAGTGAATTACTCCTCCACGTTCTGCACCTGATGTGACCACTTAGGCACAGAAACATGGGCACCTCCTCCTTTAGCTTTTTCTTTTTGTGCACTGGCCGCTTTGACATCTTGTGCAGCCCCTGTGCAAGGCTCAGCAGTGGTAATTTGCAGATCACTAGGCATGCTGCGCCTAGCCCCTCCTTTTCTTTTTTTTTCGTTGCTGTGCTTATTTAATAGACACCCTGGCTTCCTGAGCACACATTTATCTTAGCTGGTGTTTGCATCCTGCATGCAGCCGTTTGAAACATGCTATCGATGTAATCCTGCCTTCCAGACAGAGTAATGCAGATTCTTGACTTCTAGTCTTTATTTATTTCAGATACTTCCAGCCTTTATGTAAGGGCTTAGGCAGGAGTGGGCAATACAAAAACATTCAAACAGAACATGGTATAAAAGCATCACTAGAAATTTTCGACACAGATTGTGCATGAAAATTGAGTCCATCATTTTTACTTGTACGCCACCGGTGTAACAGAGAACTGGGTGCGACTGCAATGCATCATTGGTCCATCTGAGATGCTTAGTGTAGAGGCTGCACTGGTCATGGGGCATCCCTGAAGTTTGTTTTACCACTATGGGAAATCGCTTGCAAGTGTTCACATGTATTTCCTGACACACACACTTCAGGCATGTAAGCAATGTGTACTGCAGCACGTAGGCAACACCTATCTTGGCATCTACACTCAAGGTACCGTATACTGCCATATATAACTTCACACCCCCTGTACTGGGCAGCCAAAGAAGGAAGGTATGCGTCTAAGCACACTGTTGTAGTTTCTTGCGGGATAGCATCATGGTGCATACACTGCTAAAAGCAACAGACTCGCAGTGATGCAATTGTAAGGCTAGGAGTTGGGGGCAAATGTAGATCAGGGGCGATTAAACGATGCATCTCCCTGCCTTCCACAGTTGCGTGTGGCCTGACTGGCTTTCATGCGAACCAGCAAACAGAGCTGTCAACCACAGAGTTGATGTACTCCCTCTTGAGCTTAAGTGGCGGCCATGCTCTCATGCACACCCTCTCCACATTCTTGCTAAGCATGTTGGCAGTCATTCTCATAATGCCTCTTGGTAGCCAGCCGTTATGCATGAAAAATAGCGGGCATACCGATTTGGTAACATTGCCAATGTTCTCAGGTCATGTTATCCTAACCAGTACTATGATATCAGACTCTAAAGCATTTTTGCAACTTTTTTTGTGGATCAGGGTGCCCTGAAATACGAAAATATTCTTTTTAAACCAGCTTCAACAGTTACAGCAGTGAGTTGCTGATTTTGTGCCTCGTTATATGCAAGCGTTCTTGGCAGTACCATGATGTCATAAGAATTCGAATTAACAGTTTTTAACGAATTGCTTCGAATTAAAATTTTAGGCCTCATACATATGTCAGTTAGGACAAGTAGATATAGAGTTATGCTTTCAGCTACATTGCTACAGTGACACCATAAACAAGATGCAGCAGCATGTTGGTTAAAAGGAAGCAGTATTTTGCTTTGCAAAGAGTACTTATTGGTCACAGATCAAATCTTCCACGCGTGTGAATCATCCCATGTTTTAAGAAAGTTTGTTTTGTCTCTGTATAGACTGTAAATTCTGTAAATCTACAAGGTCAATTCAACACAGTATTCAGTTATCTGAAATGTAAAGAAAAAGATGTAGAAGAAAAAAAAACTGCTGTTCAGCATGCTTCTTGCATTGTGCAGCTTGCTCCAGCAGTTCAAAGAAAGATGTGGCATCCTTCGCTACACATATTGTCTGGCAGAGAGAATAGCTACAAAGAAAATTTAGAAAAAAAGGAAGGCTTCTGCTATCTCAGTCTGGGTAGACTCTTGAACTCTGCTGTGAAGGAAGGTATGAAGGATGCGAAAGAAGGGAAAAAGCAACCACAGTGACATGAATAAATAGCCTACCTGCCAACTCTCTCAAATTTTGACCGAACCTCTCAGTTGGACGGACACTACCTTAGTTCTCCCAGAAATCGTTCCCGGCGTTGTCCAGAATTAATTTCTCTGGGGAGAAAAAAAAAAAACTGCAGGTGATACAGGTGCATCATAATTGCTAGCGCATGCTTGTCATGTGGCCGAAGCTAAAATCACCCCAGCTACTAGAAGTGCCGGGAAATTTTTAGGAACATAGAAAATTCGTACGTTTTCGTATACTTATGACGAGCCGCCAGCTTTCCTGTAGGACTAATATGTGTATCTGGCTAATTTTTCGAAAGAAGCAAAGTTCGCAAGTTCAGTTTCTGAAATTAGATGTGCTTCAGGCAATGGTCACACAGCGCTGGAGCACCTTAGGCACTCATTTGCTATACAAACAAATCTTGTCATGATTTCACACATTTGAAATGCAAGAGATTAGCTTGCCTATTAGCTTGGCTCTTGTTACTTATTTTCCTTTTGCCTTTCTAGCGTGTGCTCTTTATACTTTTAGATTATTTAACTGGTGCGTGCGTTTCATTTTCTTTATTGTACATATTGATGGTGGAATAGTTGCCAACCGATTTTTCGGACTCGGCAGGGCCCAAAAAAGGCAGTCCAAAAAAGGCATCTAACAGTCCAAAAAATCCGTGAACTTAAAAAAAACTTTTCTGCTAAAAAACGGCTTTCAAAATTGCGAAAATCGCCATGTTCTGCCTACTCTCTGAGTCATAACCACGCTTTCTTCATGTCCACACCCTATCACATCGCGATACCAGATAGTGCGACACAGCCGCAGTCATGCCGCAAATGAATGCACTCGCTACGCGAAGCAACTACAGTCAGTTAGCATGGGGCAATGACGCTCGCGAAGACGGAGAGATAACCTATGGGTAACCCGCGGGAAGACACGAGAGGGAGCAAGCGCCTCCGAGTGCAGTCCCCTCCTTTACCGTGTTTGCTGTCGCGCACCGCGGGAGGGCATCGTCCAAGCCGCAGCGGACGCTGCAGCTGTCCCACTGTCCTGTAGTACCGTTTTCAATGCAATCGCGCGCTTTTTGCAGGCCATCTCGATGGCAACAGAGAGCATCCCATTATCTCGAATGGCAGCGATTGGGAACAAATAGCCAAGCCTATCCAAGCCAGTCTGATTGCACCCGCAGATTCCATTCAAATCCAAGATGGCGCCTGTCACTGTGGCGGGGAACGGGTTGTTTGCGACTGCAGTGCCCGCCCGCGTCTGTATTAAGCCGAAATAACGAACTTTCGGTTGAAAACCAATCTCCACAACATTGTTGGCGTCTATTTTAGTCCAAAAATTAGAATTTTTAGACTCCACAATGTCCGAAATATCGGGTGTAGGGTGTACACGTTCCTATGAGGTGTGCGACAGTTCCTCAGCGAAGTCCGAATTATCGGAGTCCGGAAAATCAGTCGGCTACTGTAATGGTCTTGCATGTAAAAAGAGTGAAAAAAGGGTAGGCTTTGATACTGGTGGTCATAATTTTGCGAACATTCCCAGTAACAAAGGTAGCCTCACATTTAGGGAAAGGTATCTGTAAGGCATTGCAATGCCTTGCAAAAAAGAGCTAGCAGTAACACAGCTGAAAAGCTTTGTTTGAGTTGGCCCACTTGAGCTGCTGCCACACGCTTTATTCTGGCATCTGAGGCGCGCATTCTTGATTGCTCGCCTTCTTAATTAACTGGTTGTGGCTGAGCTGTGCAGGTTTTGGGTTTTGCGCACTACAATGCATGCGTTCCTCTCCACTGGTGTCTGCCTGCATGTATGCCTAAGGCCTGGCCACCTTGTGTGTGCGTCCCGTCTTTCTTTTTTTTCTCCCTGCCCCACCCTTTTTTTTTTCCCCTGCCCTCTCCCGTAGTACCGGCAGGCTCTTAACCCGCCGGCTCCGCCTCAGTTGCAGTTGCAACAGAAGCAGCGCTCCTTCCTGGCGTTTGGCTTTAGTGCGGGTGGGGGCAGCACTGCGGGGGGTGGGGCACCGCCGGCCCCGTCTCCCCGGCGGGAGTCCCACGTCAACGTCAACGTCACACCCACTTCACACGAGGCGGTGAGCACCACCCCGGAGATTCGCAAGTACAAGAAGCGCTTCTACTCGGAGATCCTGTGTGCCGCTCTCTGGGGTGAGCCACCCTCTTTTTTTGTGTGTGTGTGCCCCGCTTTGCATGTTGCGCCCCATGGGCATGTGCCATCTGTCACCCTGGTCTCTAATGGGCCCGTGGCCAGAGCAAGAGCACACACATCCCTTGGTGATACAGCTGCATTAATTCGTTTTAGGGGTTTTGGAGTCATGCCAGGATTTCCTTTTGTCATCTTTAATCTCCAAAGCAGCAATCAACGGCAATCACTTCATTGCCAGCCTTCTGGCCAATCTGGTCATGGGTTCTGTAGTTTGGGGACCTCTGCGGCAGATGGTACATTTTATAACTCCACCTTCGGGTAATTCGGAAATTTCTTTCGGTCCACTGAAGTGGATTTTACTACCCATCATGCTATTTTTAGTTGCCAGTAGTGTGTCATTCGTGTATTGTTACTGATTTTGCGTGACCACAGTGTAGGTTACAAATTGTCATGCTGTCTAGTCAAACAGTATGCATTTCTGTGTGGATCAAGTTCGCTTCAAATGGTGCTGAGTCAGTCTAGTTTTATTTATTTTTCGGATCTGAGGACCATACACTAATGTCGGGACCAATTTTTCGGACTCAGTGAGACCCGGAAAATGGTCCAAGTAATCGAACGGCCCGAAAAATCTGTGTACTTCAAAAAAATAATCTCTGTGAAAAAAAAAAAAAAAAAACTGCTCTAAAAGTCAGTCTTCGCCACTCCCCAATCTTGCGCCTGACAATTCCTCAGCGAAGTTCGAAACCTCACGCGAGTCCGAATTGATGGAGTCCGAAAAAAGTCAGTGGGCTGCTGTACTTTTATCTTTCTCTGAAGTTTTTTTCATGCTGGAAAGGCGCTTGATTTTAAAGTCATTTTTTCTTCACATTCATGTTTGGTCCGTATTCGCAAATTTCAATAATCGCGCACACCCCTGTTGAACAGTGAACATTCCCTGGGGCGGCCTTTTCTTCTCCTCCTCCCCACCACAGGGGTGAACCTGCTGATTGGCACGGAGAATGGCCTGATGCTGTTGGACCGCAGTGGGCAGGGCAAGGTGTACCAGCTCATTTCGCGTCGGCGCTTCCAGCAGATGGAGGTGCTCGAAGGACAGAACATCCTGGTCACAATCTCTGGCAAGAAGCAGCGAGTGCGCGTCTACTACCTCTCCTGGCTCAAGAGCAAGATCCTGCGCACTGACGCAGTAGGTGTCTGTCGCTGTTCTGCATGTTGCCATATGTTCCTTTGTTTCTCTACTCATATGCCGCAGCTGCACGAGGGACAAGTGGCAGGATTATGGCACCTGTGTAAATACAGTATTCATCGCGGTGCCAAGTTTGGGGTGCGCACCTATTATGCGCGGAAATAAAAAAATCTGATTTTTCGCGACCAAACTGAGGTGGTGCGCCTGTTATGCGAGTAAATGCAGTAACGTGCTAGCATTCCAGTGGGCTTAAAGGAAAGGAAAGTGCATTAATTATGGTACTTTGAGCATGTACTAAGTGTCGTTATTGGCAGGGTTTTGCTTTTTACTACCCTCGGGTTTCAAAATAATTTGATGATATTTGAAGTTGGTGACTTGTCCTGCTTGATTTCGTATTCAGAAGGTTGGAATGTAGGCACCACTGGGGTCTTAGAGGCTGGCAGTAGCTCTTAACCCTTCGGGTTCAATTACTAGCCTTGCTTGTCAGTTAGGCTGCTGCTGCTGAGTTTCTTTGTGACTGAACCTGTGCTTTTCAACTTTCCGGTGCTTCCAAATTGCTCGTATGCTGACAGCACTACACTGCACGATAGGAAAAATTTTTTTTTTCTCCCTCATTTTTAATGGCAGCTCTGCCTGCCTATGACCTCTGGCATGAGTGCTGATTTTATTTTTATTACTTGCAGCAAGTCGAAAAGCGCAACGGCTGGATAAATGTCGGGGACCTCCATGGTGCCGTTCACTTCAAAATAGGTGAGCCCAAATTCATGTTGGCCAGTGGGGTGCCTGATGCACGCTGCGCATTATGTAAATGGGCGAGGGCCTTACACGCTCTGGACTTTCAGGGATAGACCTGTCAGCTTCGAATTAGTTGTGTTCCTTACTGTGGCTGCCATTCTTTCCTTTTTGTGTTGTGTGCAACTGCCCGCTTTCGCGTTTCACGGAAAGAAGTGGCAGGCTGCTGTCTGTCCCAAAGATGCGCATGGTTTGAGCAAAAAGATATTTACCACTGCCACTTGGCTCTGCCAATATCAGGGTGGGGCGTTGACTGCACCACTTAGCCAGTCCTGAAAGCTAAACGTTGGCAAACGTGTCTCAGGATGATTGGGTTCTTGTGATAAGAGCAGAAATGTTGGAGCTGCTGTGGCAAACAGTTGAGCCATCGCTGCACATAAGGCTCTTGTTCCTGTGGCTTCTGACAGAATCGCACAGATATGTGGTTAGCACAGCACTGTTCCCGAATGCCTGAGCGTATCGCGACTATATTGTGTTGCCTTTGCATTGCCAGCAGACAAGCTTTCAACAGTCTCACTAGGTAGCACAAACGTAGACATTAGTGGTGGCATTTTTTTTTAAACCTGTCGCTTCACATGTGGCACAGTCCCTTGCTTTGTGTCAAAGACAGCCTGTAGCATCTCTGCCTTTCCCATTTCGAGCATGCATGTGTGAGCACACCAGTGCTGCTTAATGGAGGACAGTCGCAGTGCGTGCCCCCCTGTGACAGGCCCAGCCAGCTTTTCTGACAGAGTTTCTTTCTTTTTTTCTTTTCTTCTCCTCTTCTGCTCCCCCTGGCTTTCTCCTCACTCCCCTGGGGTGTGGGGTCTTCTCTGTCCCCGCCATGACTTGCTGAGCGCAGTGGTGTGGTCAATTCCCCAACACGATCTAAAGGAGTGGGAAAATACCTTTCGAATTTGGAGTGGCAACGGTAACTAGAGCTTTCATCCCGTTTCTTGGACCCCTGTGTGGCTCTTTCTCTGCTTGTTTTTGTTTTTAATCCGTATGCTTCTGGCCATTCTTACCTTTGGAATGCTTTTACTGGGAGAACTTATTGCTTGTTATGGCTATGCTTTCGCTGACTTGCTTTTTCCTGCGGGCAGTGGGCTGCATGAATTTCCTGGTCTGTTGCACATTGGCTTCTCAGTGGTAACATTCCCCTAATGCGTGTTGGTTGTTTGTGGTCACCTTGTCATGAAACAGCATCTGTGTATTTTCCTTGCACAAATCATCTGAACAAAATGCTTCTGCTTCACTTCAAAAAGAGTGCTTGCCTTGTAGGTTACGTCATCAGTTTGCTTTTTGCTTCTGTGGACTGTATCTTGGTCCGTACCATTCGTAGGGTGCATGCTTACCTCCCGAAGAAAGTGGCGACTTGTGGGCATGAGGCAAAAAGTGGAAATGTTTTTTTTTAATCTGGTCAGTATTTGATGCAGAGAAGTGGGTTTGTGTGTGTGGCGCATGAGAACTCTGCAAGGAGCTGCCCATGACGTGGTCATGGCCTGTGGTGAACGTTTAACAAGGACCTGTATTTTCTTGCTGTTCCCCTTCGCAGTGAAGTACGAGCGCATCAAGTTTCTGGTGATAGCACTGAGGGATAGCATTGAGATCTATGCCTGGGCACCCAAGCCATACCACAAGTTCATGGCGTTCAAGTCTTTTCCCGAGCTGGTCCACAAACCTCTCGTGGTGGACATGACCATAGAGGAGAACATTCGGCTCAAGGTGAGGAGGCGTTTCTGAGGATTTGTCGCACATTGCTGCATAGGCACGGATGGCAGTGCCCTGCATTTTGGCTGCTTTTTATTGTATGGAGTAGCACTAGATCATAGGCAGCGCTTCCCGGTTTGCAGAGGCTTACGTGTAAGCAAGTGGAAAAATGCTTCAAATCACATGACTGCGCGACTTATGCGACTGTACCACAGCCTCATCATACCCCTGGTTTCCTTGCTTAGTTAAGGGGGGATGAGGGTCTTGAAAACTTGTTTTTTATTTTTCGACATAACTTGTTGAAACTTAGCACGCAGGTGTATCATAGAATGCTGATTTCGAATATGCATTTAGATTTCAAATATCTCACCTGGAAGAAAATTTATTGTAAAATAACATTCAAATTAGGCAATTTCTTACGGCCCTTTATAGTAATTTATCAGCAAAAGAATGATTTTTTAAGAATAATTAAACATTTGCAAAGGCCCAAAGCACATGCTAAAGCTTTCTTTTTTCCTTTAAACATGATATATGAGCAATTAGGCCAAGTGTGGGCTAATTACTGCCACGTAATTTTTTCTTTCCAACTTTGTTGTTTATTTATGATCAACAAAATTAGTTTGTAGACATTCTGTTAGCTTTAGGATGTGCTTTGTGCCTTTGCAAATGTCTGCTTATTCTTTAAGAATGTTTATTTAACTGATAAATTACTAAAAAGGCCCGTAAGAAATGACCTAATTAGGATATTTTATTTTGCCATATATTTCCTTCCAGCTGAGATATTTTAAATCTAAATGCATATTCGAAATCAGCATTCAATGATACACTCAGGTGCTAAGTTTCAGAAAGATATGTTAACAAATAAAAAGAAAGTTTTCAAGACCCTCATCCCCCCTTAACTTAGTTAACTTTTACGGGGTGTAACTTCTACTCAACAGCCAGCTAGCTGTGCCTTGCATGCCAAGAATACTGACCTTTTTCGGTTAAAACTGAATCTCAAAAACTAAATTCAGCATACTGTTATCATCTTTTTAAAGGGGACACCCCTTATAGAACTATGTTTTCTATTTATCGACTGATTTACACCAAATTCTCACTGTTTGTGCATTTTCATGTGCTGATTCCAATACTGCAAACTTTTTCCTCCTGCAGCTGATAATTTTAGATGTCTCAAAGTTTGCAGAACATGGATTCAGAAAAACAAACGTCACAATGTGGACTTCAGTGGTGGACTTTTTGTGCATACACATGAAGCAATTTCAGTCCCTAGAAGCTTTTGCACATGTTTTTGTGTTTCTGCCCATTTCTCTCTCACTTCATGAGCAGCACATGATTCGTTATGGAGGCTGATTGACGTCCAACTTGCGAGTCTTTAGAATCTACCTTTCGTTGGCATGTTTGCGACTGGCTCAGCCAATTAACCCTAGCGTGAGTCAAACAATGGAATGTTGCGTATAATTAAGACGTAAATATTATTTTATAGTACAGTTCACATGTGGCGATTTATGCTTATATGGCACATTGCATCTGCCAGAATATATGCTTCACTGAGCACTGACGAGCGAGAGCTTGTGTAAAGAGCAGGCGCGGGCGCTATGCACGAGTATGGCAGTGATGCATGACAATGTTCCACTCTATACAGTCAAATTTCTGGACCAAGTAAATGGCAGTTTCTCTTGTAAAGTCCGTTTCTGAAAATCTCGCAGGCAGCGTGAACGATGGCGAAAATGGCCACGAGGTGCGATCTGCTCGTCCACTTTCAGGCTAAGAGCAATGCAGGGGCTCTGTTTTGGAGGCAGCAAGCTTATTCATCTGTGTGACGCCTCGTCTGCATTCGAGGAAATTCGTGACCAGTGCGTGCAGCTGGAGCAAAATCTAGTGGCACTGAAGAACACGCTCTAATGAAAAATGATATTGCATCACTTCCCGCGGCACGGTTGAGGAGGCGCGATGAGATCTTTTATTACAGACTTATAGCATAGTGCGTGCCGCTACCATGCACCATCGGGGCGCGTGCGTACATCATTCTGAGGGTGCCAGATGATGCCACGTGCGTGTCAGCAGCGAGCATACCTGCCTTGTTCAGACCAGACATGTGCTCTCGTACCGCGTTTAGTAGCAGTAGTGGTGGCGGTGTGCACTATGCTGAGTCTCTGTTATCGGCTGTGAAACAGAACACATATTTCTCTGCTTTAAAGGGGCAGTGAGGAGAGCTCTATTAATATTTTTTTATAGCAAAATCCGATAGTTCGGCATTTCATGGCTTTGTTGCCACTTGGCCGGCGGCGAAGAAACATGACGTGCACATGACGTAACGTAGACTCCGTGATGCGGCTAGCGGTGCGGCCTAGCAGCAGCCGAAATGTAAGCCACCGCCGGCCGCGCATTGAAGGCATCTATTGGCTATTGCGGCTGTCACTTCGTTTACGTTTGCACTAGCGTTTTGCCAGTGTTATGATGCATCCTGTTCCCAAAGTCGTCAACGAAGTTCTCGCAAATAAACACCTTTAGCATACAGTGTATCGTGTTACCGTTATCAGAGTACAGGGAGCCCACCTACTGCCGGTGAGCAGGCGCTGATTGGCTCCGATGCTGCAGGCGCGCTCGTAGCTGCCGGGTGCGTGGCACCATCTGGTGACGTTCTGGAGATTTGCGCGTGCTCATTGGCTGCGCGCGGGCTCCCAGTACACAGGTACCGGTAACGGGAACACGGCATACGGTGTGCTAAATGTGTCTAATAACTCCAGCCTGCATTTCAGCGACCTCCGCCCCACAGAGCGTGAAGTAGTTGGAAGTTGACTGGCACAACCGGGAACGTTTCGTCAGGCGAGCGTACGAACACTCAAGGTGCTCTTTACACCGCAAACTGCCTTCTACGGTCTCCGAAAATCGTGCCATCATAGTTTTTCATCGACCGTGGCGATAATCTGACCTTAACTGGCTCCTTCAAAAGTTAAGAGGGCACACCGGTCTTAGACCTATTTTCCTTATTTTTAGTCCAGTCCTAATGAAGCTGTATCAACTTGCTCAGTTTTTTATACTGATTTCAGCAATGAAATTACCTTTCTCATAAATTAGTCGGTTCCCAAGATAATTAATTTTTTATTAGTCATTCATTACTAGTACCTCGGTGCAAAAAAAACTGCTCAATAAAATATCATTTTTAATGCATGGCTGCATAGTATGGTGAGCAAAGAGTGCAATAATCAAAACCTTTTTTCTGTTTTACCCTCATTAGTAATTTTAAAGCATTTGGAATATCAATATTCAAGGTGTGAACATAATGCATCAATAAACTTTGTGAAATTATAAATTTTTGAGGTGTGATTGAACAAATCTACTTTGATTACTGCACACACTGTGCCTTCAGCTTCCCTTAGCAAACAATATGACATCTCTATCTGTCCTAGATGTTGAGATATCCACATACTGAGATAGCCAGATGTCCAAAGTTGTCAGCTCCTGGATAAATTCAGCCCATGCCATGATCTGAATTTCATATCATGGTCAAAATGATGATTTCTTGAAGGAAAAAATTGGTACAGTTGAAAAATATTAGCTGTAGATTCCACAAATGTCATTTTTTGAAAATCGATTTTTTTGGTCATTTTTTGGTCTCAAAGACTAGTGTCCCCCCTTAACTAGCATTTGGAGCGGCACTTGGAGTTCCTCTGCTGTTCCGTGCTTGCAAATCGAGGCGCGTCAAAAACAAAACCACGCGGGCATGCAGAGCACATAGGCGCGAAGCGCCATGATATACCGAAACTCATCTCGCCGCCTGTGGCACCGCTAAGTATTGATTTTCTTTGCTTACAACATTCAGGTTGTCTTTTGTCAGTCTTCCTTGTGTGATAAAAGTGCACTATTCGTTTCAAAACAAAACTTCAGTATTCAACCGCGCAACCTTCGTTTGTCAGCCTCAGTGATTCGTGGCTTCTCGTGTCTCAGTGTTGCTAGAACCATTGGTTCCAGCAGCACTGTCTTGTCCTATGACATCATCATGCTTGTACTTGTGAGTTTGGCCTGTGGCGGTGATACCTGTATTTTGGTTCTTGCTCTTTTCTACATTACAAGAGCTTTGTTGTCAGTATGAGTGGCGTTTTTGTAATCAGGAGCTGGTAATCTATCGATACAAGCCAACTTCAATTTCTCCTCAGTATCCCATTAAGGCTCTTGGGGGGTGGGTAAGTACAAAACTTGGAAGCAAAAACCTGTCAGCTGTGACTCTTTGCTAGGGATGTCAAACTAATGGTGGAGCACATCTTTGCACACCACTTAAACTTATACAGCATTGTTTGCCAACATAAGAGATTTGGGAACTAAAAGGTGCATACTCCGTAGTGCTTCTAAATCAACGTTTTATTGCTCCAAAGTGCTCCAGGTTGGAAATTTAGGTGCTTCCGACTGACTCTAAACCGGCGTTTCCTTTGCTCCAAAGTGCTCCAAATAGGATATTCTAGTGCTCCGAATACTGCTGCAAATCGCATTTTTACCAGTAGCATCACTGCATATGGTTAAGCTGACGGTACTGCATTTGTTCGTATCCAGTATAGTGTTCTAACCTGCATAAGCAGCTTTGACTGCAAATGCTGCCTGACCCTTTAACAGGCGTGCCTGGTTGATGTATTTTGGTGTTTCAG
Source organism: Amblyomma mixtum (assembly GCF_055824585.1). Lineage (NCBI taxonomy): Eukaryota > Metazoa > Arthropoda > Arachnida > Ixodida > Ixodidae > Amblyomma > Amblyomma mixtum. Next base: position 47,683,532 of record NC_143016.1, on the reverse strand, counting down.
AGCAGCGGTGCAGGCTGCAAGGGGCAAGTAGAAGTTCAGGATAGTGTGTGCACTCTAGGTTACATATGGCAAAGAAAAAGAAAGATCTTGTGCCAAACATGCATGAAAGAAAAAGCAGGAGAAATTTGGTATGAATTGGTCTTTTGACTAGGAGTAACTTTCTGCGTGAACGTTTAGTCTAGCTTATTTCATTTCCAGAGTGCGGTGCAGCTACATAGGTTCAGTTGTGTTGCATTCTTCTCTGCAAGCATGCCTCAGGCTACTTGTCCTTCAATAAATGCCTGTGAATTTGTTACAGGTGGTGTATGGCTCATGTCAAGGGTTTCATGCAGTGGATTTGGACTCTGGAGCTGTCTATGATGTTTACATTCCTTCACATGTAAGTTAGCATTCTTGAACTACTTTCTGGTTTGGTTTATGGGGGTTTAACATCCCAAAGCAACTCGGGCTACAAGGGATGCCGTAGTGGAGGGCTTCGGAAATTTCAACCTCCTGGGGTTCTTTAACGTGCACTGACATCGAACAGTGCAGTAGCATTTCTCCTCCATCGAAATGCGACCGCTGCGGCTGTTATCGAACCCGCGTCTTTCAGGTCAGCAGCCGAGCGCCATAACCACTGAGCCTCTCCAGCGGCCCTGAACAACTTTCTGTTTAAACTTTCTGTTTCGGAGGTCATGGGTTCGGATCCCACTGGCGGCATGTGGTTGTTTTTTCTTCTGCTTTTCTAATCAATTATCTTTAAGCGATAACATATTCAGTAATATTCTAAATTGATCAACACCACAAAATAAATAAATAAATTTAAAAAAAAAATCCCCTGTGTCCCTTGTTTTCTGTGGCTGTTGGCTTCTGTCATATTTATAACGAGCCCCTTATTCCCCTTCCCTTGTTTGCTTTCTGTTTAAACGTGCCACGAAAGGGAAATGAGAAGAGTGCTTACTAAACACTTAGTTTTCTCGCTCCGGAAGGCACAATTAACCTGATGTCAGTGCAGAAAGTTTGTTGGTCTTTCAAGAGCAGTTTGTATTAAGGTGGCGCTGCCTGCTATAAAAGCACAAAGGATGCAGGTTTTCTCGTTTTTAACATTAGAGTGACATGTTTGAAAATGAAACAGCACCATGTAAAATGAGAAGCAATAGAAAGGATACCAAATGGGTGCTTCTTTGGGGTCTTATTTATTCTGTTCTTGAAACAGCACTGTGTTTTGCCTTCAGCATGTCAACCCTCTAACGAACACTTTTTTTTTTTCTCTCTCTCGAAAATGGTGTCAAAATTGTCATATAATACCAGTGCGGCCATCGCTAGGCAAACCAAGAAAATGCTTCGGATGAGCTCAACTCGCCTTAAACCGGACGCAGTGTGCTTGAAAACTCTCAAGCTGTACTTGTCATGAGCCAGAAATGACAGTCAGCTGCTTATTACAATCCTGTGTAGTCTTGAGTCTGCTACGAGTTTAAGGGACACACAGAGGATGTATCCATGCGATCTTTGTTCTTGGTGAAAATCGGTTCTTTGTTCAGCAGCTTTACTGCATGTTTCATAGAGCTGAGCAATTATTTCCCAATACTGTTGGCACGTGACCCCACTCGCAGATCAGATGAAATTTTGCGTGGCTGCCGAGTGTGACTTGCAGCAAGCGTGCATGCTCATCTCTTGTTGTGTGTACTTTTTTTACCCTCGTGCTGTCGTGGAACAGTTCCAGGAACGTGCAGCAGGGGTAAGCAGTGCGTGCTGACCAGTCGCACCGTTTTGTTGAAAGCCTGTTTTGCACACCTGGGAAATTAGGGGGCCATCTGCAGGCAGTCATGAAGTGCACTTCTATGAGCATGCTGTATTTTGAAGCTAGTTCACATTTTTTTTTTTTTAATGAATTGCATTTGCATATCTCCATTTCCTACTCGGCCTTTCCTTTATTTTTTTTTTTTATGCTTGTACTATGTTTTTCATGTTGAATTTGGTGCTTTTCTCGTTTTAAGCCGTTTTCTCTGATTTGCTTTGTGCCTTAGAAAATAGCGTCCCAGCATGTCTTTCCGCGTTTCTCGGGAAGGTTGTTGCATCCAACCTGAATCTGATCCTGTGCCATTTTCAGAACCAGAGTCAGATCACCCCCCACACCATTGTGACTCTTCCGAACTCCAAGGGTGTCCAGCTCCTGCTCTGCTACGACAGTGAGGCCATTTCTGCACTTTCTTTTTCTGGTGGCATTCTTCAGTGAGGTTGCATTTCTTCATTGAGCCATCATGGCTGGTATTGTAAAGAAAGGGATTCGCCACCGTTTGCCGTCATTGATGGACCATGCAGTCATTGTAAGCGTTTGTAATAAATTAAAAGTTCTGGTGCAGCCATGCCTTTCTCCTTGAGTGGAAATACGTGCACACCCTGGTGCGCTTTATTGATAGTAGCTCTATGCTGCATGTCTCACCGAAATTGTAGGGTTCAGTGTTTGATGCCCTGGTCACCGCTGCCGGTACAGACTCAGCTGCCTCCTTGGTCTCTCTTCTCCACATTTCAGATGAAGGTGTTTACGTGAGCATATATGGCCGAGTCAGCAAGAACATAGTCCTGCAGTGGGGAGAAATGCCTACTTCAGTCGGTAAGGCTCATGCTGCTGACTCATTTTGCTTTTGCATGTTCCTATGCTCGAGCAGTTTGAGAGCATCCTGAGAGCGCACACCAGTAGCGCCCACCTGCCCAGATGGCAGCATTCACTGCTCATCTTGCATGGAGTGTAGTGCGACGAATATGCAGTGGAATGATGCACTAGATTTTTCTGCCAGTTGCGTCTTGAAAATTCATCTCTTAGAATGCGGTCTTAAGGAAGCTAAAGCAGCACAAGCAACGTCCCGCTCAACTTTCTAGCCAGAGTTTCTACTGTTCGTCGTCATTTTTGTGAGCTATCTTGTTGTGAGTTGCCTACAATGCATTATGCCACATGTTTCTGAAGCAGCCTGTAATGCCACTCTGCCAGCAAGGAGACATCTGGCAATGTCGGCCACTAAGTGTGTAGTGAAGGCCTCTTTCTCTCTTTTTCTCTTTGCACTTGAGAAACCAGGAGAGCATCTCTGCGTGCCAAACATGCTTTGCTCAAATTTCACTGTAAGCTTCAGCGAGCTTACAGAGCAAGAAAAGAGCATGGATAAAGTATTTGCTGTGCAGTAACCTAGTTCTTCCATTTGTTTTGTGGAAGAACGCCTAATATCTGGCTTATGCTTACAATGTTTGTATTCAGAAACGTAGTTTGATTCACATCCAGTTTTTATTATCCATATGGAGTGTTTAGCAACTGTTTTGTTATTCAGTTAAGAAAGAAAGACACGGTCATGTAGGGTAGTAGTTGCTGCAACTTGTTAGTCAACAAGCACTTTATGGTCTGATTAGTGCAAGGCAGTGTTGCCATAGCACTGTCGATCCACACAGTGTCTAGAAAAGTGGAGGTTCTGGTGATTGAGTGTGCTTGTCATGTGGGAATGCAGCCTATGTCGGCACGGGCCAAATCATGGGCTGGGGCAACAAGGCGATCGAGATCCGCAGTGTGGAGTCTGGCCACCTGGATGGCGTGTTCATGCACAAGAAGTCACAAAAGCTCAAGTTCCTCTGTGAACGCAATGACAAGGTACCAACCACCCTGTTTTTACTTGCTGCTGCTTTTCTTGCATGGGGGGCAAATAAGTATTGAGAGTAAACTGCTTTCACTGACACTTGCGGGGGAAGCACACGGTGCCATCTAAGGTGCCATCTAGTGGGGGGGGGGTATTAGTGGCGCGAGGCTGTGGCATAAACAAGAGGGAGAGAGCACAGAGCAAGAGCCCCCTGTAGCGTTTTATCTGGGGTGGGAATACTTCATCGAGCTTAAAAATGGAAAAAACACCAACTAGGGAGCAGCTGTCTCTGGGACACAAGGCACCAGAAAGTTGGTTACTTTTTTATACCGTATTTTCCGGTGTATAAGACGCGGCTTTTTTTCAAAAATCTTGCTGGTGCGTCCTATACAAGGGTGCGTCTTATACGCTAATGTTACGTCTTTTTTTTTTTTTGCGAGTGCAGAAGGTACTCAGGTTCATGTTCAAGCTTTTTTTCATCGAAAAAATATCACTACCAATGACGCGGTTGTAACGCGGTTAATACTTCAATGCGGGGACCGCCGTGCGCAGCTTTTCTTAGGCGAACTTTATCATGAAACGGCTGGTGTGACGACTTCCGGGATCATAAACACGAGACCGTTTCGGAGGCGCCAAGCAAAAGTAATGTGAAATGCCAAAAGATGAAGACAAGTCAAGACAATCCGGTGTTCTTTTTTAGCCACCCTTTGCAACTTTGCTTCGTGTACGTAGTATGAAGAGAATGTTTCAGCCGCGTTGCCGCCAGAAATGGGCGAACTTTTTGATAGCGTGTATGAAGATGAAGACTTCGTAGGTTTGAAGTAGAAATAAAATGTTGTTATGGACATAATGCACAGCACTTTTGTTTTTTCTTTCTTTTTTCTAAAACATGGGCAGGTATAGCGTGAGTGTTGCCTTTTTCGATCACTTAGCGCTGCTTAAAAATTTCTCACAGGTACGGTGAATTTCGTGATGGTCGCGCAAGCATGTTTAATTCTCACTAGCCTAACCGGTTAAATTGGGGTGCTTCTTATATACCAACTTTTTCAATGACAGCCTGCATATATGGCGGGTGCGTCTTACCGGAGAATACAGTATCTGCACGGTAAGGGTATCTGCAGGATATTGCCAAATGTGTGGGGCTGCACACTAGTGCTGTGGTTACATATGTGTTTTTTTTTACTTTATTTATTTGCCCTGTGTCATGCTGTTCGTCTGGTTATGTTGCGGCTTTCATGCTGCAAGTACTGTCACGCAAAGTGCGGTAGTTACCTTGCTTCCATGCAGAATACTTACGGAATTTATTGAATGTATTCATAAATGATGCGTTGTGGGGATAAGCTTTTGTACCTGATGGGCTTTAAATCTGTGTTTATGAAAGGAGTGGCATAGCACAACTGAACCTTTCAAATGAGAACTGTTCCATCTTGAATTAGGCATTTCATTACCCCAAATGCAGCGCAAGGTAAATCCAGGTGAAGTGATTTGAAGCTAGAAATCAGTGTAAAAGGAAACATTTCTCAATCTACTATTGAAAATAGACATTCTGGTGCTTTAGAGACACTGCGCATTGTGACAGTGATGCCTCTGCACAATTTGCCGTTGGATGTTCAAAAGAACACAGACAGTGGTCTTGAAAGCCAACCAAAGATCCAGAAAGTCTAGAGTGGTTACTTCCTGTCATAAACTGTGGAGCTAGGTAGTAAAAGGAATTATATCAAGGTGCGTTCAGTGCATTTGAACAACTTAGGCTTGTTCAGGCCTAAGTATTGTATTTTGCTGCTGCGCAAATTTGCCGTGCTCAGCACTAAACTTTGTTTTGGTCACGTTGTGCACGTGTTTGTGGCCTTTTCTATGACAGGTGCTTCACTTGTTCAAAACTTTCAAGCTTATGAAGGTTATGTTTTATAGTTTTCATGGCTTCTTTTTGGCAATGCCTTTTATTAGCCCCCTAGTCAAACTAGTGGAGAGAAGCTGTTTCATGGTTGAATGTTTCTTTCAGCATTAAAACACAAGGGTCCCCAAAGGAGAAGCTGGGGACCCACAGCTCTGGGAGGTTTCATTTCTGGCCCCATTAATCTGTTCTTTCTTGCAGGTGTTCTTTTCATCGGCCAAAGGAGGAACCTCCTGTCAGATCTACTTCATGACCCTGAACAAGCCGGGGATGGCGAACTGGTAACCACTGCACCAGGCCGCCCCACCTCCACTTTGAGCCAGCAGGCATCAAAGCAGCCTAGTTAACAGCTCTGTTTGTCTTTGCATCACACCCGTCTAAATCTCTGCCCTGCAGTGCTTGGGGTGAATGCAGTGGTCTCTGCATCTATCTCCAATTGGTGTTAAAGCTTTGCATCAACAGCAGCGATGGCATCGTTCATGCTTGTGACTCCTGCAAGATCCTGAAACTGGGCAAGTGCACACGCAAGCAAGCTACTCGCATTATGTGAAACATCTTGCGGCCTCAGCGTCTCGCTTGGAAGAGTGCACGGTAGCTGTGCTCTGTGGCAGCAACGTGTGTGTTTACCTTGATTTCTAGCATTCCCTGTGTGAACTGTTGCTAGATGCATCTGTTCATGCCCTGGCAGCGTTGTGTAGCTGTGTCGGTGCGTACACTCACAGAAATCAGTGTTTTTATTTTGAAGTACTTGGCTCTCTCGGTGAGCTTTGATATCCACTGGCGTATTGGAATGGGGGAACTTTTGACTGCTCCTAGAATTGGTGTTCTGGCAAATTCACTTCCTCTACAACTGCTCACAAAACAGGAATTCCTCTATGCTGCCGAGTTGGAGCATGATATGAGCAGGAACCTCTGTGCATTGCCGAGATGTTTGCCACAAATGGCTAGGGAGCATGCTATTCAAAATATGTGCCCGCTGTGTTTTCTTTCTTTCTTTTTCTTTCTCTCATTCTTTTGTGCTGGCAGCATGCCAGCTGCTGTTCACACCATTACTGATGATGAATTGCGCAGCACACCATGGTTAAGAACTGCTGTCATTTCCAGGGTGCATTATGTGGCCCAGTTTCTTCATTGGCACCTAGTGATTGGCATTTTTCCTTAAGTCCGTGCTGTGGTTTTGACACGTCTGCAAGGATGTGCCTAGGTGTCAAAAAAAAAAAAACTGGCCAGACTCCCCTGCTGTAATGTGGTGTTGGCTCCCTTGACCGACCTTTGCTGCTGCTCATACTCTGGACATCTTTATCTTTGTTGTCCACCATCGCTGGAAAAAATGCTTTTGTCCCAGGGATGTATACATACATAAGTACTGCTCAAAGCAGAAGCTTGAGTGGCCTGCAGAAGGAAGGGGAAAAAGAAAAGGAAAAAAAAAAGCTCCCACTATGCTCTTATTGTAAAGTTGGCTATGTAATGGTGCACATAGTTACATATCTACTTTTTTTGTTTGTGCAATACCGCGTGCCCATCGGAGGAGTAGCAGTGGAGCTCTGCTGCTTTCTTGTCATGGTGGTCCAAGGCATTGTTTCTCAGAGCTTTGTTTGGCACATAGCTGTGACACGTGAAGGCTGTCGTCTCCTTGGCTTCTTGGTCAGTGTCGTGGCCAGTATTTATCATGTACAGAATTGCTGTGTTTTAATTTATCTCCCTTTTCCGGGAGACAGAGGAAGGCCTCCTTCTGTCACTGTGCATTGCCCTCCAGAGGTGTTTACTTTAGAAGCGTCACTCTGAGGGCAAAGCTACTCTGATTGTGTTCTCCGAGGAGGATGTTTGTACCATTTGCTAGCGCATTGCAATCTCTGCTGGCAGACCTGTGGTATGACATGTGTAATTTGTGACATGGGTTGTGTTTCAATTCTTGTGCGTGTGTGCAAAGTGGGCAGTAGGCTTTTAACCCTCCTCACATTTTGAAGACAAATAGTAAAAAGACTGGTCATGAAGGCTGAATGGCCAGTTTTTTTTATTCTAGAGGCTTCACTTCCGACTTGCAAGGTTGTTGATTCGGCTATGCTGTTACGAGGAACGCTTATGTCCCGACGTAACACACACTGCTTAATCAAGGTCTGTTGAGGGCGCTAAACGCTTGTGCTACCTTTGGTATTGGTTTCGTCATAACAGCAGCTGCCCTTTGTTGTGCTTCTTGTGTAGCATCTCTGTTCCATTTCTCCTTGCTTGCCAATTTTTTGCCCTCTCACACTGTCATGTTTTCTTTGCTGGAGCAAATTGGAATACACCTCGTGGAGCACAAAAATCCATAATTGAATAAGACCCAAGCAGCCATTTCCGTTGGTCACAGCATATGAAATCTAATACGTATGCATCATGTTTTATTTGCACCATTCTGTATGAAAGCAGATGAGTAAAAGGGGAAATAATTTTTTTTCCCCCCCTCCCATTGAAGTAATTCCACTGAGGGCCCTATGTGCATGCCTTATTTTTCTGTTCACAATTGTACAGGTGCTAGTCTAACGCACTTCCTTTCTCCTGTGTGCCTGCAGTTCAGGGTGTGAGCAACCTTGGTGTAAAGTTTCGCAGTCTGTCTCGTGTACTCGTGTACTTCCGACCCTGTGCACCCAGCACCTCGGAGGTGGCTTGAAATGACTGTACTACACTATCCATTGCTGGCTTCACTGGGCAGTGGCAGCAGTGTCAATGAGAACGGGTGAGCTGTGCGCCAAATAATTCATTTTATTCCACTAGCCTGCAAGTTTCTGGATACAGTTTCTTCACTTCAGTTTCTTCTTGTCTAACTGAACGCTGCATAACACAGTGCAGCATGCTCATTTACTTTGTTCTGGTTTTTCGCGGGCTCTGCATTCAGACATATCATGAAGGAGCCCCCAACCCAGTTGCTCTGTACGGCAACCCTTAGGCTCAACCTCTTTCAAGTTTGAATGCACTAGGACAATGGGCAGGCACTTGGTAAACTGTTGTAGCCTCCAGCATGTTTTTCAGTGTTTCTTTTTCTCTTCTGCGCTGTCTGTTTCACTGCTAGCAGTGTTTTATTCTGTTCATGACGAGGGCAGCATATGTGCAAGAACGTTGCTTTTCTTACTGGCCAGCATATCCATGCCTACTTCTCTTCCCACTGAGCACACCTCTTCCTTTTTCTCTCCTACATTCTTATTTGCTTCACATTTCTGTTCAAAGCTTGATGGCTTTGTTGTGTTGTACTAGTTTGTTGCAGGGATGTAATGCAACCACGTGGGCTTTGTTTTGTATATAACTATCGACAGAAGCTCCTGCTTATAGACGACAAAATGGCGAACAAACTCATTCAAATGCAAGCAGAAACATTGTCAAAGTTTGGCCATCTTTTGCCACTGGCTCAGTGTAACGTCGTTAATAGTGCCAAAGCCTTCTCATTTTTATTTTGTTTTGTTATGGGCTCTTGTTGCTAGTGGCACTTGGTCCCCTTTTGTGGTTTTTTTTTTGTATGTCTTGCACATGTCAGAGGTGCATCTTATAGTCAGCTGTATGCGATAAGAGAAAAGTGTGTCCATGTATATAAATATATGCATATGTTACATGCTTTATGAATAACTGCATCCTTCTCATATTTGCTTGCTGGAGCATATATGGTACTTTTAATAGAGAAACTAATAACCAGTAGCTTATTTATGACCAACTGCAGCACGGCCGCAAAGTTTGGGAAATTGCTTGTGGCAAATGCCGCATGGATTGCTTGTAGGATGCGTCTTGCCCGTGCTCAAATGTGCCCTGCTACACCACACATAACACACAGCAGTTGTATTTCCTAAAACTTTCTTGTTGAGAGGAGTGATGTGATTTAGCTGCGCAATTACTGCTGGCAGCCTATACAGTCAGGGGCGTCACATTCAGCAGTGGTGTATCACTGTTATGCATTGCAACTTTGCGGTCGTGCTGTGCATAGAGAAGTTGGAGCGAACCAAGGTGTACAATGGTAGACCCATATCTATTGAGCTACTTCACAAGTGTGTGACAGGGGCAACGTGTACTGAATGATGTGTCATATATGCCAATCTTTTGCAAGACGTTATCCCAGGGGAACTTTTTTATGCGTCTTCGAGGAAAAAAAAAGAGCAACGACTTTGTAACATACACCTGCGATTTTATATGTTTTAGTGATTCTGTCAATAAAGTTTTACAGATTTTTTTCCTGGTTTCATGATTAGTGGATGTATCAATGCTTCTTGACCAAGATGTTTATTTCCACTGGCATGATTTGCAAGTGCTAATTTGCATGTGAGAAGTATTAAATGACTCAAGTTGGAAAGTTTGGTGGATTCTTGGGCATGCTTATGTCTAGTAAGAATTGATTAGTGGACTTCATTAGACTTTCAGTGAGTGCTTTATTGAGCACTCTTAAAGACAGTGCATGCCTGATGCCAAGATTTAAGGAACATGGAAAGAACTTGCAGTTTGAATGGTGTTCATAAGGGCAATGGAATCCCTCCCTAAGCAAGGGCAACTTTGCACACACCTTGCGCCTTCCAGACACCGTGGAGACTGCTTCCAGTTTTGCTATGACATCAGAAACGCAGTCTCTTTGCTCGGCCAGCACAAACTCTCTCCTTCCCTGCACTGCTTTTTTTTTCTTTTGTTTTTACAGGAGTGGTCTTGGCGTTTTCTTTGCGTCTGGCATGTTTGTAGCCAGCGTTCTGTGGGCACCCACAGTAGCATCGTGTTTTAGCGGGTGGGTCAAATGCTAGCATTGATGCCTGCCTCGCCTCATACAGAAGAGCAGTATTTGGGAAAAAAATTTGGACGCGTGATGGCTTTTTGCATGTTGCCTTGCAGTGTGGAGCTTCACACTGCAGTAACCTTATTGGCATGCATAAATAGGTGCATTTTCAGGCTATTTTATGTCCTGTCGTGCAATTGTTTTCTTCGTGTTTGCTGACTTTTTGTGGAGTCTGTACCTACCTGAACCCTCCTTTCTCCTTGTGTTCTGTATATTTAGTGTGTAAAGAACTATATATCAGTCTAAAACAAGTTCAGTACAAAATAATGTTTATCTGTATATATCGTCTGTAAAGAACCATATATCATCTGTGTAATGCAAGTTTAGTGCAAAATCTAACTCAAGGTTGTGTTAGCCTAATACATTCCTGTTTTTGTGTATAGGTCTTCTATAAATCTAATATGGGTTTAAACTAGTGTAACACATTTCTGTACTAGTTTCCTGTTTGTTTTTCAGGACTCTTTATCCTAGGTAGTGCATTAGATTCTGCACATTGCAATTTTAACCCTGGCGCAAATCTTTCCCAGCCCAACTGGTTTATGAAGCAATTTCCAGTTGGAGCCAACTGGAACCCATTTGGTTCCAACTGGAAATTGTTCCATAAACCAGTTGGGCTGGGAAAGATTTAACCCTTATTCTTTCGATTTATATATAGCACCGAATGCACTCATATGCTCGTTCTATTAGAATTCTTTGCTTAACTTGGGGCACGTGTAGTGGTTTACTCTATTTTTTTTGTTCAGCATATAGATAAATCGCTTTCCTCTTGCCGGTTAACGCAGTTGAAAAAAAAAAAACTTGTTCTTTGAGGTATTAATCAGATTTGTGGTCTGCGTCTCAGTTATACAGTTATAGCAATATATGTCCCATAGATTTAAAGACACTTAGAAAGGTTGCTGATTGACTGGTTAGTCTGGGAGGAAGGGACGTGTACTATTTGAAATAAAAACAGCGCCAAGTTCTCCAACGTTGAAAAATATTCCGGTTTGCAATTAGCATTGTCGTAGCTAGGTAAACTGTTGAGTTTGATGTGTCACAAATATGCAGTTATGTCATCTATTTAGATTCGTTTTCTGTTAATAATTTGCCTCTGATACACACAGATACAGTGTAGGTATTTTCATGCCGCATCGGTTCCATCCATGGAGGTAAAAAAACTAGGAGGGAGTGCGCTCAGCCTCTGCAAGCCTCTGACGCCGCTGCCGAGGGCCCTTTTGCGCACTGACTCATGGGAAATAGGCCCTCCTCCACAGTTACCAGACTGCCAGCCAGCTGTGCTTTTTTAGTGAACGTCCGTGCTCCGAAGCAGCGCAGCGCCTGTGTTGCAGCTTTGGCGGAATGCGTACCGAGCTCGAGGTTGTCTGAAGGCTCCGCGTCTCTGTTGATTACACTCTTGAGTTTTTGGGTGCACTGTAGAAAACTGCGGGTAAACTTTTCATCAAAGGGTGCGGCCGCGACCTCGTCACTACAACTGTGGTTCATAAAGAGAATGGAGAGGAATTCCTTTCGTCGTTATACACACATACGGAGCGTTTATTTCAGCGCATGCTATGAGCGGAGAACTCGAGAGTAGGCGAAGAAACTAGCCTCTAAAAAAGGGCGCAGCGGCTTCCAGAGCGCTCACGGCGGACGGACGTGTTGAACGAGCGCTCCGGCGCGCTGCGCAAGATTCTATTTCTCGGGCAGGCGGACTTCGGCCCGCCCATGGGCCCTCCGTTCTCCGCCATTCTCGAGGCACAAGTCGTGCCGAATACGCGCGCGCACATAGGCGGTTCCGACGTGAAATTCAGCAGTGAAGTATGGCGTCCTGTCTCGGACTAATCGCGCGCGCGGCACACTGCACTAGCGGCCGGGGTGGGGCGCCCGGCCGCGTATACCGTCTGAGGTAGCACCCACGGAGCGTTCGTGTCACGCGTGCACTACCTGGCGAAGAGCGAGCGGGAAGTCAAGCCCGCCTGCTCGATGAACGCACAGAGGCTCACCACTGTTCTGTCACGGGTATAGAGGCGCAGTGCCGCGCGGCCACAGGAGCGCTTCGAGACTGTCCGGGATGATTCCCAGCGCCCTGCAGGCCGCGAGAATCTCGCGACGCGGCACTGCAGAAGCGGCACAGCGAAGGAGCATGTGCTCCAGTGTCTCCACTGCGCCGCAGTCAGCGCACGCGTCGCTCGGGGATGGTGGCCGCTGCGGCGAGCGAGCAGTTTGCGCTCACCACGGAGCCGTCAGTGAACGCAAGCAGATGGTCGCGCAGTTTCTCGTACAGCGAGAGAGCGAAACCGAAACCGAAATCCGGCTAAGAGCTACCACTGCCTTGTCACGTGAGGGCCTATTTCCCATGATGCTTCCCATTATATTTTTTATGACTAGGCTTCAAGATTGTGACGTCATTGTCCCTCCTAGTTTTCTTCCTCCATGGTTCCATCAGCCGAGGTTCCATGAGCCCATGTGACGTGTTAGGTCACGTGAAGCACGGAAAAGCTGCAGTTTTTAAATGCTGATACGTACGTGGTTTTAACTCACTACAGCACTTAAACCAGCCAGCTTCGAGGGCTAAAATTGCAATAAACGGCGTATCAGCAGTTATGTGCCGTTTTTTTTTATGTGCCCCACGTGACCTAATGATCGCTTGCACTTTACATCCATATTCGGCTCGTGAAACCGAAACAGAGTAAAGTAAAAAAAAAAAAACGCATTATAAGCGGTCGTAGGCGAATACCAATATAGCCCTTTAAAGCCCTCGGTTGGTTAGGTTAGGTTAGGTGTCCCCGGATCGGGGTCAGTAATTAAGTGACTCAGGTTGTTCTCTTACAGAGAAATCCGATTTTGCGGAATAAAGTTTTGTGCTACTTCAGCTACTCCATGCTACGACCCATGCGGCACCATTGGTGTATCAGGGGTTGGTTATGGTCGTAGGTTTCGACGGCTTCGACCGCCTCAGCCGCCGTCCGGTATGGTACGATTATAGTGTACTAGATAGTACGATGAATGATTATTAACTGGTAGCCGGTGCATTTATTCACCCGCTGTTTCTCGCGCTTGCGAAAAAGGGCTAGTGCGCATGAAAAGCTTTTTGTGGTCCCGCTTGCATTGAAAGAAAGTTCGTCGAACTGTAGGGCAAATTTTGGTAGCGTTTAACAGCAGCAACGAGCGCAAGGGGTGTGCAAAATATGGCTCGCGATTGAGCGTGCTGGGCAGGGTTAATTATCGCTGGGTCATAGGCCGAGGCCGGGTGAACAAGGCGCAAGGCCACATCGGCCTCAGCAGCCTCAGTCTCCGTTGGTCCGGTCTATTCGGCCGCCAGGGGGCGATCACAATCACCATGGCGTCTACCGAGACAGCAGCATTGTATGCGACAGATGAAAAAGGTATTTGCGCTGCGCAGTGCTCACTTGCGCGTGCATAAATAATGCAAGTGATGTAAACCAGTGCTCAGATGTTACAGAACCGGTCATGTTAAATTTTTAACATGTCGGCATGAGCAGTTCACTATTCCGTCCTTGCGGGCATGCAACATGTTTAGCTGCACTTCGCTTGCGGGCCGGCGATCTTGTTTTTTTGCAAGTAATCTGTTGTTTGCTGCGGATTTAATTCGTAATACTTTTTTTGCGTCTGTAAATACTGCATCCCATATTAGCATCGCCCCAAATAGCTTGCGGTTTGGGCAGCAAGCAATGCTAATTGCCGTGGTCCGCATGCGACTGCCGACGCGAGCTTATCTCGCAGGTTACAAAAATAACTGACTGCATGCAGGCTCGCCTTAAGCGCTTGTTCAAATTTTTCGTCAGTACGTAGATCGTGAGTATGCAGGTGTGTGCAGATCGAGCATGTCCCGTACTTCGTAGCTACCACGTTTGGCAGCAAGGTTTGTGAGAGGATTTTACTAGTGGTGGGTTCGAAAATAACTGGGAAAAATTAGTGAGAGGGCAGGACAGTTCAGAATGTCTAAGAATAAACGCCCGCTGTTTGTTTTTGGCGCTAAAGATGAAACTGGCAATCGGACCTTTTTCACCCTCCTATTTTGTGTGCATCATAAAATCAGGGGGCCAGAGAATTAGTGCAAATCCTTTGACCAACAATCTCACCTAGCATATGGCGCTTGCGCTGGTTGCTGCGATCTCTAGATACCTAGCACACACGCGTATGATGTGCAGCTCTCCCAAAAGCTGTAGTGTCCCTGTGTTTGCGGCGGTTTTCCCCCGTGCATGCATGGTAAGTTGCCGATTCGGCTTCTTGCATTGAGGTATGTGAAAGTAAACAAGGTAAACATGCAGCTTTAAGTGCGCAGACCGTTTTACAGGCTAGCGTAGTCCTGCGAAGTGTATGAGCTTAATTACCAGACAGCCGTGTGAAGCTGGACTATTTGGTGCATATTCGAGAACAGCATGTTGACAAAGGACACAAGGGGCGACACAACACAGGTCGCTATGTTGTGTATCGCCTCCTCTTGTGCCTCATTTCTATGCATTGCTTTTTCATACTAATTACTGACGCCTTTACTACGCACTTGATTTCACCTACCACTTCTCGACAGATTTGTGACAAGCACAGGAATTGACATTGGTCCTGGTCCAACTATAGTGTGGAAATTTGTTGTTTCTGTGTGCTTCACCTTATGTGTTATCAGTTTATGTTCCTCAGTGGTCGTAATGTGCCTTTCAGGCTCGTACATACCAGCAACACAGAGACCAGATGGAACCTGGCGCAAGGCTCGCCGTGTCAAAGATGGTTATGTGCCTCAAGAGGAGGTGCCCCTGTGAGTTGCTTTTTTATTTGTCACCATCGCCTTCATTCCCACTGCTTTTGGCATAGCTGAGTCACTTTGTAGCTACAAAGAGTAACTTGTGCTTAGGAACAGTACAGTAAATTGGTAAATTTGTTTTTGAGGAAAGGAAATGATGCAGTATCTGTCTCACATATCTCGAGGACACCTGTGTGGTAAGGGAAGGGAGGAAGGTGGGAGTGAAAGAAGAAAGGTGCTGTAGTGGAGGTCTCCAGAATAATTTCGACCACCTGGGGATCTTCAACTCTGTAACGTGCACTGACGTCGCACAGCACACTGGCCTCTTGTGTTTCGCCTCCATAGAAACGCGGCCAGTACAGATTACATGCAATTATTAGGTTTGGTTTATGGGGGTTTAACGTCCCAAAGTGACTCAGGCTATGAGGGACACCTTAGTGGAGGGCTCCATAAATTTCAACCTCCTGGAGTTTTTTAACGTGTACTGATATCACACAGTACACAGGCCTCTAAAATTTCGCCTCCATCAAAATTTGACTGCCACGGCTGGGATCAAACCCGCGGTCATTTTGAGCGTTATAGAGTGGAAATGGGAAGTCTAGTTCTGTCATGCAAGTTTAAAGCAAAACTGTGCATATTTCACTGGCTTTGGTCTCCTAATGAACTTACTTCTGAGTACAGCTTGCATTGTGCGTGCTATCGAGAATAGCTTTATTGTAATGACCTGTAAGCTTGAATTTGACCATTTGTGATAGCTATATTTAGTGAGTAATATCTAAATTAAAGTAAATTAAATGCATTGATTTCAAATCTTATTTGTTGTATGCCAAGAATAAGTGAAAGTTTTAGGTTACACTGCGATCCTTTGTTCGGCAAAATGCAAATGAATGGAAATTACATGTCAAGCAAATGTTATCTGTCACAAATATCTGTTGACTAAACTGAGAACAACAAAGCCTCAACAAATCCTGATAAGGTACTCCTGGTATTTTGAAGTCAAGTTTGGAAAACCATATTGGGAAACCATTGTGAGGATTGAGTCGAGTCTTTATGCTCTTTTCTGGAAAATGTCTCAAATAAGTTAAAGGAGTGTAGACACCTAATTTTGATAGCATGTTTTGTTATCTACAATGATGCGGCAGACACTACTATGCATGAATCAGCATGTGGTATTCGTGTACGACTGCTGAATAATTCATAATCGAGTTTTCCTGTCATGCTTTTCCTCTTTCAGTTTCAACCGCCGAACAATGGCGGCAACATCTAAGTGTGGTTATATGTCACGTGAAGCATGGAAAAACATTGATGCAATCATTGCTTCATCGTTTTAATTCTGTACAGTGCTGAAGCCAGCCTTTCTCGAGAGCTGAAATGACAATGAATGTAGAAGCAACGATCATATTGCAGTTTTTTCATGCCTCACGTAACCTATAACCACACTTTGACATCACAGTCATCGTTCGGCAATTGAAACAAAAACCAAAACAGCACAAAAAAGAAATTCAATTATAAATTATTTAGTGGTCGTAGGAGAATACTATGTGGTTATCCATTATTATAATGCCTTATGCATCATTACAAACAAGAAAACACGCACCCAAAAGTTAGGTGTCTACACTCCTTTAATTCAGAAGACAAAGGTTCATAGAAGTTTTGTGGTCTTGCTTTCATTATGCAGGTATGAAAGCAAAGGAAAACTCTGGGCCAAAAGCCAGTCCGGGCCCAAGTACCCTGTTGGGCTGTCACAGGCCGAGATTGCTGAGTATGAAGCTCGACAAGCAGCACAGCAGCAGCCCGATGCTGCGAAGAAAAAGAAGAAGAAAAAGAAGGGCGCTGCCAAGGGAGCCGAAGGTGCTGTGGAGCAGCTGGCCACATCCCTGGAGGCACAAGTGACACTTGAGGAGCCTCCTCAGCCATCAGCGGCCAGCTGCGCAGACCCTGCCAAGAAACTGCGTAGCTTGCGTAAAAAGTTGCGTGACATTGAGCAGCTGAGGAAAAGGATAGAATCTGGTGAGCTGGCCAACCCCGAACCTGAACAGCTCGAGAAAGTGGCCCGCCAGAGCGAGATCGAAGCACAGATAGAAGAGCTCGAGCTTGACGGCGTTGAATGAAGAACATCCTGGGAAGGACAGCAGGTGCCCCGAATGCTCACCACGAGTGGCATGCCCGTCTGCTGCCTGCACTGCAGCATCCCATGCCACTGGGGAAACTGCCTTGAGGAGGTGCCACTGATCGTGCTGTGCGCCCCGCCCATGGAAGCCATCATGATTTGGTCACCCAGAGAGACATAAAAAGGGGCACTGTGGCTTCTGTCCAAATGGGCGTTACTTTGCCCTGCCTACCCACTCTTAAAAGACATTATGCGACCTTGTGCACACCCCTGCGGCCAGGAGGCATTTACGAGGTTGCAGTGCATCTGCCTGCTCCCATAATCACACTTGCACTTTCCCATCAAGTCAACTCCCTTGTCCCTGTCAAAGTGAGTTTCAAGGTGGCACTGAGTTTATTTGTTCAACACGCATGTAAATGGAGTGAACTTCAGATTTGTTCCGGTGAAAAAAATGGGAATTGGTCACAACATGATTCTACGAGCGGAAGACTGGACTTGAAGCCGAGTACTCAGCGTTCTTGAAAGTGCATGTAACCCAAATGATCTCCATCCTAAACTGAAGACCGACGTGACTAAAGGACCAAGTGTTGAGTGCGAAACCGCACTGCAGGGCCTCGATATAATTGAGTGACACACATATCCCTTTGCAATTACTACCTTAATCGTGAAAAGATGAACCAGCAAAGCAGGCAAGAAGCATAGTTTTTAATTGCCAGTGGCTGTTTCCTCGACACAAGAATGGGTTTCACCCATAAACAGCAGCCTGCTGATCCGTGCACACATCCATGAGCTCACTGCAGCAGCGGCACCAAGGGCTCTAAAAGAGACCATGCAAGAAGCAATAGATTCAACATAGCTGAAAGTTGGGCGAGTTGATGCATATTCATTTCATAAGATCAGCACGTCACAAAATGAGGGGCAAAGAGGCCCTTGTCTTCTGTTGTGCTGATCTTCCAAAAGATGATAATAGGTTAGTCGCTGCAGTTCCAGAAGTGTTTTATAAGCCTCGAAGTGCGATGTTTTAGTAGGTTCGTACAGTGAAACGTGTACTAGAAGGCCCTCGTAAGTCAAGCCATACAATAAGTATTGCTGTCTCAACAAGACCATTAAAAAGAGAAACATCACTCTGAACATGTTTGAGTAGTCATTTCCTTTTGTATGGCTGAGAACGCAATGCAGTGGGTTGAAAAGTCTTCCAGTACTGATTCAACCATTCTTCCTACAACTGCTTGCAAATTGAGTGGGATAAACCCAAGCGAGCACAGAAAAACTGGATGTGAGTAGGAATCCTCTGGCCAATGTTTTATGACTTTCGGGGAACCACAAGTTTTTTTTGTAATATGTGCTGGACACAATGTTCGGCACCACTGCTAACGTAGCAGCTCGCATGCATCAAAGCAGGCTACAGTCCTGCTAGAACTAAATGTAGGGGCTTCACAGTGGAGTGCAAGAGGACTCCTGTACACAATGTTCAGTCCAAGGTGAAATTTGCTTCGTCCACTGATCACTTTCAGCGGAGACCAATGGCTTCAGTTTCTGATGGCAAGGTACTCTCTTCTGAAAGCGCCCACAGCATAGTAGTGATGTCACCATAGGTAGCCATGAGCATACATAATGAACCTGTGTTTTTCAAGCTGCCGACCGGAGAGATGTGGGTTCGATCTCGACTGGGGCAGTCACACTTCAGTGGAAACAAAATGCTAGAGGCCCATGTACTGTGCGATGTCGGTGCACAGTAACGAATTCCAGGTGTTCAAAATTATACGGCACTGCTCATAGCCCGGGTTGCTTTGGGACAATAAACCCCGTTAACCAAACCAACCGAACACAATGCACCAGGACGTGCAACACCAAGCATGCATAGCTTTGGAATGAGCATAAGGATAACTATATGTGTCATCTTGACAATCACCTCTGCTTACATTACCATCGCTAGATGCACTCAAAATGAGAAGGCAATTTGTCAGATCTGTTTGCAGCGAGCGCAACGTGATTCTGGACTTGCTTTATACTGAGCTAAAACATTTTGTTCTATGGGGTTTAACATCCCAAAGCAACGCCTGACGACGTCCTCTTCCAAGGCTTTTGGTGCTTGCAGCTATTTGAAGCTATTTGAAGGCTTTTGGTGCTTGCAGCAGCTATTTGAAGTGCTTCAAATAGCTGCTGCAATGAATGTTTTAGCATTTTACAAAGGCAGGCAGGTCTAGCAAAGAGACAAGTGCTGGTAATGTAAGAGACGAAGGTTGTTATGACAAAAATATCCTTATGTGGAGAGCACTTTCTTGGTGTAAGCTGCCATTTCTAGACTGTTTATGAAAGCGATTAGCAGAAATCGATATGTCCCACATAACAACGTGCACTAATAGTAGCTTATTTTAGCTGGAAAAGAAAAAATTAAAATATCTGTTGAACAGCCCAATTTCTATCGCCTCAATTCCAAAAAATAGAAAATCAAAGGGCACTACATACAATCTGTGCATACTACACTGCACCTAGAAAAGACGTTGCGCAAGACGGCAGTTTATGTCAAATCATTTATGACCATTGACACAAGCAGAGCACACAACAAAGTTGATGATTTGTTTTTTTTTTTAATGACATAACGGCAGCTAAGGCCAAAGAACACCATATTATAAGGTGTTTCGGTCCACTCAAGGTGGGTTCAGAAACCCATTTTCCAAGTATTGCACCCCAGACAAGCCAAGCACGAGGCCAGGAGAAAGCTTATACTGATTGGAAACGGACAGGTACCCGATGGCACTGGGAATCTAACCCCGCACCTCCCGCATCGAGACAGATGCTCAAACCACCAGGCCACCTCTTCAATGGCAACAGAGTTAAATTTTGTCTTTTTACATGATTTCTACTGCCGCAAAAAATCTCACAAGACTACTCGTGAAAGCTATCGCCTACACTGTACTGAAATACGTGCTACACACCTGACCCTGCCTGAAATTTGAAATACAATGCTGAATACAAATTTGAAATACAGCACACCTGCCACAGTATCTCTGGAGGAACCCCCAGAAAATAGAAACTTCACTTCCTCAAAACCCAGTTCAGTTTAAGAACTTTGTGTTCTTGAGTAAACCAAAAATGATAAAACAAGACCTCAGGACTAGCGCCTTTACAGCAACTGTGCCTTGTGATGGTGCTGTTAATGTGCAGGCGCTGTTGGCCTTACAGTGGCCTGTTGGAGTTGCTCCGCCTGACCAACTCTAACAGGCCTTAACAATCTGACTTGTCAGTGCCCCATTTCTTTCAAGTGTCGTTCCGGCTCCTTGGCTCCAAGTTTACTATGTCCGGTTATTTCTTTAAAGAGGCTCTGAAAGGGGCTCTACGATGATGCTACTGTGATGTTTGTCCAGCAAGGAAAAACGCATTTATTGCTGCAAAAACTGCATTCAGTCTCTTGATGTTTACACCAAGAACTCCGCAAGCACCATCTGAAAGTGAATGGCCGTAAGCCTAGCCTCCGGGATCCACGCTTGAAACGCTGTGCCAAAGCACGCAGTGTACTTGCGAGATTGGCCAGCGATGTTGATTAAATTTTTTGGCCTTTTCTATCTTATAAATGCTGTTTTCATTGAAAGTTGAATTCTTTTTCAATAGAATGCAGTAATCCATCGATACAGGCCAACTTAAAATTTGTCCTGAGTGGCCCTTTATATGCACAACTCACATTATTACCATTATTAGCATTGCCCCATAGGGCATTACAGCTGGGAAGTTACAAATATTCATGTCTGTATAGGTACAAATTAATCATTTGAAGCATGGAAAAAATTTTTGTTGCGAAAGATATAAACTTGATTGAAAACTGCTCCAATCATTAACAGTTAGAACAAAAAGGAATAGCAAACAAACAATGTCGCCCCTAAAAGAAAGTTCCTTGATCTTAAAACGGTGGTTCAGTCACTTTGATATGAAAGTTGGCAGTTGAGTACATTTTTCCAGTTTAAGTGTGGTAAATGTTGTTCGAAGACTTTTAATCTAGGATTTATTTTCCGGTTCCCAGTTCTTGTCATTTCAGTTTGCATTTGCCCTCTATCATGCTAAGTTCCCGGCTATAATTTCTTAGTACAAATGTGACTGTACTATTATAAATTTTTTCTAAGTTCTGGTGTACAGTCGCAATCGGGATGACCTGCAACACTCTGGTGACCACCTTCCCCTGGTTTGCGTTTGATAGAAAACGAATATGCTGTGCTGCAGAGTACCAGGCACACTGCTCGGCAGGATATAAAAACTTTGCAGCAGCTCCCGGCTCACATTGCTTCAGGACATCGGCCCGTACCACTTGACGCTTGTTGCAAGTCATACTGCGTGATAGTATGTGGGTCCCAACAAACTTGTCCGGGTTCCAGTACTAGATGCATGTGGCTAAAATACAGCTGTGTTTTTAAATGACTTGGCAAATGACCAAAGTTCCATTGCAAGGAACTAATAACTGATGATGCCTTATTCCCAATTCCATAACAGGTCTGAGATACCTAAGCACTTAAATTTCTTGCTTGTACTTAAAGAAATATAGACATCCCACTTTTGCTTGCGTGCTTTCTACTTCACAATGATGCGTAGACATTACACGAATCACCCAGTGGTATTTGCCTAAAGAGGCTAAATAATTTATAATTTAACTTTTTCTCTCTTCTGCTTCATTTTCATACGCTGAGCGATGGCTATGACATCAAAGACAGTATAGGTCATGCAAGGCATGAAAAAACAGTGATATAATCCCCACTTTGTTGTTTTAATTCGGTACAGTTCTAAAGCCGGCATGCCTCAAGAGCCGGAATCATATTGAGTGAAGAAACAGCGATTACACAGCTAAACCTGATTAACGAACCTCCATATAGCGAATTCCTCGATATAACGAAGTTTTTTTCAATTCGCCAGCGCCCCCATTGAAGCGTGTGAGACCTCCATGTAACGAATGCCAAGCGGCGGTTGACCTTGATGTAACGAACTCGCTAGGCCGACTGTCTGTTAGCTTGTGCCGAGTTACGAAATTTGGCTGCAGACACCACCGGCTGCGGTTCTCTTCGACATATTTGCTTCAGGAACAAAATGCAGGCATTTAGATCCAACATTCGGCCGTGTTCTCTCTAAAAAAAAAGCGACATTTCATGTCTGATGCAGCGTTTATTTTCACGATAACATTTTCATGCCAAAATCACTGTGCAGCTCGTCAGCCATGGCGGCCATGTTGGTGACGGCAGTACAGTGGCTGTAACGACAGGCAGAGGCAGCCAAACCGGAAAAATGGGCTTTCTGCGCTGCTATTAGCTTGCTTCAGCTGCCGCTTCCGGACTCACCGGACGCCGCGCGTCAATATCTGGCGGAACCAGATCGGCGGATCGGGTGTTTTGTAGCGTGAGCTACATGGGCCAGTCTCGCCGTTTCGCGTGCTCTCTAGCTCGACCATACTGCGCATGCGCGAGGAGCAAGTGACGTCACTACGGACAGCTGACGTGCCTCGCCGCGCGCGCTTGGCATCCACTGACCCAGGGAGCCATTATGCGCACTTCCTTTCCTTGAAATGATCGGAGTGTAAAACGTTGTCACCACCAACGAACACAACGAACGCTGATGGCCTATGGCTTCAGCGCCGCGTTTCCGGCACAACGTTGCCAATGCCAACGCATGCAGCGCACACCTGTCACTACCGCCACTTAGCTTAAAGCACGATTGTGGTGTCCACTGTTCCAAGAGGGCAGTTATGCACCTTCCCTCTGGTGCAGGTGTCCACTGAGATGTGAACACCTCGCCACTCCCTGCAGTGGGTTACTGCGCATGTGCAAGGAGATGGCGCTGCGTGTATAAATGTGGAGGGATACACAGCTACTGCGCCACGTTCCATGGAGGAAAAAGAGAGTCGGGCTGCTGCTGAGCGGCGCAGGAGATTTGAAAAACTCACTTCATCGGACCCCGAGGTTATCGCTTGGCAGTTAGCCGTTGAGCGTAGGAAAAATGATACCAACCTGCCAATTTCACTGCAAATGACAACTGGTACTGCACATTGTCTCGTCTTTAATTTAGTCATAGTTGCACTTACCGGAATTTCAAGGTTTAATGGAGGGAACCAAGCTAATAAAAACAATCTTAACCAAGATACACCAATACTTCATGCTATGTATAGCCTGGCATAGCAGAGCTAAGCCACTGCCAATTTTTTCTCGACGCTGGGCATCGAGTGCGTGAAAGAGCAGCCGTATCCCGGCCGTTGCCGCGGCAGTCGCGCTATCAGACATCGAATAATGGGGTTTCCTGTAAACATTTTCAAAATGATTTCACCTACATTTATTTCTTATTTTGGTTTCTGTTCTGCATTGCCCTTGCGAGTCTTCTCGTGAAAACTGCATGCAATGAAAACCTGGATGTAATGAAAAATCCCGGACTTTTTCAACTTCGTTATATCCAGGCTTAACTGTATTGCAGTTTTCTTCATTCCTCACATGATATCAAAGCCATCGCTCGGCTGTTGAAACCAAAACCAGAGCAGATGAGAGAAGGAATTCAATTGAGTAGTTGTTTAGCCGTCAGAAGCGAATACCATGTGGCAATCCTTACATAATAGTGTCTTACGCATCATTACAAACTTGAAATTGCACTTGAAATTTGGTGTCTACACTCCTTACAATGATATCTTTAATTCTTTACCTCTACTAACAACTACAGTGCATTCTTGCAAACACATACTTAATAGCATTTTGCTCAAGACACACTAGCCATTCCTCAAAGCATGAAAGTTCTCACTCATGCTGCAAGTTTCTGACCCCTCACCTAATGAGCAGATAGCCACCAGCTCAGTGATGCCACTCAGAATTTCAGCAATAATCAGCTGTGAAGGCTTGCCAGGCACTATCACTTCCTGCAGCGCGACAGGTTACGACTTTCAAAAACACATCCCTAGCTGACTACCTTCATTCTTAACCCCCTTCCTTTCCCACAGCCAATAGGAACATTCTGGTAAACCCCCTTTACATTCCCCCTCCAGTCTTAAAGCATATCTCTGATATTCCCAGGAGCAGACAAATGTTCGTTTTACAACAATGTCACTTGAGTTTTGTTGCATTCACTCCATAAAACCTGTTGAATGCTACTTCTACACATTCCACAATTAAAAACATTTCCTGCTCTGTGGACAAGTGTTACAAACATGCAGAAAAGATGGGCCAAGACAGTGTCCATGTCAGAAATAGTGCTACAGAGTGAATCATAATATTTAGGTACGTTCCCCTATACCAACTAGGTGCAGTTTTCTTCCAGAACATCAAATGCAAGCGGCCTTGTGCGAGAGAAACAGGTCTGCCGACACTCATACACCAATAAACCTGTGGCCCTCTAATGGCCAACCGGTTTTTTAATGGAAGAAACGAGAATGCCCAAATGTAAAGCAAGTTTCTAGGGGTGTGTTTTCAAATAAGAAAATTTTTGAATAGCAGTCTGTGCAATTTGTCAAATAAATCAAATATTGCATGTTCAAAATTATTTGAAATTCATCAAATATGTTCTCAAGTTTTCAAATAATTGGCATAAAGTTCGGGTAAGGCACACCACAGTTTATTCTGATGACTGTTTCAAGAACAGGGCCCACTCTGAAGCCACACAGTATGCTGTTATGGTATGGAGCGCCCGACTTCATTAGGTGTGTACACAGTCTTGCTGGTATCACAGTCAGCCAATGCAATGTACCGCTGTGTGTTTCGCCTTGCAGGTAGAAAGAGATGTCAACTGTTGAGGAAGAAAATCAGAGCGAGCCACGACGACAGCGAAGATGAATCTTTTAATTATCAATATACAGAGAATTCTGTTTTTATGTGCGGGAATTTAAAAAATTCCTGTGCGCAAACTACTGGCCTAATCGAGAGCAAACTTCGCTCACGGGGTAGCATATTATGGTCTACGTTATTTGAGATGTAATTAAACGTCGGTACTTGCCTGCATTTCCTGAAATTAAGAAGAAACTGCTGTCAACTGCGAGTAAAGCTGTCGCAGACGAGAGCTATACGCGAGCCGAGCAGCTGGTTTGACAGGGCGCGCCATCTGCCGGAAGACGAGGCAAACGACGTCCCGGCTCGTCTGCTCGTCGAATGTCGCCTTCCGGCAGATGGCGCGCCCTGTCAAACCAGCTGCTCGGCTCGCGTATAGCTCTCGTCTGCGACAGCTTTACTCGCAGTTGACAGCAGTTTCTTCTTAATTTCAGGAAATGCAGGCAAGTACCGACGTTTAATTACATCTCAAATAACGTAGACCATAATATGCTACCCCGTGAGCGAAGTTTGCTCTCGATTAGGCCAGTAGTTTGCTCACAGGAATTTTTTAAATTCCCGCACATAAAAACGGAATTCTCTGTAGAAACAATAGACCTTGTTTGCTCTTCAACAGCCTGGATAATTTTGATCATGAAATGTTTTGAGACTGCATAATTTTTGTTGACTGAAAATAAAATGTAAAGACACCAAGAAAAAAAGAGAGAGAAACACAATGTTTCGGCACCAGTACAGATTTGCAGACTCTGCAACTGGCCCCTGTGAACTACAGAACGGGTGTGGACAATCTAGTAAAAAAAATTCAGTTTTCAACGAGACCTGAGAATTGGACCTCGGAGCAGAGGGTGTCCTCACCCGGTGGACCATGGTCCTAAAACTGGGGTACAGTCATGCCTCGTCAATACGACACCTATTAATATAGAACAACTCGAATTATGGACAATTTTATGGGGACCAAACTTTTTAAATGCACTTATGACTAGTTAATATGGAAATTCGTTTTCTGGACAGTGGACAGGGTGAAAATGCACACAGCCCATTGGGACCAATTTTATTTTTGTCCCGCTAAAATGTGCAGCGAGGAGAACAAAATCTCGACAGCCCCTAAAATATGTGCCATTACTTGTATTTTGAGTGCAAGGCACCTGCGAAAGGTGGCACAAATGTGCAGATGCCGTAGTTACGGCCTCTCCACATTCAGCAGCTGTCAGCCTATCGTGTACAGGGTTTTTGAAATGAAGAGTCATAGTAAGAGGAACTTTGTCACGTTATGAAGTGATATTACGCATCACATATATGCCTGCGGGCACTTCAAACGTGCTTCTATTTGCAAGGCATTATTTTAAAGATAAAGCCGACCAGAATAATGCACTTCAAACATGCTTCAATCTGAATAGCATTATTTTAAAGATAGGCGACCAGAATAATGCACTCGGAGCTTCCAACATTGCCAGATTCCCACTTTTCTGCACGTACTATGCACAGAAACAGACTGTAATCATTGTGTCTGTTCAGAATATTTCTTTCATGATTTGTTATTACGGATGACTTGCTTTATAGATACTTTTGGTCGCGAACACAAGTGTTCATATTAACGAGGCACGACTGTAATCGTTTAGTATGAATATTTTTATAAATTAAGAAGAACTTCTTGATGGGCGAGTTGGTGCATACTGTTGTAGGTACGAATCTTCTGAACGTGAACTTCTAGAGGCATATCACATCAAGGCAAGGGGTGATAACTGTGTGAGTGACACATCCGTTTCACTGTACAATGCGGAAAAGAATTTTTTGGAGCGTTTCTGATGGTTTGTCGCGCAGGGTTTGATTTGCCGCCTTATCCTCTCTTTCCTCTCTTTGTAGGCACGTGTGCACACTGCCTATAAAGCGGCACTGAATCTAATAAACACCAGTTGATAGTTTGCGCTCTTTCAGTCTCCCTCGTGTGTTTTCCTGTGTGTGTCTTTTGTGCGCAATTCGTACCTACAACATTTTTATAAATAGCGAAGATTCGTAAAAGTAGTCAGTTCGTATTTGATTCTGTTACTTCGGCAGCAAAGCTGCATTATTTGTATTCAATTCAGTTTTGAGAAAGCACTATTTCCAAACCTTGTATAAATTCTGCATTGAAATCTACTTTTATTCACAAAATGTCATCAGTGCCCATTGCATCAGGCTTAAAACACTGATTTAGTGAACATGCAGGATACAGTGTCATTTACTACTGTAAATTCGGGTCAGCATACCTGTTTTGACTCGCTGGTATGGCCGCAAGTGGCACTAAGTCAGGAAGCCTGCTGGCCCACTAGTGAAGAAAATATTGAAGTGAAAAAGGGGAAAACACATATTATCACATACTCAGGTGTTCAGTATAAGTTTAAATTACCTTTGTAAGCATACTCCAGAGCACTGGACACAGTTCGCATGTCTGCCTCAATGCTCTTTGCCCAGTTTTCAATGTCACCAAGTTCCTGCATGCCAAACAAGCAAGAAAAAATGTTTGCCTAGACTTACTCCGAACCACAATGAACTAACTAAACTTAAATCCACAAACACACCGCTCTACAAAAGCACACAAGAGGCTACTCATTGCCTTGGTCCATTCAGCAACTCTACAATAGCACCAAAATCTCCCACGAGAGTGTCCAGAGAACTGTGTAAACCCTGTGTGTATATAGGCTGTTCAAGCAGACAGCTGAGATAGCGTGCATTAAAATGTGGTTTATGGGCCCAGGCTGAGTTTGAAATACTAGTTTTTCAGGCCGAATACAGTCTGCATGCACCAATGCAATGCTCAACTCTGAACACAAGTAAAAGACATGCCAGTGATACTACAGGTACACACTGAGCTTTCGAGCACTACTGAGCTTTGCAGCTTCCAACAAAGCCACACGGGCACATAAAACGTATCTTTCATTGGTCATATGACATTTAAGGCCAAGAATCAAGGAGATGTTTGAAAAAGTTGCACAGTTCACATACGAAAGGAGCTTACACATAATAAAGAAACGCATTTTCAGAGATATTTTGAAAAGACAACAAGAAAATAATGCACTGATATGAATTCCACACTTATTCTTGCCCACAAGCTCGAATAGCTCAATTTTCATAGTTTTTTTTACTCATGCAGCCAGTTGATATTACCTTCAATGCATGGTTAAAGTTGTCTACCAGATGAAGCCAGTTTGATGCTTGTTTGCTGAAATTGGTGGCATTAGCATGTAACTGCTTAGCCTCAGCATCTAGTTTCCTTTGGTTCAAGTAGGCTTGTGCCACTCTGGAACATGGTCAAGAACAGATATATTCACAAATCATCCGCCGCCTCAAGTACAGGGTCAGAGCTAGTTCATTTGAGAAATCAAGGCGACCATAAATGCCCACCCGACGTTTAGATGGTCTACCATAGCAGCTGTCAATGCACTTGCAGCGGCTGTGGCTTCCTTTTTCTTTCGATCTGAAAATTAAATTCATCAGTTTCACAAGTCGAGAACACATCTGCGATATGACGCGCGCACCTTGTTCTTCTCTCCTCAAATGCTGTCGTTGCTGGTGTTCTTTCAGAAGGCTAGACAGCATGATGTACTATGCCCTGCGACTGCAAAACCTGCGAACTGCAAGAGAACGGCGCACAGCGCGAAAATTAATTAAATGAAAGCTCGCACTTCAAAAACAGCTGCACATATTAATATCGATTCATGAAACTCAAAACACACTGGAAATTATATTCGCTTATTGTCTTCAGATAAAAAAAAGTCGGACCCTTTATCCTATCAGCTCAGTTGTGACTGGGGGCAGACCCGTGGCATACAAACGAAAGCACCCGTTCTACCCGCGGGTGCATAAACCGCAAATGTGTGCAATCAAGCGTATCAGACGAAGTCCTACGTTCGTCGACGTGATATTGCATATTTCATCCTCCACGTCCAACCACCACACTTACAATGCTATCAAGTATATCAATTAGTGACACGCACATCCACCTCGATAACCGTACCCGCCGTCACGATGGTCGCAATGTCCACCGATGTCCACAGGACCACAGCTAGCCACAGCCGCCGCTCCGTACTACAGCTACAGCCGCTGCCCTCGCCTATGCCCTCGCTCACAGACTCCTCGCAGCACGGATCTTGCCGCCCAGTCACATGACTGAGATAGCCAATCATGTATGACTGATTGACAACGCCCCGCCTCCACAACCTCGGTTGCGTTCGGCACCTTCAGCAGGCAGCGCAGCTCGACAGCTGGCTCAGCTGTTGGGCCTGCGTCCGAGTTGACACTTGTTTTGTTATTCGATAGTTAATTCCGTGAAAAATATGATAGCATGATAATCATATCGCCAATTTAAAGGGCGTATGTGCTTCTTATCGCAACCTTAACCTCTAATACTTACTTATTTTAGGGTTTCTGAATATGTTGAAAGCGGCCCACCGTAGAACTATGAAGGTGATGTTGGCTTTTATGTTCTTCCACGCGTTCGTCTTGGCTGCTACACGTCAGCAAGTTGCAGGCGAAACCAGCGAGAGCTCCCTTGTTTTGCTTCAAGTGGTAAGTTGAATATTCGTGTCAAACGTGATGTATTCTGAGTGTCCGAGAGGAGTGTATAACGACCTGCTTAGCATTTGGCCTGTCTCCAACCGGCTTCTTTCCGTTGCGGACAGTCATTGGATCGAGTAAAATGTGTTTTCATGCGTTTGTATGTGCCGAAATGTGCGTGAGCGCCGTAATCTCACTGCTTACTGAGGCTACCTAAATGCTACGAATGCATTCCGTCTCCTCCGTTGGAGCGTCGTGCTTCGTCAGACTTAGTAAACAACCAGCTTGCCTGCCGCTTTCAGGTTTACAGACATGGGGACAGGACACCTATAAGGACCTTCAAGAACGACCCCATTCCAATTACGGCTTGGAAGGAAGGTCCGGGTCAACTGACCAAGGTAAAACTTGCAAGGCAATTACATTGCCGTCGCATTTTTGGAGGAAGGCGCTCTTGATAGCGCAGTGGAAACTGGGACATTTTTTAAAACTTACAGGAAATGAGCAGCGCTGTTGCTTATCTGTCGTAGAAGTGCAGTAACAATTGGGTAGAACTTCCTGTTTGCCAAGGCAGTCACGCTGAGCTAATAAGTCTCTCTTAAGAGCAATGTGCCCACTGCACAAGTGGATGAGGCTTGCACATGTCTGTGTGTTGTGGCTTTTGTAGCGCACCAAACCCTCACACTCCAGAGATTCAAAATGTCAGGAGTGCCACTAGAACTGTATATATTTGACAAACTCCATTCTCCTGGGGATGCATGTTTCAAACGGGGGGCAAGGAGGTATGGCAGCTACAAGGAAGATACTGTGGGTGCTCCTTCTAGCTCTCTTCTACACTGACAACATTGTCTGATGAATGCAAAGCTGAAGCTTTAATGACTGTTACGCATCAGTTAAAAATGCGCCATATTAGCACCTGCATTCAACGGCAAATAATCTGCTCGCATGAAGCAGCACGTCAGACAAAGCTGCCATAGAGCAGTCCCAGTGGGACATGTCTTATATTCACCTGGGATTGATACTGTCTACAAACTACGTATGTGAACTCAAATCAGAACTCCTTATAAAGTCAAGATAGGTGCATCTTGCATCTAGGCCATTGGTGGGCACTTAGTGCAAAGTAGTCAGGGAGTTCTGAAAGTTCTTGGCAGTGTCAGGTTTGATGTTTTGTAGCGTGGTGCTGTACACATTCTCAGTGATTCAAATGGCACATTTGCAGCCAGGTGACTGTGGCACGGTTCATACAGGCGTGTTCCGGACAGGGAGTTGCAGGAGAACATGTGGGAGGTTATGGAGGAGTATGGAAGGCTATTGCCAAGCTCACACAGGAGTGCCACCTTAGTATGTTACCTGGATGGGTCATCGGTTTGGCAGGTGTACAAATACATATACCTTTGGTATGTAAACATCCTATTGATGACCTGCACAAGATACTTATCAGAACATAATGATCTTTCCAACAATGAAAGCAGCAAAGGAGAGGAGCAATGGTGATGAGGCACCTCAGCAAAACCATCCTTGGCTGTGCATTGCTTGAGTTAGGTTGAATAGGAGGACATATATTAAGGGGGACACAGCTTTAAAATTCCAAAAAATTGGTTTCTTGAAGATTGTTTTGTCCGCTTGTATGCTTTTGGTGTTCCAAAGTTCTATTGCTCAAATCGGTCAGGAAGTACTCGGAAAAAAACTGGTTCATGAACCACGGTGGTTGTGCATTGTGGGGTAACACTCGAACAAGAGTGTTTTTCTCAGTTAGTTTTCTGCCCAGATATTAACCTTGCAGAGCAGATTTATTCACGACTGTTTTATCTGTTTCGACCCCATTTGTTTCGTTGCACTCCTAAGAATTTAGTGGAGGTCAAGACATTCTTTGTTTTTTTTTTTTTTCAAATTTATGAATTAAAATTTTTTTTTATGAAATGTTCTTGTCACTCTAGATATGTCAACAGAGACTGCATTCCAAAAAAATTTAAACCAAAATTGTTCTTTGCGCAAAAAATTCTATGAATGTCTTGACCTCTCGCATGCTAGCAGGAACTCAGTGAATGTTGAGCCAGCCTTCTGCCACGTTTTCCTAACTCTGCAGCCTTTTCACAAGATTCAGAAAGGAAAAGATGCATTATAAAACTATTTTCTGGAGGTATAACTGAAATATTGTGAGTGTAGTCATAAAATTATTTTTAATGTGCTATAAAAATTTCGCGTAGATACATCAAGAAATTTTAGAAAATTTGCTGAAACCCGCATCCCCCCTTAAGACAGAGAAGGCAAGCAATCTGTTGTGCGAGTAAAAAACTGCTGTACCATGTTCAAGAATGCAGAGTGCCATAATTGCAGTAACTCCGTTGAAACCACCAGAGTGGAGTGACCCTTATCTCCTGCCATCTCCAGCTGTTTATCTGCAGCCACCTTTTATGCGGAAACTACTCAAGTTGACAAGGTGACGCGTCGGCAGTAGAACTGGCTTAATAGCCTCGGCAGTGGTTCAGTGGTTATGGCGCTCTGCTGCTGACCCAAAGACGCATGTTCGATCCCAGCTATGGTGGTCTTATTTCAATGGAGGCGAAATGCTGCTGGTCTGTGTACTGTACAATGTCAGTTCATGTTAAAGAACCCCTGGGGGTCAAAATTAGCCGGGGCTCTCCACTACTGTGTCCCTGATAGCCTAAGTTGCTTTGGGGTGCTAAACTTCATATAAAAAAAAACTTCTTAAATGATGCAAATGCGTGTGCAAAAGTGGTGAACGAAGCAAGGAGCCTGGAGAAGTGGAGTCATGCCAGAATGGCCAAAGTGAGATTGATTTAGGAGATGATGCCCAGGCATTCCATGGAAGCCCATCTGTTTTCTCTGCCCCCTACCTATTGTGCTCATTGGCTGTAAAGACTTCATGGAGAAGCACCAACTTCAATACCGCCATTTTTTGGTTTAAATAGCTCTATGTCTATCGCACATTAATGCAAGGATGCTTCAAAATGCTGTTCTTAGGTGTTAGAAATTGTTAAGAGAAACAAGTCGCTTTTGTTATAACTATGTAGCTAGTAGATTCTCACTTATCCTACTTTTTTTAATATGTGACTTCTTGTTTTATTTATGATCAACAGCTTGGCTGCCAGCAACATTATGCACTGGGAAGTCACTTAAGGTCGCGATATAACCACTTCATTTCTGGCAATCCCCATGAGGTAAGTGTACAAAACATTATCCTACGTTTTTGTTGTTTCTGCCTTGCTGTGCTTTGCAAGTGGTGGCTTGAGTGGAGGCTAGAAAAAGGGTAAAGTTTGGCACATTGACAGCCTTTTTGATATTCATTTTACTTATCTCATACAAAGGTCTGACGGTGTTAGGTGTAGCCAAGCAGGCGCTATATTTCTCTTTGAAGTGCCAGTCACATATAGATCGGATTAGTCGTCATCCCATCCCTCCCCCTGAAAGTCGAGCACATCTGAGCGCCTCGCCTTGCCTTGGGAAAGATAAATTTCTTACATTGCATGAGGGTAGGCATCTCAGAATGGTAGGTTGTATATTAAGGCGAAAGCCTTTAATGTCTCATCGTTGTCTACTGAAGGTTGTCAGCAGAGGTGTCACACTTTTCTAGTCAGACCAGAAATAATAAATTAAATAAAACAGAGCAGGAAATTGGTTGAGTTGTTGAATCGAACCAGGGTCTTCGGAGTGCGAGACGAGCACGCTAACCGCTCTGCCATGCCAGCTCGATGGTTTGGAATGAACAAAGGCGCGTCTAGTGAATAGGGTCTTTTCGTTCACTCCTATCTTCCTCCCTTCCCTTATGGTGAGGTTCAGGTGTCCACTGAGATATGCAAGACATACATGCATTTCTTCTCCTCAAAAACCAATTTACCGACGAGCAAGGCGTACAGCTGAACAGGCGATGGCATTCTGTGGACTCCCTGGCAGCGTTGCAAGATGCTGTCGCGTTCCACCCTTAGAGGTGAACCTCAGTATCTTAACCACACATCAGTGACACAAGCAGCACCACCACGCTTAAGGCTTTTGCCTCACCGCACTTTAGGTCAACAAAGTGCTCCCCTGAATTTTTTTGCTCCTTGAAATGCAGCCTGACTGTTTTGTCAAGGATTTAATGGCAAAATGCTAAACAGCTGTCCTGGTTTGAAACTGATAAGAAAAACCAGTTTTTTTCTGTGATGGTACAAAGGTACAACTTTGACTCCACGAGCATGATTAAGATTTAATTTGTAATTTGTACCTGTTAGCACGTATAGGTGTTTGCTCTCTGCTGAAGGCCAGAACCAACACAAAGATGTATTGGTGCCCAGCTGCGGGTGTGGAGCTCGGACAAGGACCGCTGCCTGGCAAGTGCCCAATGCCACCTTGCTAGCTTTGCAGCACCTTCCCCTGACTGGGCGTGGAATACGACCTTCCCCTGGCAGCCAGTTCCCATACACACACGCCCTGTTTCTGAAGATGGGGTAAGTTTCCTATTTCACGTGACTCCTTTCAACTGATTATGCATTTATTGGTATTTAGTTTGCTCTTTATGCAAGAGCCACAAGTTTCTTTTGAACATGTCTTACCTGTGCTCCGCGACAACTGTAATGGAATGGCAGTGTAATGGAAGCTATGTAGCCGAACCCTGCCGTCTTTCTACGCAGCAGAATTTACTCCGCACTGGCGTTTTTTTTTTTTGTCTTCTCTTAAAACGCGGTATAATGTCAATATTCGATATTTAAGGCATATTTCTTGCACAACTGCCAACTTTCAATGTTGAGCCAAGAAAAAAAAAACTATTTTGCTAGGCGCATCTGGTTAAAAAAAACTTCCATAGATGACACCAGCTGCAATAGCGATGGTGTGAAGGTAACGCAGAAAGAGCAAAGCACCGGGTGGCCAGGCGCTCTGTCGTGCAGCCAAACTATTTGGTGGAATAACATGTTTAAGGATGCCCAACCCCTGTAGCCTCCCTCTTATTGCCAAGATAAGCTGTTGTCGAGTATGATGATAGCATTGCGTAGGTTTTTAAGGGGTAAGCTGATGAAGGGGAAGTGAAAATTTGCATTAAAATAGAGAATTTATCCTCTGTGCCATCAAGTATGCATTATATAAGGATCCAAGTGATGGTATGATACCGCTGCCTGTCAGATTGTAACAGTGTACGACAAAGTTCACTTGTAGCGGAAAATGTCAGACAACTTTAATGCAGAGTAACGTGTGAGTGCTTTTTAAATGCTGGCTAAAATCTTCGTTCTTCATTAAAGAGCCTCTCTTTCTCTCTCCCCACCCCCAAAGATCGGGTGTACCACAGCTAAGTTTTTGTTTGGAACCCAAATTAATGCTGGTCTGCCCACTGCCAACATTTCCTACTTGCTGTTGATAAGGTAATGCAGCTAATTTAGTGAATGGAGTTACTGCTGGCTCAGAAAACTGTCACTGAGAGGGTATGGCTGCATGACCTTATTTGTTTATTTATGTGCATGAATATAAAGGAAAAAGAGAACTGATTTTGTGCTCAGTTTGAGTAAGTGGGCCTTCCACAAACATATTGAGGGGTGCATTGGAACTAGTGGTAAATAGACTTGGCTGATTGTGGGTCTGAATTAAAATAAATGCACACAGCCTCCACTTAGTAGTGCTGTGCTAAGTCAAATTTTTGCTGGTGTTTGTCAGCAGAGCTCAGTTTCTTCACAAGGGTGTGTTATCAGTTTAACTTTCTTGGGTAATGCACCTAGTATAACTGTGATTGTTTGTTTTATTTTCTTTTTAGTAATCCATGTGCCGTACTGAAGGTTGCCCGGCGACTGTTTAGATTTGTTGCAGCCATTTCTTCTCATCATTGTGTTCAAAGGCCTTAAGCTTGATTTCTCACTTGGGTTGAAGGAGACATCTGAGCAGACTGTATGCTGCCTGTCAGGTTGTAACTCGTGTTGAGCTTCACTGTTCATTTTTGGCGTCATAAAACTCGTGCACAAAAGAAAATATCAGCTATCCTGGTACGTTGCAGATGCTTGTTCCTGGAGACGCCTACTGCCCCGAAGCCCAAGCAGAAGCCCAGCGTGTCAAGGATTCTGCAGAAGGGCAAGCATTTCTAAAAAAGTATCACGTAGGTTCTTCATTCTTTTCCTATGCCTGCGGCTTGTGTGACAAAGGTGCTTTTCTAGTAGAGCTTGGTTAAGCTGGCCTGTGCACCCAGCGCAAATCCTACTGCCAGTAGGATTTGCCCTGATTTAGTGATTGGTTGTACATTCATAAGCTTTCAGATTCGAAATTTATTTGCTTTGCTCTCCCTTTAAATGGAATTTGGCATGTTGGTACAATATCTTAGAACATCAGATCTTAAAGTAACCTCTGGGTGTAACAGTGCGTGTATCACGAAGTGGTATTTTGTTGATGTCATAAGTTCTCAGGTTGTGAACATGAGAGCATTGTCATAACTTTAGCTTCTAAACGAATTTTCATGACCAACTTCAAAAAATGCCATTGGCATGTTTGAAACAATTTATTTTCGTTCATTTTCAGAAACTCTACGAAACTCTTACAGAGAAAACTGGGAGCATTATTGCAGACTGGAATGATGCTTCCTATGTTTATGATGCGCTTTTGATTGAGGTAAGGGTCCCCAATACGCAAGTTTTTCTTGCTTTTAGAACCTGTTACTTTTTTCATTGCTTTTGTGGCGCAGGAACTATTATTGCTCATTTTGGCTAATCTGTGTTGGCTATGCATTTCGAAAATGCGGTGAGATGGTGCTTTTAAGGGGAATGAGCCGCAGTGCGTTCATCAGACTGCAGTGCCTGCATTACTGATTGGCTTTCCACTTCACACTGCGGTAGAATCCCTCAAAAGTCCAACCTGGATACATCTAACTTGAAAGGAATCGAGAAG
This sequence comes from Amblyomma mixtum, assembly GCF_055824585.1. Taxonomy (NCBI): domain Eukaryota; kingdom Metazoa; phylum Arthropoda; class Arachnida; order Ixodida; family Ixodidae; genus Amblyomma; species Amblyomma mixtum. Next base: position 47,647,248 of record NC_143016.1, on the reverse strand, counting down.
TAACTACGTCGATAATTGTATATATAAAAAAATTTCAATACATTGTGGGGCTTAAATTGGGGGAGATAAATACGTTCTCCCCGCTTAACCGCAGCTGACACAGTTCAAGACCGCGCGGACCCCACCCCGTGGTTGCGAGCGCTACCGAGCGCACGCTGACCACGGCGGGCCTTGCTCTGTGGGAACAAAGGAACGACGCACTGGCTGACACAAACAAGGCATTTATTGCTACAACAACAATAACGCCAGCTAGCAACAAAATACACTGGGGGATCGAGGATGTCCGACTCACCAGCACGGTTACGAGCGAACATTCGCCCACGCTAGGGCAAAGGGGAAGCTCCAAGGCCGGACTGGACGGGGTGGCGGAAGCATGTTCCGACCACGAGGCGCCCGTCGACGAAGAGCAGAGCGGCGCCCGACACGTCCGCGTGCTTTCCCGGTCCCAAGGAGAAGAGACCAGTCTCTCCCCGCACGCGAGCAGCCAACGTGCCATCCGTGGCGCTGGTGTCGCTGTGACGTGAGCGCCCTCCCCTGTTAGTTAACACAACCGAGGCGGGTGCCTTGCGGGGAAGCTAATCACAGTTGAAGTGCATTGCGGGAAAGCGAACCGCAGTGGGTGAGTGCGTCCCCACAGCATAAGATTATGTGTAACCTAGAAGCAAGCATACATTGCACCCGTGCTAATGACTCTTCTTGCAGTGATGTGCCCCTTACAGGCTTGCTGGCAACGCACTGCCGTCAACAGACTAATGCTTTGAAACTTGCCAGTCCCTGTCTTAAAGTGTCAGTCTACTCACCGATATGAGTGTATAAATAATGGCATATTCTGGTAGTTGGCACCCTATAACATCAATAACGAGGGGTCTGCGCCCGGTTTAGACAGGAATTTATATTTTATTTCGGCGTTAAAAGTCGCGTAAAAAAGCATGGTGGCGACCCCAAACGTTCATTTTGTTCAAGAAAGTGGTAGTCTTTTTTGTAGAAGCATAAGTGAATATACTACGTACCATTTGTATGCCCCAATGTCAGAGAAACGCACGTTTTGTTCTAGTAAACTGTAGAAGGCGTACCGCTCACTTTTTCTGTCAATCACATGAATATTTATAGTTACACGTACGCAAAACGCAGGCACATTCCCACCTTTAGTTCAGCGTATGCTAGCAGAGACGCAAAAATAAACTCAGCCTATAGTGGCGCCATCTGGTCGTCAGGACGGGAACCATTGCTGTAAACAAACCGACTCTCCACTTAAGCCTAGGAGCGGCAGAATCGTCGCTCTAATTATTAAAATTAAGCAAATTTATCTCTTATATGTTTTCTTATAGGCTAGATGAGACGAAGCGAAAGACAGGCGCCCCATTTATGGCCAGTGAACGCACTGAAAAAGGCAGCAACAACGAGAATTCAGTCCGAAGCGAGAGGTCCGGCTTCGACGGGCGCCGCCATGTTTGTCGCCGCGCGGCGGAAATCCAGATGGTTGCCAGATGAGACTACCATCTCATACAGATGTGTTCCCACATTAATAAATTCTATTTTAAAATGTTCTACCGCACTCCTTGGCACCACAGCTGGCTAAACGGTAATTTGAGTAAAGAGCTATCGGTTGCCGCAAAGAAAATATGGTCGATAAAATTCAGTAGACTGACCCTTTAAGGGACCTAATCTTGTCAGAATCATCACTCAGAATAACCACTTATTAAAATAACATACAGTTCATTTCCGCGTCGCTTTCTGCAGTGAAATGAGTGAAACATGCCATGCGATAGACACCGCTAGGCTTTGGTTAGGTTGGCTTCAACTTATGACAGAAATGTGACATAGTGAGTACAAGAGATCGAAGGCCACCCTCAAGCATACCTCACGTTCACATTGTCGTGAGGTTCCACAGCGTTAGCGTTGCCGGCAGGAGCTCGAGGCTGCACTGCTGACCCATCTGTGCACCCGAAAGTGATCGAAGATCGCCGTTAGAAGTGCCACTTGCAGCGGTGCAGTGCGCTGTTGGATATATTGACAAGATTGAAGTTCAATTTACTGGACGACTTTTCTATAATTTTACACACGATTTTCAAGGGGCAGTCCACATGTGCTCTATACCCAATAATTCAAACTATTTGGGTTTGATATGTCCGGGCTCTGCTGTATGAATAAAGTTGTCTGCTTCGATTACTGCAGAGATGTAGTGGGCCATGAGGGGCTGGAGCTTATACTTCAATCCTTTTGTGATAAGCCATTTAACTGAATGCAGAAGACTGTTTTCAAAACAGCTCCCTCTATGTTTCACTTAAGCGCTGATGTGGCTCCTGAATGTGCATATACCCATTCGCTTATTTTTCACCCATCATGGTTTTAAAAAGTCTTTTCTCCATGGTCTGTGCCGCCTTCTTTCCACATTCATGTCCAGCTTTTGTTTTTCTCCTTTTTTTTTTCTTGCTTTTTCCCATGTGCACGGAGTGCTTTGCCTCACGGCCCCAAATTTTTTGATAAGTTTGCTTCTCCTCGCTGCTCAGGAGCTTGGTGGTTAAGCCATCTCAAAGAGTGTCGTTTTATCTTCCATATCCATTTGCCTCCTGCTGTTACGGCCCGTTACTGTAGACAATTTGAGTTATGGACAGTCTTGCTCGGGAATGAAGGTGCCTATATTAACAAGGCACGGCTATATATTCAGGCCTTTTCATACGCTATGCGTCTCTGTTAGCACAGTTGTCGGATAGCGCTAGTACTGCAGCTATCCAGTTGCAGTGTACACTGTACACTGAACTTTTGCTCCTTTTCTTCTTCTGGTGACTTAAGCTCTTAGGAATGGCCCAGAACATTGGAGAAAATGAGTTTAGCTTATCTTAGCTTGCCATTTAGAGGAAGGCCCATTATGGTGGATTGACAGCTAAGGTTATTATTCTGCGGCCAAGTTCACAGTTGCAAGTTTAATACTTGGTCAGACATGTCAGGCTCAGTGGTAAGGGTGCTCGGCTACTGAGCCGGAGTTCCCGGGTTTGATCCCGGCCGCGGCAGCCGCGTTTCGATGGAGGCTAGACGCAAAAGGTGCCCGTGTGCTGTGTGATGTCAGTGCACGGGAATGCACGTTAAAAATTCCCGGGTGGTCGAAATTATTCTGGAGCCCTCCACTACGGCACTTCTTTCTTCTTTTCTTCTTTCGCTCCATTCTTTATCCCTTCCGTTACGGCACGGTTCAGGTGTCCGCCAAGATGTGACAGATACTTCTCCATTTCCTTTCCTCACGGACAAATTGTTATTATTGTACTTGGTCACTGCAAGGGACATATAGGATGACAACTAAAATCTTCCATGTGCTCATGTTTCAGGGCACGCAAGGAATGTCAGGGAATTAAATTAGTCCTCAGCCCTTTAATATGACAGGTTTTGCTGTTAGTAATACAGCTTTAGGGCACCAGCAAATGAATTACTGATTCTCCCATTTATTCTGATGCACATCTATGAGCTAAAGACTCTCCACACCTGCCGTTATCTTTTTGCATACAAGGGCTGTCTTGTTAACGGATGTAGGGGGTTGCTGACTCGCTCATTCTTGTGTTTAGTAATTTTATGGAGTTGATGGCTTTACCTGCCTTTCTTTTTGCAATTCTGAGAGCATATGCCTTTCTCATCCTCCACAGCGCTACCATAACTATTCGACACCCAAGTGGGCCGTAGAACTTTGGGACAAGTTGAGGTACCAGAGTGACCAGAGTTTTATCTTCTACACCAAGACATCACTTCTGAAAAGGCTGTTCGCAGGTAAAGTATGTTCTTGGCTATCTTGTTGGTTTATGCTCCTGTACCAAAGCACCTGTACAGCAGTCTTCCAAGAGGCAAACTATTAACACAGTAGCATGAAGGAGCCCGTGTCGCAGAAAAGCTGGCATAGTCTGTGTTCATTTGCCAATGTCGTCATCGACGTCATTGACCATAAGCGAAAAATCCGAGAAAAATCCCCCAGAGAAGCAGCCTAAGTGACAGGTGGGACACAATGTCACTTGTGGCATCACAACCTGCCCACTGGTTTGTGAACAAACTGCCCACTATGGGAGGTGGCAGTTAGGTCACTGATTGGTTGTGAGAGGTTTCTCAGGAAGAGCAATATGGGTTGCACAGGCACAAAGTCGCACTGCCCTGCCATCGCAGAGCAGTGGCTCATCGCTGTGCCAGGGGTGGTATGAGGAAACCTGCCCACTGGTTTGTGAACAAACTGCCCACTATGGCAGGTGGCAGTTAGGTCACTGATTGGTTGAGAGGTTTCTCAGCAAGAGAAATATGGGTTGCACAGGCACAGAGTCGCACTGCCCTGCCATCGCAGAGCAGTGGCTCATTGCTGTGCCAGGGGTGGTATGAGGAAACCTGCCCACTGGTTTGTGAACAAACTGCCCACTATGGCAGGTGGCAGTTAGGTCACTGATTGGTTGTGAGAGGTTTCTCAGGAACAGCAATATGGGTTTCACAGGCACAAAGTCGCACTGCCCTGCCATCGCAGAGCGGTGGCTCATCGCTGTGCCAGGGGTGGTATGAGGAAACCTGCCCACTGGTTTGTGAACAAACTGCCCACTATGGGAGGTGGCAGTTAGGTCACTGATTGGTTGTGAGAGGTTTCTCAGGAAAAGCAGTATGGGTTGCACAGGCACGAAGTCGCACTGCCCTGCCATCGCAGAGCAGTGGCTCATCGCTGTGCCAGGGGTGGTATGAGGAAACCTGCCCACTGGTTTGTGAACAAACTGCCCACTATGGGAGGTGGCAGTTAGGTCACTGATTGGTTGTGAGAGGTTTCTCAGGAAGAGCAATATGGGTTGCACAGGCACAAAGTCGCACTGCCCTGCCATCGCAGAGCAGTGGCTCATTGCTGTGCCAGGGGTGGTATGAGGAAACCTGCCCACTGGTTTGTGAACAAACTGCCCGCTATGGCAGGTGGCAGTTAGGTCACTGATTGGTTGTGAGAGGTTTCTCAGGAAGAGCAATATGGGTTGCACAGGCACAAAGTCGCACTGCCCTGCCATCGCAGAGCAGTGGCTCATTGCTGTGCCAGGGGTGGTATGAGGAAACCTGCCCACTGGTTTGTGAACAAACTGCCCACTATGGGAGGTGGCAGTTAGGTCACTGATTGGTTGTGAGAGGTTTCTCAGGAAGAGCAATATGGGTTGCACAGGCACAAAGTCGCACTGCCCTGCCATCGCAGAGCAGTGGCTCATCGCTGTGCCAGGGGTGGTATGAGGAAACCTGCCCACTGGTTTGTGAACAAACTGCCCACTATGGCAGGTGGCAGTTAGGTCACTGATTGGTTGTGAGAGGTTTCTCAGGAAGAGCAATATGGGTTGCACAGGCACAAAGTCGCACTGCCCTGCCATCGCAGAGCAGTGGCTCATCGCTGTGCCAGGGGTGGTATGAGGAAACCTGCCCACTGGTTTGTGAACAAACTGCCCACTATGGGAGGTGGCAGTTAGGTCACTGATTGGTTGTGAGAGGTTTCTCAGGAAGAGCAATATGGGTTGCACAGGCACAAAGTCGCACTGCCCTGCCATCGCAGAGCAGTGGCTCATTGCTGTGCCAGGGGTGGTATGAGGAAACCTGCCCACTGGTTTGTGTACAAACTGCCCACTATGGGAGGTGGCAGTTAGGTCACTGATTGGTTGTGAGAGGTTTCTCAGGAAGAGCAATATGGGTTGCACAGGCACAAAGTCGCACTGCCCTGCCATCGCAGAGCAGTGGCTCATTGCTGTGCCAGGGGTGGTATGAGGAAACCTGCCCACTGGTTTGTGTACAAACTGCCCACTATGGGAGGTGGCAGTTAGGTCACTGATTGGTTGTGAGAGGTTTCTCAGGAAGAGCAATATGGGTTGCACAGGCACGAAGTCGCACTGCCCTGCCATCGCAGAGCAGTGGCTCATCGCTGTGCCAGGGGTGGTATGAGGAAACCTGCCCACTATAGCAGGTGGCAGTTAGGTCACTGATTGGTTGTGAGAGGTTTCTCAGGAAGAGCAATATGGGTTGCACAGGCACAAAGTCGCACTGCCCTGCCATCGCATAGCAGTGGCTCATCACTGTGCCAGGTGTGGTATGAGGACTGCCATGGGGACCAGAGTTTTTTACTACCTTTTGAAAGTGGAGCAGTGTTTGAACTTTATTATTTTTTGCTTTCATTTTTTTTTAAGCTGCACTGTTTGATGCAAATATTGTTCTCTAACAATGGCGCTGTCCTGTTAATATTTTCACAGGACTGCTGCTGGCAAACTTGTCTGGAAACTTGGAGGCTGCTGCCCAGAACAAGTCAGAGCACAAGGTCTTCATGTATTCCACGGTAGGCACTAAATTCCTATCAAAACGTAATCATTACCAGTCATAACTAGCTGTTGCATTGCTTCCAAATGATATACGGCTGTCATAATTGGCAGTGAAAAGGATGGTGCTGGTGAACACTCTCAAGGTTCGATTATACTACGCATAAAACACCCCCGAAAGCAGAAGATTGAACAGCCGTCGCCATAATTCAATTGGTAGAGCACTGGACACAAAATTCGGAAGTTGTGGGTTCAAATCCCACTGGCGGCATGTGGTTGTTTCTTCTTCTGCTTTCTAAGCAATTATCTTTAAAATAATTACCCTATTAATCTCCCACTGATTAACACTACGAATGAAAAAAAAACCCTATGCTCCTTGGTTTCGGTGGCTGTTAGCTTCAGTCATGCTGTGGACGCTTCTGAAATTTGTTGGTTTGTTGGATATGTACTCATTCAGACTCTGCACGAGTTGGACCATGCCTATTTGGTGACTTGTACCTTGTGAACAATAGTCTTGGAGTTCAGTTTCAAAATATAGCGGGACAATGTAGTGAATTTAACATGTGCTGTAGAGCCCTGTTATAGTAAACTTTGGTTTATTAAAGTGAAACTGTGGTCTCGTTTCTCCTGCCATAGATGTCTGTACTTTTTTCTTTCGTTCATAATGAAGGCAGTTTTAATTGTTGTAGTAAAGAACATCTGGCCATGACGGCACTCTTCCCGCGGAACAGTCACGTCACGACACGCGCGCAGTCTAGAATCTGGAGGGCAAAATTCAGGGGAAAATGGATATTGATAAGGCAAGTAGTTAGGTAAATAAATTTGGTGCCAAAAACAATAGAAAGGAGTTTTTTTTATATATGGCTTAACCACCAGGCTTGCGAGTTGCGAGGAGAAACCAACTTTTCGAAGGCATTGGTGTCGTGAGGCAAAGCGTGCGGCACTCAATGGTAAAAGAAAAAAAAAAGCTGGCTACGAACGTAGAAGGAGGCATTGCGGGCCGCTAAGAAAGGGAATACAGTATAAGTGCAGTGAGGAGTCCGGAAGGGAAGAAAAGGGCGAGCGTTTGCAGTACTGGGCAACGCAACAACACGGTGTGGATGGTCTTGCTACGCTTGAATGCGTCGCACGCATTTCTTAACTGTTGCCTCTTAAATGACACTGATGCAACAGAAGATGATGCCATGTTCACACAAGGCTTTGGTTTTTACATAGAATCAAACTGTCATTATATTCATAGTGCTGTGCGATGTCAGTGCACGTTAAAGAACCCCAGGTGGTCGAAATTTTGGAAGCCCTTCACTACGGCATCCCTCATAGCCTGAGTTGCTTTGGGACGTTAAACCCCAATAAACCAAAGAGCAGGATGGAAGGTATGTTTTCTTTTATAAACCAACACTGTGTTCAGTAAGTAGCCAATTAATTATCTGACATCATTTTCAGAGCAATGCCATCACCAACGATTGGTATCTATGCAAACATTTTCGCTGAATCGAATGACTTTACGAAGAGGAGTTCTACTTTGTTTCTTCATTTTGTTGCACAGTGAGATATACAGAGAATTTCATTTTTATCTGGAAGATTTTTTAAAAATTCCTGTGAGCAAACTACTGGCCTATTCGAGAGCAAATTTCGCTTATGTGGTAGCATATTATGGTCTACGTTCTTTGAGACGTAATTAAACACCGGTACTTGCCTGCATTTCCTAAAATTAAGAAAAAAAACTGCTGTCAACTGCGAGTAAAGCTGTCACAGGCGCGAGATCAGCAGCTGTTTTGACAGGGTGCGCCATCGGCCGGAAGGCGAGGCAAACGACGTCGCGGCTCAGTGGGTGGAGGGGTAGCGCGCTGGCGTCGAAGATGCGGCTCGTCTGCTCGTCGAAATGAATGCGACAAGAAAGAAAGAGCCGTCGCTAATAATACTAAAAACCACGGTGAAAATGTGGCATCGATAGCACTGCACACAGTAATGATCACTTGTCGCTTGTGGTCCGACAGATGGCGCGCCCTGTCAGACAAGCTGCTTAGTTCACGTCTGTGACAGCTTTACTCCCAGTTGACAGCAATTTTTTCTTAATTTCAGGAAATGCAGGCAAGTACCGACGTTTAATTATGTGTCAAAGAACGTAGACCATAATAAGCTACCCCGTGAGCGAAGTTTGCTCTCGATTAGGCCAGTAGTTTGCTCACAGGAATTTTTTTAAATCCTCCAGATAAAAACGGAACTGTCTGTATAAGGCATCTTTTGCTGTCGTAAGACCTTTACCCCCTTGGTGCATTCATGACTGACAATACTACCTAGGAGTAATAGCTGACAGAAAGATGAGGTAAATGGGCTTTCTCCTTCTGATAGTATAGTAGTTTGCAGTCTTATAAGAACAACTGACCACATATTTGTCTCATTTCTCCAAATGGAAAAGAGCAACAAGCCTTTTTATTAGTGCTGGGCCTGTGTGCAGTTAGTGCATAATTATCTGGTGCAGGTAATGTTTTAGTTAGTTATGTCTAGTACAGTTGTAGCTTTTCATTAGTTCAAAGTGTTGCTTGAGGCCCATGGACATGCACCTATTTGAAGTTGACAAAGCTACCGCCACATCCTGAGCGTTTAAAGCAGACTCAGAGGAAGCGCTCAGAGTTCAAGTGCCAATACTTGGGCACTATTTTCAACAAATTTTCAGCCGTAAGAATGGTTTTATCATGCTCCCACTTGGTTGCTGCTCCTGGTTGCTGCTCTAGCTTCCAGCTGGAGCATGTGTGTCACTACTCTTGCAAGCTGGCATAAACAGGCTCTAATTTATTTTATTTATTTATTTATTTATTTACCCTCAGGGCCGTTAGGCGTTACAGAGGGGAGTGGGAATAACATGCAAGCATAAAGAACAAAACAGCAGCTAGAAAAATTGAATATAGTTACAGCACACACTGGTATAAAATCAATAAACAGAATTAACAAAAGGCAGCATTACACAAAACAAAACACAAAAGAAAAGAGCAGCTAATAAATTAACAAAGTTAGACACATACTTATATAAAATTAATAACAGCGTTACGAAATGCAGCAGTATCAGTAATTACAGCAATATTGTGGGGAAGGTGATTCCAGCTGACACAAGTTCTGGGTATGAATGAATCGTGAAAACATCTTGTACGACAAGGAGGGATCCAAACTTTGTGACGGTGATCAATGCGTGCTGAAATATAGGGTGGTCTTTTTAGTAACTTCTCTTTAAGATAAGGATTATGATAAATTTTGTGAAAAGTACATAATGAAGCTATTGACCTGCGATGGGAAAGAAGCTGTAGGGAAAGGTTAGCTTTCATGGCAGTTACACTACTAGTACGATGATAGTTGGAAAGTATGAAGCGACAACCGCGGTTTTGAATTGATTCTAAGTCAGAAATGAGAGATTCGACCCCAGGGTTCCACACCGATGAAGCATATTCCAATTTAGAGCGGACCAATGTTTTGTAAAGTAATAGTTTTAATGAACTCGGTGCACATAAAAAATTTCTGCGAAGGTATCCAAGCATGCGATTGGCGTTATTTGTAATGTAGTCAACATGAGTTTTCCAAGACAGGTTAGAAGAGACGTGAACACCCAGAATTTATAAGACGACACAGTTTCAAGAGTGATGCCATTAATGCAGTAGGTAGAGGGTGTATTAGATAGACGAGAAATGGGCAAATGCTTGCATTTAGTAATGTTTAGCTTCATATTCCACAGGTTACACCAATCCAGTACCTTGTTAATATCTGACTGAAGAACAAATACATCATTATCATCATTAATTTCGCGGTAAATAACACAATCATCGGCAAAAAAATGCTCACATTTATCTGGAGCAGCATTTTCTTCCCACATCACCCATCAGTAAAACTACTCCATATCCAAACATCTTGTTCACAAGGCCTGGCCGACCGTCCCTGGGTTTGAATCTTGGTAAATCTGGTGCATTTAATGTCCACTGGAGTCTCAACAAACGGTATGTTAGTGAACTTGGTATCATTCAGATTTCAACGTATAGCATCCCTCATGCTCTCTAGTAAGTGTAATGAAGGTAAATACAGTCAAATCCACTTATAACAATACTGAAGTGCCATGGAAATACCATTGTTATAACCAATAATTGTTATAACAGGGTTGTGCCGAAAATACCATAGAACACATGCAAAAGCTGACGGTGCCGCAACTGACCATTGTTATATCCGATATATTGTTATAACCGGTATTGTTATAAGTGGGTTTGACTGTAGCACATTAGCTCTGATACTTTATATCTGGCTGTACAACTTCGTCATGTGTGGTGTTTTAATTGGGGAAAGATCAACACGTTCTTCCCGCTTAAGCGTGGCTGACGCAGTTCAAAACCGCTGGACCCCACCCCGTGATCGCATACGTTACCAAGCGCATGCCGACCACGGCGGGCCTTGCTCTGAGGGAACAAAGGAACGGCACACTGGATGACACAAACAGGCATTTATTGTTACGACAACAATAACACCAGCTAGCAACAAAATACGCTGGAATCGCGGACGTCCTACTCACCAGCATGGTTACGAGCGAATGTGAGAACGTCCCTCCCCCCCCTGACAAGGCTTTGCCATTCGCTCCGCCGACGAAGAGCGGAGTGTCGTGCGTGAACATCAGTGCGCTTCCCAGGTCCTGAGCAGAAGAGGGCTGTCCCGCACGTAGCAAACACACCATCCATGGCGCTCGTGTCACTACAACGCCAGCACCCTCCCTTGTTAGTAAAGTAACTAACATGGCTAAGGAGGGTGCATTGCGGGGAAGCGAACCACAGGGGATGAGTTGAGGGTGCATTGCGGGGAAACGAACCACAGGGGACGAGTAAAGCGCATCCCCAAGCATGTTTGAGTGTTGCCTTGGCGCATGCGTGGTGATTACCTGGCGGTCTGTACTCAATGAAAAATTCAGTTGTTAGTCCAGCCGCTGTCCTGTGTCGTTCTCTTCTTGTGTTTCCGTCTTTTTTGGCTGGTTTTCTCCCTTGACATCCCCACACATGCTATCTATGGTTGAAACTGTGTTAAGTGTAGTGTGAGTAAGTAGCACTTGCTGCTTATCAATCTAGATGTGAGCAGATGGGTTACAGACAAAACTCACTTTGTTGTACTAGCATTTTTGGTGCACGGGTGTTAAAGGGATACGAGCGATATGGCTCATGACGTGCCTGGTGCATAGTTCGGTAGAATGTGTGTTTAATTTCTTACTTTCATGTCTGTCCTCATGTTCTTGCATCATTACTTTCACCCTGCGACTTGATGCATTCTTAGTATATTAGTCCAAGCAAAGCCTTCATGTCTGATTTGCTACATAAGTTGCTTGTGCCTTTCTGCAGCACGACACAGAGGTTTCAGCCCTCCTGGACTCCCTGGGTGTGTTTGATGGCCACGCTCCACCTTACTGCTCCTGCGTTGTTCTCGAGCTGTGGAAGAATGGACCGGGCAACTTCTCAGTGCGTGGGCTTACGCTCAATGCATTTGATATGACACCCCAGGCATTGCGTTTTCCCGGTTGCACAGACGAGTTTTGTTCCCTGGATGAGTTCCTAAGTCTGGCCAGGGTGAACATTCCAGACGACTGGCGCCGAGAATGTGGCCTTCAGCAGCCATTCTTCCTCTCTGATGGAGGTATGGCTTTCTGCACTACTGTGCTTCCAGTTTCTTGCTCAGTCATGTGGTGTGAGGAACATGAAAGAAGAATTTACAACCACAACGTAACCAGAACATAACCAAAGACTTGCTGAGGTACTTAATGAATCAGATGTAGATGCAGGCAATGCAGCAACATAAAATATGAGAGTATGCAGCGAACTGTAAAAATAAAATACTGCTAAAAGAAAATGTATAATGCGTATTTTATAACTCATATTAGTATTAATTGTAATATCAATTATTGAAGAGTGAAATTAATGTTATTGTTACTATTATTATTGTTGTTTATGGTAATTGTTTTGTTGCATGAATTTTGTTGTTATTTATATTGTCATAATGCATGATTAGGGACTACAGTCAAATCGTCTTAACGTGTTTTATTGATAAAGAGATTCTGACCAAAAGAGGGGGAAAGGGGTGTAGAGAAAAAACCACGATTAGGAAACTAAACATCAGAGGAATTGGAACTTGCCAAGCCTGCATTTGTCTTGAGCAGTGGGAGTTAAAGGGGCTGCGAAACACTGCCTGGGGGAATACCGGCTATACTTCAGGTGGGTTCTTTATGTCACACAGATCATGACTTAAAAAGAATTACAGGAATCGATGCACAGGAACAGGAGTTATTCAGTGAAGAAATTTCAAAATACAAGCAAACAAAACGCTGCCCTCAACTCGATTTTGGCGGGGCTTCCCACTCCTATTTCGCTCTCCCAATGATGGCACCTGGCGCAACCAATCAAAACAGCTAGCCAGAGCATGTCGCGGAAGTTTGTACTCCATGGTTGCCTGCTCTCTGTAAGACTGGCAGCGTTGTTTCCATGCCAGAGCGCCCCTGGTGGTGTATTTTTATTTTACTTGCTTTGCAGGGCTTTTATCTAAGACAAACAAATTGTTTTTGTTGATCTAATATAAAACGCAGACAGGTGACAAAATGTGTCTCTATTTATTCACACAGTTTGCAGGATATTTACTGTTTGTCCGGTCATCAAGCTCGCGCCAGGTGATGTCATATCCGCTGCTAAAAACCCGCCACTGTGTGGCGACACCATCAGAGCCATGAAGTTGTTTTTGGGATTGGGAGGACATTAAAATATTAAAAAACGGAATGTACGCGGTATTACCGACGCTAATAGCACCATTATAACTCACTGTATGCAATCAACAGGCAAAACAGTTAACTAAGATTGTGTTTCTGGGCCCCTTTAAGGGCTCTTACAACTTTGTTGTGGGTATAAGTTAGATTCTCAGCTCAAGTGATGTAACCTACAAGCAGTTGTATTGTTGAACTTTGTGATGCACTCGTGATGATGATTGACAGTGAGTCAGCCTGCGGCTCTCTATGGCTGCAGCTTTCATACTCTACTGTCGCATTTTCATGTGTTACTTTCATATTTTGTTTTTGTCATAATTCTGCAGAAACATTTTCTTTTTTTCTGTTGCTTTGTCCCTAAAATTCTTAGCGTACATTTCTCAGTCTGTTGTAGTCTTCAGTGAGGACAGACATGGAACTTTTTTCATTCTTTTCTCTACAGCTATATATTTTGTTTTGTGTTTGTTCAGAGCCTCATTTACGGTATGCAGCAAGGCATTGTGGCCTCACTACATGAAGTGTTGAATCCTCTCAAATTCACGATAGAGGTTTCCCTAGGAGCATGTTATGAGGGGGTGGAGGGGGACGCACTCTTTAATGGACATTTCACAGATTAGCCTATTACATATTAATGTAAAAATAAAAGCAGCCATTATTCCCATATTAGTAAAACTGCCTGCTAATAAAGCATTACAACTTTACTACGCCTCCCTTACTACCCCTCTTTTACTGCGTTAGCAGTACGACCGTCGTTGCCTCAAAATCTGTTGCCAGCATTGTGAGCAAATGGTTATGGGGGTGGATCAAAGGAGTGCGAGAGGGAAAGGCGAGAGGGTGATGAGAGAGGAGAGGAGGCACGGTGCAGTAGTGCCCCTAGTGGGCTGTGGAGTCGGAAAGACACAAGTAAAAGACAAATGTTAAAATCGAATTTGAAAGCTGAAAATTTAAATCAGACTACTGCCGCAGAAGTGCTTCCTGCATTGCATTGGTCACTTGTCGTTCTTTGATTTTTTTTCATACTTGTGTTTAATTACTGTTTCACGTATTATGCCTAGGGCGCTTCGTTTTCGGGCAAAATCTCGTTTGACCTGGTTCTTGTGTACGGAAGACTTTGCGAAAAAATGGTTAAACCTGATTTCTACCTGAAAATGCACCTTCAAAAGAAGGTAATTTGCCAGTGCACAAAGCTTGAAGCACCGCACTGAAACCAGCACGTACCTTGCACTTATTCTGGTGCAGTATTTTACATTCATCGGTAAGGTTTGTACCTAGTGTGATCCATGTTCTGTTGCCGGGATCCATTTATGTGGGACGCAGCTGCACCTATTATGAGGTGGCAGGTGTGCCTTTGCACACGGCAACTCAGGCCCATCTGCACTTTGTGACTCTCAGCAGTGCACATACTCAGATAGCTCCTGGCAAAAATGGGTTGTAGTAGCGGAACACAGATCACGCTGTGCTAAAACTTTAATGCTTTTAAGTAAATGTCTTTTGATGCTTGTTATCCACACATTCTCATCCTCATTCATCCAGAGCATAGGTGCTGACTGGGAATCTTAATGGTATCACTCTAGCAAGTGTTCCCCACGCTAATGACTGTTCTGCTGCAAGGTTGTGCGTTAAATTGTGGCTGTCCAGTTTAATGAATGTTTGCGCAGCATAGAAAAGCAGCAAAGTTGTACATAGGCACAGCAATGTATGTGACAAAATAATTGTAAGAAATGAAAAGAAATTTTCGTAAGCAGTTCTTTACTGCAAACCACCATTTCTAGATTGTCTTGCAAGCTGGTTACAAAAAAATGCATTTTTTTCTCCACTTGAAGACGAGCTGTATTGTTTAGTTATCTCTGCTGGCAAAAAAGTTATAGCGCATTTTGTTGAGTAAGTCAATTTTTATCTGACTTTGAACTAAACATAGTAGCACCCAGTTTTTACCCCCCCCCCCCAGAAAAAAAAAAATTTTGAAAGAAATAAGGGCCAAAAACGAGAGCACTAATTTACATTTATTTTGTACAGGCGCTAATTTCTGATATTTTTTCATATGTGCATGCAGTGTTTGTTGCAATCCTATATGTATAGCTTGGCATATGCAGTGTGAAGGCCAGCTGTTGCAAGATGTAGTAGCCAACGTCCACAGCACACATTCGTTTATTATTCTAATATGTGGCCTGCACTGTGCTAGGTGCTTTAAAGCTTTTCCTCTGTGTGTCTGACTTTGTCACCTTGTCTCTTTCTCCCTCCCTGTCTTCTTCCCTAGCCCTAGCCCTGGTGATTGGCCAGAGTGCTGTGCTGGCCATTGTGGTGTTCAGCTGCACAGCCTACGTCCTCCTTCGGAGACGCAGGACACCGAAGAATATGGTTGCCTACTCACCGCTTCCCACCGAATTTTCGCCCACCAACTGAAGAGCAATTGAGGAGAAGAAGCCACCCAAGTTTCAAACCTGCCCTTTGCCTGGACCACACGCGACACAATGGACTTTTAACAAATTGGGCAGTTCACTTATGCTCTGCCTTCTGGATGGACCATGTTCCATTGGCATGTTCCAATGGGGGTCTCCTCCTTCCAAATCTGGGCCCTTCGTGTTTAACACTGTGTACCAAAATCCAGAGGCAGAATATGGTTGTTCAAAAATTCTTACATTTACACGAAATTTTGCAGCCGTAGAGATGAAGAATGAATAGTGATCTTTTACGAGAAGGAAATGTCTGAGCATCAGGGACCTACTAGTCGCGTAAATTTGTTCTAAAAAGCTGCTGCCTTGTGCATTCACTGAAAAAAAAAGATTATTTTACCGTGGTTTATGTGACATTAACCCGTGCTTTTCAAGAAATTAGTTGTTTATCACTCTGGGCTGAAATGTATAGTGTCTAAATGCACATATCTGGTAAAAAATGCGCACAGAGGATTTTCCATGAAAAGACATTCCGTATGGATGGATGGATGGATGGATGGATGGATGGAATTCTTTAGCTGTGCAACAGCAATTTTTCTAGTGTCATGCAGGGATCGAAAAGCGTGTAATTTCTGCTGTCCTGTGCAGTGCTGAACGCACAGGCCTCATGAATATTATCTTGTAGATTACTTGGTGATAGGCAGTCACTGGTATGCCTACAACATAATGGCAGTGACCATGATGCTATCTGCACCTCATGACGACTGTGTACACCATGATAGCCACTGCAGCAAGGTCTACCCTCTTGATTTCGAAGTAGGTGCATAAATTTGTCCACCACGAACGTCCCATTGGTTTCTGAACAAAGCTCTGACCATGCCTTCTTGTTGCAAGTCATACTGAGCACGACTGTACCTACACTTAGTTCTGTGCCATTTATTTTTAGCATGCAGAAATTTTTTATTTACCTTGTGATATTGCTCAAACTTAATTGCTCATTTTTCTCTTACCAAATGTTTGCGTATTAGCCCACACGGTTATATGACACTGTCTCCTAGAGTCATTTTGCAGTATTACTGTATGTAAATGTTTTAATGGAATACATAGCAGAAACTGAATGGGCATTTATTAGAAGTACCTAATGCCAACCCCGACACTGTTGAGATTTGATGTTGATTCGTAATTGAGAAGTTTAGTGGAGACAGCATATGGGCGTTTGCACGAAGTATTTCATAGCCAAATCAAATGTTCGGACTGTTTATACTGACCTTCAATATGTATTATAGTATACTGTTATAAAAGCACCAAACAACCATTTTGTCTGTGTTACCTTTTTCTTGAAGTCTACACAACTGTGGCAGTGTTCAATGTTCACATTAGTTGAGCACTATCTTTTGTAAAGAATTGTGATAAGGACCCTGTTAAGAGACCAGTAGTCATTAACACTACAGAAACTAAAATTGAAACAACAAAAAAAAAAAGCCTTGCGTCTTGTCACACTAGACACAATATGTGTGTGGTGTACACAACATTCACAGGAGTAACAGCAGTTGAGCAGCAATTAGTTTGTGTGTAAATGTGTAGCCTAGTCTAAATTGAAGAAGGAATGCTACCTGCTTGCATTCAACCTGCCTGCCTGCACTAACTTGGTGCCACTTAAATAATTTAGTGCCTTACTAAGGAAAAGGCATGCAATTTTAGAAGATTGGGCGTGAGACTGTCTGCAGTGTACTTGTGTAGCACTACCGCAACTGTGCAAAGTCTAAACACTGCATCAGCAGAAACTGTTTGAGCTGGTGATGAGACTCGACACTGTTTCTTAGCTTCTGGCCTTGTCCTTGCATTGCAACAGCTCATATGAGCTGATCTTCAAACGAATTTTAAGTTACCTAACCAGTCCTACAGAAGACGCCAGTATCTGTAGGTTTTAGGTGAAAAATGGCAACTATGGCTGTAAGCACATATGCATACGACATACACAGCACACTGATGGACATGCTTCAATTTAAAATTGCCCCAATATTGTTGGAATCCTAGTTCGGCAGAAAGTTAGGTGGGTGGTTGAGATTAAGAAGTTTGCTGGGATAGGGTGGCCGCAGCTGGCACAGTACAGGGTTAATTGGAGGGAGGTAGGAGAGGCCTTTGTCCTGCAGTGGGCATAGTCAGGCTGATGATGGTACCATTCTCTTGGCCTTCTTCCTCCTTACAAAGCATTCTCTGCTGATGCAGGTGGGTTCACACAGGGGGACTGAGGGGATCACATTCCCATCATCCCTAGTCAGCACGTTTCGTGTTTATGTATGTGATTTTGGTTTGGTTTAGGGGGGTTTAAGTCCCAAAGCAACTCAGGCTGAGAGAGACTGTGTAGTGAAGGGCTCTGGAAATTATGACCACCTGAGGTTTTTTCGCATGCACTGACATCGCACAGTACACAGGCCTTTAGCTTTTCACCTCCATCGAAATGCGACCGCCCGGTCAGAATCGAACCTACGTGTTTCAGGTCAGCTGCCGAGCACCATAACCACTGAGCCACTGTAGCTGCTAGAGGAGGAGACATGGACTGGGAGCACGGTTGCTCCTCCGTTAGGTCATCAGCGGTTGAAAAAAAAATGGTTAGGGTTTTAACAAAGTTAAACTGAGCAGACATGCAAAAGTATGTGTTTAGCTTGGTTGGCTCGTGGTTTTGCTTTGCTGAGTTGTCGGCACGTCTGATCGACATTAAGCTGATCTGGTCAGTTCGCACCGCGTGCGCAGATGGAAGTTGATGAAGACTATGTGCAATGCACAGCGCGAGAGCGTGTGGCGGTGTAACGCAAGGCGTGATCAGCTGCGGCATTAACATAGTACTGCTCTCTTGCAGTGGCCAGCAAAACTGACCTGTTCGCGCCACTGTGGGTTCGAAACCCAGTCGCGGCAATATTTGTTTTATTTCTGCTCCCTCATGGTCAGAGACGCCACAAGGTTCTTGGTTGTGTTTGACCCTCTGAAGTAGTGCTTTTGCACTAAAATGGTTTTGAGGAACGGAAATGGCGCAGTAACTATCTCACTTCCCGGCCGGTGGACACCTCAACCCCATCATGAGGGAAGAGAGGAAGGTGTTAGTGAAAGAGCTGCCGTAGTGGAGAGCTCCGGAATCATTTCGACCATATATGGAGGCATTTTACGTGCATTGACATTGCACGTCACTAGCACCTTTCGCATTTCGCCTCCTCCGAAACGCGGCAGCTGCAGGATTCGAACCCAGGTAGTCCGGCTCAGCCGAGCGCTTAAAGACACTTCTGGGCGGGGACCTCAACCATGTAATGCGGGAAGGATGGAGTGCAAGAAGGAGGATGGAAAGAGGCAGGGACTCTGGAACTTTCTTTTGGAGAAGGGAAGGGGGCAAGGTCCAGTTTTGTTCTGTAATTTCGTCTCCATCGAAATTCGACCGCCGTGGCCGGGATGGAAAAGATGCAGGTTCGCTGCAGTTGAATTTCGAAGGAGGTGAAACTCTAAAGACTCGTGTACTGTGCGATGTCAGTGCACATTAAAAAACCCCATGTGGTAGAAATTTCAGGAGCCCTCCACTACGGCGTCTCTCATAGCCTGAGTCGCTTTGGGACGTTAAACGCCATAAACCAACCAACCATACTTTGGAAAGGGTTATAATTCTTCGAAAGACGTTCCTCAAGGCCATCATTTTTTCGGTGGAGGTGTTTTATGGTAGTCTCAGAGCAATTTTGTACGCCTTACTTATGATATCTGTTTTGTTTAGCCCTAGTAAGGTAAGCTGTACGTCACCCTATCGCCCATCAAGCTGCCCACCAGCTTGAGCATGTCCGCCTCCTTCATTCCGCTTCCTCTATAGCTGATCCTGTTGACCATTCTCGTTACTTGTTCCATGGTTGCTTTGAAAGTGGCTATGCTGTGGCTGCTCTTTAGGTTGGCCTGTATCCACATTCCCAGCACCTTTGTCTTGATCCTTTCCGGTATTAATGTACCACTGAGTTTGATGAGGATCGGTTCATCTGCATTCTTCTTGTGCCTGTGTGTAGCCTGATAATTTCCGATTTGTCTGTGGAGCATGCCAGTCTGCAGATTTTGACGTACGCGTCAACCGTCGTTGCTGCTGCTTGCAATTTCACTTTTTTTTTCCCTGCGAGCCCCTGTGGCCCACAGCGTGATGTCGACCACGTACATCACGTATGATCAGACTCCGTCGATTGTTTATTTTCTTCGAGAGTCCGATCATGCCCACATTGAAGAGTCACGGCGATACGACCGACCCTTGGGGTGTTCCCTTGTTTGGTACTTCGAAGGACGTAGACCTTATTTTTCCCAATCCTATACCGTTGCCATTTTGTTTGTTAGGAAGGCCCTGATAATATAACTGTCAAAACCCAGTCGCGGCAATATCACTTCTGGGAGGGTATCTCAATCGCTCTGTGAGGGAAGAGAGGAAGGTGGTAGTGAAAGAGAGAGAGAGCTGCGCGCAACACTTTAATTTGCACACCAACGGCCAGTCTGAAAGATTTTGGTTCTTAATTAATGCACTTGTCAGTAAGTTTTAGGGCGCTGCATGGTTTTGTCCGCGTTGCATGACCGTCTTCCGAAAGCACATGCTCGTGTTTTACTGCGCAGTGTGACGCACGTTGTTTCGGTGTGATGTGTTTGTTGAAACTTTGTAGCTGGAGACAATTTCATCGTTTTGGCATTGAACTTCGTGTTCAGCTGTTTTGAATGTGGCGGGCAAACCAACACTTTTTTTATATATATATAGTTTTGCAGAAAGTTCCTAGATGGCGCCACCGTCTTGTTTGGGCTCCCAACTGGCGATGTTCGTTCGGGCCGCGAGCATCCTCGGACCTCGAGTACCTATCAATCTAGAGCGGCGTGCGCAGTTTATGCAGCATGGAGGTTGTTATGCAGGCTCCTGGCGTGTAAAAAAAAAAAAAAAAAGCTGTGGTACTAATTCTGTCGGCGAGTGTGGTTGATTGACTTGGTTTGGTTTGATAGGGACACCGAAGTGGAGGGCTCCGGATAATTTGGACCACCCGGGGTTGCACAGTGCACGGGCCTTTAGCATTTCGCCTCCATCGAAATGTGGTCTAAACATGAAATGCATTGCAGGAAATGTGTCGCGCAATCTTGAACGGTTCATAGTTAGTGGCATAGTTTGTGGTAGCCCCTGGACTGCTCGGCTTCCTTCGCCGATTTTGGTGGTAGCGACCCGCGTGTCCAGCGCCGCTTACGTGCCCAAGAGGCGGTGGTGGAAAACGAGCTCAAAGCACGCTGTGACCGCTGTGACTCCCCTCAGGGGAAGGCCGCATCCGCCTCTCCTTCTATTGCCACGTTGACGCAGCTGCAGTAAATGTGGTCGCGTCCTTTAGCTCGTGGTGACGCTACGTCTCTCGCTGCATTCATATGGGCCCTCCCGCTCTTTGAAGCGCCATGCCTCTCTCCCGCTCTTCAGCGCGGCATGCGCCGCGGTGGCTCTGTAGATTTTTTAATGTGCATGCCTGCTGAGTGCGAGTGCGCGGCATGTAATCTCGGCCGCATTTAAACGGAATGCGTAACGCTAAGAGACGCCCGTGTGTTGCGCAGTCAGTCCATGTTAAAAACCTCCAGATGGTAACCAGGTGCCCTATCTTACGTACAGGGTCGTCCACTTCGAGCTTGAGCTTGAATATGCGAGCGGCATGGCTACGCTGTTCAGAGCGCCATTGTTTCTGTTGTATGTGTGCATCAAAGCGAAGTACGTGGCACACGACGAGAAGCATCAACTCTAGGTCCCTCTACGCCGGCGCCATTTTGCTTCGATGCGTGGCCGTGTCGGACTCACTGGCCATCCGAAGAGAGCAGCCAACCTCTCGCGTGTTCAAGCTAGGAGTGGACGACTCTGTACATCTCTCTTTCTCTGTATTTCAGCCCAATCCCTCGAAGCGCGGTTGAAATATCCAAATGTGAGACAGTTGCTGCAACTTTCCTTACCTTAAGGCCACTTTTAAAGCGAAAGCTTTACTGCGCCATGATCCGCGAATTTCACCGACTTTGTCGCTTTGACCTTCAGCCGCTCCGGAGCTGCGCCGAAAACCGATGAAGAGCGGTAGCTTCGAAAGCAAACGAAAGGTGCATAACCAGAGAAGAGCCAACCTGGACTCTCTAATTCGACAGTCATACAAAATTGCGCGCAACCTGCCTCGTCATACCCCAAATGAAAAACTACTACAGTTAGGAATTCACAACACCTTAGCGGAAATCATCGAAGCACACCTCACCGCACAATACGAAAGACTATCAGGCACTGAAAAGGGACGTTTCATCTTAAAGAAAGCGGAAATACAATATGAAGGAATCCGTGCACACGCCTTGCCAATTCCAAGACACGTGCACGAACTCTGCCCAAAAACATGCATCTACACTATAGTGTACTAGAATAATCCACACTACGATAAGGACAGAAGAAAGGCTAGGGCAAAAAAAACTTCACGAAAGATTTTCAGTTCAGAAAGACACGGCGCACGTGGACGTAGCAGAACATGCGGACAGAGACGCCTTTTCCTTGCCAGTTGTCGATCATCGTGGTTCTCCCCTTGGATCAGCGGCTATTGATAAAGCAAAATTTCCGGAGGAGGCCGAAGGAGCTGCCATAGCTTTAGCCATTACCACTGCCAAATACATCATTAGCGACTCTAAAACCGCAATTCGAAATTTTTCCAAAGGAAGGACCCACCCCGCAGCCATCAAAATCTTACAGAAGAAATCTCCAATACCCGCCAGTTCACACTGATCTGAGTCCCCGCCCATTCGGACCATCCTGGAAACGAGGCGGCGCACCAATTGGCCCGAGAATTCGTAGTTAAGCGGAAGGTGCGCCACCCCGAGCTCAGGTCGGCCAAGGAGCGAGTGACGGCCTACAAAGAAATTACTACCCACTTCAAGAAAGAAAGACAAATCTTCCCAGAACCACATAGATCTCTAAGTAAAACACAACAAGTCAATTGGCGGCAGCTCCAAACAGACACTCGGTACATGTACTCAATGTGGTTCCCAGAGCAATTCAGCCCCGTCTGTTCTCTCTGTGAAATCCGACTGTGCGGCCTGCTCGTGGCCCACCCCCGCCATCGGACACGGGCCGGTGTAGTTTCGGCTACTAGGCTTAATTTGTTCCGGTGCAACGCGAGCGGTGGGGGTGGGATGGCCGGAACCCATCCTCTGGCGATGCGAAACCCCATGGGAGTGGCAGCGACTCCCAGGTGACTGCGAGGGCCAGTCGAGCTCGTGAGGTCCGATGCCTGAACGGAGGCAGGCCTGGGTTTATCCCCAGGTTGTACCCACAAAATCTGGCACCGAAGGCATGTACAAAGTCAAAAGATTTTCAAATACATGCTACTTCCCTCCGCACGCGGGGGCGTGCAAGTCTGGCTACTGACGCGCCGGTTTCTGGTTCCGGAGAAATCAGGTCCGCGCGGCGGTTCACAGTGGCCAGGCTCTAAAACGACGCCTCGGGCAAGCGGCTTCACGGCCGGCCGCAGGTCTGTAATGGCCTTTGCGGGACGCCGAGGAAAGGGGTGTACGACCTTGAAATGTTCAGTAAAAACCGTCGATGATGCGGAGTACCGGCGGAGTAGGCCCGGTTCATCTCACCCTAAGCCATGTTCTTGGTTTGTGGCCCGGTCAGCCCAGCCTTGAACACTTCCTCCTCAGTTGGAGAAGAGCAAGCTAGGGGAGAAAAATAACTGCATGGTTGATTGGTAAGAAGCACAGGTGGGTCCCCCGGAGGTGTTGGTCATGGGGCCGAGGGCCGGTGGGCCGATAGGCTGATGACCTAAGCCTCTACTGGCCGGATCACATCACACATACTTCCGGTGTCTGAAAAACCGCGAAAAGCACACGACGGTTAGCAGCTGGCAGGTTGGAAACAAACTCTGTCGTGGAGGGGCCCTAGATAGCTGACCCCGAGTTAGGTTCTCCTGTCTCTGGCGGTCGGAGCCCGTTGCGTTTGGTGGGTGGTCGGGCATCCCGTGAGCGGGGCCGCACCATTTGGCAGTCTCGATGCTCTGCCTGCCCTGACCAAGCAGGTCAGAAATGGAGTCGAGATAATTGAAGGATAAGACCAAACAACTCGCTGTCCCCATTCACACCCTAAAACCCATAACCCATTTCCTGACAACCATTCATCCCATCCATTTTGCCCATCCTTTCCGCTGCTTCCCAGGGGAGATCAGGGGAGTCTCCCCGGGCTCGCTCCCACGGCTGTGGGTCGCTATTATGCGAAGCATATTACTAGAGCTACACTACAGCCCGTCGAGCGCGGCGGTGGAGCTACCATTGACCTTTAGCGTGACCACGTGACAACATGACGTCACAGCAGAGGAGAGATGGGCTGGCGGCTCGCGCGGTCGGCCGCGGCGGTGGAGGCTCCACATCAGAGGCGCGGCGGCTGACCACGTGACAACATAACGTCACAGCAGAGGAGAGATGGGCTGCCGGCTCGCGCGGTCGGCCGCGGCGGTGGAGGCTCCACATCAGAGGCGCTGCAGTTGACCACGTGACGCTACAGCAGCGGTATAAAGCTGAGCTTGCCTCGCTATCCGGGCACTTACGAGGCGGCCAGGTGTTGGGATGCCGCCTAGAAGGAGGGCTGATTTGAACGAGAAGCGAAAGCTTCAGCGTGCCACAGAGACCGATGAAGAGCGGGATGAACGTCAACCAAGAAAAGCCACGTATTACCAAGCCTAGTCATCAACATGCTTCGCATCTAACTAGGCTTAACCTTAGCTAAGCCTCAGCCATTTTTTTTTTCTTTTTTCCACCTTCGGGTGGTAAAATTATCATTGCCCATGGGCCTTTTCTTTTATCTTCAAATTGGGTTAAGGCTGTTGTACGTATGTGGTGCAGGTAGGGGCTTAGTATTTTTATTTCTTTTTAGGTTGCCCCAACCTAATGTGTGTGGGCACCAAAAAGCAGACACACCACACATCCTATGCTGATGTAATCAAAACAAGCCATCGCAGAATCTGCAGCTCTCTACTCAATCGCAGTGGGAGGCCGGACCCGGAGGTTCAACTCCGAGTCACGGAGCGGGCAGAAGAGGTCGCAGAACAACATCGTCCGTCGGCCACCTGGCGTCCAGCATAGAAGAGGAGCCCACCGCGGGGAGGGGGACGTCACCCCAACCCGCGCCTAAGACCTCTTCTTTAATAAACTTTACCTCCTCCTCCTCCTGGTTGGTTGGTTGGCTGGTTTATGGGGTTTAACGTGACAAAGCGACTCAGGCTATGGGGACGCCGTAGTGAAGGGCTTCAGAAATTTCGACAACTGGGGTTCTTTAACGTGCACTGACATCGCACAGTACACGGGCCTCGAGAATTTCGCCTCCATCGAAATTATACCACCGCGGCCGGGTCGGGATCGCACCCGCGTCTTTCGGACCAGCAACCGAGCACCATAACCACTGAGCCACCGCTTCGGCCTAGCTGACCCCCTGGGACAGTGGACACCTCAGTCGCGCTTTAAGCTACGTGGTGTTAGGGACAGATGTGTCCTGCTCGCGTTGGAATTGACAACGTTGTGGTGGCGGTGAAACTATAACCAGCGGATGCAGAGGAGCGACCCGAAGCCTCCCCACGCTTGAACGATGGTCGCTATAGCCCATGGGTAGCGGCGGCATCTTCAGCCAGCTGGAGGAGCTTGATCTGTGTCCCCGGGTCGGGGCTGAACCTTAGAGCCTCCCACTGATCAGAGCCGGTAATGAAGTCACTCGCAGGTATAGGGACTGCAGGCTATAGGCCGTCGGCGTTCATTGTTATTGGCGTTGGCATTGACATCGTTCTAGACTCCAATGATTTTGAAGAAAGGAAGTGCGCATAACTGGCTCCCTGGGTCAGTGGACGCCTCAAACGAGCTATGAGGTACATGGCGATGGTGAGAGAGAGAGATGTGGGCTGCATGCGCTAGCGCTGACAACGTTGTGGTGGTGGTGGTGGAAACGTTTATTGCCAATGGTGTAAATCGTGGGGCGAAGCCCCCTACATGGTACTTGGATGCCTCCGCAATGTGAGGAGGAGGCACCCTTACAACGCGAAGGATAGCCCCTGGAGCGCAATCCTTCGGTGAGCGCTGGAGATGATCCAGCGCTGGTCTTGAGCGGACGAGCTGGTCAGAAGAGACTCCCAATAAGACTCCGCCGCGGTTGGTGATAGGGGATGAGGTAGCAGACACGCAGCGCTGCAGCAATAGGCCGCAGCGTTCCTTGGATCGACCATCAACTGCCACCTGCCAGGGTAACTGGGTGAGCGCGCTGCCTATCTAGTGTTCGGAACGCACTCAACGTTACAGACGCCAAGCCGCGTCTAGCTGTCCGATACACCACAGCTTTCTCTCTCTAACCAGGCTCAGCGGTAGTTAAACCGCCGCTAATTTTTGTAGCGAAAGCTACATTGGCCACGAACTTGCGATTTCGCTGTGGCTGTGCTCCGAGGAGGCACATTGACCGACCTTGAGCCGTTGGCGCCGAGGGTACGTCAACCGAGCAGGCTCAACACTTTGCACCACGGGCACCTTTGACCCAGTTACCCCCACATACTCAGATATACTCGATCATTACAGGGGTCAGCGGAAACGCTATACCCAGCCCCACACAAAAGGCTTACCAGGTACACTGGCGCAGACTACAAACCGGTACCTACCCACCATTACATCACCGGCTGTCGCCCGCTCACGCGGGCGCAGCGCGCAATGATCCTTCGCCTGCGAATTGGATGCGTTTGGCCCGGGGAACGACGTGCGCGCCATGGGTTCGCGACGAGTGCAGTGTGTGTTGGGTGCGGTGCTGACGAAACACTCGAACACTTGCTCCTTCGATGCACCGGGCTCATAGATGCCCGTCGCGACATGCTAGCGGCCTACCGGGCGCTGGGCATTCTCCCAGACTCCCTCGCAACGTTATTGTGGCCGCAAGGCAGTGCGCGCACCCGTGAGCGAACAATGGTGAGCCTCTGTGAATTCCTCGAACAGGCGGGCTTGACGTCCCGTCTGTTCTCCGCCAGGTAGTTGCGCGCAGTGACCTGAACGCTCCGCGTGTGCTACCTCGGACGATAATCAGCTGGACACCCCCACTCCAGCTGTTTTGTGCTATGTGTCATGCGCGTGTGATTGAACAGCGATCGCCCAGATCTCCACGCGCGTGCGACCTGTATATATGTATATTTTTAACCTTGTAGATATGTAAATAGACTCATTGAAAGTGTACCCCTCCCCCTGTCCTTTCTACTGTCCCCTCACCATTTTTTTTTTTTTCACTTCTACTCGCTGCCTGCTATCCTTTATTTCGCTGCCCCAGCTCAGGTGCTTCCTGTCGCGATAGCAGATGCCGGGGCAGCAAATATTCTTTTACCTTCCGTATCAAATGCACAATAAATAACCACTCACTTACCACCCACACCTGAACAAACTACACAAGATTTTCCCTACACAATATCCAGACGAATGTCCGTGGTGTCAGGGTAAACCTACACTAGAGCATATCACATGGACCTGCCCTAAGGCAGACTTAGAGCCAAGAATAAACCCGAGTGTGATGCAGTGGGAGCACTTGCTGGCCAGCGAGGACGAGGAAGCGCAACGATTTCTCGTACGCCGAGCCACGATGGCAGCAGTCAAGTGCGGCATCCTGGACCAAGAATCGACCACGGCGCCCAGTGACCCGTAAGGGTCAAGAACACTTTAAATTTATCAACAATAAAGTTTTTTTCCATCCATCCATCCATCGTCGTTGCGCTCGCCTCCGCTCGCTTTGCCAGCTGTGTCGCATGCCTGATAACATGTCGGAGGATTGAAAAGGAGACCTCGCGTGCGCCGCAACCACAGTTGAGGTGGCAGTATATGGACGGCGACAAGTCTGCTAAGCAAAAGTAGGCTTGGAATCGACATCGGAATGAGATGAAGAGGAAACAGAGGAACAGCGCGCCTTAGCTTTCGCTACGTATGTAGAACCAGAGATAGCGGCGACTAAAAACGGCCCTCTTCATTTTCCCATTTTCTTATATATATATATATATATATCGATATACATTCATCGATATATATATATATATATATATATATATATCGATGAGGACAAAGGCAGTTGTGACCAATGCGGGAGACCTGGCTGCTGAACCGCGTTTTTGAACTGGACGTCGCGCTGACGCTGCCTTGCCGCTGTCTTCTGGTTGCCAACTTGCTATAGTTTCAACGTCTTAGCTGTATTCTGATGTACTACACCGCTGACATTGCAATGGCGAAAAAAAAAAAACTCTCTTCTAACTCAAAAATATATTTAAAAAAAATGTGTAAAGTCTTGGGTGAAACGTGTCTGCAAGGAACGACACTGTCATGTCCTTGTTGTCGGGCAAGATGGTGAAGCTAACACGCACGTGTAACGATTCATGCGAGTGCAGTTCTGCGTGTCAGAAAGTAACCTGCACGTTGTTGAATGCCCCACCGTTTCCAGCATCCATGGGGGTATACGAGGTAGTGCAGCCGTGCCGGCATTTGGCGGCGGCAGTGTCTGCAAGCTGTTTCCTCATACACAGTGTATAACAGCTGCGACTCTGTACGGAGTGCCGCCAGATGAAGATAAATCACTCACATAGCGAAAGCAACGTGCAGGCTGTGTGTATCCGCACCGGCGATGGCGGTCAGACTTGTACCTTGCCACAGTCAGTCTACACAAATTTTCCGAATAAGTTTCGCAGAAATTCTACTAAATTAAGCCGAGTGTGAGGATATACATGACTGGGTAAATTTCTTTTATAAAAACAGCATGCGAAGTACCGAGTGACATATACTACCTGAGTCATGTAATTCAGCACACCGGTTAAAACATTCATTCAGCAACACTTCTAGATAGAGAGCGTCAAGCTCGTAAATACGCAATGATAAAAATGGTAGTTCTAGCATAGAATTACAGTGCCATGGTGTTATGGTAACATTTTAACAATCGTAGAATACAGCGGATAATCCAGGGGAGAGGGAAGGGAATGGTGCGGTTTAGCGATCGTCATTTTCCCTAAAAGCTATCCCTATCTCAACGCTCCTCATAGCCCCCGTGTCAAGGCGTGTTCGGCACATGGCAGTGCTTGGGCGCCGAGTCTAACGGCGCCCTCATCACGGCGGCCAACAAAACCGCTTTTCCCGCCAAACTCGAACGCCTGCTGCCGCTTCGGAGAAAGGCTGGAGCCTCTTCCCGCCAAAACAGAGCGCCTGCAGCCATTTCGCGCCAAATCGACCAGTCAAAGACGAGAAAACGCTATGCAGCCCCCCCCCCCCCCCCCCCCAAAAAAAAAAAAAAGGAGCGATCCGTTCACATCGCGCTTTGGAAGCTACTAAGCGTACAGCAGGAGAGCTGTTGAAGCGTCTTGCATACATCTAGCATGAATGGAGTATGACGTCACAGTTATGAAGCATGTATGTTATTAACGCGATGGTGTTAAAAGTCCCGTACACCAGAAAATCCGACGTCGGCGTTGTGAGCGAAACGACACGGACATGCATATGTCTCTGTCAGGTGGTCCCAAGAGAGCAACCTAGGAGGATGATAGGCCGTCTAGTTCACGTGACTTTGCGGCGCCATCACAGCCTGCCTCACCGGATAGTGAGCAAACTCCCCAACATGGCAGGTGGCAGTTAAAACAATGATTGTTCTCTAGGGAAGAGCAACCCCCATAGGCCGCACAAGGCCCACCGCTGGAAGCACCTGCCATCGCAGGGCAGTGGTGCATCGCTCGACCTCTGCACCACTGCGCCAGAAGTGGTATGAGGGCTCCTAGAGATCTACGTGTAGAGAATGTCTTTCTGCGTATATGGGAACTAACCCAATACGCTGTCGCGTCATAGCCTTAAGGCGGAGCTTAAGTGTCTCTTCAGTTTTTCGGACATAAATGAACACGGATGTGACGTTTTAAGGTTGCTGCAGAGGTGTCGTGTTATGTATACGCGTGAGAACATGGCTTCGGACAATGGCGATATTGGCACAACGTACAGATGAAGTTTCCTGCCAAGATCTTCCTGAGTCCTCGTCCTAAAAATGTAGCATTAGATTACTTTTTCAAGATAAGTTTAGGTAGCAGTTTGTGCTCTTATAGGGCTAACTAGAATGCTTATATTAACGTTACTGTATATGTTATAGGAATGTTCACTTTCCGCCATGCCACATGTTGCGTGTAGCGCAGAAGATATCTTGTGGAATATGCATATGCTTCAGTGTTTGCTCTTCTATTCTCGGTACACATGCAGGGGTTGCTGCGCCTCTAGCAACGCGCTGCCACCTTTCCTGAAGCCGCAGTCACCCCATTGGCGTAATTATGTTTACCTAATTGTAAATCGGCAGATATTTCCAGCTCAAGCGTGCGTACATTATAAACCAATCTTACACTGCGCTTTCATCGCAGTCGCGCAACCGCCTCCTTTTGCTCGCAGTCTCTTGCTTTTTCCTTAGCTGGACTCATCCGTCGTTAGACGAAAACCGTCAACAACTGGTCGGGGTCTGGCTTTTTCTGAAGGCATCCTCACTGCGCATGTAGGCTTTCCTCCGTTTTGTGCGGACAGGGCTTCTTGATCTCAAGCGCGCTTTGAACGAGTCTGGCATGTAGAATCGCAGACTATAGCATTCGCTCCGCACTTCTCGTGTAATATTTCCAGGATTAGAGGCATATTCGTGCGAATGCATTGCTCCAAACGTACCCACCCCGAGCAAGAATCTTGTCTTGTGTGAAGCATCGGAGTATCTCGGGTAAGCTCGGGTTCGTTCGCAGGAACAGCTCGTTTTCTCCTTTTCCTGCTTTTGGTGGTGTTGGTGATGATACCTCTAAGTTCGTGACTCAGCGACACGTTGGGGTGCGGAGATGAGACCTTCTCTTTTTGACTGTACACATTTATTTACAGCACTGTCGTCAGATGCGACATCAACAAGACAAATAGCAAAAAAATTGCCGAAGACACTTTGGAAATTCTAAAGTGTGCTTGGCGAAAGCCTTGTGGTCAACCCACTGCCGCTTCCCCGAACCGCTTGGCGCTGAATCACTGGGGCCGCTTCGGAGCCATGCGTCTTTCACTCGACTGCAACGAGACGTCTGGCGAAGGAGCGGCGGTGCAACTGCCACCGCCAACGCGCGCGCGCTCGTGCTACCGCTGCTGTGTGACGTCACGGTTGCTATGCACAGGTGCGCCCCCCAGTGGCGCGCCGGTTGCTAAGGAGGGGAGGAGGTTGCGCCTCTGCGCGGAACAGAAGCCACACTTGGCTCGATTCCAGCGCACGGGCGGACACCGCGAGCATGAGCAATTGAAGGCTTTCGCCTTAAAACTAGGTGTATACTAGGAGGACAGAGGTTAGCAGGATCAGGCCGTCTGCCTCCTGCTACACATTAGGCCGGAGTCTGGTGGCACCTCCGTCAGCCTTGCCTCACTCCTGCTAGACCCTCAATTTCGCCCATAACCTCCGCTTAAATCAGCTCTTCAAAATTTTGGAGACGGGTCGGTTGACCAATCAACGGCAGGTACTCTGTGACCAATAGCGGAGCGCTTTTTGCAACCCATCCTCCTGATGAGTCTTGGCTACGAAGACAGCTACAGCAAAAGGGGAATGTTGTTGTCTGTCACTGTCTCCGCGCTTCTATGCTTCTAGAAAAAGACCGCAAACTTAACTGGAACGTCGCATCAGTTGCAATGAGAGCAAGCTCGGGAAAGTTCGCAGAGCGTTGAAGCCATTGGGAGGAAGCTCGGAAAAGTTCGGAGGGGCGCAGCGCCGGCTGTAGCCAATGGGAGGAGCCAGCTGCGGCCGAGTGGAGAGGGGGTGTGACAGTGAAGATCGAGAAACGCGGTTGTGTGCACATACAGATACCAGAAATAAGAGGCGAAGAATAAACACATGTCTACTCGGTATAACTAAACTGTAAAACCGCACCACTTTTTGATATGCGGCGCTGTTCAAGCATAGGGAACACTGCTTTAGTTTTTGGCAACGTACTGTCGTGCCAGGGATCTTGGAATACAATTGGTTACAACTATGCTGCACGGGAATATGAAAACGATAACTAAAGATCCATGCTATCCCCGCGGTGTATGCTGCATGTTTTTCTGGGTCATGTCGTGGTTTGGGCAAGCTGCGCGGATTAAGCTCGAGTAAGTTTCTTTTTTATTCAGCTTTTTAACAAACTTGTTCACATATTTTCAAGACTAGTGCGCAAACATACACACGAAAAGGAAATAATGTTGGTGAATAATAAATCACGCAGCCACAACGAAGCTGTAGTACACCAAGTTCGAAGCAGATAATTCACGCGTGCCGTTCGGCAACGGTAGGCAAGGACCCCTTCGATACAAGTGCTCGGCTGTGCAGCGCCGACCTTTTTCAAGTGTTCGCCTCTGCGGTCTCTTTCACGTGAGATAAACGTCCTTCTGCCTGCCTGGCTTATCTTGCTTGTTTGTCCCTTGCGTTGTTTGGGATCATCTCCCGTGTAACTTTTATGCTCTGCAGGGTTCGCAGGGCCTACCTTATTCGCCTGCAAAGTGGCAGCCGTATTGTTGTAAGCGGCATTAACGGCTCCCTTATTTGGGTGCGTGTATCTACAACGTTCACTATTCTAAAAAATAAATAAAAGAACGCCATTCCGGTTACCGCTTCTGCCGCCGCCTTTCGTCTCACGGAAAACACGGGTCAATGGTAACGTGATCTTGGTCGCCAACCCACGTGTCACGCTCGCTTGCTTGTCTGCGTGTGTGACAGAGCGAGCCAGTCAGAGCGGCGTCGTGTCCAGCGTTCTCACCGCTTCTAATCAAAAGGGTAGTTAAGGGCTGCTCCCTAGGTTTACACAGTTTTCGAGCAAAAAATGTTCAGTGGTGTCCGCATATTTAGCCCTCATAATAGACGGAAGAAATGGGCTTCCAGTGGTCGTAGTTCGTATGTCCATTAAGTTCAGTCTCATAGCTTTGTAAAGATGTCGTTTATAAGTCACTAATTACAAACGGGTTACTTTAATGGTCTAATTAAGACGATTAGAGAAAATGCGCACTTCGAGTCTTTTTAGACAATGAATCATTCATCATAATAATGTCATCCTTCATCATGGTAGGCGGTGCGCCTGAATGAAATGGATTTTAAAGCAGGCATATTCAGTTATAGCGATAGACCACAAGTCCGCTAGAGCGCACTAGACGAAAATTTTTCTATTCTATGCGTGTAGAAAGGGCTGTCTTGCTCAACTTTACAATATAGAATATATGTCGAGTCAGCAGTACGTACATGCAGAATGTGGTTGTATACTCCCTTTTCTCCTTCACCTTTATATGTACAGCTGGGTTTATTTACAACTATTTACAATTATACACATCGACCAGGGTGGTCGCTAGCATTCAGGACGATCGGGAGCGCCAGGCCAGAGCTCGCCCCTACGAAACCCTGTCCTGCCTGGCCGACTTAAATCGCGCTACGCGTAGCGGCTCCTCGTCCTTCGGAACGTGACCAGCGCAAAGCTAGACCCTGTCCGTCTCTCGCGACTCCGACTCTCCTCCAAGAGTCCCTGCTGTTGTGTCTCGAGGTAGCGTGGCTGGGATGAGGAACGTCTGAATCTTCGCAGTTGGAGATTACAAAAACAAGCAGATTTAATGGCAAGCAACTGAGACACTTATTTACAAAAATTTACAAAGAGAAGAGCAAGGAATCAAAAGTTAAGAGATCATAGCGTCGAGCGTCTGGATGAGCCTGTTATCCAAGGCTCAGAGCCACTGGATGAACCTATTACCCAAGGTTCAGAGCCACACTGGATGAACCTATTACCGAAGGTCCAGAGCGTTCGTGCCCACTTTGGTCGCAGGTTATATAGCCCAAGACTCCGCCCCTGCACCAGGCGACATTCCATCGCGACACAAAAGATCGGCACCAGCACCGCCATCGAAGACCTGTTGAGCCTCCTCACTAGGCGGTAACTCATCGTGGCACAAAAGATCGGCACCACACGTCACTGCCAACTAAGACACCTGCTTAGAGCCCGCACGTGGGAACTGGCGAGTCCGCATTCCTAAGTCCGCAGTCCGCATTCCGCATTCCTATAGCATTGTGTCGTGTTGACGTCACAGCCGCAGGTGCGCAGGCTTCCTCTGATTCGTTCCGGGTTTTTTTCTCAAGACGAGGGACACCCTTTCTTCTCCTGTCGTCGGTTGCTTCTCGAAGGGGAGGTCGTTTTCTCCGAGCCGAGTGTGGGAAGAGCCTCGTCGGCCACTTCCCAGAAAGTCACCTTTTTTTGTGAGGTCATCGTGGGGTCAAGTTGAAGTCAAACGACCCGTCAAAATTGCCGCTACGTTGAATCTCCCTTTGTTTCATCTCGGGTCTCAAGATGGGTCGTAACAGCTACCTCCCCCGCCAGACGAGTCTCGGCGAGTAGCAGTCATCGCTGCTGCACGAAGAGACGACTTGCAGAAGCATGCCAGAAGTATGCCAGAAGCCCTCTGCCGCTCGCAACGTGGTCTTCTATTACGCCGGCCAAATTCTTTGAGGCGTCTCTGAAACTTCAACCACATGCGCAAGCAAGCACTCAACTTCCCTCCGAGCAAACCAGTTCCAAAAGAGGGTGCTATAATCCGGTTAGTATAGCCATTCTGAATAGCTCACACTGAAAACTCCCAGGACCCACGCAAGCTGAGAAAAACCGAACCTGCTACTGTACACCCTCACTTTCAAAAACGCACGAATAAAACTATTAGTAGCAATTTTGGTTCATAAAGAGCATTCCGGACTGCTTAAAAAGAACAGCTAAGAAGTCCGCGTCCCTTCCTGCATTTACTTAAAAAAAAAAATAAACAGCTCCAAAAGCTGCATAACTGAGTGAAAATCCTGTAGTCCACTAACACCACTGAGCTTTACCACTAAAAATGGGTACTCGTTTGCCTTAACCCCTGTCGAATTTTTTTCAGTAAGTCAATGCACAAAAAAAAAAAAAAAGAGGCAAACACTTATTCCCCGAATTGGACATTCTTTAGCCGCGCCCTGCGAGGTCGTGGTCGGATGGCCGGTCTACAAGCAGGTGCTTCAAGAAAACTGCGAATTTGATTGGTTCCGCCTCCGCTCGACCTACTGAGGAAAGGGTGCCTCCACCATTTCTTTGTCCCTGCCTGCAGCGACCCCCTCCGACTCACGCGCTCTCTGTGGCGCCCTTTTGTGTGGCTGTCGCGCCCTATTCTTCGTAGTGCAAAGCCTGCGTCTCGTGTCCAACGACTATGCCGTCTGTCCCTCTTTCGGCCCGCCAGGGCAGTCACCTGGGCTTTGATCGGGCCCATCCGCCTTCGGGAAAATTTCACTGATTTTCCTTTTCGGTCATTAGCTTTCGTGGTGCCGTCCCTTGTTGATCTGCCGGCCCTTGCATCAGCATGAACACCTGTCCTGGCATTTCTCAATCGCTTGTCGCGTTTGCGATGTTTCTTCAATGGACAATGGTGCTTTCGGCCTGCAAGGGCAGTCACCTTGGCTTTCATCGGGCCCAGCCGCCTTCGGGAAAATGACACTGTTGGTTTTCCCTTTTCTTTCACAGTTCTCGCGGTGCTGTCCCGAGTTAATTTGCCGGCCCTCGCATCAGCATTAACACCTGCCCTAGCATTCCTCATTCGCTTGTCGCGTTCGCGGTTTTTCCTGCGCCGCGACGCTACTTGCGGTTTACTACTCACAGTGCCAGGCGGCGGCTCAACTGTTGAATCGTCCACTCCTGTGGTTTCGTCTGAGCACCCAAGCTCATTTTCCGGCTGTCTCCCTATCGGAGCAGCATCCTCCTCATTCAGGGCAACAGAAACAATCTCGTCTGTACGGCACTTTTCCGGGAACGTTGCGCTCTTCCCTGGCGCTTCCCGGCTGCCGTCGGGCGATACCCGTTCACTCTTTGTGTCGCTTAGTACAGCCTCAACTTTCTGACTGCTAGTGCTCGCCAGCTGCACCAGCGGTGTCCCCTCTCTGGCTCTGTCATTTCTTTCACACCGAACCTCACTGCATTCTTTCTGGCGCGGGACCTCTGCCTTATCTGCCAACGTGCCATCTGTCTCAGGGCTAACAGTAAGCGTTTCTCCCATCTCATCTTCCTTGCATGGCTTCCCGTTCACTACCAGGTCATGCATGTAAGGTTTCAGCAGCTTCATGTTTTCATCGCAGTCACTGACATACGAGAACGCCACCTTTTCTTTTCGGCAGTTCATTGCTATGTGACCCGGCTCATTGCATCTGTAACAAGTGAGCGGCCTCCTAGCCTCAAACGCGGCTTTTTCTTTCTGTGCATTGGCCACTTTTGCACCCTTCTCACTGTCGTCCTGTTTTTGAGGTTTCTCGTAAGGAACCTTCCTTTCTTTCTTCTCGACTGTAGAGCTCGCAAAGTGCCTCTCGGGACGATAATTCGCACTCCTTCCGAAATTACGGGGCCTATCAACTCTAGTTGTGTTGCTAAACTGCCGGCGCGAAGCGTACTCCTCAACGAGTTCGGCAGCTTTCGTCGCCGACGCTACGTTGTCCCGGTCCCTTAGCCAATTTCTCTCCTCTTCAGGGAGGCAGTTGTAAAACTGCTCCAACAAAATTCTCTCAACTACAGCGTCCCGGTCACTATATGACTCCGTACTCTTTAGCCACTCAACCAAGTTCACTTTCAAATTGTATAAGAAATCGGGATAGCTCTCGTCCCTCGACTTCTTAGCTCCCCAAAATCTTTGCCTGAACGCCTCGGCGCTAAGTCTATACTTTCGTAGAAGGCAAGCCTTGACCTTCTCGTAGTTGTCCGCGTCCTCCCTACTGAGCCGCG
Source organism: Amblyomma mixtum (assembly GCF_055824585.1). Lineage (NCBI taxonomy): Eukaryota > Metazoa > Arthropoda > Arachnida > Ixodida > Ixodidae > Amblyomma > Amblyomma mixtum. The sequence continues at coordinate 47,611,019 of NC_143016.1, read as the reverse complement.
CGACAACCTCCGCTGCCTCGCAGGGCAGAACCGTCAGTAACCTTTGAGACCAAGTTTCTTGACTGTAGGCGAGGTTCTCGCAGGTTCGTTCAAAATTTACAAGATACAGACCGATATCCCTTGATACTACATATGGCTGCATATGCTTAGACATCTTGAACCCTGTCTCCTTGCTGAGAAGAGGTACCACTTGCTGGGGACAACTTCCCGACCTCTTGCTCAACTCCATTTCTAACTTACTGAGCTCAGCCTTTAGCTTCAGTAGTTTTGCTTCATTCTCACGTTCGCGCTGACGCCATTTTTCCTCTCTCTCTCGCTCCTCCTGCTGTCTGAGCTGCTCTTTTTCCTGCTCTTTTTGCCGTCTGAGCTGCTCTTCCTTTTTTTGTTCGATGAGACTCCACTCTTCAATGAGCTCCTCATCATCTGCCCCCAAATCAGTAATGGCCTGAATTATCATGGGTTTTCGTGCCAAACCCCTTGTCTCAATCCCCAATTCCTCACACAACAGCAACAGGTCCGACTCCTGCAGTTTCTGTAGGTCCATGATAGTTCTGAGTCTGAGCTATTTCCAAAACAACTATGCAAAAATACCAAACCTGTAAGATTTAAGCACAGGTGTCTACCAGTTCTAAATTTTAACCCTCTCTTAGAACCTGGTCCACATCAAAGGAAAAGCCAAGCACTCACCCACACACGTGATCATGTCCAAGACAGCTGCACTCTCGCTGGCCGACCGTTGTTGCCGCTTGTAGCTTCAGAATCCCACCGCTGCCACCAGTTGTTGTGACGCAAGGTAGCAGGTCCCACCGCTGCCACCAGTTGTTGTGTCTCGAGGTAGCGTGGCTGGGATGAGGAACGTCTGAATATTCGCAGTTGGAGATTACAAAAACAAGCAGATTTAATGGCAAGCAACTGAGACACTTATTTACAAAAATTTACAAAGAGAAGAGCAAGGAATCAAAAGTTAAGAGATCATAGCGTCGAGCGTCTGGATGAGCCTGTTATCCAAGGCTCAGAGCCACTGGATGAACCTATTACCCAAGGTTCAGAGCCACACTGGATGAACCTATTACCGAAGGTCCAGAGCGTTCGTGCCCACTTTGGTCGCAGGTTATATAGCCCAAGACTCCGCCCCTGCACCAGGCGACATTCCATCGCGACACAAAAGATCGGCACCAGCACCGCCATCGAAGACCTGTTGAGCCTCCTCACTAGGCGGTAACTCATCGTGGCACAAAAGATCGGCACCACACGTCACTGCCAACTAAGACACCTGCTTAGAGCCCGCACGTGGGAACTGGCGAGTCCGCATTCCTAAGTCCGCAGTCCGCATTCCGCATTCCTATAGCATTGTGTCGTGTTGACGTCACAGCCGCAGGTGCGCAGGCTTCCTCTGATTCGTTCCGGGTTTTTTTCTCAAGACGAGGGACACCCTTTCTTCTCCTGTCGTCGGTTGCTTCTCGAAGGGGAGGTCGTTTTCTCCGAGCCGAGTGTGGGAAGAGCCTCGTCGGCCACTTCCCAGAAAGTCACCTTTTTTTGTGAGGTCATCGTGGGGTCAAGTTGAAGTCAAACGACCCGTCAAAATTGCCGCTACGTTGAATCTCCCTTTGTTTCATCTCGGGTCTCAAGATGGGTCGTAACACTGCCCAAGTCTCCCCATTTGGCGCCAAAACGTCTCCTTAAATAAGTTTCCCCAGCATTTTGGGGACCAACTTAGTGTCCAATCAGAGATGAGCTTCTTAGAACCAATCGGAGCATTTTCTCTGCAACTCAACAGACCAATAACACGCCGGTACCCACGAGCTTGTTTGCTCGCGAGGGCCGCATGCCTTTGAAGAAGCCGATCGCGCTTTTGCGCTTTCCCACAAACAGTAAAAACACTCTGACAAAATAACCAAATACACACAAGCACAACTTCCACCAGCTGTGGCTCCAAACACTACAGGGTGGCATCTGAGCCCTCTGGCCAGAGGCAGAGTAAGCACAACTCGTTACCCGCCATTCGGCAGCACGACCATTCGTAATTGCACCCAGCTGCCTCCCACGCAAGCTTCCCCCTCAAGTGTCCATGAAGCTTTCTTTCACACTGTTCGACGCCGCTGTCGAAAAGCCATTAAACTTAACGTGCAATCGGGGGTATATTGCACATCAGCTGAGCTCGGCTGCGAACGGGGATTACCGTAACCCTGTGTAGTCAGTGTAGAAGCTTCCAATGCCAGCGTCGTGTTAAAAGGACCAATACATCTGATTCAGGCGAGCCTTCATGTGTACGATGGCTGCAGAAATCCTGCAGGGAGGCAGAAGTGTCAGTCACACGCAGAAAGAAACTCTCGTAAACATGGCGGCAAGTTCGGCTGACTATAACAGGAAAACAATTTGCGATGCAAAAAAGAGGAGCTAGCCAGAAATCTGAGAAGCGCAAGAAGGATCGCCGACCCGATAGCGAGCTGCTTGAGTATTGTGAATGCGCGCTCGTTCTGGAAGCGTCGGCCAGCGCGAGAGCAATGGCCCAGCGTCGCGCTGTTTGTAAACAAGGATCCAAGCATGGCCGATAGCGACAGAGATAAGCGCGGCTGGCGCTGCTTCCAGATAACGATGTGTGGACGCCCCAGAGGCCGGGTAACTCCTTCGCCTATCTATGCATATAAGCTACGCTCGCGCACGCCTCCAAATGGCCTTCACGCAGGCTTCGCGTCGTTATGTGTGAATCGCGTCGTGGGGCTCAAGGGACGAGGATTATATGGTCACGTGGTCACTCGACTTGCGTAACGGAAGCAAAGAGGATGTGCGCTCGGAGAGCGCGCAGAGACAAAGACGAGACCGTCTCGAGCGTTGCTAAACCGAGAACAGTAACGGTGCGCTCCTCTAAAGAGCGAGTGAAACGGAGGTCGGTACCGTTACTTGCCATCCGAAAGGAACTGCGCACTTCATTATCACCTGGTGCAGCTGGTTTCGAATTGCGCGACACCTGCCCAGACAATATCGAATCATTCGATGCGTTTCGGCAAGCCTCAGTTTTGCTTCCAACTTGCACTCTAAACACGAATATGCCTATATGTTAGTAAAAAGGGAGTTAGGCATGTCCTCTAATGACACTCTTTTATAAAAAGATGTGCAAAAGAGGACAGCTTACTCCATTTCTACTATTTATGTTTAGAGCGTGCCTTACTTTTCTGCTATTCAGAAATATCATGCAGTCATCTAGAAGCAGGCTGTCGCGTTCCTACGCAGCAAACAAGTTTCTCCCATTGACTACGTTTTCCTCTTCAATCTTCTGTTTGCCCGATGCTTCACCTGTCGCTTGCGCGCACCGCGTGAAGCCAGCCACCAGAGCGGGAGAGGCATCTTTTGCCAAAGGTGGATGGCGGGGTGAGAAAAGGACGAACGGAAGGAGAAAGCGTTGATAAGGAAAAATGTAGGAACAAGGCGATGGGAAGTAAGATCTGCTGTCGTCTGCAAACAGAACGAAGCAGTTGGGAGTGGGCAGCGCGTACCATACATGTAAGTGCGTGCGTTGATTGTCGGCTATTCAGTCAACTGCTGTACCCAAACGAAGCAATAAGAAAATAAAAATATAGGGAAGGGTATATCGCGAAGGCACTCAACGTGAGTCACATTAGACACAAGTGGCGCGCGAGTCCCTCCCTCAAGAGAAAAATATATAAGTGCTGTATCTTACCGGTGCTCACCTGTGGGGCAGAAACGTGGAGGCTAATGAAACGGGTTCAGCTTAAGTTAAGGACAACAGAGCGAGCTATGGAAAGAAAAATGACAGGTGTAACCTTAAGAGATCGGAAGCGAGCAGAGTGAGTGAGGGAACAAGCGCGGGTTAATGACATCTTGGCCGAAATCAAGAGGAAGAAATGAGCTTGGGCAGGGCATGTGATGCGAAGGCAAGAGAACCGCTGGTCCTTAAGGGCAACGGAATGGATTCCAAGAGAAAGCAAACGTAGCAGGGGGCGGCAGAAAGTTAGGTGGGCGGATGAGATTAAGAAGTTCGCGGGGATACGGTGGCCGCGGCTGGCAAAAGACAGGCTTAATTGGAGAGACATGGGAGAGGCATTTGCCCTGCAGAGGACATAGAGTTTCTTACTATTACCTAGAGGGAAAGCTGGCAGCCCGTCTATGGGAGTTTACATGGCGACCCCTCGAGACCACTTCAGCCACCGTGGGCGCTCAAAGCATCATGGGGCGGTGAGCTACTTGTTGCGGAACTGCAACTTTTGGCCAAAAAATAATAAAAAAATTAAGCTGTTTGATAACTACAAACGTCCTAATATTCAATATCTTGTCTAATGCTTGCAACAAACGAGCAGAAAAGCATTTAAGTGCAAGGTTTGTCCAAAATAACAGACGACTCGCTCTCCTATTGGCCTAGTAAATAACACTATAAAAACTAATATTTCGTAATTAACAGGCGCACTTTTAAAAGTAAATATGTTTTCAAAAAAGATGTTGTTGCTTAAATACTATAAGATGTTTTTTAATGGCATTTCGGAAAAGTGAAACCTTTTTTTGGTGCGTGTGTCGTCGCGTTCTCACTACTATGGGTTTTGCACACTGCATTCGCGCGAAAGTCGTCTGCGCACACACGAACAGAGTTTTCGGAATGAAACGTCTTAGTAGTGCCACTCCATGTTTCCGAAAAATTACGACTGTGCCGCAACAAGTAGCTCACCGCCCCATGATGCTTTGGGCGTCCATGGTGGCTGAAGTGCAGCGCCGCCAGCTTTCCCTCTAGGTAATAGTAAGAAACTCTATGGCAGAGGGCCTAGTCAGGCTGATGATGTTGATGATGATGGTGATGGCGCGCGAATGTACAGAGCCGCGACCATCGTGTATAACGACGATACAACGTCGCTGATATTTTGCTCACCTCTTCCGACATTAAACTGATAAAAAAAGAGAAATACAACTCGATTTCGCACCGAAAGGCTGGTTAGAAAAGGGAAGTTGTTAAAGAAGACTGTATTCAACAGAAGAGCCCCTGTTCCGCGAAAAGCCTGATACCCATCTCTTTCGGTGTTCCGCAGATACATCGCCAAACCACTCGGGAGTGGAGCTCTTTATGGTGGCGCTAGAGTTGCGTGCCCGTTATAAGTACGGTCACGTTCACCAGATGCGGCGTGCATGTTGACGAGACGCCACCACATCTCCAGAGGGTGCAATGCGCCGGCTTTGGCAGGGATCACGTGAACACAGCGCGAGTCGATGGATCTCTGGTCGAGCCGACGTATGCTCTAAGAGAGAGAGAAACGCATTTGTAGAGTACCCACGATCTTTAGGGTTTCGCGACCGTCTCTTAGAACTGCCAGTGGCTTAGGCCGTAACCTATATGTCACGCGGAGTGCAAATGTTACAGCACTGTTCAGAAGTGCGTACAAAACACTCAGACAACGCACCAGCCCACCGTTCGAATGTGCGCGCGTTCATATGTTCTTGAACGAGCCCTGAAAGGAGCATGCGGGGACCAGGGCCCGGTGGCTACAGGAAACAATATGTGTGTGTGTGTGTGTGTGTGTGTGCGCGTGTGTGGGGGGGCACAGCGTTATCATCATCATCACCATAAAGTCTGGTAGTTTCCCATTTTTGTGCACAGGAGGCGACGATTTGACAGAGCTTTCTGCACGCAATAAACTCACAAACAGAAGAAGGAGATTGGATGTTCCAATGGATGCAGCCCATATGTAGGATACGAGTACAGCCAGAAGAAGCGGCTCGAAGACTGAAGCAACGCTATCTAGTGTTTTTTCTATGCTAAACTCATTCCTATTGCCATGACCCCTCATTAATACCCGTAAAAGAACGCAGAGAAGAAAGACGTCGCGGCGGAGGTTCTTTTTCGTAATTTATTTCACGTCTCTCTTTTTCTGTTTGTCTGAAAGAAACATGCAAACCAGGGGAGCAACTTTGTTCTCGCCTCGAAGCACAAAGACCGTAATTAGCGAGGTCCCAATCTTCGAGACGACGAAACAAAAGACCGGAGGCGATAACTACCGAAGGCGAACGAAGTGAAAGAAGGAGTGTACAGCCTAAGTAAGCGCCGAGCTCCTCGGTGCAAGCCGTCAATCAGTGGCGCGCTTTATGCGAGGCCAACTGCGGTCGGGCCTGACAAAATAAGCGCGCATATATAACTCCGTCCGTGTAATGCGACTCCATTGTTTTCATCGCACGCAGTGTTCTTGCGTGGCCCGGAATGGCCTGTAGTCGATGAGAAATTTACCAAGGCGCGCGCGTAGCTGTAGCGCGGAATCTAGTTGGCGCGAGGAATAACCGGACGCTTTCACCGCACTTGTGCGCTCGCCGGTCGTTCGTCCGTGCATGCAACGGTGGCCGTTGTGCGTATCGATCGAGCGAGGTGAGTGGACGGCTGTGCCTTGCCGTGTGCAACTATGAAGTTCTGAGCGGCTAGCGTGATGCCCCCCGATAGCTGCCTCTGGATTGGTCACTACGTGCACTCTTGAAACGATTGGCCGACATAGTACGCGCGCTGTCCAATCGAGGCAACCTACACCAATCTGGCAGAAGATTGAATGCCGACAGCGTAAAGGGGCGGTGTTCAACTGCGACAGTTGCATCAATTTTATTTAATGCTTTATTTTCTTTGTTACTATCAATGTGTTTCTTTTTATTGTTAGGCAACAAGGGTAACAGGGCACGCAGAAGACAGGCACAAAACAATTGTGTGCGTGTTTTTTTTTTTGCGAGTGTTCTAGCCTGTTGGGAAGGTTTTTATCACGTGACTGCTTCAAATTAAAGAAAAAAGACTGCATGTAATCAGAAGAGTGCATCCATACATAGTGCAGATGGCGTTAAGTTGTTTGAGGCTCGTAACATTGGTAGATGGCGAATTTCGCGTCCATCAAGGCAATTAAGGCTTGCAACGCATTTATTGAGGGGGGGAGAGACATCGACGGTTTGCTGTCAATTCATAAAGCTAACGTGCTTACTAGGCGCCCTGATCCTGTCTGGAAGGACTAGCTTCAGAGTGTATTGCAGCGATTTTAATCGCTGACGTATAGGTTTCACGCGAGACTATCAGCCACTGTTTAAAATATAGACAGTAATTTATATGGCGCTCCTTGGTTAATTGCGTAGTAAGAGTACATAGTATGCATCCTTGGACTAGCTTGTTGAAACCGTGTAATGCGACTCCATTGTTTTCGTGTGCTGTTTGACTGAGTGATCGCTTATTTTTGCTTACCCATGTATATAAAGGAAAAAACAGGTAGAAATGTTTATGAAACGCTATAAGTCATTATATCAGACATTCCAAAAGACATGGCAAAATTCTGAACCGGTCTGCGGGAAAGCGTTTTCAATCCTCATAAGCGTTGTTGCTTCGAAACGCAGTTAACAGGTGTAAAAAAACAAAGCAAGCAACAACAAAAATATCATAGCTTTCAGAAAGGAGAAATTACAGCTTATGTGACGTGCTTTTGTTTTCAGCATCCTGTTGTTATGCAACACCTTGTTTGCAGCATATTTCGTATTTCTAGGGCGCGCGCAAGCAGGTGTGCATAAATTACGATCTTGAGCATAGACCTGTGGGCCCGCACTTGCGATTTTTACCGCCACCTGTTAAAATTTAGATGCATCGCAATTTAAATGCTACAAGCCCGTACACTTCAGCTTCATGTTCAGGGGACCATTATTTAGGATCGTTGGATTCATTCCATGCCCATACGGCATATTAATCTCCGGACATTGCATTTCATTTTCAGTCGCTTCAAATATTTATTAGCACCATAGTTAGGTTATTACTGCCGCACGGCGCATTGTCTGGAAGGAAACCGATGCGCAGGAGAGACTCGGCTGGTTGCCGCACCTAAATTATCTGTGCGTTCCGTGCAGCGCCACGGGCAAATAGGGAGACGAACAACGCTTGCGGCGATAATTCTAGTGCTCCGGATGGAAGGAACGCACCCGATGTGTTTACGGGCAAAGAGCGGCTGAAAGAAAGGAAACGGCGCATCGCAAATAGCCTTCGCCGCGGGCGCCGAGCACTTTCTTCGTCCCGCGCGGGCGTTGTACCCGGCGGCGGCGGAGCCGGTGCCATGGCCACTGTGCCATGGAGCGGCGGCGCTGCAGTCGCACAACTGCCCCGCTGCCACAGAGGCCTAGTTGGTGCGGCTTCCGCGGGGCGCCGCTGGGCTCGTGCGCGGCTCTGCGATTGGCTGAGCGCACTTGCCCTACTTAGGCTGCCGCCCCGAGCCATCGCCGTGGAAAAGTGCTGGGCGTGCAGCAGCGCGGTTCGCGAGCTCGACGGCGGCAGCCCTTCCCCCTCCTCTTTTTTTTTTTATTCCGAGCCTGCCCACGGCTTGAACAGCCCGTCTGGACTACGACCCGTGCGGCAACCTCGATCAGCGACTGCCGGCTTGGATAGCGTGCTGTGTTGTGCGTTTGCGACGCCGAGCGGGTCTCGGTTTAGGCCTACGGCCGCACTCGCATCGTCCGTTGCCCGGGATTTGGTGTGTGTCCTCGCGCGGCCAGCAACTCCGACGAGCAGCGTGCGGATCCCGTCGCCGCTGGGTGCCAGGGTAAGTGTCCCCGACCGTCCGTGCGCGCACATGGCGGCTCTTGTCCGTGCCGCCGGTGTTTCTTTGCCGCTGCTCGCGCTGTCGGAGCCCCGGTGATGTAACGCGAGGGAGCGCGACACTCGCGGTGGCTGACCCTAATTTTGAAGGCCGGTCAGTCGCAGTGGGTGACCCCTTGGAAGGTCGTGCCGTGTGCGCATGCGCCCGAGCCCTGTGTTGCCGTCGTCTGCGGGCCTGGGGAGCACCCTGGGGGCGCCCCAGTTTCAGCCTTTTCTTTCCCGGGCGCGGCTCTCGGCCGGAGCCCGCACCCGACTCGCCGGGGACCCACGCGCGGCGGCGTGCTCGCGAGTCGCGCCACCCGGCGTCTTCAGCCTTTCCCCCTCGCGGGTCATGCAATCTGTCCCCGAACGGTCACGACCACCACGGCGTTGTTGTGGAGGCCGGCGGGCTTGCCTTATCGATTCGCTAACGCGTCCCGGCCTCATTCTGGGCTGCGCTCTCTCCGCCGAAATCTACCTTGGTCTCTTTCCAGGCCAGCTATCGCGTCCCGTCCGACTCAGTCGGGCCGTCGGCTTGGGTTATCGTGACGGCGTAACTGACTTTTGCGCGCACATATGCCGCTACTGAGGCTCTCGCTCGCGAGTTGTCATGCGGCGACGTTCCCCCCCCCCCCCCCCCCCCCCTCCGCCGATGCGTTCTCCCAACGCATGTCTGCCGGCTAGGATGTTTTGGTCAGCCGTCCGTGCCTCGTGGGAGCTGCCGGCGTGCCGGGAGCCGCTGACCTGCTTTAGGTTCGGCCCGGTTCTGATGCAATCGGGCCCCTCTCTCTCCTGGAACCCAGATTCTTCGCTCCGTCGAGTCATTCTCGCTTTTTCTCTCTTTGGCTTTTTTGCATGCGCGCTCGGCCCCCGCGGGTTCCCTATCAAACGCGTCGGACCGGTTGTCCAGACTGCCAGAAGCGACGGCTGCATCAGAGACAGCCTGATCCACTGTAGACGGACTTTCAAAGCACGGCGGCCCGGTAACGACGCGCCGCCTGGGTCGAGTGACAGATGCCTGAGCGGACGCCAGCCTGTGCCCTTACGGCCGCCACCGAGTGTCGCTTTTGGCGTTTTTGTAGACTACGAAGCCTGTGGAATTTGCCCGAACAGTGTGCGAAAACAGACGAGCACTATAATGAAGAGCCTTCTTGGCATATTCTTAAGAAAAAAAAAAAAAAGGAGTGTTTTCATTATTTATCGTGATTCACCTCTTCCAGAGCGGTACTGAACGCCTGTTCTCGCCGTAACCATTCTAGATTAGGACTAGAAAAATTCCTCTTCGCACTCGTCATTTGCACAAAGACGCATTATTTCAAATTTATTTATTGATAAGATTACTGTGCACTACTGACTGACCTTTGCCCTTTCAGGCACGCGCGGCTGGAAGAAGCGCCCAGCTGCTTTACGGTATCTCCCCGAATATTCGGACTGACTTATCGTATATGTTTTGACGCTGATCACCTGGCGATTCTCGTCAATCTGCCCAAACCGACATCGTTCACGTTCTACGCGTGTCTCTGTGCGCATTTCGGGTTTCACGGGTGGTCTTGATTAGTCCAGGGGAGAGACATGGGGCAATACGTTTCAACTTTATGGCTGGCGTCTGTACCTGTGTGGAGGTGCGCGGTCAGAAAGTGTGGGGAACAAAATCGAATTCGTTTCGGGACTTTTGGATAGGTCAACATTTGAAGCTAAATACTGTAATAAATCTACCCCCTATGAACTTAGACAAGATACAGTGCAAATACCCAGATCACGTACGAGCTATGAGACCACAGGTTGAGTACACAAATTCCAAGACTTTTGAACCAATATCCTGCCACCTCTGAAATACTGTCTGCCAATCCATCACAACACAAAATAAAGAAAACAATGAAACTTATGTACCTTATGGAGGTATAGGTGAAATTTCCATGCATCATATGTATCCTGCTTTTTTTTGTCCAAATGTAAATATTATTTTAAATGTATAAATGTAATTACGCTATTTCTTATTTTGTCTGATTTATTTTATTTCTGATGTACGTAAGCTGGCATTTTCTTTGTTTGTATTTCAACCTATTGTATCTTTTTTGTCTCTTGCAAATATGTTGTGCATACATGGTTTAAATGCATTGTCTATAATTACACTGTTCTAATCTGTTTGTATGTACCTTTTACACGCCTCTTCAAACCCTGTAAATAGTTGCCTCCGCTGTCAAGGGTGGGATGGCCTCGTCAGGCGGGAAACCGCCTTTAGCCTACTCACCCAGGACAGAATTTTTTGTAAATTTTGTCCCAAATAAAAAACTTACTTATACTGCTGCTCGGTCAGTTTGTGAGGGTTTGCATCCTTTGTAAGGACCACCAGGACACTGTCGACTTTATGTTTGGTTTATCGTTCATGAGGGTTTAACGTCCCAAAGCAACTCAAGCTGTGAGGGGTGCCGTAGTGAAGGGCTCCGGAAATTTCGACTACCCGGGGTTCTTTAACGTGCACTGACATCTCGCAGTACGTGGGATATCGTCTCCATCGAAATTCGACCGCCGAGGCCGGGATCGAACCCGCGTCTTTCGGTCAGCAGCCGAGTGCCATAACCACTGGGCCACCTTGGCGGCTGCGTGTGAAACGTCTGTTGATGTTCAGTACAGTGCCTTGGAGAAGCTTACGAGAGAGAGTCTCTCAAGAAATAGCTGCAAAACGAAAAATAATTGCTCCTGGCATGGCTGAAATTCCATTTAATTCAGTACACTGCCTTGAAAAAGAGTTCCGGAGAGAGAATTTCGCAATATTAGCGACATGACAGAAATTTATTCTTCAACGTCGTTTATAATACTCTTTATTGGCTCGTCATGGTTCCAAGCACAGAACGAGGACGAAATGCTTTAAAATGTAGCCTGCAAGTTCCTAATCACTTGGGGTAACTGACTGCCGACGTAAGCTGAGCAGTATGGTGAAATGGACGGAAGCACGAGCTCCCTAGGCTGGTAGTTTTTAACAGTTGAGTACATACTAACTGGACGTACTGGTAACAGCTTCCTGTTTCGTTGAGGCAGAATCACTGTAGTACGCGGTTTTCTTCGTCTGAGTGTCGGAAACCCTGGGCTGGCAGTTTTCAGCGCAGGTTACGTAACGAGTGCTGTACTGCGGAGCGTAATATTGTGTCTCGGGCCCATTGTTACGTGTTCAAACTCGCGAGGTTGCTCTGGAGCGAACGCCATTCGTATCGGCGCTTGCAGCTCATTCGTTTTGTTCTAAGCGTCGGGGCATACTGTGGTGTCGGTGCACGGTGTCGCCGTAATCGGAGGCGAGACGGAGAGAGCGCTTTCCATTGTTGTGTCCCCGGCAGGGTAACCTCCGTGCCGACCGGCGTCGGAAAACAACCCCTTTCTTCGGCCGGCGTCGACGTCCTTTAACTGGAGGGGGAGGGCCACCACGCGCGCGTATTGATTGAAGCTGCCGCAGCAGCAGGCGCGGAGCGAACGACCGTGGCCGGGACCTTTCTGCATGGCTGATTTCTCTCCCGACTGTCGCGCGTTGCCTCCGCTGCCCGGCGACCCTTCGCGGTCGGCTGCCGACGCCGCTTCTCTCTGCCTGCCATCGTCCTCGACACCGCGGGGTGCAATAAGGTTGCGGTGTTTACGTTGCTGTAGATAGGGCCGTGTGTGTGTGTTCGTCGCGTTACGCTGCTCCCATTTTTATGGCGGAAAAAGTGGGCTCGCATAGTGTTCTTCGTGGCGGCCCGCGCGCACACTAAGGTGTTCTCCCTCTCTCTGCTCTTGCCGTCACGGTTCCTGAGGGTGGATTCGCGAAGCTTTTCTTACGTGGAGTGAGGTGGGCTTTTTCTTTTTCGTCTGTGTGACGCTGGCGCTGTTGACAGCAAAAATATGCGTCACCAACGAGGCCTATCTGCTAAAGCGCAGCGAGATAGGCTTGTTCATAGGCCGGCGCGCTGGCCTGGTAGTCGTGAGTGGCGAACCTGTTTGTAAACAGCTCTGTGAACTGGGCCTTTGCGCGGTGCCTTGCAGGAGTGCCAGCGGCAGACGAATAATATCTGTTCCCTTTGCAGTGCGGTAGCTGCAGAGTACTTGCGGCAGTGTGCTTGAGTTGCACTTCGTCCATGGAATAGCCTTGTCGGCAGTCCTGCGCGAACCTCTTAATTATTGACGCGACGCGGGAGTGAGGGTGGGAGAACGCGACGACCCGTCATCGGGGTTATGTCGTTTTCGTTGATCGATCGTGCGTGTTCTCGAAGGTCCACTTGCCTCTTCCTTGCGTTGGTCCACTTAGCGCGTCCGACAGAGTACCGAGAGACGCCAGGTTTAACGCTGACCATGCGACGCGTTGGCAACAGTAGCTGGGCCAGCTTGAGGCCAATTGGTTCTGAACTTATGCTGAAAGACGAAATCTCTATCTGATTCGGGGTGGAGACTCCGACCTCACCGCCAGGGAAGGGAGAAATATTCGCCGTTATGCAGGGAATCGTGTTCACATCCACCGCCCTGGGATCTTTAGCGCGCACTGACGTCGGACAGAGCACGGGCGTCCGTCGCGTTTTGTGAAACGTTAGTTTGCCCGAACTTGCTCCGTAAGCTGAAGGTGGTCGTTACTTTCACTCCTCGGCGCCGGTAAATAAAAAAGGGCATACGAACGTCAGGTGACATTCCAGCACTTGCTGACCACCCCGTTTGCAGTGTCTAGGATTATGTTCAGAAAAAAAAAAAAGGTATGACATGAACACGGTACTTTGAAAACTTCTGTTTCGTGATTTGGGTTCTAACCCGACCGCGGCAGCCGCGTTTCGATGGACGCGGAACGCAAAAGGCGCCAGTGTGCTGTGCGTTGTCAGTGCACTTTCAGATTCTCAGGTGGTCGAAATTATTCCGGAGACCTCCGCCACGACATCTTTCTTTTTTCACTACCTCCTTTATCCCTTTCTTTACGGAACTGTTCTGGTGTCCACCGCGATACTAGAGACAGTTACTGCGTCATTTCCTTTCCTCAAAAAACAATTTTCGATTCAATTTCCACACGCACTACGCGCTGCAGATCGCTACCGGGCCAGTCGGTGCTCATAGGTTCCAAATGGCGTGATTGGCCATTTTTGCGGCTTAGTCTTGGGCGAAACGGATCCCCTGTTCGCTCACTCTCGGTGCCGCCGCAGCGGAGAAAGGGCGGCTCCGTCGCCTCCGACGATTGAGGTCAGTCGCGCTCGGCTCTTCCCCCTTCCACTCCGTCGAACGAAGCCGGCGGCGGCGCGGTAATTTCGTGCTGCGTTCCTCCTCCGGCGGCGCAGCGTTGCGCCACAGCCGAAGAAAGGAGTGGAGCTGGCCGCCATCTTGCTGCCAAGGGAATCGAGAGAGGAGAGAAGGCGTAATCGTCTGCAATCAGCCCCCTCCGCGGTAACGCTGTCATTTAGGGGCGTTTTTTTTTTCTTCTTCCTTTTCCTTACTTTGCTGCGAGGAGAGGGAATTATATTTAGACCCCCCCCCCCCCCCCCGGACCAGTGCACAGGCTTTGCCGGACACCGGTTGACAAGACCGCCTTGGGTCTCTCTCCCCTCCGTGCTCACTCTATGTCGTTATTGTTTTTACCAGCGGAATGCTTTCGTCTGCAACCGGTGGTAGCTAGTCGCTGAAGGAATGACTCGTGCCAGTCAGCCGCATGCGTGTTTAGAAGGCCCCGTTGCGTGATTTCTGGGCGCGTGGCTCGGGTACTGCGCCGAAACGTCATTACCGAAGCGGCAACGGTTGTGCGTGTACCGCTAAGTGGCGTTAATGTGAGGTGCGCCCTATCGCTTGGTTGCTCGTACCACTCCTCCTGTTCGTCCTGTGCCCGTTCTTCGCACTCGGACGCACTTTTTCTTTCTAGTTATGCGAGGCTCACGCCGACCCACTCGGCGGATTTCGCAACGAGGCACGACTCGGGACTAAGGGCTCTCAAATGCTGCGATTAATTGCGTCGTCTGATCGTGTGTCGTCGGAGCAAACCATTCATTCATTGGCCGACGGTCTGCGGCATCTCCGCCCATCGGGGCCGTTGGGGACGTGTGCCGAGGAACGGGCTTGGCACGTACTGCGCATACTGGCTGTCTACGATTTGTGCATCGCCTCTAGACTACTGGCCGGCCTCCGTTATCTCTCTAGCAGAGGGAACGGCACCGCGGATGAAACTTTCCCGTGCCCCCAACCTGCGATGAGCTGGTCTCCGCCCTTTTTTTCTTTCTCGCACCGGCGAGGAGGACATCCCCGCCGTGATTGGCTGATGCCGACGGTAGAGCCGCGTCAAGTTGTCGGGTTGGAAATGCTGCTCGAAGGCAGGCGCGTAATTAGTTTCGCAGTGACGCGCAGCGGCCATGGCGGCCATTATCGGCTCCTGCCGCACTCTCAAAGCTTCCCACGCTTTCCACGATATCTGCCGTGACGGACAGTACGAGTGCAGCTGCTTGACGGGTTCGGAACATTCCCTCGATCTTGTACAAATGTTGGAGCGCGACCAAAGTTCGCTAGCAGATCTTCCGATTATGATATATAATCGGCTACAAATTACCTAGCTTTTTAGTCACACTGTTAGTACATGTCCACACAGGAGTGGGTTGATAAGAGAAGATGGCACTGAAGTTCAGCCAAAAAAAGGCTTTGCTGAAAATGACAAACAAGGTTTCTTTTTTTTTTTGCGATATCATATAATGCAGTTAGGTAGCCCTGTGGCTGTTTAATTCACATTGCGGAGCACCGAGACAGTCAACTCGTGTAGTTGGAATAGAACGGAGAAACTGCCCAGCGAGTGAACGACGCCTGGGAGCTGCCATTAACTTGGGTCCGCGCGCTCGCGCATATCATCTGCGTTCGCAGTCGGCCGCTGCTCCCTTCTCGTCGTGCGCGCGGTTCGCCAGCCGGGGCCGGTGCGCGCGCGAGCCCACGGTTTCCCATTCCCGGCCGGCGGAATGGCCCGCCCTGCGCAAACGACCCTCCCGGCGCTGGCTGACGCGGCGCAAGGCGCGCGCGGTTGCGTAAACCAGCTGGGTGCGCGAAAAGGTCCGCCTGGAACCCGCACATGGGGAGTACACTACAGGGAAACGCAATTAAGAGCCCCGCTCTCTCCTCCCGCGGAGGAGGGACGAAACTCCGCGGCGAAGAATAATAGTTGGGCTTCTTCAGCGTAGTGTGTGTGTGCGAAGGGGCAGGAACCTCCCCTTTTTTTTTCTTTCCCGCGAGCGGCCGTGATTGTGCGCAGTCGGAGGCAACGCACACTGCAGCAGGTGTATTCGCGGAGGAGGCGCATCTCCGTTCCCTCCTCGTCATCCTCCCAACTCGTGCTCGGGAGCAGAGCAGAGGATGAGGTGTTGTCTCCCTCGAGCCTCCTCCTTTTTTTCACATCTCGGCATCTGTGCAGCGCCGGCTGCACGGCAGCAGTGTCGTTGCCGCAGCGCGTGTGACGTGAGGGGCAGGAGCCTCGTGCACGGTCTAGTCCATTGAAGCGCGCAGCGTTGCGCGCCGAGCTGATCACAGTGTGTCGCTCACAACGTGCTTCGCTATCGGCGCATTTTCTCTTATTTTGCGCAGCAGATCAGCGAAAAAAAAATTGTCGCGAGCTCGGATGTGCCATTTCCTTTCCTTAAAAAAAAAAGAAAGCGTACAAGAAAAAAAAAGATGTCAGTTGACACGACTGTAGGCGAAGCGGGGAGAGTGTTGGATGGCGGATAGCGTTGATGAGCGCAGCAGAGGAAGTCGTCTAGAGTTTAGAGTGCACTGGTGGGCCAGTCGGTGCGCAACTACGCCAGTAAAAAAAAAGAAGCCTCTCCGACTCGGCACTGCATCTTTTCAGCTGGCCTGTCCGAACGTGTCCGGCGGTAGTCGGAACGGGGCACGCGCGGCGGTTCGTGCCGCGATGGCGGCGGGGCGCGGCGAATCCTCCTCCGCGCCCTGCCCTTGGCCCCGGCGTTGTGTGGACGACGATCTGGCTCCTTGCGCGTGTCGTGCGTGGCCCGGCGGCGGGGCCTTCGTGTTAACCGCGTGCCCAATTACGTGGGCCGCCTCTGCCGCTGCCGAGGAACGAGCCTCATGCAGATAGGGGCTCCTCTTCGCGAAAGGCGGGACCGTGACTCCCCTGGCCTTGACCATATGGGCGAAGGGAAAGAGAGGAGGGCGGGGGGTGCGATTCGCCGCATGAGCGCCGCTGGGGCTCCGGCAGCGGCCTGTCCGCTGTGGGAGCTGCTGCCGCCGTCGCTGCTGCTTATCGCGGTGCTGGAATACAAACTGCCTCGTAGAAAAAAAAAAATATATATAGGAAAGACACAGCGCCGACTTGTCTTGCATCGCGAAAAGCAGCGCCGGCGGCGCGCCGCGATTGCTAATCTCCTTTTTGCCACCGAGGGGGGGGGGGGGGATGTGCACTGCAGCGGCGCGCACAGGAGCGCAGGGCGGCTGCGCGCACTGCGGCGACTTGTCGTTCGAGAAGCCACTCCTGAGGTCTCCTCGAGTGGCCTTGATCACGCGTTCGGGCGCCTTTTATGGCCTGGTGCGTCTTCGCTGGAGCACATGCACACTGTCTCAGACCCGCGCGTGGCTAGCTATACCTCTCTCGAAGCAGGAGTCGGCGCATCTCACGGAACGGAGTGGATGACCGACCAGTGTTCCTGCAGGAACACTAGGATGATGATGATGATCTATCGACTGTTCCCTTTGTATCGGATGGGAAGCCCGGTGCGCCATCTGGCGGTGCGGGCAGGGCACTTTTTTATTTTCTTTTTGTAAGACCTTTTCTAACACATATATCTGATGGGCGCCGTGTCGGCGCCCCATGCATAAAAGGGCCATAGGAGCGACAAGGCACCAGCGCCATCTCTAGCGCCCTGTGTCGTTTCCCGCCTTTTTTTCTCAACTGGGCCCTTTTTGCGAATCTTAAAAGGAACAGACCCTCGTGTGCTGTGCAAAGTGAGTGCACGTTAAAGATCCCTAGGCGGTCGAAGTGATTTCGGAGCCCTCCACTACGGTGCATCTTTCTCTGTGCCTCCTTTCACTCCCTACTTCATCCCTTCCCTATAAAGGCGTGGTTGAGGTTTGGTTTGGTTTAGAACGAGCAGTTAGCCCGACGCTCAACCTTCATACTCTCTCTGTCTATAGCTACTCTGTATTGCGTGTCTTCCCGATAGGCCCCGCTGCTGCTTCGTTTACGCTCACATTGCGCAACGTCGGCATTTCTCCGCCGAGGAAGGACACTCGGCTGCAGGCCTGTAGAGCATTCCGGCACTGCCTCGGGGCCCGATGAGTGTGGCTCGTTCCCGGCGTTGACAGCTGGCGAGAGAGAGAGGGATAGCAGAGCGGCAGTCGCCGTCCCGTGACGGGGCTGTATAACGAGTTACTATAACAGGCGCCGTCATGTGACGCTGCTAGACTGACGTGGAAAGTATTAAGTGGTTTGACAAGGCTGAAACGCGACCGGCGCACTGCAGATGTTGCACGAAAGGTATTCGCCAGCACTTATTATTCTGTCGCCCTCGCTACCTGAGCTTACTCTTGCGTTTTTTTTTTTCTCCCCCTGTTTTCGCCTTTACAATTTGTATACATGTCTTGTTGCTCCAAGGCAGCAGGAAAAGAGGCGAATGTACTGTTAAAGAGAGAGAAGAGGAAAAAAGGGCACCTTTATGGTTGGTTGGTTGGCCTCAAATAAAATGGCACATACCCACTACGGGAGAGTGGCCAAGACGCAGCGGTGAACTGCTGGAAAGAGGAGCGTTTATAGAGGAAGAAAAGGAATAGAACTGATGAAATGAAATGTATCTTCCTTTTCTTTTGGAATGCAAGAAAGCCTGTTGAAGACAAAAACGTAAGCGCCTCACCGTTATTCGAGCGGCAAAGCTGCTGGCTATAAAGCCGATGGATGCAGGAACGACGCGTCGTGATAGGTGAATCTTCGAGGAATCCCAGACGCCGTCACTTGGCGGCAGGTAGAGACGAACAGCTTTCCAAGCCTCAATGTACTACATATCATGCACCCGACTTTGTACGCCGACACATATCTCTGGTGCGAGACCCACCCTATACTCTTTCACATTTCGTGGCGATCTGGGGACAAACCAAACAATCTCCAGGCGCCAACACACGTCATTTGAGTGGTAGGAGGCGCTGATGACCAGCAATAACCCGGATGACCAACGGGACCTCATCCAACGGGTCCGCAGAGCAGCTCAAGCCAGTGGAGACCTGGAATGAGGACACCACACATAATCTTAAGCAACTCCTTTTTGTCCAATAAATGTTTTCCTCCGAGGAAGGAAGGAAGGAAGGAACAGGGTGATTTGAGCCTAGATCGGGTACACTATACGCACGCGTTCCCTGTGGCGAGCAGATTCCCGAGAGACGTGCGCAGAGAAATGTTTGTTGCTAGAGCTCGTCCTCCCAACTGTACAGCAAGGTGAGCGAAGCATCCGCGGACATGTCATGCTGCAAATAAAAAGAGGAAGATTAGAAGCAAGAAAAAAAAAAAAACGATAGAAGCCAGTGCATCGTGGCCGTAATAGCTGCCTCCCGGAACGCTTTCCAGGAATATGATATCAAGCATCGAGAGCAGGAAAAGACGTGATGTCTAGTCGAAGCAGCCTTGTTGGCCTTTTGTTCATAAACCCGTCGCCCGCACTCTCGCGACTCCACTCTCGTTACGAAGTGCAATCAAAGAAGCAGAGAACGAGGAAGTTTTCGGCCCACCGCTGTCGTCGTCTTTCCCAGCCGCTATCTCTCTATTCCCCTGCGATTCTAGTGAAACTCGTCTCTTTGTGTCTTTTTTAACGACGCCGCTGGTGTCGCGCAACCTGGCCTGAGCACAAACATCGTATCAGTTGCTTGAGAGAGGAAAACCCCCCGCGGCCTGATATTCACCGTGCGCGTGAAGTGCATCGGAGACGAACACTCTGCATCTGGTTGGTTGGTTGGTTTGTTTATTGCGCGGGTGGGAAGCACTGCTGCTGTAGCTGAGCGTGGACGATCGTCCGCGGATGGCTGCGCGCCTCCAAATCGAACAGACCCGTGCACGATCCCCCCCCCCCCCCCACGCCCCGTCGAAAGCCCGCGCAGGGGTTCGGTGCTATGATTATGTGACATCTGCGCGTGAGGCGCTTTGGGTGAAAAAGAGGGCTTCGTGACATCCGTATTTTTTGTTTTGTACAAATTCTAGCTCTGCGTCCCAAAATTTTAGATTTAAATATACTCCATTCCCTGTACATGAGTGCGTTTGTATCCGCTATGCACCCTGGCCAATCACCCGCCGTGGGTATGTGCCATTCAGCCCGAGGACATCATCATCATCACCCGGACAAGTTCAAGCGTGCGTCGCGTCGAAGGCAGGTAAAGCGGCCCCAAATGAAAGAAAGAAGGAAAGAAAACGAAACAAAGCATTTTGAGAGGGGTTCCACGGGAGTGTGTGTGTGTGGGAGGGGCGTGAACAATTAACTCGATGGCGTACTTTGACGTTGGTGAGGCTGATGATGTTGGCGCCTGTCAAGGGCGACATTGCAGTTTTGGGATGTAATACTTGGCGGGCGCGTTGTCTCTCTCCGTCGCCCGATGCAGCGATGTGTGTTGATTAAAAGGCAGGCGCTGATAGAAACGACGGTGTCGCGAGAGAGACGGCGCGGAATTTGCTTGGACTCGCGCGCTTTTAGCTCGCCACCGTACGCGTATGCGGGTCCGTCTCGGAACGGAGCTCCAGTGCGCGGGAAACGGGAAAGCTAGGGAGAAAGAATGTCTTGTCGCGGGGTATTCTCCGACCTAACTCGCCTATTCTGGGACAGGAGAGATCTTTTCCGGAGAACGGGGACGGAGCAGGAAACGGCGAAAACAAGCAAGAAGTGGGCGGCAGGAAGCTCGCCCCCTCTCTGCCGAGTGCCCGACGCAGCCACAGCGGGAGGCTATTGTTGGCTTCCGCGCTACGTCGTTACCGTCGGCATCTGTGGTTTTTTGAGCGACACTTTGCTCGCTGGGGCACCCCGCATTCGTCTCTTTCTTTTGTGATTATTTTTTGTTGTCTCGTGTGTGTTAAAGGGCGTCGCGCAGTGGTCGTCTTCTTCTGTGGGCCGTATAATTCAAGGCGCTGCGATGGGTGAGGGCAGCGAAATCGACAGCAGTTCGTATCACCCTCGGTTGGTTGCCCATATTCTAGTACACTATAGTTGCTCCTACGTTTCGCGATTATTTTTTTTTTAATAAATAACGGCCGCCTTTATTTCCTGCCGTTTTTTTTCCAATATATATATATATATATATATATATATATATATATATATATATATATATATATATTTCCCGAGTTCGGCGTAACGTGCGCGAACGGGGGGTCGTATGTTTCGGCGCCATGCTGTGCGCTTCGAGCTGCGCTCGAACTGGGATACCGTCGGTACTTGCTAAACTCGCTCGGTCGCCGGAGATTTGTTTCGCTCTCTTTTTCGAGTTTTCAAAGTTTTCTGGAGCTGCGTTTTCTCCCTGAGGTAAGTTTTGTGAGCGTAAATAGCGCATTGGCGCGTCTACTCTGGTTTATGTGTGACGCGGCCATTAGGAGAGAGAGAGGTCTTTGTCTGCGGTGGATTTTACTTGGATGTTGATGATGATGATGTGGCACGGTTGCTAAGTTGTCCTTGGAGGATGAGAAAATGCATTTGCATCATGCCTCGAAATGGGTCTAGTCAACAGGTTGAAATTGTCATCGAGGTAAGGTGGCAGCGGCTGGCGCAGGACAGGGTTAAGGATATGGGAGAGGCCTTTGTCCTGGTGGGGACGTAGTCAGGCCGGTGATGGTGACGTTTATCACCTTCTGTTTAAACCTCGGCGGAGAATTGCTTGCGCATTCTCTTGTTCGAACAATTTTTACCGTGTGCGCTTGTTTGGGGTGAACTTGTGCACTTTCGCGTTGGCGGTTGTGGTTTACTCAGTGCACGCGTTTCATACAGCGAACACAGTCAGGCTGTGGCAGAAGCCGGGGCGTAGCTTCCCGGCGTATTGGTATTGTACGAGTCAACCGCCTTCGGCTGCCCCCCCCCCCCCACTCTCTCTACGCGCGCGCGATGTGCGCGCACACACACACACGCGCGCGCGCGCTTGATTTCTGCGCATTTGTATGTGTTGGGTTGGGTTTTGTGGTGCACTTGACCGAATCTCCGGGAAGTGCTTCGCGATGCCTGGGTCAAAACAGGAAGGCCTGAAGTGCTCCAAGATGCATGGCGTACGCCGTCAAAGCTGAAATGCACGGTCCAGAATGGGGGTGAAATGGCAACACTTTAATTCCCTACTCCGGCGCGGCCGTTGACTCACTATAAGCGCGCCAAGCGTTAAGCTGTACACACGACTGGCGTCCACCGCGCTGCGACGCGAAGCAGAGACGCGTGCGGAAGAGGCGGCGACGCCTTTGACATTCGCTATCGGAACAGTGGGGGGCCCTTCCGTTGGGGGCTGCGGCGTCTCCCGGTCCGCCGCCGCCGCCGCGCAGGCTTTGTCGCCGCCGCTGCACGTGCGTCACAGCTGGGACGCCCAGGTACACCGCGTCGGCCACATGTTGCATGCATCCGAGCTCTGCTGCCGACGTCGCCCGCTGGCTGTTGTGGCTGCCTCGCTCCCTTCGCCGCCCGGCGTAGTGCGCGAGCAGCGAGGTGGCGGCGGCGATTATGTAGTACGCCTGTCGTCGCCTGCACCGGCAGACGTGCGACGCGACGAGTGGCGGCTCTCGTGAGGTGACGACTCGCCATTAGATGCTTTCGTCGGCGCGATCTCGCGCCTGCACACAACTTATTCGTAAGTACCAGCATCCGAAGTCATTAATACGTGACCATAGTCGGTTACAACTCAAGAACAAAGCGGCCTTTCCCCTTTGTAAGACCCCCCCCCCCTCCAGACAATGACATCGGCCGATTCCCATGCCTGCTAGCGCGACAGTGCAGGGAGTAGCCTCTGAAAGGGGATAATCCCCTCCTTCCATGGTCGGGGATAGGCTCCTCCCTCCATTGTCGCGCATTTGCGAGAAGGAATACCAGCGGAATCGCTTGCGGTCGCTTGGCGGACTTGAGCGCTAACCGCCTGAAGCGGTTATTCGAGGCGAAACGCCGCGCGATATCGCTTCTCGCGCGATGAGCTGAAATCCGCCGAGGCGCTGTCGCTCATCGCGTCGCTCAGGTTCTGGGTTTGCAAAACATTTCGCCCACCGCCCGGCAGTGGCTTTCGAAACTAGCTAGTAGCAGCAGGCGTTGAGGACACGTAGCACGTGACTTCCGGTGTGTAAAATTGCGACCGAAGTTTAGCGAAGAAGCTGCCGACTCATCATCCATGCACCGAAACAGTGTAGTGAAAACCTGTTAGGAGTTGTGGAACAGAAAAGGGTGTTGTACGCCGCCTTTTGGTCGTTTCAAGTCTCGGCACGTGAGTCAACGCCACTGGGCAGTGCTCGTCGGGTACATATATTTCATTTCAAGTGCAGTGCACACTGAGAATTTTAGTAATCGTTTTTGATGTGCTTCGTGCGGTTTAAAGTGTTAAAAACGGGCAGTACCGCACTTTACTCGTCTGATATCGCGAACTGAACCAACCGAGCTAGCGCGCTCTCTCTGCCGGGAAGTCTTGTCACTTCGTGGGGCATTGGTGCGGTAGGTGGGAGAAGTCGCCGCCGTGTACGTCCCGTCGCGAGCAGCATCGCCTCGTGCGGTTACTTTTTTGGAGCTCTTTATAAGTTTTAAGTCGCGAGGTAACAGCGTGAAATTGATCTCTTAATTTAGTATATTTATAGCCGTTACAAATTCCATAAGCGAAAAATATCAATAGGAAAATTGCTGAGCGCCATAGTAGAACATCCAGTGGCGCTTTTTTTTTTTCAGCCAGTAGGTTTATTCAGAGAGAAGAGCTAGAACGAAGAAACTCTCGGAAGAACGTGGTTCAAAATCGAAGTCGAAACCTGGCTGTACACGTTGTCTAATAAGTTTTCTAATTAGTTTTCGCAACTGTGCGTTTTTTTTTCTTCCCGTACGCGTCGGCTGTTTCTTTTGTTGTTTCTCGTTTCGTTTTTGTAAGGACTATTCTATTCGCTTTCAGCTAACCGAACTGCGAAGAGAGGCTAAATCCGCAAGGAACACACACTCACATCGTAGACGAACTGCACTTTGGGACGCGCCACGCGCGCCATCTCTCGGAGATCCAAAGAAGGAAAATATGCCTGCCGCATAAGACGAAGTCGTTTCTGTAATGAGACCGAACGGTGAGTGTGGGAAAAAATTTGGAAGAAAAATAAAATGGAGGGAGGGCTTCCAACTCTTAGATGCTAAGTCCCGTGACCACAGTGTGACAAAAGAGGCCTGTGGAACCATCACGTGTAGGTGGCGTGCTTGACTGTAGTGACATAGTTGCATTAAAGCTTGCTGTCGGGCTAGGTGGTGCGTCGTGAATGATTTCTACGCATCTGAGTTGTGCGAACAATTTTTACTTGAAATTTGGAAAACGTCAGGGAAGCCCGATATGTTGCAGCCTTCAAGACCGAGCTTCAGAGCCCAGTATAGGTAGATTTTCGCGGTGTGGTTTTGGCGCTAGTGAAGCTTAATTGGCGTCACGGACAGACGCAAAGGGACAACAGACGCGGATGCGCCTTACCGCCAACATTTTTTTTGTTCTACTTTCCTTCTCGTTACTTATTTTTTTTTAAACCAGTTTCCCAGCACTGTTGGCGTATCAGCGCTTTCTGCTGAAAGGATGGCCTACTTTTCGCACTTCAAATTTCGTTATGTGTCACTAGATAGCTATTCCAAAATTGGTTTATGGTTTATGGGGTTTAACGTCCCAAAGCGACTCAGGCTATGAGAGACGCCGTAGTGAAGGGCTCCGGGAATTCCGACCACCCGGGGTTCTTTAACGTGCACTGACATGACATCGCGCAGCACACGGGCCTCTAGAATTTCTCCTCCAAAAAACTATTCCAAAATTTGGCGCACAGACTTGCCGAATGGATCAAGTAATATGCTTTCTAGCGGTGATACCTATCTGAGAGGCGTTTAATGTCAAGTTGAAACAAGAGGGCACTTCAAACTGCTTGCGAGAGAAAATCATTTTGCTTACGGTCGCCGACCTGGCCTTCGTGGCGGGACCGTGAGTTGGCCCGCTGATTGTGCGCAGGCATTTGTCTCGACCGTGACATATTGGCGAGCTCAGTTTGTCCCTGCGCGCGCTGCCCAGCTTGCTTGCTTTCAGCGCCTTTGCATGCCCGCCTGGCTTGCCCCTTCCATTGGCCACCATTTTTGTCTCCCGCTTGCTCGCCGCGGCGACCAGCTGGAAATAGTCGCCCGTTCGCGGTACTGCGCAGCTAACTCGCCGCAGTCTCTCCCGATAGACACCTCTGCGCCGACTGCTGCTTTGCTTGTGTGCCTGCTGTTTTTTTTTTTGTGCTTTTTATCCCTCCCCCTGTTCCCTCTTCTACCCGCTCTTCCCAGACAGTTGGTTCCCTCCGGCTCCTTCCTCTCTTTTTCAGAGAAGGGTAGAGAGGGAGAGATGGGAGGAAAGAGACTGGGCGAACGCAAACACTGCGTGTGTGGACCCCTCTGGCGAGGCTCCAGTGTTGGACGGACAGGAGGAGGCGCGGACGAAAGACGCCTGCCTTTTTAATCGCCGTCATTCAGCGGCACCACCGCCGCCGCTGCTGCTGTCGCACGCACGCACACACACGACGCAGCGGGCCCAAAGTAAATTCCGAATAAAGCTTCTTCGTCTCCGCTTCCCTCTGTGTGTGGATGCCTGTGCTGCCGCCTGCTGGCTGCCGCTGCTGCTGCTGCTGCTGCCTTTGCCGCTGCCGCCGCTGCGTCTTTTCACCGGGAAGGGGGGAGGGGAGCGGAGGAATGCTTGTCTGCTGCTGTGTCATCGCTGGGCTACCCCCCCTCACCCCACCCCTTCTGCGCTGCTTCCTGCTGCTGGGGCTGGGGTCTCCTCCGCGCTGTTCCTCCTGCACGGGCCCTGCGCTCCTTCCGAGAAACCCTGAATGACGCTCCCCTGTGCTGCTGCTGCCGCGCAGTGCCCGGGTCCCCTGGCGAGCCGAGACTTGTGCCGGGGAGAAGCGGTCGCTGGCTGCTTTCTTTCCTGCTACCTTCGCGTGCAAAAAGGCGGAGGACGCGCAGCCTTCTGGGCTAGCTAGCTAGTCCAACTAGGCTGGGAGGCTCACAACGTCCCGCCGGCGCCGACCTCGTTGAGAACGGAGAAAGGGAGGAGCGATGTCGCTACGTCGTCTTGGTTGCCCCGTGAAACTGGCTTCGTTGATGCAGCGTGAAGTAAACTCAGTTTTCGGACAGAACTCAGGAATGCAGCGGCTATTGCTCATCGAAAGGAGGTTCTCCTTTGTCAGCCGCCCTGCACGTGCTGGTGTGGCATCGTGGGTGGCTGGCAGGTGCCAGGCAGTTGAGCGGGACGTCACGGCAGTATGTCATTTGTTTGAGGCCTTCGTTTGAGCGGTCATGCGCCGCTTTGCCTTTGTGTCAGACATAGGTGCGCATCATTTGGATGTTACGTCACCGCGCACTCGCGAGAGACCGCCAATTGCAGCGATGGATTGCGGTCGCTGGTGCCGTTATCTTTCCCTTCGGGTCTGCACTATTGAGCAGGCTAAGCAGCTGCTGGAAGCTATTTATTTGGTATCGTTTAGTAAAAGTTGAAATCCGGTCCGAATGGAGCAGCCGGTTGTGACAGGGGACAAGCGGTGTAATGCAGGTAATGCTTGTTTCATGTAATCAGCGCTAACGTTCTGTCCAGAGCGGCTCACCTGTCAGACGTGGCAGGAGTATGTGTAGTGCTGAGGAGGAGGGGAGGAAGACTGGTCTAAGCGGCTGTTGCAGCCGCAGCAGCTGCAATTTTCGCATCACCTGAAACGTGTAGCGTCGGCGTGAATGGAAACAAGCCTCATGTTAGTCGGTGACAGTTGTATTTTGGGAGTAGTAAGTAACATCGCAAGCTCGGGGCAGCATCCGTGGAGATAGGAGCTCTGCGTTATCCGGTCACCCGAGTTAACGTCGCGCTGTTGCTTATTACTGGAAGCTGAGCGGTAGTTTCAGGATGTGGTGACTCTCCGATTTCCGCAACAGTTCGATGCGAGTCGGGTTTTATTGCAGCTGCGTCGACTGCGATTCGAAGGAGAATAAAAACGCGGCTCACTGCTGGTCTGACCAATGGCAGGTGAGGAAAATGCGGGCAGAAAGTCTGCAATAGTGTCTGCAACTGAGGCGCACCAAATGAGTGTAGCGAAAAGTAGCGCATCGTATGGTCTCGAACGTTTAGGCAGCCAGACGGCCTCTCTCTTGCTATGGAGCGACTGACACTCGACGACGAACTGCAGGCGCTTTCTTACTCTTGATGCTGTGGAACGGATCTCACAAAGGGAGGAAAAGAAACTAGAGAGTTCATTGGTGGCCCCTCTGTGGTGAAGGAATGTTCGTACGTGTCCGCGCAGGCGACATTTATGCCAAAGTAACTTTGTAACCAGAGCGAGCTCACTAAAATTTCTGCCGGCTTCTCGTAGATACGTATTTTATCGTTTCTTATTTCACGAAAAAAAAGGGGGGGGGGGGGGGGGGTTGAGTTTAGCTTATTTCAAGCCGAACATTGACTCTTCAAAACCTTCGACGTCGCTAGCAGTCGCTGCTTATGATGGGCGTCTGCGCCTCTTGTTTTTCTCCATGATATGTGTAGGCGACTGTTGGTGAGCAGCTTTTGCGTGTTGCCACGTTCTTGAGGTCGGAGCGCTTTTGCGCACGGTGACGCGAAGCACGCTTGCCCTTCTACACTGAGCACACTCTTCATCCGCCAGTCGCCGTAATAAGGCGGCAACAGAACTGAACGAAAAGAGAGAGAGTTGCGAAATGGCGTCGCCCAGGTGCGACAATTCCGCCCGGTTTCCGGCCTCGCACGAAGCGGCGCCGAGCGCGGACGTTGCCGAGGGACTGATGCGCTACATTTTGCGCAACCTGGGAAAAGGACAAACAAGCGAAACACGAAACTCGCTGTCGGAGCACGCGCCTGCTGTGTGTGGAAGCGAACGAACGAAAAAAGAAAAAAATCCCTGCCGCTGGGTGGCTCTCCCAAAGCGAGTCCACACCACAGCTGGTGCTGTGCGCGGGCTTTCGGTTGAGAGTCTCTGGGCTTATCTACGGCTCTCGTTCCACCATTTTTTTTTTATCGTTTATTGTTTTTTTTAAGCCTTACATACGGACCGTCGTGTGTCACTTGTTCTGACTTCAATGCGACCGAGCAGAGCACAGGTGGCCTGCGTCATAGGCCCGGCTATTTATATCGCTTCTTTATTCGAATGTGGTGCAACACTGACATCTAACTCGCTGCACCTCTTCGTGATACGCGCTCCTCTCTCCGAGTGCTCGCTGATACAGGCGTTGAAGAAAAAAAAAATGAATGCGGGCAGAGATGAGCGGCGTTGTACTCTTTGACACAGTGCTGAGGCAGAGACGATGTAGGCGGGTTTTACTCCAAGGCCGTGCTGTATAGGTGCGCGCCGCCGCGCGTCGCCTGACGCGCCCGTGCGCAATGCGTCGACGACACGCGCGGGGGAAGACAGAGATGCAGCAGCGAGGCATGGAGTTTAGCCTCGTTTTCGCGGCACCGCGTGTTTCTTTTCTCCCCCCCCCCCGCCCCCTGTTGCTCGTCCTCTGGCGTCGGCCTCTGCCGTGCGTGCAGCCAAGCCCTGCGCACGAATGCACCCGCCGCAGCGCAGCGCTGCTACTGGAGATGCGGGCGCGGTGTAAACGTACTCTATAGTCGCGAATGTCGCGCTGCTTTCGTACGTGGACTCGCGACACACCTCTGTACCTGACTACAGTCGGATACAAGTTCATACAACTTAAGTCTGCAGCGAAGCTCCGCCCGCGTTCGTCCAGGACCACTGCACGGGATTCCTCCGCGACAAAAAAGTAGTCCGTTAAAACTCGTTTACTTGCTTAACACAGTTAAGCATTACAAAGCTGATCCCGTCTACTGCTGCGATTGGTGAGCGGAGTAGCACAGCACGCCGCGGACCATGGCTCATTTTTATCAACTGCTGTTTCTTGAAGTTGTGCAGGTGCTTGGTGCCGTGGTGAGGTTTGCTGTTTTCAGTACAAAAAAAAAGAAATATTCACAACGCAGATGTGCGCGGACGTAGCAGTACTAGAAGTAGGCGGGGGACGTAACTCACACCTGCCACTCTCGAAGGGCATGCTACCGGCTGTGATGTGCATCCAACGAGCGGCTCGACAGACCGACGTCCGATCTGGCCAGCGCGACTTGCGGGTCGCTTTCTGGGATGGTCTCGTTACGGAAGGACAGTTTGCGGTTCGTGGATCGGGGTCGCGAGGGTGGAAAGTCCAGCAGAGTGCCACCGCCCTGCGTCTGTCGCTTTTCGACCAAGGCTATCATTGCCCCATCCTCCCTACATTATCCCCCCTCCCTCTGTAAAAGAAAAAAAAAATGCTGCATTCGGCAGGCTGCTGTCGGACATTTCGGGAGACACAGGCAGTGAGCTTATGGGGATGAACACCCGGCGGTCGCAGAAGTTCCGCCGTGCGTGTTTTGAAACGACTAGCTGCACCTCGCTTACGGTGAGGACTTGGTTGGCGTTCCCTATTCTTTCTTTGTTAAGCATTATAGTCGATGTGTCTATAGAGATAATGCTGCTTAGGCGGCTCGCAAAAATAAACCCTCATTCTCTCAGGAAGCGTAGTCACTTTCTAATCAAGCGACGCAGGCCGGCGTGTCTTCGCGACACTTGTGCACCCGTACGTCCGCGTCGGCTGCGTTTATGGACATTGTACTGCTCATAGAGTTTCTTACTATAGTAAGAAACTCTATGGTACTGCTAGAGTCTACTAGTACTGCCCATGCCTCGTCTGTGAAGTTTGTCGCCTCCCGGTGAAACGTCTCTCTGGGAAGTGCCAAATGCCGGAGGAGGTGGGCTCTGTTCATATCTTAACGCGTGCTTGCCGTGACTAGGTCAGCCGGCCGCGGAGAAGTTGCCCGCTGCCTTAGTTCTGGCTGAGCTCGCGTACCTGCCTCAATCGCAGCCTGCTCTGATGGATCGATATCGTGCTGAACAGAGATCGTAGTGACGTTGGTTTATCCGTCTGCGTACTTAACATTGCGCCTTTCAAAACCGACTGCCCTTGTTAAATCTTTCGATTTCAGCACAGTTCCAACGCGGCCGCTCGTGTCAACCCTCGCAAGTGTTCCCGGGTCTAGTGGGAGGGCGGCCCGAACGTGCTTGTTGAAAAGAGGGCTCGGCACAAAGGCGTCGCATGAAGCAACACTGAGGACTCTACATCGCGTCCTCCTGAGGCTTCGATTTCTGCCGCTTGTTCCGCTGTGTGGGTGCCCTTTAGTACGAGAGAAGCCCCGGCCCTGGCTGCAGAACGAGGGGGGAGAGAGAGAGAGAGAAAAAAAGCGAAGCGTTGAAGGGAATGAAAGAAAGCGGGCGCGCGTTTGAAAGGGCTCGTCGACTGCTGCTGGTGGCTGGACCGGCGTGCTGCACTGGCGACGGCGGCGCGTGCGGGGGAGGCGTGGAAGGGTCTGCGGCAAGGAGAAGGGGACCGTCGCCATGGCGACGCTGAGCGCGAGAGCAACCTTGAGCGCGCGTCGCGGACCAGCCGCGGCGGTGCCCGACCGAGCGTTGCTCCCTGGACGGTGACGTCATCTCTTTGCGTGTCACGTGGCCTGTGTGACGTCGAGGTCACGCGGCCGCTTTGGCTCAAGGTCGGATCGGTACGCTGGCTCGTCGCCAGCGGGCTAGGCGCTTTTGTTTGAACGCCGGCCGGCGGAGGGGGCTTGGGGGCTTCGAGGCGATCAGCGCCCGGGTTGGAAGCACGATTCCGGGAAAAAGCGCTGTCGCAAGCGCCGCGCAAAAAAGCGCGGTATGCGGCGACGACGACGCCCTCCAACGCCGCTCTGAGCGCGTCGTGTCAATGAATCGACGTTGGCGGTCGCTAAGCCTGCATCGTCCATGAATGGCGCGTGTGGGAGAACCGCGCCTTTGGGCTCGCTGAGGCGCGCTCTGTTAAGCATGCGCGCACTATTGTTTCCGCTTTTTCACGCGCGATGTTGAAAGCATGAAACTTTCGCTCGCCGACGCCGTTGAAGCCTTGCCTCACGTTGGCACGGTGTTCTTGAACTTCCTCTCGTTGCCCTTTATCGATATTCCTGAGCCACGCGTGAGTTGGATACAATAGAACTTGCTCGTCGAGGAGGCGCTATCGATCGTCGAGAGCTCTATCTCCTTGCGCTGGCCCGTATGGGCTCCAGCACGTCGGTTGCATTCTAACGTGGGTTTTATCTCGACCGTCGCGGGTCATCATGCAGGTTGCGCTGCGGCAGGCTACATTGTATCAGTAAAGCCATGCGACAGTCAGACTTGGATATTGGTGCGAATTTTATGAGTTGCTTAATAAAGAAATAGGTGATTTCACGCTTCCTATCTAACAGCGGTAACGTGTATGCGGAGGTCAGAAAAAAAAAATATGCATCAAATGGCCTCTTCCTTTTGGTCACAGTATAAAGGTGATAACTACCTGTTTCGGTTAATATTGTTAATATTTTGAGACCAGCTGGCTGAAAATGGAGGTTATCCTGAGCGCCTTGTCTACTTCTGTCTCCCAAGATGCCCGGAGCTGCCCATGGCCTTTCGAAGGACTACCACTCAGTAATTCATGCGTTCATTTTGCCAGCCTGTTCACATAGTTGATCCTCCGACAAGCGTCGTCCGGTGTCTTGAACGACCCGTTTCAGTGCGCAAGCCGAAAGCCAGGCCTCTTGTGCGCAGGTCGCTTGTTGCTTCGTTGTGACGCCAGCGGGGCAAGTGGACGGCGCTGCTTCTGTCGCTCACCTGCCTTTTCGGCGGGGCCGTAGTCTTTTACTGGCTCACTGGCACCCGTTCTTTGTTTCTTTTTTCTCCCTGGGGCTCTGGCGCTTTCTTCCTCCGGACGGAAAGAGTAGCAGCACCACCCTCTGTCGTCAGCGGCTGGGATCGGGTAGTCTGGTCGGAGTCATTTCACTCCCTCCCTCTTGATAGTGTTTTGTTTTCTTCATTTCTCTCTCTCTCTGTGCGTGCCCCCGGCCTTTGCCATTCTCGCCGGCGGCGACTTTATAATGCGGGCGTGCGCTCGCGGAGGAGGAGGGGGAACTGGCTATTTATACGCGCCCAGCCAGCGATGGGAGAGAGAGCGACGGGCCAGCTGGCCGTCGTTATCAAACGTTACGCGGCGTTCTTTCGCTCGCCTCGAGAAAGGAAAAGGGAGCAGGGAAGCAGCAGTCCTGGAGGGCGCTCGCTCGCTGGCATGGCCGGCGGCTCGACCGAGAGCGCCGTTCGCGAGCGAGCGCACCAAAAGCAAGGTCACCGGCGGCGACGACCACGAACCAGTCTCTTCTCCGGGCGAAAGGAAGGCTCGCCGTCCTCTCTCCTTTCCTCTTTGCCTCTGCCGGTGCCGCCGGGGCGAGATCGCCGTTCGCTCCTTTCGGTACGGTCAGTTCGAGCGTGCACCGCCTCCCTCTCTTATCCTCTCACTCTTCGCCTCGGGGTGCTTTGCTCAGCGGACCTGCCATCCTGCCTGGCCTGCGAGGCGTGCCTTCTGCGCCACTGGGCTCCCTCTTTATGGTCGTCTTGGCTAGGCAGGCCATTTGAAAAAGAAAAAAAGAAAGAGGGGGGGGGGGGGGGGGAGGTGTGCCGTTTCCCGCTCCGCCTGGAGGTTTCCTCGAAGTTTAAAGCTCTCTCTCTCTCCATCTCCCCCTTCATACCCAGGTTCTGGCCAGGTTGTTTGCGTTGTTTTGGACAGATGGTTTTTTTTGTTTGTGTGTTTTTACATCTGGGGCGTCTAAGGAAGCTGAGCACTCGCGCGGGAATGCTATGTGCTGAGGGGGCGGATTTCTGCCGAAACCGCGGCTCCACAGACACGCGTTGCCCGAGTATCGGGGGCATAGCCACCTTTCGCGCTCGTCGGCCGCGGCGGCGCACCTCGGAAAGCCTGACTGCCACTTTCCTTTGGACACTTATGTGTGGTTGTTCTGCAGGGGCCAGACCTCCTTCCCTTGCTAGTGTGAGGAGGGAGGAAATGCGTGATATGTACAGTGAAATAACCACCGCAGAAGCCGGGCCTAGATGCATGACGAAACCAATTGTGCCGCAGTAGCCTACGGCTGGCGTGAGTCGCTCTGGGCTGTAAGCTCAGGATAGTGTGCTGCTCCTGGCTGGCATTCAAGCATTTGCGCTGCTCTTCTCTTCACTGTCGGCGTGTTGGAAAGGCTGGAATGAGTTGAAAATCTCTCATGTCATCGGGGTGAGCCTTCAACGAGCGGGACAGTGCTCTCAGGTGCGGTTTAGGCGTATTCGTGTTTAGAGGGGTGTACTTGCTCTCCCGGCCAAGCGTCGTCTCCGAGCGTTGTCGGAGGGAGCAGTGCGGTGCGAGCGGTTGGTTACCTGCGCGGTGTTCTTTCCGGGAAGGTACGTGCTCGCTGTCACCGAGGGCAGCAGACGCTGGCGCACGCGCTGTACCGGCGCCCTAATGGAATGTGTGGTATACGTGCTTTGTTTGGCCCATTGGGGCGGCACTTGTCTCCCTCTAACGCTGCGTCCTCGATGTGATGCGGAGGCGCCGGATACGTCATCATTCGTTGGGCCGTCTTTCGCTTCCTGTCCGCGGTTGTTGTCGTCCCTTTTTCTTCGTACGTGCAGCTGTTCTCGTAAGGTGTGCATATATTTTTCTCTTTTTGGGAGGGGGGGTGACCGCTCTGCGCAGTGGCAATATGCCCACGCTGGACAGTCGGCGATCAGAGTAGTCCCGCGAATCTCGCGCGCGGACTCGTTTGCTGTAAAGCGATAATTTTCACCCTATAGGACTTGCGGCAGTTCGCGGCGTAGTCGTCGTGCCAATTTATTTTATTTTAGCTTTTATTTTTAGCTTTATTTTATTCGCTTCCTTAGGCAGGTGGCGGAAGGACTCAACCTGACGCCAATGCAAAGGAAATGTCATTTATACGGGATCGGCGGTAAAAGCGTATTCTCACTGGGAGTAGTATCGCGCCCATGTAAAAAAAAGAAAAAAAAAACCCGGGTCGACTTGGTTCTGATGCCGGGCTGCTAGCGGGTTTGTCGTTTCGGAGATGGTTATCGCGGAGCAGTGCGGCCGGGGACGCTGTTGCGCGAGAAGGAAGACGGGGCGCGTATCGCAAAGAGGGCAGAGTTGAAAGCGTAAAAGAAAAAGCGAGCACCAAAGCGAGCGCGTGCGCGTAGGGAAGTGGGTGGGTAGGGGAGGGCCGCCCTCGTAACCTCTGCGCCCTGACCCGAGCAGTTTGTCTTCCTTTTCCATTCCCGTCGAAGAAGCTGGAGGAGGGGGAAGCGGGGAAGCGGCTTTCTACTCCCGGCGGCGCGATTCCGGCCTCCGGTTTCCGCGCTGCTCTGAATGGGAGCGCCAGCCCCCCTCCCTCCCTTCGCGCGAAGGGGGCGGGTCAGTGGGGCAGGCTGGCGAACTTCCTCTTCTCGATTTCCCGTTTCTTTCCTCCGCGCTTTCCTTCTTTCCCCTTTTCTTTTTCTCTCTTTTTTTTTTCTTCAAAATTATGTCTTTTTTCCACGATCGCAGCTGGAACGTTCCCACCGCGCCGCGGGCGACTTGTTGCGGCCACGACGAGCGGCCGCCGGCGAAGGGCGAACGTGTGGTCAGCCTTAATGGGCTCGTTAACTGCCCCTTTCATTCTTCCCGCAACTCTGTGCGTTGCAACACGCCCGCGACGCTGTTCTAGGCCTCGAGGCGTACGCCGTGAGCGGCAGCTATAGAGACCAGTCTCTCCTGTCGCAATGGACGCGAGCGCCGTAGTTTATATTCGCTGTTGCCGCCGATGGGATCATCATCGCAAGCGCGAAACAGACGCTTGTTCCTGTAGGCCCATATGCTTAAGTGCAGTTGTCTGCTGTAACCTTAAGTAGGGTGCCGGATTGCATGGCTGCATCCTTTCCTCAATTTCTCGCCCTAATCACGGGAGTCCGATTTGATGCAGTAAATTTTGCGGTTGTTAGGCTGTCTCCGAATGTTAGTTGTTAGGCCGTCTTTGAGTGCATGCCTACCTGTATATGACTTACCAGGCTTTCGCCTTGAAACCCAGAGCTCCCTTTGCCCACTTGGCTAACGTCATCGCGCTTCCTCGTGGCAGCGTGTTCGGACGGAACACGTTTGTTTCTGTCTTCCCAGTGCGTGCGCTGTAATTTTGCTAGCCTCTGGCCCCGCGGAGCGGAGTTTCTACTCGCGCCTGCTGGCCTTAGCGAAACTCGCGGCCGTCACCAGCGTCGTAAAAGGCGCGCTGATGAGTGGCGGCGATCCGGTCGTGGAGCTCGTTAAAACGGTGCTGGCTGGTTGCCTGTGCGCCTGTGTTACCGTGATGCTTCTCGCAACGAGGGTAGGGCCACGGCATCTCTCGCTGCGGGCTCTCCTTGTTGCTGCTTTGGTATGGAGTTTGCAGCCTTCGATGACAACTGTCACTGCCATCAGTTTTGCTCTATCGAAGCTGTAGACAGTATAGGTCCCTCGAGTACTGTCTGCAGATGTTTCCCAGATCTCGGAGCAATGCAAGCAGAAAGGAGTGAACAGGAAGTAAACTGTCCCCTAGCGCATTCCATTTTGTGGAAGGGAGTGCGCTCTATAGAGCTGGGTCGGATGGCGTTTGGTGTCATGAGGTCGTGGGCAGGGGGCTCGAGCTTTGTCCCCGGGATTCTTTTGGTGTGCTATAGGCGCCCTTTTTAGAGATGCCGTTTCCGAGGCCCAGTGGCGTATGGGCAGACCGCAGAGCTTAATCGTGCTCACACTGGCCACAAGGGACCGATGTTTGCGTATCTCGCAAGGCCGTGAAATCCGCCTGCACACAGCAGTTATCGCTTTAAAAAAATGACAAAGAGGCACGATATGCGGCCGCAGAGAGTTAAGATGCTGTTCTGGCACCCTGCCCCCAGTGTACTTCCGTGAGGGCGCGAAGTGGCCCGTTTCGGCAGTGTCTTAGAAGCGCTCATGTCTCGAAGAAGCCACAAGTTATCGAGCGAGATGGCAGAAACCGAAAGGGCGCGCTGCTTGTCGCGTTTCCGGTATTGGTCGCCGCGGGGGGACGAGACCAATCGTCGGTGGAAATGTGCCCTCTCATCGCGTGTGTCTTCCTGCTGAGGCCAGGCTCGAAGTGGGGCTTTATTGCAAGGCGGTGTATAGAGAAGGGTATTTGAGAAGAACTGCACAGAAGTGTTTTAGTACTCGCACTTCTACGGGGACAGCAGAAAAGAAGTGTTCTAGAAGCTTACTGTACGCACTTGTGAACCCCGAAGGGTCTGAATTACTCGGGTCCCCAACTTGAGGATTGCAGTTGTACTGTCCGTTTATGCGGCTAGCCAGCCGGAACTTCGGGCCACCGCCCACTTCTCTCGGGGGGCAGACCCACTCCATCTGGAGAGGGCGAACGGGCCGCCATACTGTCGTGGCAATGCTTATCTGCCAAAGCACCTCCGCTCCGAATCCCCCATCTGTAGTCGCCGTCTGGACGTTCATCTCGGAGAACGGGAAACGCGGGTCGCTGCTCCCTCGCGGCCAGTCGTCTTCTGTATTATACCATTCCGATGCGGCGCAGCTGGTGCCCGTTAGATGCCGAACCCACCGCTCCGTAGCTCCGGGAAGAAAGGGAATAGGCCGTGCTGTCGCTCTTCCGCCGTGGTTTAGTTTAGCCGTCACGTGGTTCTGCCGCGGCAATTTTCATTTCATGGGCTTAATTACTAGTCGCCGTGACATTGTTGAAGTTGAGCACGAGGACGCGTGTTGACATCGGCCCCTCCTTCTTCCCGAATTCAGCCGTGAATGAGCGTGGGAATCTAGTTTGCTTTGTCTAGGTGGCGGCGCCAACCACTGTAACTCCGTTGCCCTCCAAACATGTCAATCGGTATCTTTACGTCGGCCGCTGACTTGCCGATCTTGACGCCGCGCACCTAATAGAGGGATATGACATAGCGCAGTCTTCGAACCCAACTGCGCCTGCTCACTGTTAAGTGTGCGTCCCCACATGTCCCCGGGGGCAAATGTGTCCATGCGCAGTTGGGGGGGGCCCCCTTGGGCTGCATCGCAGTAGCGGATCACACTACGACAAAACTCTCTAATGTGTGAGCCGGGCGGCTTTCGAATCCCAGCTTCTACAGCGGTGTATGTTTTGTTCTTTTTTTTCTTTCTCTCTTTCTTTTTTTGTCTCAGTCCGCGCAGGCGAGCGTTTTCGCCGATGTAAGGCTGTCCGTCAGGCACCCCTCCTTGACCGTGGTCGGCGTTTCTCGTGCTTCGTAATTATTAGCGCACCCTTTGTGTCGGGGTGGTGAGTGTCACCAAGCCATTAATTCTTAGCGTGCTCTCTTGACCTGCGCCAGTTTTCTAGTCGTCCTTTACTTGTTTCTACTTTTTGAAATTGAGCATGCTCTGGCTGTTCCGTAACCCTAGTTCTTCGCGGATTCCTGCGGCGGCAACTGAGGGGTTGGAGGGTCTTACACCGGATAAGAATATGTTCTATCGTTTCCCTGCCTTGCATGCAGGAGCAGCAAACGTCATCCGTGGTGTCAGATTTTTGCCGGTTACACTCCTGCTGCTGCTCTGCGACGCCGCCGCCTTGCATCTCCTGCGGGTTGCGACGCGGGAGATGGCCGCGAAGGTCGCCGCTGTTGTGCGCGCTAGGCGAAGAGCGAGTCTTATCGCGCGAGCGTTGGGGAGGGGTGGAGATGCGCGCGGTTCGCTGCATGGAGTGCTAGTGCCGATTGACGCGGAAACCCGAGACGCCTGGATGCCACTGATAAAAGAGCGAGTCCGCGAGGGTTCGAAGTGGATACGCATTGCGCCGGAGGTCAATTAATGAGTGTGCAGTCCATAGCTGCGCGTCGCTCTTTCTTTTTTCTTTTTGTGCAAGGACGAGACGCCTTTGAGAAGTGCGCGCAGTGGTGGTGTTGGTTTGTGCACGCTGCGGGGAGCGGACGGAAGCGAAGGAATTCGTCGCTCACTTGCCAGCATTTCATTGCTTCGATGGCGCTCCCTTCTTCTTCTTCTTTTTTTTTTTTGGTGGCGGCCGCTTCAAGATTTCGTCGACTCTTGATGAACACACGGTCAGCGTACGCAGTGTTAGCAAAGCGTGCGCGATGCCCATCCGTTGCTCCCGAGTGTAGTGTAAGAAAGGGGAGAGAAAATCAAATTTCTGCCAACTCGGGAGTAAAAATGATCCACTGTCGGCCGTATTTTGTATCTGTTCCTTCCGAGATTGATTCTTACGCTTTCTCGCGATTGGCCGGCCTCGTATTCCATCACTGATCCGGCGAATGAGGTTGCTTATTTAGCTCTTTGTCTGTTTCTTCGCAAGTCGCAACAGCCAATCTGCACAAGTGCGGATAAAATTGTACGGGAACAGAACCGTTACGAAACACTGCTCCCGTTTTCCATTTGCCATTAGGTATGTTGCGAGAGTCTGTGCATGGTCTTTCTCGCGAGAATCGGAGCAGTGGTGCTCTAAGATACTTTTCTCTTGTTTTTTTTTTTCCTCGCACAGCACTGCACTTGTTAAAGGGCAGGTTTGACAGGTGCTGCGCATATTTGATGGGCTTTCGCAGCCGATTTCTGGCGCGTGTGTGCGCAGACCGCAGTTCAGTGCAAAGGTGGTGGATCTCTCTGTTTCGATCTTGTCCCACAACCACTAATGGGTAGCCGGACGCCGTCTTGCGATGCGCAGTGCAAGTAACGAACGAGCGTAGAAGATAAAGTGACCCCCCCCCCCCCTTCCTGCGTGCGCTCATCCCGTTCGGGAGTGCGCGCATACACGACATGGATGCGCGGCTGCTGCTGCTGCCGTAATCGTGTATGTAGGCGAAGGCGCCTCCACTCGTTTTCCGTGACCTCCGGGGGCCGCCGCGTCCTTGGACTGCTGTGGCGGAGGTGCATGTGAACGGCTCTCTCTTGACTCCGCTCCCTTCCTTCGCATTCCTCGCGATGCGGCCCTCTCCAGAGCTGCTGCTGCTGCGCCGCCGGAGTACGCTCTGCCGTCGTTGCACAAGCCGCCTTCCTCACGTCGGCCCTAATTATGGTTCCGCACTGGCCGCCGAGCGATACAAAGAACACGCGCGGGATTTTCATTTCAAGGTCCGCGACGATACCGCGGGCTCTCTTTAAAACAGGCAAGGCAGCGGCGGCGCGCCGCTGTCAATTTGACGACGGCGAAAGGAATCGCTGCGGTGGTCACGTGACAGCGGCGTTGCCGAATAGCGCCGCGCGCATGTGGGGTGCTGCGCAACCACGTCGCATGATGATCCGCCCGCACATTTGCGAGAATACCCGATTCCGCCCGTCGTTTCTGTACAAAGATTTGTTTGGCTCCGCGGCGGAAGATAGCCGGACTCCCGCGCGCATCCACCCTCACTTTCATCTGCTTGCTAACCGTGGTGACACCCGTTATGGTAACGCCTCCTTAAAGCCTGCCGCTTCCCTCCGGACCAAATTCATGGCGCACTCCTAATCTGGCAGCAACGATCTTCTCAGGTCACGTAATTCTATCCAGTAGCGTGATGGCGCCTCCAAGGACAGCATTTTTGCGAAGTTTATAAAAGCATCGCGGTGCTCAGAAGTTCGAACAGGTTTCAATCACTTGATAGCGCCTGTGTTGTTCGTCGCACAGATTTCAACATTGGCTGAAGTAACCAATCGTTCATTTTGTGGTCCTTTTCTTTCTTTCTTTCTTTCTGGAGCGAAGGATGTTCGGTGCAAGTTCGCCTCCCCGCTTTGAAGCCGCGCTGGTCAAGATGTTCGCACGTGCAAGGTCTAGCGGAATGCATTTCACTCGCCCCTTGTTCCGCACTTCGCATTTCACTACGGTGGTACAACGGAATCCATGTCGTGTTAAGCGAGTTCGGGCTTTGTCCCTTCAGAGCGAGAACAGAAGCCAAGTGCGGCGCTTTCCGTGAATTCGAAGTGGTGCGCGAGGCGTTTGTATGGTGAAGCAATGCACTTCCCTCTGGCGCATACATCGAGACACTCCTCGGTGTTTCTACCTACATGTTCACGAGGAAACATAGAAAAAAATGCCCAAGAAAACTTAGAGCTGAAATTACCAACGTCGTACTGCAACAGACTGGGTCCCTCAGCCTGGGTAGCCAACCTTGGGACGTTAAACCCCCGTAAACCAAACCGCTTTTTTTTTTTTTTTTTCACTCGTGCGAACCGTCGCGGAGACTGACCGACACCTTCCACGCCTTGCTGCTGCCCTCATGCTTACTTTTTTACACTTTTTAAAAATGTATTTGTCAGTATTTTTTAACTTCCGCCGCTTGCGTCATCCCCCTGAGCGCGCGTCCTATACCTTCCGCTGCGGACGCGCACATTGTGTCACTGCTACTATACGCACTCTAGTTCCCTTTCGGTTTGCGCACGTCCCCCTCCTGCTGCACAGTCGGTTGTGCGCTATTAGTGGAGCGGCGTTCGCGCGCACATGTGCATGATGCGTGGAAGATATGTAGCTGCCTGTGCACAGCTGCGCCACCTGCTGGCGTTCTGGCGATGGCTGCGGGAGAGGAAAAGAATAATAAAAAGAAAAACCCGAGTGCTCGTGCAGAGCCAAATCTATCACGGACGAGGAAGCGAACAAGGGGACCTCGGCTCATTTGTTTCGCGTACACGAGACTGGACGTGGGCTCGGTATACTATACCTTAATGTGACGGCCGCGTCGTCTCTTCTCTTGCCTCTTCTTTTTCATTTTTTTTCTTCTCTGGCGCGTCGCATTTCAAACTCGTGGATACGAACTGATCGACGTATCCGCCCTGCCGTAACGTGGTTAATGGGCTACTTTTTTTTTTTTCCATGTCTATGTTACTCTAGTGGGCGGTTTCCTGGCTGTTCCTGGCTTTGTTTTTTTTTTTAGTTTTGTTTTCTTCTTTCTCTGTCTCTCTTTCCGTGTCTTTTTACTGTTCTATGGCAAAGCTGCGCGCAGCTGCTCGGGCGCACTGACCACGCGGCGACTGTTTCGGCGTGGCGGCATATCGCACGTGGCTGTGATGACTAACGCGCGCTGTCTCTTGAAAAAAAAAAAGAACGAAAAGGAGCATTTCTCGCCGGCGTCTAGACGCGGGCCGCGTCTTTCTTTCGCGGTTCGCTTTTGTTCCTCTTCTGAGCTCGCCTCGCCACAGCAGCTGCACAAAAGGTTTCGTTTCTCCCCAACGCGTTTGCGGTCGAGACTGCTAGGGAAAGCGTTGTGCCGTTATATTGCCCTCTTTCTTGCCTGTCAGGTGTCTGCGCCGAGGGCCCGTTTGAAGCGCGGGCGCTATTCGTCTCTCGAAGCGGAAGATTAGGAAGCGAATCCCGTGGTGATTATTGTAAGTGGTGTTATTATATACCCTCTGGCACCGTCGCGACCTGCGCTCTTGGTCGGTTGACTCCAGATGAGGGGTGAACTAAGAGGGTCGCACGGTGCAAAAATATACCGCCCCCCCCCCCCCCCCCCCCCTTCCCCGCCATGGAACCTGGCTTGATATTGTATTGCAGTATCTAATCTGCGAAGATTTCTCTCCTGTAAGTTTCGGTGGAAACGTGAAAGTAGTGGGTACTGGGAGGGACATCTTTAACAAACACGCAAGCTGAGAGAGCTCGTTTTCCTATCATGTAGCTCTCCGGTGGGGAAAGGCAAGTGATTGTGAAACAGTACGCAGTATTAATACTCTATCAGTATTTTGGAATAGCAAAATGCAGGGTGTTTATTTCTCACGAAAGAGAGCGATTAAGGGGCAGCTTGTCGCGTACCTTGGCCCAGGTTGTTGTGCTATGAGTGTAGTGAAGTAAATTTAGTTCAGCCAACCATGGTATAGTTACTATAGTACTCCCCTTAATTTTTCATTCGCACACAAAAAATAGACGCCTATTTACACTCAGTTCGACGCTTTCGCAGTATTACGGGAGGACAAGATTGATTATGACCGCAGAGCCAGGATCAGTGCATGTCAATCCGCTATTCCAGTTTTCCAGGTGAGCACGATGTCTTGATTGAACGCCAGTAATGTATATAATCCGGCAGCGGCGCACGCTTTTATGAGCCCATATCGTCGGGGGCTGTCGGTGGTCTGCAAGACATGGATATATTGCTCGGCTAAAAAGTTTTCTTGTACGTTCTCGATGGGAGTACGGGGGTTAGGAGCAGTTCTCGCTCGGGAGAGCACGGGCTGTGTAGCATGAGTTCATGTAGTCAATCCGACGTGAGGAATTTGGATAGGGACTCCAATGGCGGCGGGTTTCATGTAAGGTAGAAGGCAGACCAGTGGAAATATTCCGCATGAGTGCCGGTAACTCATGTTTCGTGAAAGTTTGCTTTCGAACTGCTGAGCCCTGTGGCGGCAAGATCTCGTACTACATGAGCAGCGTTGCTTTTGCGTTGGAGCTCGTGACACGGGAAGAGACACGCGACACAGGAAGAGAGAGAGAGGAGGGGAAAGCAAAGCTTTCGAAGCAGCAGCTAAGCCTACACGAGGAGCGCGATGGAGGTAGCGTTTGATGCCTGTGCTGGAAGCGGCATGCGTGTCCGCGCGCGCGCGCGCTCCTCCTGACAGGTTTGACCAGCCGCGCAAATCGCGAGATGCGGGCAGAACGGAAAGAAAAACGAGTGGCAGGCCTTGGACTTTGCGCTGTCGCGCGAGCTCACCATGGTGCTGGGGCGCCCGCGTCCCTTGGCCTTTTTTTGTTTCTTCGCGTCGCGCGCTCGTCTATCTTTAGAGCGCCCGCGGGGCGTACCGTGCCGCGTATTCGGCCACCAGCGCCGCCTCGGGGTACCTACCCGACGATTGGTCGGATATTGGAGGGGGGGGGGGGGGGGGGGGGGGGACGTAAATCGTCCACGCGCTCCTTGGTCCAAGGCCAGTATCGTCCGGTCCGCCTTGTGCCGGCGATATTGGGCGCGTAATGAGCAGCAGAGGCAGGACGGTCCCGGTATAAATAAGAACGGATGGTCAAGAGTGATCACGCGCGCGGGGGGCGGAGCGTTTGTGTTGTTGCTGCTCGGCGCGCTGTTGGGTTGCTTGGGTCTCGGATCTGCCGCCGGGATCTGACCTTGTGCCCCCCCCCCCCTCTGTGCAACATGGCGGTTGCCTTTGCACCGCCACGCCATCCCACCCCTCCGCAGGAACGCGGTGCTGTTTTGATTTGTCGCCTTCGGTATCTCTGTCACTCCGGATGCGCTGCACGGAGGACTCGGTTTCATTTTTCCTGCTTTCTAGCTCTTGCGTGCTTCGGCAAACTGGCGGAGAATCGCGAAGTGGCTCCTGCAGCTGTCGCGGTGCTTTGCCGCTACTCCGCGCGGTTAAGTCGTTGATGCCCGAGTATGTCTCTCTTAATGTCCTGCTTTTTTTTTTTTTTTTACATGCATTCGGATGACAGGGGTACCGGCTTCGCGTTTACCTTTCGAGATTGTGATGCGCGTCGCATTCGGGCTGTTTTCCTACATAGTACACTGATTAAGCGTCCAGATAGCTCGGTCACGAATTCCGTCTGGCAAGGCCTTACCGCGCGGTCATTTCAATCTCAGCGGCGAGAGAGGGAGGCCATTTCCGCGGAGAAAGTGAGCCAGCCCGGTTTCGTAGTCGTGTCCCGTCCGGGGCGATTACAGCTATCAACGTTCGGCGCGTGCAGTGTTACGGGCGCCCCGTAACGACCACATCATTCCCCAAGTGCGCGCATGCAAAGCGGCAGCAATACCGAGGGCGCCCCACGAGCGCCCGCTCGCTCGC
Source organism: Amblyomma mixtum (assembly GCF_055824585.1). Lineage (NCBI taxonomy): Eukaryota > Metazoa > Arthropoda > Arachnida > Ixodida > Ixodidae > Amblyomma > Amblyomma mixtum. The sequence continues at coordinate 47,567,690 of NC_143016.1, read as the reverse complement.
TCGGGGCAGTGGTGTATAATACGTATAGCCGGCGTCCTTGCCCGGCGGCAAGCAGGCAGCAGCTCGGTTCGGTTTTCGTCGAGTCTGTCCCCCTTTCACTTTGCGCAGCGCCCGGAGAGAAACAAATAAGGAGGTCCCTCTCACCGCATTCGCCCTCGTGGCATGCTCGAAGGGGTTCATGGTCGCCGCCGCCATCGGCGCGTAACCTACATCTCTCTTGGTGCGCGCGGGATCGAGAAAGAGCTTGCTTGCCCCGCGGCGGCGGCGGCCTCTGTGTATGCATGCGCACAGGCTGCCCCCTTCTCCTCCAGCTCGGTGGCCGGGCGCGAGCGTTTATATGTGGGCGCGGGGGGGCTGTGTTGTCCATGGGACGCTATTGGTAGCCTCCCTTATCTTCCGCTTCGGGTTGCGGGTTACGCAAGCCGCCGCAGCTGCTTTGTATACGCGCGCCGAGAAGGGCGCGTTTGCCCAATGGCCCGTGGCTGCTGCTGCTGCTGCAGGCGCGTTGCCGCAAAAATTACGCCTGCGCGCGCGTGCGTGCATATGCACGTCTCTGCTCGGTCGGCGAGGCGGGCGCAAATGGGTCAGGGTTCCCTCACTCCGCGCGCAGGAATGTTGACTCGTGCGACGACGGCGCCGCGGCAGCCACCGGGCGTAGCTGGGGGAATTGCGTGCAGGAGCTGTGCCTTCTTCCAGCCTGGCTTCCGGTCAGCCCTGTGACCCAGCCGCTGCTTCCGCACAAGCACCACCGGTCTGGGACGCACGCGGTCGATGGGGAGAGGGACGAGAAACTGAAGCTTCGTGCGTCGGAGGATGTAGCGTATCAAGAACGCCGAAAGCACGTGGTGATATTGCTCTACTCTCCTTCATCAGGCGGTTTGGACCTTGTTAGCTCGGTCCGCGACACTTCTCGGAGCTTTATTTCACGCGAGTTGACTCGTCCAGAATCGCGCTTCAGCTTCTACGAGAGATGCGCAGTCTTCGCTTCCGGCCCTTGTATCCCCCACAAGCCATTGATGCGCTCTTTACAAGACCAAGATGCGCTAGACCTCGACTTCCATCCACCTCGTCGTTCATCTGTCCTCGTACAAGCACACCGCATTCTGTCTGCCTGTGGTGCGTGCTGCGAGGGTCTTTGGCTCCCGAAGGAGCGCGATCGCGACTCAGCTTTCGCTCTCGTAACGCTGCATCCATGTTGCGTGACAGGCGACGTCGGCTTGATTTGTCGGACGTCTAGCGCGCCGCCCCGCCGCGTGTCTCGCCGCCGGCGGGCACCCTGCACCAGGAGAGAGAGAGCCGCGCGTGCATTGGGGGGCTGCCTGCCCACGCGCCGGAGGAAGCGATTTATATTCATGACACTCGGACGAGGCAGCCTCTCGGTGCCGTACCACCCCTCTCGATTTGTTTTTCCTCCCGTTTTTCAAAAGGTGTGCATTCAGCATTCGTCACTCGCCAAACTTCCGTCGCACGAGCGGAGAAGAAACAAAAAGGGCGGAGTGACGCGGGGGAAAAAAAAAAGAAAATGAAGTGAGCGAACGGGCGCGAAGGAGAGTGATGGCTACGAGCGAGGCGAACGTTGTCAGGTCTTTGCGCAATGCCGTTTGGTGCAATTGCCGCCGTCCTTGTGCGTACGTCACTTCTCTGGCGAGGTGGCCGTCACTCTTGGGTCTCTTCTGCGCCGGCGGCGGGAAGAACGCTTGACGCTTGACTCGGGTGTCACATCGCAACCCCGCGTCTAATTGGCCTTCGCTGTATAATTGCGCGCATGGCATTAATGTTGGTTCAGCGCGCGACGTATAGCTGTCGTCACTGCGGGGGAAAAAAAAAACTCGCTTGCTACAGGGTGCCGCCGTTTCGCGGAGTTTTCTCTTGAGACGTAGCGTGGCTGGCGAAGGGGTCGTCGCAATTGTTACGTGATGTAACAACGTCTTTTTAAGCCAGGTAGGGTCGAATAAGTGGCACCGTAGTAGAAGGAGGAAGAGCGTTTAGCAGCGGGTGGCGCTGGCGTCTCCCATGGAATCACAGTGTGCCGAACACCGCGTGCAACAAGGAACAAACAGTTGGGCGGGGCGGAAAAGGCGCAACGCCTTCACGCCGCGTCCCTGCTTGTGTGACCGAGCCGAAGCCGACGAATAAAGGTCGCACAGAATTCGGGCAACAGTCCCTCGGCGACCTATGCAATTTCCCCGTCTCTCCGACTCGCCTGATGCACCCAGCGTACGTTGGCGTTGCTGAGTGCCCAGGAGGTCTGCACCGGGGAACAAACTCGTAAACCAGAGGAGGGAGGCCGAGTAACCTGCTTTTTAAGGGTTCTCGTGAGAGCACTGCCTCATCTACGGTGTCAGGGGCTGCCACTATAAGCCCCAGTCGCATTAGAGAGTGCCGCCGAATTCGTGTTGACCCCTTGCGATGGACGATTCGGCTTACGTTCCAGTCATACCCTTGGTTCTCTCGTATACGGTCGGTGTGAGGGGATTCTGGGTGATGCGCGACGACCGCTTGGTCTAGGAGCCGCTGGGTATACCGGCGGTCTTCGCTCTGCGTTGTCTGCAGCCTTAGGGAGGGGCTCACGGGCGATTCTCTCGGCAGCTTGATTATCTTGAACGGCAGCGTCGGAATATCGGCGCCTAAACCAAGGGCGCGTAGCTGTCCGTATTCGACTATCGCAAAACTCGTTCACCGTACGTGTGATAACCTGTCACACTCTCCGTAACCTTTTTCGTGGGCTCGGAGTAACGCGGAGAAATAGAACTAGATATCCTCAACTGTAGAAAGTTCAGACGAGTAGAGTGGCGCAGTGCGACTCTCTGTTGCTGGTAAGGACGCGCGGGTCATGCGTCTGGTATCGTTAAGAGTTGTGCCTTTTCGTAACCTCGTTTCCTTCGGCTCCCCCTTCTTCGATACTGCGCAGACATATATCGAGTCTCGCGAGCGTACGGCGTTACGGGGTCCCCCGTCTTATGCCCGGGGCCTGGAAGCGTGAGAGCGCAGCCTCGCCGGGACGTGATGGGTGAGGAGGAGTCCATCAGGAGGGGAAGGGTTGAGGAGGGTGTGCGGCAGGGTAGGTAGGCGCGCGCAGAGACGTAGTCGCCGCCGCCGTGTCCTACTTGGGCCGCCGGCTCGCTCCGGTCTGACCCACATGGCGGCGCGCGTTTTCGCCTCGAGTGTATCGCGTAGCCGAATGGGCCCCGCGGCGGCCTGACCTCAAACGCTGGCGTGCGTGCGGGCGAGTGTAGCCAGCCAGTGGCGGCGAGTGCGTGGACGCCGCGTCGTTTATGTACACGAGACGCCGCCGCGGGGCTGTTCTGGGAACGCTGTCCCCCGTCGAAAGCGACGCCGTCCTTCGAATCACGCCCACCGACCATCACCACGGGCGGCAAGGGGTTTTTTGTACACGATGTGCTCGCAGCGCGTGGCCGGGGGTCCGGCGCAAAGTGTCGCTTGACCCCTCGCGGCGACGCCGGAGAGAGCTTTTGCGGCGCCGGTGAGGGGAGCTGCGACCCATTTCGGCTTTGTGAACCGTCCTTCGTTCCTCTCCTCCTCCGCCAGGTTTCAGTCTCGACGCGCTTCAAGAAAAAATAAAATAAAATAAACGGCCTGATGGAGAGGTTCCGAATTGCGGTGAGTGGGAGCGTTATAAGCTGGGTACAGCGCTTTGTTTTGGTTTATGGAGGTTTAACGTGCCAAAGCAAATGAGGCTATGAAGGACGCCGTAGTGGAGGGCTCCGGAAATTTCGACAACTTGGGTTTCTTTAATGTGCAGTGAGTCACTGACATTGAACGGTACACGGGCCTCTAGCTCCGCGGCCGGGTATAGCGCTTTGTAAGGCCGCTGCTCGTTTACGGCTTCGTTAGCTTTATTTTAATTACATTGGCACGAGGTCGCTGTACCGCTCCGGACTTCGCAGAACTTTGCTCGAGTCTCTCCGCCCGCACGGCCCGCGCAAGCATACTCAAAAGAGCGAGGCATTCCGAAGTCATTACCGGCTTAACGGCGCCGCCATGAGGGGGGAGGAAAGGGGTTCCTTTTTCACAATGAAAGCGGGGCCGGTGCTAGCACCTAGGAAGGCTCGCGCACGACGCGCAACAAAAGGCGGCTGTTGACAGTCGCCTTTGAGCGAACGGACTGCTGGAACTACGAAGGTACGCCAGGCTTCCCCCTCTCTTTTGTGGTATTCTCGCGGCGTCTCCCTTGTCCGACGCTTCGCGACGTGATAGCCTCACGGCGCACTCCCCCATCGCGGCCGTCGGCGACGAAGTAGCTAATTTAGCCAACGTGCCTGTAAGACCCAGGTCTGCAAACACGCTGACAACCGTGGAAGACTCGCTGAAATGGGCGGTGAAGAATGGTGGGCTGCATGTCAGAGGCAGGGCAGCCCGCTTCAAAGTGGAAAGGTAGATACCCAGGTGCACGGGTAAGGGGAATTCGAAGGGCAGCCGGCTGCAAAGTAGAGAGGTAGAAATCCATTTGTAGAAAGGGGTTTCGAATATTTTGTTTGTTCGTTTTTATCACGAGGGCTCTGGGTTCGAGGTTTCGCCCAACCCTCAGGGGCTGTTTGAGAATATCATTGGTTTATGGAAGCCTGGGACGGGTGACCGGGAATGATCGCCCCAAGTTCTTCACTAACGGAACCTTTAAAAATGGAATGCAGAAGCATCGAACGACAGTCTAGGTAGAGGCTCCGTTCGTAGCACGTACTTAAAGGGCCCATGCTTTAACTGTTTAATAACTTATAGTTTGCCTTTGTGTATTTTTGTAAATATATTTCTTCGTTTCATCGTACGCATGTGCGCCTCGCGCTTCATCACCGACGAATCCACCCACTTTTGAAGGGTCTGAGCCCCTTCGGAGTAAGGGAAAGAACCACATTTAAATTTACTGGCTCCTTCTGCATGTTCATCTTTTTATATCCCGCTTTGGAATTGGACAACTTGCAATATTGCAGGAAAGCTGACTTACGGGGAGGTGTTTTCCAATCAAGAACTCTCGTGCAGAGTAGTAGTAGTAGTGGTTTATTTCAATATAATAATGAAAGGAAGGAAAAGATTTTCGCTAGCTCAGGCATCTGTTATCACTACAGGAAGCACCTGAGCTGGGGCAGCGAAAATAAAGGGATAGCAGGCAGACTGGAGAAATGAAATGAAGGAGGTGAGGCGACAGGGAGAAAGTATAGGAAGGGGTTAGCGCGAGGGGAGTTGTGTCAGTCGCCCTGCACTGTATCCGAAAAGGTGAGGGGGGGTGCCCCCTAATCTTCGTGCACCTGAAACCCCGACGGTCACCACCAGCTTTCGAGATAGAGTGTAAATGAAAGTTGTCGAAACGTTACAACGATGCATTCCCTCGACGAGTACCTGCCTCGACCCGCTGCCTCTTCGTGAGCATTTTTTTTGTTTTTAGTGCGAAAGTATGTCCCATTAGCCCGAAAGCCGCCCCCCTCCCCCGCCTTTTAGCCACTTCACGTTGTCTCGTGCGCAGCGCTACTGGGCGTCTTTTGACGCATAATCCGGTGCTGTACTATTATTACGTAATTCACGGTGGCGCCATTGTGATTCTTAAAGGGTCGTCGTTTCGAACGTCCGGAGCTGCCCGTTATAGAGCACTTTACTACTCGGCATTTGCCTCCGATGCCCCGTGTGGGAGCTGAAGCTTCGTGTTGCCCTCTACAAGCGTGTTCGGCGCGGGTTCTTTTCGCGCCGACAGCTTTTCACCTTCAAGGCCACCGTGCGCAATTTTTCTCCCAAATTGCTCAACCGGCTCGGGCGTGATGGGTCCGCGGCATTCGGGATGGGCTTTCTCCCTCAGCTCCGGACCCCCCCCCCCCCCCCCCCCCCCCCCCCCCCCCCCCCCCCTTCCGCTGTCGGACCGCGTGCAGCCGGCACAGGTGCGCGCGCGGGTGTCCGTGCCGTCCGCGGTGTCGCAACACGGGACTCACGCTTACACGACCCCTCTTCCAGGCTCGCGGAAGCGTGACCGCGCTGACGTCACTCGTTGCGCTTTGTGTGCGTGTGTGTGCAGCCCACACAACGCCGGTGCATCAGCCGTCAAAAGGGCGGCGTTTTTTAAGGCCGACGATTTGCAACGCATCATCGCCCGGAGGGAGGGGGGCTGTGCGAGCCTTGCCCAACGCTGAGGTGACGACGAGCACGATGGAATGAGGTAGCCCTCACGGTTTGATGCCGCGCCGGTGTCGCCGAGGCCGTCGGCGCGCTGGTCATGCACGGACGGGCCACGCTGCGGAAGAGCCGGAAGTGCGCGCGTGAGAGGGTAACTCTTTCCTGGCGTGTGCGGAAGTTGTCCATTAGGGCAAGGGGTGTGTAAGCTGCAGGAAGCATGAACGTATGAACGAGACGGGAAAGAACGCCCAGCTCTCTGTTAGCGGGAGGCGCAGTTCGGGAGGTTGGGGTTGCAGTCTTTGTTTCGTATTTTCTTTTCTTGTTTTGGTTTCACCGCGTGGCTCGGCTGGCACGCGGAATTTGAGCGCCGTGGAAAAAAAAAAGTGGCTGGCTGTCGGTGGAGGAGGGGTCGCGGAGAAAGCGGCGGGTGCCGCAGGAACCGGGCGGCCAAGGTCGCCCCGCTGCTGCTCGGCCCTCGTCGGAGTCGCGAAAGCGAAACGCGCCTCCGCTGCCCCGCTGCTGCTCTGGGCTGCGCCGACGGGGAAAGCTGCTCCGACCGGCGCTGCCTGCCTCCGTGTCCCACTTCGTAGGCCGATCCGAAGGGGAAAAAGAAGAAAACGCGCTGCTTTCTTTGGACGTCGGGTTCCTTCTTTGGTGGCGTTCGCTAACGGTTCTCGTGCTTTGCGTCGGACGTGGACCGGCCGGTTGTAGTCGTTCCTACTCCTAGAGTTTCGGGACAGAAGCAGGGCCGCATTCGGTGACTGACGACTGACGCGCTCGTGGAATTTCCCCTTGCGCTGGCGGTTTACATAAAGGCAGCTGAGGTAATTAAACGGGCCTGACGTTGACGCTTTTGAAGTATTCTCCTCTCTATGTTAGCTGTATGTTACATAAAGTCGACAGCCACCGCGGTGGCTCAGTAACGTTAGGCAGTCGGCTGCTGAACCGAAAGACGCGGGTTCGGTCCGGTCTCTGGTGGTCGAATTTCGATGGAGATAAAATTCTAGAGGCCCGTGTACTGTGCGATGTCAGTGCACGGTAAAGAACCCCAGGTGGTCGAATTTCCGGGGCCATTCACTACGGCTATACTCATAGCTTGAGTCGCTTTGGGACGCTAAACCCCCATAAACCAAAACCAAACGTAAAGTCGACCGACCGCATTATAAGTATTGAACGGGATACTTTCCCAGATCTGCGAGTGAGAAAGCTATCTTTCAACAATACTCAGTGCTCCTCGGATGTCCTCATATACCACGTATTCTAACTTCTTCGCATGTTCTGACGTTCATGTGCGCTAGCAGCGCATTGCAGCTGAGCTAGCCGACGAGAAAAGCGCAGATCCGTGTGGAAAATAATTAGTCGCTCTTGATGCTGTACACTATATAACAGGTAGCTTGTCTGCTGGGATATTTCTTGCTTCGTGGTGTCATTTCTCTTCGCCTCTCCGATCCCGTGTGCCATCTTTTTGCATGGCCTCGTCCGTCGTGTCCCATGTGGCACTGCATTTTTTTTTTTTTCGAGGCTCCTCGGAGCGTCGTTGGCTCTCACGGGTAACCACGGGCGAACCCGCTCATTTCATCTGGGGCCCGCCCGCGCTGCCGTTGAATGAGCGTCCTTTTTCGCGTTCCTCCGCACCCTCTCTGCGAGCAGGCGAGGAATAGGGAGAGGAGGTGAGGTGTCTCTCTCCCCTCCTCCGTGTTCTCCAGTGTCCGTCTGACGGCTGTACGTTCAGCGGCGTTTATGGGGGAGATGCGCGCAGCGCGTTTTAGCGGGTCGGCGGCGGCGCTCTCCAGATGGCTTCTTTCTTTCCGGGGCGTCCTCTTATGCAATATACATTTGAAGCACCGGCCGCTGCGCGAGGAGAAGCGATAAGCCCCCCCCCCCCCCCCCCCCCCCCCCCCCACCCCACCCCGCCCGCTGTGCGGACCTGATACTGGCGGGGGAGAGGGACAGAAGTGGACGCCCTCCCTCCGCCCGCGGTTCGCGGATGTTCCACTGCTCTGTTTCCAGGGCGCCGCGCGATTACGTTTATGGACATTAGCCCCCGCCGTCGCGCTGACCTCTGGGCAATGGCGCTCGTCCTCTCATCCTCTGTGTCACCTTCCCCAACACTCTTTCTGTTCCCTTGCTTGCTCGTTTTTTTTTTCCCCTGTTCTGTCTTTCCTGGGTGGAACGGTTTGAGCCATGCGGCGTATGGAGGGCTCTCCCTACGCTGTAGCCTCGCGCGCTTATGTGTCGTGTGTGCAGTGCACGCATCCGTGGCGCGACTCGGGCGCCGCCGGCGGTGGGCGGAGGCGGCTCGCGGCCTGCCCGCCGCCTTGTTAGCCGCTCTTCGCTGAGATAACAAACACAGGCCAGAAGAGTACACGGGCCACTTCTTTGCGCATATGCGCGCCCGTAGCGCGCGGTCTGCTTTGAGGTAGCAGCCTCAGTGTTTCTGAAGGAACTGTTTGTAAAAACTGACAAACAAAACGAAAAAAAAAAGCGCGTACTTGTATCGTTTTTTTGAGAGTTCGCGGTTTTGGTGTGTTATAGTTCGTGCTGCGCGTCTTGTAGCTGAATGGTGTGGCGACTGCTTGAGCAAAATTTTGCGAGTCCCTTTTAGCTGGGCCGGCCAGAGCGTGAAGTAGGGACGGCACTTGGGAGTGGTGTACGTGAGTGGTGCAAACGAGGGCTTTTTTGTGACCTTCAACCCCAGCGCGATTCAACTTCAACAAAGTTTTTTTGATGCCTCACGTGACTTGAACTAAAATTTGATGTTATATCGACTGTTTGGTTGTTAAACTGCAAAAATCATTTTAAAAATGTATCTACAAATTATTTACCGGGCGCAGGCGAATTTCTCGCGATGTATAACAATTTCTTACGTACCGCCCCAAAGAAAGAACTCGAGTAAAATTGCGAGGACACTTTGGCGACTAAAGTGTTGAGAGGCGAAAGCCGAGGATTCTATGCCGTGACGACTTCCGGTGGATGTGACGTCACGTCGTTCCTGTGGCTATATCGATACCCAAATTATACATCTTTCGGGGATCTTAAGTGTTAATTACGCTTAATTACACATTCTCCATCTAACTTGACATAAATCCGACGTTTTCCCGACCATTCTGTGGCAATTTTCACTGTGCCCTGACGACTTCCGATGGATGTCACGTCGCACCGTTCCCGTGGTTATATCGACGTCCGCACTATTTCGACGCAATTTTGACATTTCCTGACTAATTAATTAACCACTCTACAGTCACCAAACGTGGCTCCTAGGTTCATTTTTTTCCACGTCTATCTGAAGCAACCATTCGTCTTCTCATATCTCTTTTAGTTCCCGAGTTGACACGAGCTAAACGCTGCCAAAGGTGTGACACCCTCTGTTAACGGACGGCAGTATGAGCCATTAAAGGCTTTCACCTTAAAAATTTTATGTCCGCAGTTCTCTGATTGCCGTTGCGATCGGAGTGTGCTGTGAGTGGCTCGAATGAGTTGACCTTTTTGATCTTCTCTTGGAAAAGATAATAACGCTGTGCACTCACGAAGCTTCTTTCGCCCCATGCTTGAGAGAATCATCCGCCCCTTCCTCTGCCTCGCAACTTGATCCCCACGTTCTCTTCGCAGTCTCGGTTGTACACTGGGAGGCGGCATAGTAGAAGAGGGGAGGCGGCACTGCGCCAGTCGCTGCGGACGAAACGCACGCGCGCTCTCCTGGCATCATGCAAAGCGCCGCCGACGTCGAGCTGCTACTATCTTCAGCTGGGATGGGGGCTGTCGTCTCGGGCAGCCTTTTCTGGGAGGCTTTGTTTGCGCTCCTCCGAGAGCCGATGACGGCTGCCCGTTTGCGGTGCGAACAGAGAAAAGTTCAAGCCCGTTTGGCAGTGCTCTCTGCCAGCGACGATCGCTCGTGGAAGGTGCGTCTGCGTCAGTTTTTCCAGTGCAGTTCCCCTGTTTCTCCCGCATTGCTCAGGTGGCGCTGGAACGTGTGCTGTTTTTGCCGCACCGGCGTCGTAGATGCCCGGACCTGAATCCGCCCTCCGCAGTTCACATGTAGGCCTTTGTATTTTTCACATACGGTAGTCAAAACACACGATCGGTGGACTGTTGCGAACGCGTCTAAAACGTTCGTGCTGCCGCTCGTTCCGTGGTTGCTGCAGGTGCACCAAAATTCTCAGCGAGCAGTGTTGAGGGAGCGCTGTTTTGCCAAGTTCCAAACCACGTTACGCCCACACTTTTCGCACAATCGTGGTTTCTACATATCTTTTCACTTTCGGCAGCTAGCTCCCTATGGTGTGCGGCGTCACCTTTTGAGCAGCGCTTCGCGTACTTGAAGCGGGTCGGAAGCGGTTCTTTCTCGCATATCCAGGCGGCGTGAAAATCTCCAGATCCTCCCCACGTTTGGCGCCCGTAATCTTGCCGCTCTGAAGCATCGAGTTTCTGGGGAGTCTCTAGACTGTTTAGAATAAACAGCTCTGGCAGTCACGGGACCAGTAGGCTGTTCAAGGGTATTCTCAAGAGTTTTATTCAGATTCTTCTTGTAGTTCATATTTGATTCGAGAGGTATCGCACATTGGGAAACCGGCACGGATTCGTTACCCTGTAGGGCCTCGGCGCGATGGCGTGTGCTCAGAGTAGACTCCTCTGCGCGTTCTGTGGCGCTTTGAGCTCGCCTGTTATTGGACCTGTCCCGTTTTGTGGACCTGTCCGCCGCTTACGTTCAGTTCATGCTCCGGTCTGTTCCCATGGGCGACCGGGATGACAGTGTACGTAGAGTTATCGGCTCTGGTGTGCAGTTGCTGTGTGCTGCAAGAAGGCATTGCGTTTCTGTTCGCTTCGCGTGAATACAGGCTGTACACGTTTACAGGCTGTACACATGGCATCGTTCCCATCAACTCGACCCATGGTTGCACCGTGTTCTGCCACTGTCAGTCTTGATTTTGTAAGGTAGTTTTTCGAGGCTAGCTTCAGCCAGCAGCCCGGACCCTTCCGAGGCGAGTGGCCTCGCATGGCTGCTGTGATAAGAAGGTACCGAAAATAGTAAAGCTTGTTTTATTTCTCGTCGTTAAGTAGCGGCAACTTTCCAATTAATCGTATCATATTTGTTCTTCCCGTTGCTTTCTCGTGTTTTTCGTTCTGGTGCAGAAAAGGGCGCTAGTTGAGAGAACGCTCCCTGTTTATGTTTGCCTTTGGAGTTTTAAGAAGTGGGGTTGGAGCTAAGAAGTCGGAAAGTGAGTGTAAAGTTTTATCCATCCTTTCTTGTAATGCCTTGGCCCTGAGAGGAAATAAATAAATAAATATAATGTGGAAAAGCGATGTCTTAACCCAGAATTCGAAGTGCAGCTTTTGAGCCGTGTCTACACCCGCAGAAAAATTTTATTTCGCGCACCGCCATGTTTGACGTTGGGAAGTCTGCCACCGCCAAGCCACCTCCTAAACACGTTAAACGTAGGATAGTAGAAGACCGAGTAGGTCACTGCCTGAATAGTATTGGTCGTGCCATTTCGCTATGATACCGCTGCTGCGAAAAACAACAACAAAACAGCGAATGGTCCAGTTATCTTCATCCTCTTCGCAGAGTTGCTGTCCCAACGCCCGAAGAAGCGCGTCTGAGGCCACGTTGAAATGAGTATCAATCGGAGAGCTGGGAAAACATGCTCAGAGTGTTGTTACAAACTATCGATCGAAGCAGCCGGCATGTGACGGGCCTGATTCGTGGCTTGTGTTTCGGTGAACCGCAATACCCGCCATATGACGCGATAACGCCATTTGGGACCCGGCAGCGACTCCTCTTGCTCACGCAGACACGGCCACTGTTTCCATATTATGTGAAAGGCCACACGACGCATGTACAGTCTTTGTCAAAAGTAACCAGGCTGCATGGTTTGCTTCTAGCTCGTACAGTGGAGCCCTTACAGCTTCCCTGAAACTGAAATGGTCCTTAAAGGTAAGGACTGGGGGTCTTCTTACCTTCCAACACCTTTCGATCTTTAGGATCGAAACTCGCGACTCTTACGTCGCGACTTTCGAATCTCTAGTTTTCTAATGTTTTAATCGCTTTTCAAATCCGCCGGTTCATGTGGGATGTAGCCACCTTTTCTGCCAAATCCGGATTTCTCGGCCACAGCCACAACGGACGCCGCCGAATTTTCTGCAGAATGGGACCCTTCCTTAGCTTTAAAAAAAAAAAAAAGGAAAAGAAAATCTCGAAGGCTAGTTCCCCACAAACCTTCAGCGCCGCAACGACAACTGTCGCTCTCTGCGAGCTTGGGAACTCGCGCGCTCCCTCGCCGCGTGTTTTTTCGAGCGGCCGGCGGTGCGCATCGCTTCTTCTTGGCCCGGCGACCCCCTTGGGAATTAAGCCTTTTCAAAGGGAAAGGCGGCGAGCGCGGTGGTGCGCGACCGCCTTGGCGGCGGCCCTCGCGCTGCTCCGGCGGCAGCGTCCCCCTTCCATATTCGCCTTTTATTTGTGCTGCTTTTCTCGCTGGCGCGCGAGCAGCGCGCTTGTCTGGTGCGGCGCATGCGCGTCTCCGGCGTGGCCTTTTTCGGGAGGCCTTGAAACGACGGGAGAGCATTGGCTCTCTTTCCCCCTTCCACCGGCACCGCGGGCGAGGGGGACGAGTTGCGTCACCGGCCTCCCGGCGTGTCTGTGCGTGCGTGCGTGCGGGCGGGCGTTGCGTCGTCGGCGGCGCTGCGCGCGCCGCCAAGCGGCCGCTACCCGTGGCAACAGCCCGCGGAGGGAGGGGGCGCGTTTCTGCCGCCGGGACGCCGGCGCCACGTGGCCCGGCGCGCTAAGGTTTTGGCCGCGGGGGCGCGCCCCGATCGCTGCACTGCTGCGGGCCGCTGTAGGGACCCGTTCGCACCGGCGGCACCGTGTTGTCGGAATTGCGTTGGGGACATACCGAGTACACCGGGCTCGGGGGCCTGGGGAAGCTGCGAAGGGTATAGAGGAAAGGCGCGGTTGTGTAATTTGTGGATGAAATGCACAGTTTTTAATAACTGGACTTTGCATTTCGCTTTCTTCTTTATCTCTAGCAGCTGCAGTTGACAATTTGTGGTGCTGTTGTTCAGCTGCTTAACCCGAAGTTGAGGGGTCGAATCCCGGCCGCGACGCGGTGCAGTGCGCCCGTGTGGTGCGCGATGTTAGTGCATTTTAAAGAACAGCAGGCGATCAAGATTTATCCGGTGCCCTTTTCTATGGCGCCTCTCATAGTCCATACGCAGCTTCGATGCAATAGGCGCGCCTTTTTAGCCCTGCGGTACTACTACGAGTCTACCGGTGTGCATAAGTTTCGTTGTTGGTGGAAAATACGGGACAGAGTTCTTTTTATCGCTTTGCTTATTTTTTCTCAATGCCAGCCTATCTGCTTTGTCCGTCCGGAATGACTGCCCTTCAGGCAGTCTTCTTCTAGACTATTCCCAGTTGGCGGTACGGGCGCGTGTCCAGCGCCGGGGGATTTTCCTTCAAGGGTCGTGTAATGGCGCCGCCAGGCCGCCAAGATCGATTATAAATAATTGCAGTTGCGGCCGCTTTGAGTATTTGTGACGCAAATTGTGAACTGTTGCTGAATTCACAAGAATTTGCCCACGAGCTGTCTTTGGGAAAGATCGGGAAGGGTGCGTGAGGAGGTGTGGCGTAATCTCCCAGTGAAGCTAGTGGTCTTCAGAGAAATACTACAGCTTCGAAACAGCCTGTCAAGTTATTCTTATCAACTGCGCCAACTAGAATCGACTACGGCCGCTTTTTCAAGCTTGTGGCCACGGAACGACCCTCATCTGAGCTGCGGTCTCTGATGTATTGTCTTGCATTCTGCCTTATTCTTTTTTTTTATACCACTCTTAGGAGGTGGGCGACTGGCTCACCTGGGCCGCAGATCGCAGCTGTAGCGTTTTGGTTCCCGCCGACCCTGACTATTTTGCATTATAATTCGTAACTATTTCCTTTTCACGATGTCACGCCTTTGGCGGGTACTACACATGGCCGTGTCTAGCAAAGCGCGCATGCGTATGTGTGAAACACACTATCGAATCAAGAAACCCGTTCGGATGGGACAGCGAAGAGCACCTCACTACAGCCTCCGCGATAACTGTCTCTGGCTCCGAGTTCGCTCATCGACGTGTCGTGAGCGCCGCTCCGCGGTGAAACAGTCTATCTCCCGCGATGACCGTAATGGGTGCATCGCGTTCCGACTTCCCTCTGCCTTTGCTGCCTAACGAGTCCGCTCGTTAGTAGCCAAAGCTGGCTGGCTACTTTCGTACGCAGTCGGCATGTCCCACGTTCACGACAGCTTCCAACTGGCTGGGAGCCACCGGGTTCACGGATGTATAACCTTCGCTTTTTTTCTTTTCGCGCAGAGAATTTATGTGTAGCGACGTCGCTTCCCGCTCCCCGTAGATAATTTACGCACGGATATGACACGCGCCGAGTAAGGCCGCGAACTTATAGTTGCATGAAAAGTGGCGCAAGTGTGAACGCGCCTTCGAGAAAGTCGCGAAGTTGGAATATGCAACGAGGCTTCCTCGCATTCGCTTGCGTGCGTTTGTGTGTGCGTGCATCGGAGTAATTGTGCAACGTGTAGCTAAACTCGCTTGGCTCGTCGTCGTGAATACAAATTGCGATTTCCGCGCGTTGCGGCGCTGCCATGAGAGCTACCTGTGCTACCGCCCCCGTCGAGAGGGGTAAGGCCGCTCTCTTAACTATATATGCATGCTCGTAAAAGTTGGCGAACAAGGCTGGACCTAATGCGACGGTATCGCCGCAATCACCCGCGCTCCGCAGACTCCATGCGCGCTGTTCGTTTCTGTTCCGTCGAACGGACGAGAGATCGAAACCAGTGGCGGACTCTGACCTTTCAGTTCGCCGGCCGGGCGTCCTTTTCGAGATAAAAAGAAAAAGACCGGCATAGCGCTTTCGTAATGCGAATCTCCTATTCGATTGCTGACATGTAAGACGTGGGCTTGATACCGGCCGCGGTGGTCGCATTTCGATAGAGGCGGAGTGCTAGAGGCCCGCGTGCTGTGCGATGTCGGTGCACGTTGAAGTACCCCAGGGGGTGGAAATTATCCGGAGCCCTCCACTACGGCGCCCCTCATAGCCCGAGTCACTTTGGGCCGTTAATCTTATAAAACGAAACCTTTCGTTTCGATAGTTAGCCGGTGTCTGCGGAAGTTGGAGGTGGGGTGCATGACATGCAGTCACTGTCGGCCCTTTTGATTTCCCCGAGTCACGACGCGCTTGCGTTTCTCTTAACCACGACGCGGTTAATAGCGACTTGTTTTCAAGCGAAGTTGAGCTTCGCGTGCTCTCTCTGGTGAGACGGCAGTAGCTGCGACGGCCACATCTGCGCGCGCCTTAATGGTTCGCGGCGGTCATCAGAGAGCTCGCGCGCCCCCATCAACCAAGTTGCCGTCCATTCGTATACCGAGTTTCTTTCGACATCTTGTGGGCACGGCGGTGCGCGTCGTCTCGAAGTGATACGCCGCGCGGCCGCCGCTCGCAACCGGTTTCATTACTCGCTGGGTGCACGTCAGCTGGTGTCCTGTTCATCTTTGAACGGCAGTGCACTCTAAGAAAAAAGGGTGTAAGAAGGGTGCATCTTCACGACTTATGCTATCTGAAGGCGCATGGACTAAAGATGCACTTTGCAGAGTGCATCGTTACACCCGTGTGGAGGTGGTGGAGGCCGTTAGTCTCTTTCAGAAAACTTACCCCCTTTTTTACTCTTCAAACCAGCTGTGTTCCCTCTGCGCGAAGACGCTGTACAGCAAAGTATGCAGCCCTCACCGCCTCCCCTCCCTCTCGAAGATGGCCCTCTCCCGAAAGCGGGGTGGCGGGGTTATTTTGAGGACAATAGTTAAAAGCTACGCTGGCTCACGCTCCCCCACTGCATTGATCCTTTCACCCGCGCTGGCGACACTAACCGCGCCTCCTCGCTTCTTCAAGGGACCAGAAGCTATTTCTTCGAAGAACACGTACAGCGATCTTCTGCCCATCTCCGCCTGACATGGTCGGAAATAATGGCGGACGAAGCGGCTTGGCGGATGCACAGAACGTTACTGAAAAAAGGTGCATTGGCCGCGATCGGCCACGACAACCATCACGCATGCAAACATGCTCTTGGTTGCTAACGACCAAAATAATCACTAATATTCGGTGCATGTGCTTTCATACTCATGATTGGATATCATTTTAAAAAAGAAGTAAGTCAGCAAAGACAGACGGCATGATCGGTGCTGTGTTACTCCTCTGACCAATCGCAGCTCTGAACGAAATCAACAGTTTAGCGCTTCAACACACCAGAGGCATGAAAATTATTGCGCTTATAATATCGGCTTGTGGTTAAGCTTTTTTTAAAGAGGTAATAAAAGCTTTAAAAGGAACAGTTTTGCTTCACAGCCAGCGTAAGCTCTATTAGTCAGCGCTGTTCTTCATTTTCTAATAGCGTACGATAAGTACCAGGGCGGTTAATTCCCTCCGTACAATTTCGAATAACGTGCACTGCTTTTCGAATAACCCCTCGTTGTGGCACATGTTCCTAAGCAAATAACAGACGAATAACAGAAAGGGTTCAGGTTAACATGCATACAAGTTAATAAATCAAAATCAGACGAACGAGCGAGATTGTTGACGCTGTAATTTTATGTTAGCTGAAGATGCAATGTAACGCAAATCCCGAATAAATTGCACTCTCATATTTCTGCTCCATTTCAACAACAAAAAAGAGCCCTACTCGCTGATAAACGCGTGATCTTCACCACTAATACTGACAACGCTGAAAAACAAAAATGCAAGAAACTAGGGAAGGAATAATTCTGCATCTGAACTGAGTTGTGAACGTGGCCTGACCATTCCATATATATAGGTACATTTTTGTTTAGAGCACTTTTACCAAGACACGAGCCAGGCCTCAGAGTCGCACTTTTGCTGGTCTACAGTGAGATCACCAGCATTTGTACATCTGCTCGGAAACTCCTCAACGCAGCGTAAAAGACATTTCTACGTTTCCTTTCCAACAAGTGTACGGATCCTTTCTCTCGGCACAAGATAGCGAAGCCCATAGTAATCAGTTTTCGAGATAGCTGCATTTCCTGATCATGTTTTGGCGCGTACAAGTGTTTCACATAGAAGCAATTCAATTTCAGCTTATTTTAAATTGATAAACAGGGAGCGAGGTGACCAACACGATTTAAGTCTATTCGAACTTCTCTTGCATATGAAATTGTGCTGCACGCCTACAAGAGCAGAAATTAGCTTAAACTCAGTGTACGTGTACGTAACTTTTAGCTTTTAGGTTGTTCCGCGCAGCTTTAATGCACTCAAGTATAGTATTGATATTCAGAAATGAAGTTGACTGCCTCCAATTTTTTTTTTTTTTTTCGAACTGTAGCGCTATGGAAGCATCGAATTCCGCAACAAACCGGGTGCCAGAGGAAACAGTAATCAAGGCGCTTATATTGCGGCAGTGCATTGTGAATTCTTATGGAATGGTTCATGCGTCAGGAAATAACTCTTTCTTTTAGAGGCTAATGAGAAGCACTAAACAGTACATTGCACTAGATAGACGCAGCCCGAAGACCCAAGCTCGAAAATAAATGAAACTACGGCGTATAAACCGGCAGGTTTTCCTTCATCATCGTAAGTTGCTTCGGATGACTGAGACTTTTGTCTTGTATGCACAGATAAAACTGAGCTAAAGGACACATTGTATCGCACTGACGAACCAATCTTTAACAAAAGCATAAATTCAGCGGTGGCAACTGCCTATATTGAATAAAATGAAAGCGCGTATAATAGACGGAATCGCCCGAATAACCAGTCGGTTGAAGCGTCTTAACGGATGCTTGCTGGCATAGCGCTGGCAGTGCTCCATTTCTGCTCTGTTGACCCATTTTGAAAATATTTTGAGAACTTCGCGAACACTGGAACGATGAGAGGTGAGAACTGCTGCATCAGCAGTTGTCGACTGTCGTTTGAAGCCCTCTTCTGCGCCATCTTCCTCAAATGTTCAAATGTTGTGAATCCCCTTTGTTTGCCTGACGCTTCTGATCACTCGATGCGGCTTTATTAAATCAATATTTCTACAGCTGTGTCTATTTCGATTGAGTTAAACTATTTTTGAACAGAGCGGTTTTTTTCTTCGGATTCTCCTCACACGTGCGGCCCCATAAGCACAAAAGAAAGTTGAAATTTCTCGCAGCAATATCACGCGGCAATATCAGTATTTAAAACTGTTACTGTGCCTGACATTGAATCAATAATGCTGCAGCATTCACATCGCTTTCTTAGCCGGTTCTATGACTGATTTAGAAGTACAGGAAGGGCAGTTTATTGATATATATTTCGCAGTGCCTTCTGTACGCGGTAGTAAATGAGAGCTGACGAGAACTTCCGAATGATGCTCGTAACTTTAAGCTGCAGCTGCTCTGAAAACTATTCTGTTGCATACGCCACACATTTACGGCAGCATCTGCGTAATTCATACTGCGTAATAGCTGGCTGCATTAAAAGCTTCAAAGGGATACTGCAAGGACTGATAAGACGAGTCTCGCCGCGCTCGTTGTCTCCGATAACGGAAGAGTTGTGCGCACGCCGAAAGCGCGGAAAAATACGTGCCACAAGGGCAGAGAGGCGCATGCAAAAATAATAAGCTACCAGCACATTG
Organism: Amblyomma mixtum; assembly: GCF_055824585.1. Lineage (NCBI taxonomy): Eukaryota > Metazoa > Arthropoda > Arachnida > Ixodida > Ixodidae > Amblyomma > Amblyomma mixtum. The sequence goes on along the minus strand of NC_143016.1, from coordinate 47,548,932 downwards.
CAAGGACCAAAGGTTGTCGCCCCCACGCGGGCGGCTTGACCTTGGGACACTACTGGGAACGCAGACGTTCTTTCAGTCGGCGGAGAAAAGGAAAAGAGGGGAAGCGCGGGGTCCGGCGGAACGAAAGAAAGGCACGAAGCATGGAGGAAGGAAAACCTCCTCTGCAATTCCTCTATGGCGCGAAGCAAGCTTTGGAAGCGATGGCTGGCGATGGGTTGTAGTTTCTCCTGGTTTCTTCCTTCTCTCTCTTCAGATCACGTGCCTGTCTATTTGGATTGGCCGCTCGCGTAGAGTCGAAGACGAAGCCGCTGTTTACCGCGCCTGGGTGCCGTGCGTGCAAGTCGCGACGCGCATTCCTCATTTCATCTTGCAGTACGGGCCTGTGTGCGTTTAGGTTCTGTTCAGCGATTACTTCATCGTGCAAGCTTCATCGATATGTGACGCTGCAGTGGGCGACATCTTCGCGAAAGAGTCAACGTCTGAAAGAAACAGCGCACGCCAGATTGTCGCGGCGCCCTCATCGTACGGATTCTTTGCGCCCAATTTCAACCGTACAAGTAAGTGACATTTTCGTTTGGTCATACGGGTTGTTTCCTGCGATCAAGTTATGGTGTGTTCAGTACAGATTTTTTATCATGGATTGTGTGCGCGAGCCGCTGCTTGTTGCTATTTCTTGTTTTGAGCCGGTCGCGTGCGGCCGGAGGGAGCCTATCGTGTACAACACACGATCGCAGCGGCGCAATCTGCCGGCGTCTTTCTCATGCTTTCTTTCGCTGCAGGCTCTGATCCTTCGTCTGCCGTGCGAAAGAACATTGCCGGTCGTCTCTTCAACGCCAAGTATTTGTCCCTGCTCACGACCATTCAGTAAGGTAAGTCCAAACCGCAGTCTCCGTTCAGAAAGGGGCGAGTAAATTAGTGTGCGCGCTTCTGTGGCACGTACTGCGCGCAGTGCTCACATCTACTGCAGCACTGTATGTGATTCTTATTGGACCATAATCCCTTTATAATTTTAGCGCTGCAAAGCAACTCCTTCTGCCAGGCCGCTTTTTTTTTTTTTTTGCGAATGGACGGCGTCAATTTTTTTTCTTTACCACGGAGTAGCAAGCAAACGATAAAACAGTAAACGTGAAATTTATTTATTCATAGGCACGAAATTAGCAGCTCATTTGTGCTCTGCGCTTCCTGGCATGCGGCCGTTTTCGCTTACACCTTGCAATATTTTTGCTAACCCAGAATGTGACTTATCATGCCAGCAGTTTTACTGCATTCGAATGGCAAGATGCGCTTGCTAATGGTGTTAAGTTGATATGTAACTGGCTCTTCACTCAGGCTGAGAACTAATAGAGAAAAGTGAACTTGTTTAGTTCTTTTTACTAGTGAAAAGGTCGGGGCTAGTTGGTGGCCAAACATTAGCTCACAAAAGCGTACAGTCTATGTCAACCTCTTTTTGTGCTCTTGTATTCTCTTGTGAAAGAGTGAGACTTTAGGTTTGATGTCGCTCTAAGAGGTTGAATAGAAGAATACACTAGTATCTAAGCTTTTCTGTTTAGAACAATAAGGATTTTGGTTGCACTGCGGTAATCTGTCAACGAAAAAAAATTCTGTAATGAATACTGTCAATCTCGTAAGCAGTAACAGTATAGTTCTTTCTTTTTTCTGCAGTGGCTGTTAGAAAATGTGTTAATTATGTTAGGCACTTAGTGACAATTCACTGGTAATAGGCCATTGTGCTGTAGAAGTTTGTCTAGACTTATTGTGCCAGTGCACTGCGTCAATTATGCCTGTTATAAATATGTGGCAAGTGCTGTAATGGATAAAAATTTGGAATCAAAAGTTGTTTCTCGTTTTCAAACTATTCCTGTCGTTTTTTGAGCATGTGTGCTACCATTACGTGGTTTAATGAACATATAAGTTATCACTAACCATTACACTAATGCTATAAACGATGCCTCTATTGCAGTGCACCTGGGAGAAGGAGGGATGCAAAGGTGCACAACCATTGTCACTCCTAGCACCGAAGTTCAGCCTGGATTCCGTACAAGTGGCCGGGACTAGATGTGTGTGGTATGTATGTTTTTATGTAATTGGGACATTGTTGCAAGTTCATCATCACTTGATGTCCATCCGTGAACATAGTATGCTATGGTGCACAGCTGCAGCCATTCTATTACAGAGATTTTAGAGCTTTTCAATGTTTTCGAGGACTTAGTTCTGAAAGAATTTCTGAATAATGGTTTGATTAATTGTGACCACTTTTTATGACATGAAGTATAAATGCAGTTTTTTTTCTGCAAAAGTAGGCTGGACTTCAGCAAAGATTTCATACTGAATTAGTTTGAGAGGCGCTGCCTACAATCCATGTTGCTGACGTCAGAAAAAAATGACACAGTTATGGTAATGCTTGGCAGGGTGGCATGTTACCAAGCTAATATGACTAGCACCGTTTATGCATGTGAAGCTTAATGTGATATGCAGCTACGTGAGGCTGTTAATCTTCTTTGCACTGTTCACACTTTCTTTTTGAGTAGGAAGGTGCTGTTCACTGATGTGAATAATTTCCAATAACTCACATGAATCCATATTAGTTTCATTTCACATCGGAGTGAACTTAAAATTTAATTAAGGTCACGTGCACTGCATGTGACAGCAGATATGGAAGGCAACTGTTTTAATAGCCATTCTTGAATGCTGTCAGTCAGTGTTTACAATTTCATTATGCTAAGCATCTGAAAAGATGTGTAAAGGTAACATTCTATTGTGCCAGCAAAATGTAATTCATGAGAATTACTGCTGCTGCATATGCTGCAAGCATTGGAAGAAGCAGCACTGTCTAAATAAGAAGACGAGATATGTAATTTCCTCAAGCAAAAATAGTGCTTTAGAAGGAGACTGTTCTGTGCTGCTTGTGTAGTTAATGTAGTCTGTCAGTGAAGGCCAGTCCATAACCAAAGCTTTTCGCACAGGCATAATGTAGAGGTGTAGTATGAAACAGGCTATGAACGTGAATAAAAAGTATCTGTATTATAATGTGGTCCAAATAATTTTTTGGGTATGACGTTACCTCATGCATGGAGACAATTCTTTAGATGTGTAAGTTGCCCTTGCTATTATTTCACATTTAGCCGAAAGCTTTTCTTTGTTTTCCAGGAGTGGTACACTAAGATTTATAGTGCATAGCCTTTGTGCATAGGCCTTTCACCAGGTATTTAAACTGTATCGAAAGGCTGTGACAATGGAATGCACCCAAAAATGCCATCACAGGGACAAGCTTCCTGCTGTTTGCTAATTGGAAATGAATTCACAGGTAATATATGCAGGGAAAATTACAGTTGGAAGTATCACTGATTGATGCTCAGATAATCACCTACACTTCCCTTTTAGGAAGAAAATTCACTGCATGGGCAACAAATCATATAATGGCATCAGAGACCAGAGACATATTGTTAGCAAGGGCTGCATGAAACCTTAACCACTCTAGATACGGAGGAATAAAAACACGAGAATGGAGGGAAGGGTTTGTTAAACGGCATTTCATTTTATCACCTTTTAGTAGCTTCCATTTCATGCACGTTTTTCTGTTTCTTGATATGACCCTCTTCTTAGTCTGGCATCCGGGATGCCTACAGCCTGACCGTGCAGCTGGGCACAATATTCTGGATTTTTTCCTGAGAAGCCACTGTGCTTGTGATAATGTCAGCATATGTGAGTGATTAAGTAGCTGCCATTTAGGACATGTTTTGTTTTTCCTGCATATCTTTTCTGATTTTGGTTCTCAATAATAAACAGAAGCCTGCACTTGTGGCATTGTTTTCATGCATTTCCATTTATCCCTGCCTTTTGTGTGGTTTACACTTTTAGACCTGAATTAACTAAGCCCATTGTCACGTCGTCTGAGCTTTGTGGTTGCAAAATTCATTATATGTTTTCTTCTCTGTGCAGGTCAAATACATGGTACATACTGCCTCCACCTGTATGAAGAAGACTGCCAGGGTCATTGCTGTAATATGGTGTAGCATGTGACAAAATAAATATGACGGTATGTTTCTTTCTCCAATTCGTTTATGAATTCTTTGTGTACATTCTGCAGTAGTACCTGCACCTGAACACACAATGACACAGACCATCTCACATGAAAGATTCGTCGCAACATTTTGACACTGCCTGCACTTCCAGAAAGACTCGGGCTTCTACCATATGGGTCAACTTTAGTTCTGCATTCAGTGGGCAGGTTTACGCTACAGAAGGGTAATAATGCTCTCGTGTGGACAGTATAAATACACCACCGAGTAGTGTATAGATACCCCTTGCAGCAGGGCATTACTTTGTACCACTAGAAGGGTAACTTTATCCATCATGTAAGGGTATAAGCTTGCACCACAGGGGTGCAAACTTTGCTCTGTTTATGACGGTATAAGTTTAGTCTTTGACAAAGTAACTTTGCACTTCTATACATAGCATAAATTTACCTGCTAAAGGTGCAAACTTGCACCTTGCATGCTAGGATATGTTTATGCTTTCCTCAGGCTAACATTTACCCCTTTTAGAAAGGCGTAATGTTATACCTAACTGGTTTAAAGTTACTCTTCTTATGTCAGTGCAAGTTTAGGCTATTAGAGCGTAACATTACTCTATGTGCGAGAGCATAAATACTTAGTCTCCAAGAAACAGCGTAACCTTACCCCCAAAAAGGTGTCAGCTCAGCGACAAGTGTTTTACCCCCCAAAAAGACTAAGATCACACCTTTTTTTCTTAGAGTGTGGAGCCGGGGGCCTTTTCATACGTGCGCCGCCAGTCGACAAAATGCGCACGTTTGCAATTATCACGTCACGCGATGACAGACACAGTAATCTCGCGATGCTTTGGCGTCGGCATATCTCGCGTCCGCGGAGCCCGTTCTCCTTTGCAATCCTGCGACGTTGCGAATTTGTCGTTGTTCGTCAAATCGAGCGCGAATAGGAGTCAAGGTCGTTTTTAAAGAACGGTACAGTTCTTCTTTCCCCTATTTAAAAAAAAAATAGAAATAAGTACGTACTGGTCTTCGGCGTTGCCGAATTAAAAGTGGTTCGTCCACCGATGTTCGCTAGTTTTGCTTTCATCATCGATAACCGCGATAAGCGTCCGCTGCGCGAAGAATGATCACTGTCCCGCATTAGCTTCGTCCTCTCCTTGCCTGGACGCTTCTGCCTGGCCACTGGGCGTCTTGAGACCATTTGGCCGTTCCGTAATTACGCGTCGCTTTGGATGAGCTCGAATGCGTCACCAAAAGCAATTTGTGGTCGTTGACGCAAATGGCCAAAGCTCGGAGTCGGTCGCTGGCTGGATCCTCGTTTTGCAGCCGTGCGGTGCTCGCCAGATTCGGTCGTTTCATATCTCGACCGTGGTGTCGGGATATGATCTCTACCAAGAGGCGGCCGTCCCGCATAGCGCAGTGCTGGAGGCGAAATAAAACAGCCCCGCTGCCGTCGTTACGGTAACACTGCGGCCATTACGGCGGGAGACGACGACGGAGCGAGGCCGCCGGCTTCCTGCTGCGGTGCGCGCGCGCCCTTTCCCCGACAATGGGTCAGCGCGAGCGGCGCGGGAAAATGGGGCCGCGCGCAAGGAGGAAGGCTTCGTAAGTGGGTCGGTTACACGGCGGCCTCCATGCTGCTGCTGCTCTCTCTGACGTCACGGGTGGAACAGCACAAAAGAAAGTGACGCGCGCTGCTGGATGCGGGACGCATTCGCCATTTTTGTCTCTCTTAGGGGTACCGCTTTAGCGCGGAATGCGAGTTTGTGTAATGGCGCGGTTGCTCCTAGCAGGGCTTCTTGTTGGGCGCTGGATTCGTGTTGCCTTCGCTTCGTTTTCGGACTTGTTTTCGCTTAGTCGCATTTTGTGCAAGATGGACAAAGTGACGAAAAGCCTCGAGAGTTCAGTAAATGTCTTCAGTTCTAAAGAATTCAGTTACAGCGATGTATGAACCCCCGCCGCCTTCCTCAATCTTTCGGGAGTGCCATGAAAGGCCCACTGCACGAGCTACCCGCGGGAAGCTGGAAGTTTTGTCAATTCTCGTAATTACCCGCATTCAGAGCAGACCTGTAAGTCATATGAACCGTGTACTGGTCCTTCGCATGGATCATAGTGATGTGAAACTTTCGTTGGAAAGCGGTAACCGCATTAGGAATCGCTTCCTCGCGACATGACGTACGTATTATGGCGACGGCGGTCGCCTACCGCAGCCGTTGGTACACCTCCACGAAGCGACTCCACTTCGCGATAGAGCGGCGAGACTACACTGTTTCTTGGTGACTGCCGCTTCTCAGCCACCTCGCCTTATCAGGGAAGCGTAACTGCGCTAGAACCCCGTTTTTAAGATTGCACAGCAGGCACATATCCAAGAGGAGAAGATGATGGGGCGACCCCCCCCCCCCCCCGTTCTTCCTTTTGCCGGTTCAAAAAAAAAGTTGTCTTGGGCCCCTCCGAAAAAGAATTTCGTGCTACGTGCCTGCTACACGACATAAAGTACGATAAAAGTGATGGTCAAAATCCTTCTTTGGCTAAGGACGCATCGCAGTGGCGCGCCTAACTGCACTTTGTGGTGCTGAGACTTTAAGAAGTGAAACATACGCCGACACCCTTTCTTGTTCCACCTTTTCTACTAGGCTTTCACTGAACTGTTTCGTTACATGGTTCACGATGAAGTGAGAGTCGGCAGCTTCTGCGCTGAAACCACGACAACCAAATTTTGCTCGGAAAATAGCGAGATCGGAAGTTACGCACCAGGCCAAACCCTCTGCTGTTGGCTGGTTTCGGAAAGTGTTTTCGCGCGTTGGGCAAAATTTTCTGGAAACCCAAAACACAGCAAGGTTTTGAAGCCGTCATGAAATATCTGTGGGGTTATGTTATGTGAGCTCGGTGATGGGTTTTATTGGCCAGGGCCGAGTCCCGGCAGGCAGGAAAGGCCGCCTCTGGTGTCCCTAGGGAGAGATAGAGGAAGCGGGATAGCCTCGACAGACCTTCCGTTCCGCTCCCGCCTTAGTTTTTCTCCCGTGCGGTGGAACAGCACGGTGTCTGTGTGGCACTGCTTTTGGTACCTGTACATCCTGAACGTTAGGCCTAGCCCGGCGATGAGCGCGGCGTTCGTCATCTGCTGACACACCGTACCGCTCCCACACCCTTTGTCATGATGGAGAATTGGGGGTGGAGAAACCGACAGGTTGGTCCTCTGCCGTGGGGGCGCCAAGCTCGGTGGCATGGCAGCGCGGTTTTCCGCTGCCAGCGTCGGCTACCGAGCTCTGGCGCACTAGAGCAGCAGGAGGAAGGGAAACGCAGGAAATGCCCCGGTGGCCCTCGGTCGTCGTCGTCTCCGCCGCGGCCGCGCTGGTTGCCGGGGCAGCAGCAGCCAGCCAGCCAGCCTGCGCGAGAAAGCGTTGCGCCAGGGAAACGGGCAACGAGCACTCTCGCGCCGCCGGCGTCGCCCTTGACTCCGTTGCGCGTTCGCCCGTGTTTCTTTTTCTCTCTTTTTTTATCGTCCTTCTCTAAGGTTAGTTTGTAGCGCTGGCTCGAGCGAGCGTCCCTTTTGTCTGTGTTTATTTCTGCGCCGAGTGCTGCCGGCGCTGCGGTTATCTCCCCTCCCACACGTTCTTTCTCTCTCTCGTGCGCGCTCTCTCCGTGCGTTGTCCCCTCGCCGTCTCTCCCGCCTGGCTGGCTCTCCCGGTTGCGGCGCGCGGGCTGCGCACGCGCTGCCTGCTTCCCCGTGTTCTTCCTCTGCGCGCTGCTTCTCGATTCAGAAGCCCAAGGGCGCACGAGCGCCGCCCAGCGGAGGGCAGCCGCGGTTTTGGTCGGGGCCGGCGATTTTCAGCACGACACTGCGCAAGCGCTGTTCTGAGTAGCGTCAGAAATTCGAAGCTGACGGGGAGGCACGTGTGCGTGAGCGGGAAACATTTGTTTGTAGGCCCCGTGCCCTTGGGGTAGCCAAGGGGATTCCCGGCACAGGCCCGGCACAGGCTACCCAAAGTGAGGACAGTGAAAGATGCTGTTACGGATGGGCCCACGAACCCGCCTGCCGGCTTCTGAGACGCCCTGTCTCTTAGCGCTCGGAGATGCTGACCTTGCGCGCGCGCGCCTCTGTGCTTGTTGCCTCGGACGGTGAAAGGACGGGGCCGCCTAGAGGAAAGAGACCTCCTGGCGGCGCTTAGTCTGAGCCGCTGTCTGACACGCGAGGTGATTATCCGTCTTCCGGGGAACGTGCCTCGATTTTCCTCCGGACTCCGCCGGTCGCGGAAGGGGACGACGCAGCGCGGCGAGTAAGTTTCCCGGTTGGCCAATTTGGGCAGGGCGAAGAATTTTGTTTTTTGAAGTAAGGTGATGTTTCCTTGCTACTCTGTCGTCGTCGCCACCCCGGATGGTCACCTGCGGCGCAGGGGGTCAGAAGGGTTCTCGTCTCCATTGAACTCTGCCTCTCTTGTCACTCGGTTTCTGCGTGGTTGCAGATTCGATACACCGCTGGGGTCGGCCACTGCGCGCCTTCGACGTCTGTCCTTGCATGTTTAGACGGGTCCAGCCGGTTCCCCCTTTCGTTGCCTAGGCGTCTGTGACAATGGAGCTCCTGTTCCCTTGGGGCCCCTTCTTTGCTGGCCCCTCCGTATGTGCCCCTTGGGGGTCGGGAGCCAGAAGAGCCATTTTGGAAGTAAAAGACGAGTCGCAGAGATGGAAACCCAGGCACAGTGGGGGAATGCCTGCGATCCGGAAGCGTGGTCATGCACTACAGGCTTTGAAGGTAAGCCTAAATTTGGCGCAGTGTACCAGTAGTGTGTACGTGCGGTCGCGACTAGTCCTCTTGCTGATTATGAGTCAATTAATTACGAGCCAATTAACGCGCCCGTGGTGTCGTGTTCGTTCCTTTACCTCCTGTCGTCGTCTCTTTGCGTTCTCTAGCCTTTCTGGAAAATGAACCGACTAGCCCGCACGAACGTCCTGCCAGTTAATAATAATCGCTTTTCATTGGCCGGTTTCAGTCGCATTCGTGCAGTCATGAGGTGGCACTATTGCTCTCAGTACGAGCTGCAGCGCATGGAGATCGTGCGAGGCCACTGGTTCTGGAAAGTTTCGCATTTAACGGCCGATAGAAAGAACGAAGTACGTACCGCCAGTATATTTGTACATGTTTGGTGTCTTGTATGAAGGCGCATTGATTGGCTATAACGCGAAAATGTCATTTGGTTCTCTCCGGGCTCGTTGTGGGTTGCTTCGAGAACTCACTGCTCTTTGCTTGCTGGGTGTTAAGAAAAAAAAAAAAAAAAAACTCCGGTGAGCTCGGTATGCCGCGTCGCCTTTTTGCGACAAGGCGTTGCCTCTTTCCAACGTTCCCGCCCTTCGGCGGCGGCGGCCGGGTGAAGGTAAAAACGCGAAGAGGAGGAGGAGGGGGAATGCGAGTGTGGGACAGACGTTGCGACACCGCCCTGTTTCGCTTTCACTTGGGGGGCGTAGTACACGGCGGGACACGCGTGCACATACATACACACGTACGCGCGCCTTCTCGACTGTGTTTCTGTATACCAGGGATGTATCGCAATGCTTGTGGGTAACTGGTCGCGGGCACTCGGCTTTTTCCGGACGAGAAAATGTTCCGCGTTTGCGAGCGCGCGCTCGCCGGTTGCACAAGAACAGTTGGTGGGGACCTTGCGGCCCACGCGTCCTTTTTTCCGTCGATGACGACGACGGCTGGTGCAACTCCGCTTCAAGCGAGCGGAGATGCTTTCAGGCGGCGACGACTCATCACATCGGGAGGGTTGACCGCGTGCGCATGTCGCGGGCGTGTCGGACTGCTATCGTTTTGGACGTGCCGTCATTCCGGCGTGCAGCGAGTGAAGGTGTGAGGGCGGAATGTGGGTTTACGTGAGCGCACCTGATGCAATAGGGTGTATGTAGGTAGCAATCTTAGAACTTAGAATGCAATCTTAGAATGCATCTTTTCTGGCTATGTTGACAATTCGGCCGCACAAGACGCGTCTATTGCTGAGAGAAATTTATTCAAAAAGGAAGCTTTCTTTTTTTACCCCGCCGCCTGATTCGAACCCATGACGTCCATACCGAGGAGAACTCCGTCACCATCGTCAAAAAAATAAAAAATAAATAAACGATGTCACCGCAGTGTGCGTAGGAGAACGACCGCTGTCCATTTTTTTTAGACGTGTTCTACTAGAGCTTATAAAGGTTCCGCTCTCAGTGAATGTAGCCTCTGTCGTTAGAGCGCGTTATAGTCTATCGACTGAGGACAACTTCAAGTTCTCCTCAGTGTCTCTTGAATGCTGAGCGAACATGTACTTAGCGTACATCTTTATGCAGTGCAGTGATCTCCGCCTTTAATAGTTTCCACCGTCTCTCTGGCTACTCGGGTTCGCCAGGTGCCGTCCGCTACACTGTTTTGGCGTTGGGCTCCGGTTGCAAGTGCTCTCCAGCAGGCCGAAACGTCTCTTGGCCCGTCCCCTCCCATTGCGCGAACTTGTTTTCGCACCTTTTCGGCCACTCTAGCGTGCGCGAGCAGATGTCCGGCGCGCCCTTGTTCTTTCGGTGGCTGTTTCGGCCGACCTGACTCGGGTGCTTCGTGTAGTCTTCGCGTCGCAGTGCCGGTGCCACGTTTCACGCGGCGTTCAGCGTGCACAGGTCTCCCCGGGGTCGTGTTACTCGGTGAGGCGACGCTTTAGCGTGCGCTAGCTCTATCCCCCCCTCCCCCCTCTCTTTACTAACGGTGCAACCAAAGTCTGCCGGCTGTCTTGTTGCTGCCGGCAGAGCGCGCTTGATTTACGGCCGCTTTCTTCCACCTAGTTTCCTTTTGTTTCTGTTGCCTTGCTTTCGCTGGCGTCCGCCCGTCCCTGCAGCCAGTGAGTTACGGCACTGGCGTTCTTGCTGACGAACTGCGGCGACGCGCGGTCCAAACTTAGAAACGGATTTTTTTATTATTAGTTCTTGGGTGGGGCTGTCCCTGGGTCGGTCCTCGGCGAGTCGGTCGGCACGAAAAAATTGTGCAGTGCTCTTTCTCGCTTTTTGTTTTTCTTATTTTCTTGTTGGATTTAGGGAGGAGTGGTTTCGACGACGGATGCTATGGCTTGTAGGCTACGCGTTCCCCGCTGTCGTCGAGTGTAGAGGTACACGTTGAGAGCGTAGAACGCGGCGTACACTGTCCATCTTGGTGGCGCTTTGAGTTCACAGTCTGCATGCCCCCATCGCGAAAACGCCTCTTTTTTTCGGTTTCGCTCAACGTCAGCCCTCTGAGAAGCGGTTTTGTATGCGTTTCAGTAAAATCTGAAAAAAAAAAAAAAAACAAGTGGAAGGGAGGCCATTTTGCGTGCAAATTTTTGGATGTCTCCTACGTACAGGCGTGTTCCATGTTTCAGATCATTTGCTTCGTTTTAGAGGCCGTATTTAGTTTTCATCGGCTCGACCGATGTTTCAAAATGCGAATGAATTTCTCCACTCCAGGTGTGAAGTTTTGCTGGGATGCAAGGGTGGGAGAATGTGAGCTAGAAATTTTCTTTTTAAAAACCTCATTGACATACTTTACTTTGGGCATGAACTTTATAAAAAAAAAGGATATTGCATCTGTCGCCTCTAAAGGGTTTCTGTGAAACTAGCCCTTAGATTTGCCAGAGAGAACAGCTGCGGATATTAGGTGGTTCACTGAACCGTGGAGAGGTGACGAGACGTACTACGTCAAGTTCAGTTCGTCCCCAGTTCGGTCGCCTTAGTTCACTTTGTCGCAAAAACGAAAAAAAAAAAAAAAAGGTGAGCGCGCGCTTTAAAAAGCCTGGCCGCCCGGTGTTCGTCATTGGCTCGGCTTGACCGTGACTCCGTGGCGCTTGCGTGCGTGCGTTCCTGGGCCGCGAATCAGAGCCACAAGCGGACTTTCATCTGGCGTGCGCTGCCCACTTTCCTGTCTCGTGCTGCGCGCCCCTGGGAGCAGCGTGCGAGCCAGCTGCGCCGACTCCCATGCCTCCTCCACCATTCCCGAGCCTCGTCTCCCCAGCGCGGTGTTGTGGGCAGCTGCAGTGGTGGGCAACCCGCAGTGCCTCGCTCGCCCCTAACCACTCCCGCCGCCTCGTTTGTGTGTTGTTTCTTCGGACATCGCTCGCGAGTTGCGGATCGGGCGCGCGCGGAGAGAGGCGTTATTCTTAGACTGATTGGTAAAAGAGGCACGGGTGCGGTGTAGTAGTAGCGAGCGCCTCTTTGGAGGGCAGGTTTCCGCTCCCCGCTGCTTCGATCAGGGTCACGCACGCGAGTTACAGCCGCGCACTCAGCTGCTTCCCACCCGGCAGTGTGCCAGCGCTGGGGGCAGTGATGCCGCGGGCGACCTTTAGCGCCGCAGTGGCCGACGACGTCGCTTTCGGTGATCACTAGTCTTTTACCAACTAGTGTTGCTGACACGTATACTGTTAGGCCCGTCGTATTTGCGACCACTTGATGTTAAGAGTTTTTCCGAGCTTCTCATCTAAACTTGGCGCGCACCCCCGGCCCCTGCGGTGGTGCAAGCGTATCTGGTTTCTCCTTATGCCGACGGGGGTCATAGTTCGGCTGAACTTGACCTGTCAAGGTTCACCGAACGGGCAGTTGCGTAGAGGCGCTTTCATCTTCCCTCTTCTGTGTCGCCTTGCTGTGTGAGCAGCGAAACAGTTGTCGCGATCCAAACGAAGCCGACACTGAAGTAACCCTCAGCAGCGGGAGCATACAAAACGCGTTCTTTTCTTTTTTTTCCATCACTGACACGCGCAGGCACAGGAACTGTACACGCTGTGCAACCTAGGATAAAGAGGGAAGGGAGCTCCCCTTTCTTAAGGCACTTCCTTTCAGTTCCCGTGTGCCCCCAGAAGAAGACCGTCAGTTCTGCGACGACAAAGGGCGCTCCGCGTCCGCTCCTGGAGCGCGAACTCGCATCCGGTGAACCCTTCTAATCCCGACCCGACAGCTCGAATAGGGAAGGGACGTGGCGCTCGACGACCCCTTCAGTGCCGGGCGCTCCAACTTCCCGCGTTCTGGGGCTACGAACGGTGCGCGGAAATGCGTAACCCGCGACCCGTTATCCGGGCGCCTCCCCTTTCTCTCTCTCTCTACCTGAACCCCGCTATGTACACGGCGCAGCAGCCCTTTAACTGCGCTGTTGGGAGAACCCCATCCTGTTTGTGCCGGCACGGGGATGCTCCTCGCGGCCCGCGTGCCGACCCGGTGTCCCGCTCTTTTCGATCACCGCTTTTGTCGCGTCCGGGACATGGCCCCGTTGCCTCGGCAAACCGGGGCAGCAGAACCAGCGGCGGCAACACCTGTAAGAAAAGCCGCGACGGGGCTGGTAGCAGCTTTGTGCATATTTTTTTTTCTGTTTTGTTCATTCTGTTAGGGTATATATCCCCTCTTGCATGTTTTCTTCTTTGGTACTTCTCCACTTCTCGTCCCAGTAGCTCTGAATGGAAGAAGGGCGCGCACAACAATAAAGCCTCGCGTTGTTGTTGTTACTGGCCCCGCTCACGAGCTGGTCCGCACACTGTGAGCGGTGGCACTCCCGGTTCTTGTAGCAGCAGCTGCTGCTGGCGTCTACTCAGCTCGCGATGAAAAAAGGAGATGCGGGGGAACCGAGTCTCGGGCTGGCTTGCGCGGGAGTCGAGGATGAAGAAGGAATTGGAAAACGTCTTCGCAGTTCCTTCTCTCACCTGCGGCCGATTGGTGCCCCCGGGAGCTTTTAAATCCCTTGTCCGGAAAGCAGCAGCTGGGTTCCCTTTTGTTCCCCCCGTGTAGGTGCGCAGGTCCCGTTTCCGTCTTTTCGGTCGACGCATTGGTCCGAGTGCTCGTCCACGTCTGTCGCAGCGGCTCTGCGTGGTTGAGCTCGGCTTTGCCCCGCGCACGGACTTTCTTGACGCATCTGCGAGTTTGTGAGCGTTTTGAGCTTGAGTGTTTTTCTCAGTGATTGCAATACGAAACTCTTTTAAGGCATTCCTGCAGTTGCGCGTAAGGAGGCGGCGACGTTCTTGGTAGGGAACTGCTTTTTACTTCGTGGGATCACGTTTCGCGGATGCCCGTCATGTGAAACAGTGTCCGGCATTCCATTTGTTGCGTTTCCTGTAGGCCTCGCATAGTTTCGGAGTTCAGCTACGCTTGTTAGCGTCGGCCAGCACCACGCAGTCTGTGAAATTTTTTTCTTCTGTTTGTTGTGTCCCGCTCGCACTTGATCTGTAATCGGGCGGCATGTTTATTCTGAACCATATCGTGGGCCTATATTAAAGAGAGAACAAGCCATGAGCGTTCCACATATGCGGCAGCTGCTGGCAAACTTTGAAGCGGCGTTCTTTTTCAGCTGTCACCTTAGGACCGGGCAGGTAGCGGTCGTCCACGAAGGCGCCGTACAGGAAAAGTACAGGCGCCTTCGTGGACGACCGCTAGCTGCCCGGTCCTAAGGTGGCAGCTGAAAAAGAATGCAAGTGAAGGCGCAGCTTGCTCATTGCTCATGCGGTACTTTCTCTTTGCGCTGCCGTGAAAGTCTCGCGATCAGGGGCAGGAATCCAGAATAGGCCGTGTCGTGTCACTTTCATTCACAGCGTAGCGTATCCCTCGCACTTCGCGGAGGAGGTGCGTACGGAAACGGGGCTCGCGGGAACGGAACTGCCCGTGGCGCGTCCAGTGGCAGCTGATCAAAGTCACTTCCACCTTCCGGACAGGATCCCCAAAAGGACGCGGTAACAAAGTTGCAGAAGCGGGGCTCTTCTTCCCGTGGCCGCTGTGACCGAGTGCACACGTCTGTGTGCCGCGAGCAGCTTGACCTGCCCGGGAAGCCCCGGTCGCCGGCTCCTCAGGGGGCTGGGCCGAGGAGCTCAGCCGTCCCGGTTCTTTGGGACTGTCGGGGACGGAGGGGGGCGAAGCCGAACCCCGAGCGCGGCGGGGCAGCCGCGGCTCGGTCGGCCTGAGGGAGGGAAAGCGGCGGGGCATTCATTCCCCGGCGGCACTGGTGACCCAGCGACTGGAACCGGAAGCCGCGTGAAAGGGTCCCTCTCCGAGGAAAGCAAAAGCGTCTTCGTCTCGGCGGCGGCGGCATACACGGCCGGAGCCCCCGCTCTAGCGCCGCCGCCGCCGCCGCCGGGTGCGGCTTCCGGAGCGCCAATCAACAAAGCCGCGGCGGCGGGGCTCCGCTCAGGAGAACAGACGGCGCTTGTGTGTGCATTGCGTCCCGGCGGCGGCGGTGCGTGGCCCCCCCTTCTTCAAGGGCAAGGGCGAGACGGCGTGAAAAGGACCCCAGAAGGAGGTCCCGCTCCGCGCTCCTGGAACGGAGAGCGTGCGCGGGGTCCAGGGCGCGGTATGGCGGAGAGAAAGAAAAAGAAAAGAAATAAATGCGCCCGGAGGGGGTACGGAGGTTGCGGAGCACAAAGCTGCCTGGAAAACTCGGCCAGCGTTCGTCAGCAGCAGCAGCAGCCGCGGGTTTCTTTTCTTGGGGGTGCATCCTGTGGGCCTGCTGCTGCTGGCTTCGCGGTAGCTGCGCTCTTCTGCTTATCGGGCCGCGGCGGCGTGTCGCGGGCTCTGGGGGCGCTGCTTTTTTCCCAGGGCTTCGGGCGCAGACTCGCAAGATTGCCCGCCTGCCGCGCGCTCGTCTTCTGGCAGCAGCAGCAGCCGCCCGTGGAACCGCGCCTCACTCGTGTTCGCAAACGGAGGAGGCAGCCCCAATCGAACCCTTAGCGCTCCCTAGTTTTCTTTTTTTTTTTCCGTCTCATCCCTACCCGACCCCCTCCTGCTCTCTTTTGTTCTGAACTGCGATTGGTTTCGGAACTGAGTCCAGAGGCGAAACGTCGATGACTTCTGTCTATGCTATTGCCGGGCACATCGCAGCGTTTTCCAGAAGACATCTTACGTTGTCTGTGCCGTGCAGGGTATCGTGAAAGGCGGAAGTCTGCGGTCAGTGGAGGGAAAGCAGCTGGGCCGCTGGGGACAGAACGACTGGATTCAGCGGCAGCGACGACTGTTCTCAGAAGCTTGCTGGCGTGCCTGAACTCTCGTGGACATTGGAGACGGCGTTTTGCCCTCGCAGACTGGTGGCTTCTTCCCACAGCAGCGCCGGCCGAATGTTTTCCCTGCTTCTCCAGGGAAACCAATGTCGTCCCTACTTCCAGTTCTTGGTTTGGTTATCCGACGGTGTCCATGCTCTAGGGTCAGAGTAGAGGACAGCTTCGTTCCTTTTTTCATTTCTTTCGCCGGCGGAGACGGCCGTAACGTGAGGAGGCACCGCAGCCGCAGTGGGCGGTCTTCCTCGCGCACAATAACGCGTGACCGCCCGTCACGAGCGGGGAAGGGTGGCAGGCCGACCTCGCTGGTCGTGACTCGTGCGCATGCGCACGTACGCGCCCCGGCGGTTTCGGGCGAAGCCGCCCCGCGCGCAGAGCCAGTTACATGCTCGCGGTGCCGTGCCGGCTCGAAGAAACAAACAAACAAAAAAAATAGAAATGAGGCGGCAAGATGTTGGCCCAATGTCGGAAGAAAACGCTTTCGCCGGGTGTCACGAGAGCGCCGTACGCGCGTCCATGCTAATGCGCGCTCCGTTGGCAAACACGCGTCCCTTCAGGAAGGGGTAGACGTGCGCTGTATCGCCCGGCGGCGGCGGCGGGCGTACGCCCACCTGCCGAACGTCGCGTCGCGCCGGCCGAAGAAAGCGACGACGTAGAAGCGTGGCCTTGCGTGCCGACGGCAGCGGCGTTGCGAAATCCGCCGCCGCCACCATCTGCGGGTGCCTGCGTGCAGTGAGAGTGGCGATGCATCACGTATGGCAAGTCCGGGTCCCCGAGCGGAGCGAATCGCCGCTCACTCTGCAGAGGCACCTGCTGTCGGTCGGGGGTCTACGTGCAGCGGACGTAGCAGCACCTTGCGCCGAGGTTCGGGCGAAGCGTGTCTCATATGCTCAGAGATTCCCCCACTGAGCTGAAGTTGAACCTCGTTATAACGAATTTGAAGGTGCCCGGTGATTACTTCGTCATATCCGTTATTTCGTTATAAACCGTTCGGTTGTAACGAGGTTCGGCTATAGTAGCGGGACTTTACGTAAAACGAGAGCGCCTCGTCGAGTCACATGCGCGATGGCGTCATCATTAGTGACCTCCTCGTGTAATCCTATACACATGTCTTTGCGACTGGAGGGAAATAATGGGGGCCCAGCGTGGTCCAGGCGTCGACGATGTCTCCAGTATTAGCTCGTGAGGCGCTTCTCAGGTGTGCCGATGACAGTGATAGTTATACGCTCTGAGCGGACTCGCGATGTCTCGCGGAGTAGCTCCTCTTCCGAGTTCGGGAGAAGCGTCGCGGTAGTTACGAGAGCGAGCAGTCTAGCAGCGAAGTAAAAATATTCCCGAGGCAGTGCGCGAGGGCAGGCAACCACGCAGCGTAACGTAGTGAGCACGAGCTACCGTTTGTTTCCGGGCGGCATGGAAAGCAAACGGGTTTCTGCGCATCTTTCAGCGTCGCGGGTGGTTAGGAGCCGCGCAAGAAGCCAGGGCGCGGCCAGCGGGGCTTTGGAAACACACACACGCATGCGGCCAGCGTCTGGAGAGTAACAGCTTCGGACGGGCTGCGGTAAACAGGGCGAGCTCGGAGCGGCGGAGCCCCACGCGCGCGTACGCGTATTCTTGACCGGTGCACGCAGTTGCATGGCCTGCGCTTTGCCTAGCGCGGACGGACGTTAACTAATGGCCGAGCGGCCCTTATTTGTCGGAACCTCGGGTGAGGAGCTTTCTGTACATCGCAGCGCTCGCTATTCACGGGAAGGAATAGGCGGCGAAGCATTCTATGGGCAAATGCTGCCCGAAATGCTTGAATCGGGCCAGACGGAGAGAAAAAACATTTTTTTTTTTTAATACGAAAACATTATATGGTTATCAGCGACGAAACCCGGCGTCGTTGACAGCAAAAGTGGTCACGAAAAGTCCAAGATGACGTCACCGTGGTGTCAAAGAAAATTTCTTCCGAAGGTGTGGCGAATTGACCCTGGACTCAGATTTCGAGGCGAGCATGCGACCCATAGGCTACAAAACCGCGTTGATTCTTTTCAAACAAAGGTGAACCTGGTATATGCGTTGCTTTACGACTGTGCGCGCTAATGAGTAGATGTGTAATTAGAAAGGAGGGCATTCGAAGCAAGCACGTAAGTAGTCTGAAGTGCCCTCCGTAATTTTATTATGAGCGTACATTGGAGGGAGGCCGCCTCCAGAGCGCGTAGTCCTTAGTCCGGGGACCCATTTGCTGTAGCTGTCTTGGTGGCTTGTACTGTTCGGCAGTTAGCTCTTCTCTTTGTATTGTACGGCCTCTTGTGCTGACGTTGAGCTGAACCAGATTTAACAACGGCAGGCAACCAACGGGCGTTAGCGGAGAAGGCGCTCTTTTTCACTGGCCCTTAGTGTTGGCCTTGGGTAAAGCCCCCCCATCCTCCTCCGTTGTGGCAACTGGCTTGTTCTCGCTCGATCATCTCCAGTTTGTGCTCCTGCGTTAAAGCTGATCGCTGCGCTGAGCGGGAACTGGCAGCGGTGTTGTGCGAGTGGTGAACTCAAAGCGCTGTCTTGAGGCGTTCGTTGAGATTTGCACGGCTTCGAAGTGAGGTCTTGGCACCATCTTTCAGCTTTACTGCCGTGCGCATTTAAGCTTTAGTGAGTGGCACTGCCTCCATGCTGTTGTTTAGTTTTTGCGCTCAGAACTTTTGCGGCACCAGACGCACAGGACCATAGTGGCCAGCTGAAAAAAAAAAAAAAAAAAGAACTCGGATTTGCTCGGTTTGGCCGTCGTTGTTAGGCCTAGTTGCGCGATGCAGGCTCGTGCGTGAAGCAATAGAACGACCGCAAATACTATACGTGAGCGCACTTGGCGCGAGCGGACGTAAAATCCCTTATCTAACTTTTAGCGTGGAGGTCGTTGCTATGGGGCACACCTGTTACTTCTTTTTTGTCACTCTCTGCCCGCCGGCGATAATGCCAGATCCACGCGCGTTTTACAGCTGCTCCAACATCAGCCGTGATCGGCAAACTCCGGATGCGGCACGGCGTCATCGAAGGAAGCGGGGGAAAGCAGGGGAAATAAACTGGGAGGCATTAAAACGAGGCGCACAGCGCTCATAAGACTCGTATATATATCGCGTTACAGCCGCGCGAGCAAGCCCCGTAACGTTTTCGAACGTCGTCGTAAATTTTACGGCCTAGCTGTTCCAGTTAAAAACGACCTCGTAGTTCAACGCTCCAAACTGTCGCCGAGCAGGCCACGCGTGTTGTTTTCGGCGGCGCTGACAGCTGGAATGATGTCCTCCTGGTCGCGAAATGGTGGCTCGCCTCGAATCCTTGGCTCGTGCGCTCGTCGAAGTTATGGTTGCGGACCCTGTACAGTGTGCGCTGCTACTCGGATCCGCAGTATAATGCGTTACCCGCCTCGGAGAGCAACGATCACGATAGTGTTGGGTTGAATTTATTCGGGAAATAACGGATCCTTGTTTGCATAACTAAGCTTACTTTTTCTCTCATTCACTTTGCTGTTACCCCGCATGTGGAAAGAAAAATGAGAAACGATACGGGCACTAAAAGACGTGAACGGGTTTGGAAACCACAGAGGAGGAAGCTGCTTTGCAAAAGAGGCATGCCCGTCGTGCTGCTAGTGCAACTTTAGTGGCAGGCCTGGTATTGACTTCGGGCTGACGACGAAAGAAATAACCGCCGTGAGGAGGCGGTTCAAGCGGTGTCTGGGAGTCGGGCGTTGGTAGTTGCTCTCCGAAAGATCGGCAAGCGTGCAGGACGCAGCTTCTGATCCCGCTGAAACTCGGGGAATCTCCAGCGCGTGGCCCTGGTTTTGTCGCTTGCAGTGTATGGGACAGTTCCTCGCAGCTTTCATTCCAGAGCCGACGTCGGATGGCCGCTTCCTTCCCGAGCTGTGGCTACTGAATTGGCTTATTTACCGCACTTGCTGCGCTTATTTTTTAACGCCGAGATTTACAGTCGGGTTACATCTCACGAGCGGATTATCGTGGGTCGATCCGCTGGGTATAAAAATTCCACGTAAATGTTTCGTCGAAGGCAGGAGCGCTCACTGAGCTGTAGAGCAATGGTTTATAAAGCGTCATAGTTCACGTGGCACGCTTGCGACTGCTGTTCTCTCCCGCGCGCGAATCTCCGTGCGTGCAGTGCGCGCTTATTGCTGTAGTGGCTGTTTCAGTATGGCAAGTGAGACCAGGTGTCGTGTCGACTGCCGTTTTATACCGACCGGGGTTTTTCTTATAAGGGACACAGTGGAGTTTCAAAATAGACCATATTGTCGCGGGCGTGTAAAGTATCGGTATCTCGCTCGCCTTTTTGTAGTGCGTGCGTTCGCGCATGCGTTGATGACCTCTTTATCTCGTTAAATTTCTATAATAAATCTTCGTTGATTCGCGGCAGCTTGATGCACT
This sequence comes from Amblyomma mixtum, assembly GCF_055824585.1. Lineage (NCBI taxonomy): Eukaryota > Metazoa > Arthropoda > Arachnida > Ixodida > Ixodidae > Amblyomma > Amblyomma mixtum. Next base: position 47,528,518 of record NC_143016.1, on the reverse strand, counting down.
TTGCGATGCTTCTAGACCAGCCAAAAGGAAACGAAGGTCGACGTAGTCTTTACGTAAGCGACGAGTGAAACGCACGCGTCGCGCACTAACAGCCTGCCTGTCGCCGGAGACGACGGGATGCGGTCTGTGGTCCTTCTAGTGAAAGCAGTCAGCGCGAATGCGCCCTTCATACAAAATGGAGGAGCCAATCTATCCCACAGCGACCAGCTCCAGTTCAGCGTGAGAGTAAAGTGGCAACCAAACGCCGACCTGACAGCAGGCGGATTGTGCGGCTCGAGCACGCTTTGGGGCGGAAAATTCGCCTTCGAGCGCGGGGCACTAGTGCTTTAGTCCGAACGATTAGGTGGTTTTTCCCAAGTTTCAAGATGCAAAACCAACTAGCCCGTCAACATACCTTACCGAACGATTAAGTTCTTCCCCGTGTTCGTGTTGGCCGAAATCAGGCTGTTACGTTGGCGTCGCCCGCTTGTCGTTGGACCACAGTAGTCGTTTGCCGTGGCCGTGTCATTGCAAGGGCTCCGGACCATAGCGTCGCTGCCGGACCCGAGGGCAACCGCATCTTTTTCGGGGTCTGTGGGATTTAGCGTCAAGCGGTGTGAAAGCGTCATCTCGGGCTGCGCGGTGCATGCGCTTTGCATCACGATGACAAGCCGCAACAGCACCGCGGCGTCTAAATCAGAAACGTCGTACGTGGATGGTGGGGGGGCACGTTCAAGCTCAGGGGGCCACGGCCATTGTGTCAGACGTCATTTCAAGGTCCCGCCGTGCTCGGGCGGTGGGGGGATCGGTCCACTTCCGGTGCCGGAAGTGCGCCCCTGGAGCGCCAGCGATGACGTGTCTGCGTCGGCCGAGCCCCCATTGGCTGCCTGCCTCCCCCGTCCGCCGCGTCCTCGAGACCGGTCGCAGCTCGGCGCACGCCCGCGTTTCCCTTTCACCGTTCTCGTTTGCAAGCGAGAGTTATTTGGCAACAAAAGCCGAGCGACGGCCATTGAGGTATCGCCCTCTGCTGCCCCGGCCTTTTCTATACATTTCCCTCTACCGTGCGTGAAGGCTGTCGCGCCTCTTCTTCTTTTCCTCTTCTTGGTTTGTTGCTTTTCTCGTCGCCGCTTTTTCCGGTCGCGCTTTTGTTCTGTCTCCTTTTCCTTTTTTTGTTGAGGCAGCCTAATACGGAAAGCACACCTATAGCGTCCGACGACGGCCTTTGACCGCAACAAATGTACGGGTAGATCGACGCTGACCGTGACGCTGCCGCCAACGTAACGGGGTAGCGACGCGAGCGCGGCGGGAGCGCTGGAGGAAATGATCGCGTATCGCCGATGACCCGCTGACCCGCATCGAGGAGAAGCTCATCGTCGTTTTCGCTGCGCGTTGACTTCATCATTCCACGTTGCTGCCGCGGTACAGTGTGGCCAAGTTTTGACACCTGTTCAGAACAGTCTTGCAGTACGCATATCGCCGAGGACGGCTTTTGCCAGTCGCCGGCTTTGCTGGTCGCGTGTACTTGTTCGGTTGTGCCTGTTTTCGTAGTACGACTCCCCAGACACTCTTGAAAACCTCCAAACAAAATATTTTAGCACTATTGCCTATGCTGGCGACGTACGAAACTTTACACCTGCGGGTTGTGGATCCGGCTTGCGGCGGACCTCGCCCGTTCCAAGTTTCGGCACTAACCATTCGCTCAAGCCGCTCGGGTTCTTGACATAGACGTCTTAGTGGGTGCGATCGCGGGTGTCCGAAGTCCCACTGGCCGCCTTTTCAACCAGTGAATCGAGGCTAGGCGCGTCCTCCAGAACGTTTGCCATTGAGCGTTGTGAAGCTGTTCAGTAGTCTGAGAATAGGGCTGGTGACGTCATACTAAAAATCAATTGCATTGCCGTAACGGAAGACGCCAGCGCTTCGTTTCGTAATACTCGGGAAAAGTTTAGCCTGCAGAGAACTCGTTCGGCGAGGTCGTCTGCAGCGTTTGTACCTTTCGGAGGACGGCCGTTAGCCTTTTGTGCCAGCTCCGCACTCGACGCCCAGTCTCCATCGCGATGCAATTGGATCTACGGCGCTGCTGCGACGGGGCTCCCGGCTATCGTTTCTCTCTCTAGGCACGGTGGAGTATTTCACGGTTTGCCTTTCGCAATGGAGGCGGCCGGCGTAACCGGACGAATACATTGTTACGAGACCGCGTCGAGAGGAACGTTGTTACGGGAGAGGCGTGCACCTTGCACGCGCATTGATCGCGGTGCCCATTCTTCTTCGTTTCTTATTTGCCGCCGCCGTCTTTTTTACGCCCCGGGGCAGCGGCTCCGAGCCGTGGGCTGGCTGGCTCGCCGGCGTGTCTTGACGCCCACCGCAGTGATGCGTTTTATCTCTAGGCGGCGCTGCTGGCGCGCGCAGCAACGCCGGCGTTCCCGCCGTTCCCGCCCGGCTCTCCACAGCGGAGCGCGCGAGAGTGCGCGCGCGGCCAAGGTCAAGCTCTGCGCTTTTTCTACTTTTATTTCTTTTCTCTTTTTTTTCTCCTTCTCGCGCGTGGAGCTCCGATCGATGGCCCTGCGCAGCGGAGCTCCAACCCGGGTTGAAGGTCGGTCGCTGCGGCTACTGCACTCTGCGCGGGCGCGCTGTTTGCTGGCCCGCGTTGCTGCGGACTTCACCCCCGCGCGCGCCACCGGATGATGATGGCCGACCTCGGCCCGGCCGCGTGGCGCGCGCGCCAACGACGGGGCAGGCACTGTGCCTGGCCGCGCGGCGAATCAGCCCTCGCCTCCGCGGAGCGTCACAGCGAGGTAGTGGTATAGTTGTGGGTGCGTGGTCGTCGTTCGGAGGACAGGACACCCGCCTCTGTAATGTGGATGAACGGATCTTGCCAATGACGCGCCTTGCCGAGACTCCTTCATATGAGATGGGAGATGCCCCGTAGAGAGGCCAGTTAGTGCCTGGCACCCGTCGCACGCATGTAGCTTCTCCAAGCGCGCTGCGTTGTTCCATGAAGACGAAGTGGTCATTTGGAAGCCGCATTCCATAAGCGTCGGGCCCGGTATCAACGAGGCGGTCGACCGTTCAACGTGACCGCAGATCGTCCCGATTCAGAAATATGGGCGGGCAGGCAGTCAAGGAGGGAGAATGGGAATGAGTTATACTGGGTGCTATCAGAGGGAGGTGCAATGCGTCGTTGTCGGGAAACCGGTTTTTAATGAGTGATTTCAACTGCGACCTGTTTCGCTTAGTTCCAAGCGTTAAGCCATGGAAGCCGCTTTTGATGGAAGAAGCCCGTTCGTAACCCTGTATATCTGCGTTGCTGCGCGTTCCGTCCTGTTCCAAGCAGTCATTTTACTCTTCGAAGCTATTACTGCATCTGCGACTTTCGTAACGCTTGCGCGAAATTGAGGAGTCACATTCTTGTGATAGCGCGCACAAACAGGAGAGCGACGTTCGGAGAAATTAGCGTCCCTCGCTTTACTCGCGAAGCGATAGCTCGGCTAATCCATTTTTGATCCATTTTAATCCATTTATCTGAGTGTGCTTGCTTAGTGTGTGTATAGTCAGATATAAAACCCTAACGGCCCATCCTTCGCCGCTTGACGACTGCACGAATGATAGCTCCTTACTCCTTTGCTCATAATCTCCTCCTCTCCTCAACGTCAAGCGAGTCGAGTCGAGTGCCCACTTTGCCACAGCGCCTTTGGTTTTCCTTAGGAGCCCGTGTGTCATATCGAGTTTTCGCGCTAAGTGCGTTTAACATGTCGCCGTTTACGACACGCATTTTTCTCTGCTCTCTCCTTCTCAGCGTTGTATATTTCTTCGTTGTGTTCAACACGAATAGAAGGGAGAATATTACGTGGTGCCGCGGGCACGATGATTGCGAGATGTCTGGCGAAATCAACACGGCTTCATTCATCAGCCGCACGGTGTCCTCGAGCAGCCGTTGCGCTGAGCGCTGTTCTTTGGCCCGCCTCGATCGGCGACGGGGAGCTCTAATGGGGCTGGCTCCCCACCCCCAGCTGTGCCTCTCTGTACTGTGTGCGCGGATTTGATGCGTGGTGCATCAGTACTCGAAAGATCTTAACTCAAGAGTGGTACGGAACAGGCACAACTGGCTGCACATTGCGGCGATCACGTGGGGTGTAGTCAGCTTGCACTCTGAGCTTCAGTCGATCTATGAGCTGGGACGCGCTGGTAGGCAATACGTTCGATTCGACGCAGTTTATTGTGTGAGCGTATTTAATATGACTCTGTCTGTCTCGGCGTCATTGGTTTGGCAGTTTTAATTTCTTTTTCTCTCTCGTCGAAATTAAGCTTGCGGCATCATCGTAGTGTACGTGTATGCGGCTAGCAGTTGACCTTTTTCATTACATCCTTTTCCTCGTGTTCAGCGTCGGCCTATTCGAACTGCACTACCAGCCGCGTCGAAGCCTCGGCGTTCGCCCTCCCGTATGCCCAGCCGGGATCGCCCGTCTGACGCGTCGCATCCCGTGGCTTTTCGGGGCTTGCGAAACGCGATCTCATCCCGGGGCGGCAGTAATTGGAAAATACCGTTCGCCTGACGTCATCCCCATCTCTCTGCTTCGTGGATCTGTGTCGTGTCGCCTATACTGCCACATTAATTATACGCGCATGATACAATGACGCACCAATCTGGACTGAATAGATGTTGCGGAAACTTTTGTCAAGGCCAACCGTGATAGGCTACCTTATCCGCAGTATCTCCAGTGCAAAAAAACTGTGGCGGATCGCACCGGCCGCGAAAGTAATTTGCTTGTTGCCTGAAGGACTGTGTGTGGGTGTACATTTATGTAAGTGAAGGGGCCTACCCAGGGTGGTGGGTAAGGGCAGGGGGTGAGAGTTAAGGATCTTATCACTTCTGACCCATGTTGATGTTATTCGGCTATCGACGAGTGGGGTGTGAGAGTGTGCTCCTATCAACTGCCGCGATAAACTGGTATTTAGGCGCTCCAAATCTGACGTTCACAAACAACTGTTTCTCCGCGAGTGCAGTAACCTTTGCGCGGTCTGACGTCACGGGTGTACGGCTCTCCAGGGCCAGGCAGCCTGGTTTAGGGTTGCGGAAACACGTGGCGTGTATCGCGAGCGGGCCGCGGTCTACCTTTCGGTCGTTCCGTACGGCATTGTGTGGTTCTGCGAGTGACCTACTGCTTGGGGAGGGAGCAAACTTTATCCTCGGTGCTTATAGGACGGTCGAAATCGCGATGCGATTGGCTTGTTTGTAAATGTCGCCTACGTACACGGTGCTGTCGTATTGTTGTAGCGTATTTTGCACCTTACTTTCTCGCTTTTTATCGGGTCGTTTTTTGTTGATGGTGTTTTTCACACTATCAGTGTTTGCAGGGGCTTGTTGCTGGTCGGAGTGAAACCGATCGCCCATTCTCGTGCGCCTTGGCTACGCCGTATTTTCCTGCCTTTTATGTGCAGGCAGTATGCTTGCTACTCGTGGGTCCCAAGAAGCGCGGGTAATTGGCCCAGTATTGCAAATGAATGGTTTCACACTGGCACTTTGCCAATACGTTTCCAATATTGGGCCGGTACCTGTGCTGCTGGGGATGTTTTTTTAACCCGGCGCGCCTCACTCGCAACGACGCTTACCAATTGGCAATAATTCGCTAGGCCGTTGAGCTGGGTGGTTTTTACTGTCGCGTGTAAAAAGTAGCGCGGTAAATGGGACAAGACGAGAGGTGTTGTGTCGAATGGCGTATTCCAGTCGGCGATCCGGACTGCTCCGGTTTCGAGGAGCAAAACAACTTGCTCCAGATCGCCGATTGGAATACGCCACAAGAAAACGGTGACAGTGGTCTTCATCATCATCATCATCAAAAGACCCAGTGGTCCTAACAGTAATTACAAAAAAGCCCCCCAAGGCGTTCTGGCCTCGGAATGTTTAAACAGGCACCAGGAGGGACAAGCAGATTGAGACGTTAGTGTCTCGAGATTATTTACCTAAAGCGGGAGCTAGCGTTCCATAATGCGCAGTCAGCCGGGAATGAAACGACCTCACACCGGCGCAGCGCACTGTTAGTCGGGGACGCGGGGCACTCGTGTCGAGGGCTTCTGGTTTTTAGAGCTTTTGAAAATGGGGCGAAAGCAACGGGGAATTCGTTGCAGGGTGTGAGACGTCGGGTGTTTCCATGCACCGCCCTTTCCTGAGTGCCCCTCGAGGTCCTGCTCTCCGGTGGTCCCCTCCTCACCTTCCGGAGAGTTTGAATTTGAACTCTTGCTACGCAAAGCGAGCCGTTGGGCTGTACACTGTCGTCCACATACACCTGTGTAGAACGCTCGAACGGCGCACTTGTGTCTTTTATCAGTGATCTAGAGCTAGAAGCCTGACCTTATGGTGCGTGTACATTCCCGAGGATCGTGTTTAACTCATTACGTCTTTCAAATAGGCATCGGGCCCGCCGGTCAGCGGCGGTTGTTATGAATGGAGAACAGTGCGCGGCGTTCGAGCGCTCTAGAGACAGTTGTGTGTATGACTGTGCGTACTGTATGTTCCTCCGTTGTGTGTATGCGTGGTCCCTGACGTTGGTGGCCCCGTCTCTTTTGCGCAGCCTTCGAATGGTGTCCCGGGCAGCGTCAGCAGCGTCTCGGTGCGTCGGCGGCGCCCTTCGGCGGCCATCGGATGCTGTCTGAGCTGCAGCTGCAGCCGCTGGGGCGCCGGTCGGCGGCGGCCGCCCCATCCTCGGACGAGGTGGCCTCCATGAAGCCCATGCTGCTGCAGGCCGCCCAGGGAGGAGCCGGGGGCCTGGCCGCCGGATCGCCGCCGGCCCTGTCCCCAAACCTGCCCAGCGTGGTCAAGGTGCGCCCCCCTCTCTCTCTCTTCCTTCCGGGCTCCCACCGACCCCCCTGACTGACTCTGTGCGCGCAGGTCGAGCCCCGGCTGCCGAGCCCCTGCGTCGGCGGGGCGGCCAGCGGCGACGGGGGCCCTGTGCCCCCGAAGCGCGTGCGACAGGACGACGTCGGCGCGTGGATCTCGTCGCCGTCGTCCCAGATGTCGGTGGGTTCGCTGTCCCCGCCGCCGCCGCTGCTCAACGGGCTGGCCAACAGCAGCGGCCTGTCGCCCGGCTCCTGCTCCTCCAGCTACGAGACGTACAGCCCCCGGGGACCCTGTGAGTCTCTCACCCCTCTCTCCGCACCCCCCGTATGCGCCTTCTTCCTGCAGCTGAGCTCGGTTGCGCCGCCAATTCTGCGCCCTGTAGAGGCACTCTACTCGAATCCGTCGTTTTTCTGTTTGGATGGCTACCTCAACTCTCCCCGATCAACGTTCTCTGGCACCTGCGCGTACATGTATTGCATCCAGCAGTAAACGTCTGATGGAAGAGAACGGTTTAAGGAAAGCTCCGGACGTATAAGCGCCGGTACGAAGTAGCTCGGAGGCGACGGCCAAAAAAAAAAAAAAAAGAAGAACACGAAGTGTCATTGTACTTCATCCGCGCTAGTGAAGATTAAGGACCGAGAGACGCAGCCGCGGTGCTTGGCGTGATAGGACGCGCCGGGTCAAGCAGCCAGCGTAGCGTCGATAACGGGACTGCGGACACTGTCAAGGGCGAGGGCGTCATGCAGGAAGGGATCCGAAGGTCGGCCAGGAATAAGGAAGGAAACCGCCACGCGCGCTGTATAGATACACATTCGCCCTGCCTGCCCGCTGGGCGGGGAGGACTGTGTTGCACCCGAGGCGATTGAAAGTTCTCCCGTGTGAGCGATTGGGGCGGTCATGGCGTGCGGTTTCGCGGTAGCGGCTCTTATCTCCCGTGTCAAATATAGGTCATTCGAAATGTAGCAGTCTGCTGACACTGCTGGACGGTGCGTCGCTGATAAGATATCCTGCCGGGAGCTAGTATAATCGGCCTGTCGAGAGTTCCCGGGAATGACCCGGGAAGGCGAAGGTCGTGGCGATGCACTGCTTATTGTAGCGTCGGTGTCGGCGGCCCTCTTTCACCGAGCATGCATCGATTCGTTCCCGCCGCCGCTGCTTCAGACGTGGCTGTGTCGTCGACTGGGCCAAGTTATTGCATTCACGGCCGCTGTCTATGGTGACCCTCTTAATAATAATAATAATAATTGCTTTTTGCATTGATACAAGGAAAAGAGCAGCCGTTAAAAAGCTGCTTCGAAGAGCAGATTGACGGGACTCCTGCCTCGTATATGAAGGCATTTCAATGCAGATCTCAAGCCACGCTTACATTAATGAATAAATGTTCAACAGCCTAGCAAGGGAACAGCAGTTCGCCATTGGTAGCGAGGTGCTGGAAGTAGTAAGAGAATATGTCTACTTAGGGCAGGTAGTGACCGCAGATCCGGATCATGAGAGGGAAATAACTAGAAGAATAAGAATGGGGTGGAGCGCATATGGCAGGTTCTCTCAGATCATGAATGGTAGCTTACCAATATCCCTGAAGAGAAAAGTATACAACAGCTGTATCCTACCGGTACTCACCTATGGGGCAGAAACGTGGAGGCTAACTAAGAGGGTTCAGCTTAAGTTAAGAACAACGCAGCGAGCTATGGAAAGGAAAATGATAGGTGTAACGTTAAGAGATCGAAAGCGGGCGGAGTGGGTGAGGGAACAAATGCGGGTTAATGAGATCTTAGTTGAAATCAAGAGGAAGAAATGGGCTTGGGCAGGGCATGTAATGCGAAGGCAAGATAACCGCTGGTCCTTAAGGGTAACGGAGTGGATTCCAAGAGAAAGCAAACGTAGCAGGGGACGGCAGAAAGTTAGGTGGGCGGATGAGATTAAGAAGTTTGCGGGGATACAGTGGCGGCAACTGACAAAGGACAGGGTTAATTGGAGAGACATAGGAGAGGCCTTTGCCCTGCAGTGGGTGTAGTCAGGCTGATGATGATGATGATTGAACGGAATTGTAACCGGTGTACAAAAAAAACAACAACAGCAAGTTAAGTCAGGGAAGATACATAAAAATAACACAGAGAAAGACGTAGCAAGAAGGAAAACTGTTTGCTTAGCGCGCTAATTGAACAGAATGTGCAACCAACTAGTTCCAACTCCAACTGTTATTTTGCTTGCTACGTTTTCAGTCCAGTCTCAGTGTGGGCAGGTTAATGACTTGTCTAGATTACATTGGCTCCCTCAGTGCTCAGTGTCATGCTGATTGACTATACACTGGACTGCTGGACTTCGGACGGGGCAAAGCACAACGCTCGGGACATGAATCTGATTTCGCCTATGCAGTTAACCAGCGCGCGACTGGGTGCCGCGATTTTTCCTCGGCGGTCTGTTCCTGTTCATCGGTCATTGCGTAGACTTGAACCTTCGTGTCGACACATAGGTACGATGCCAGCAGCCGGCATTCATTGGATGCACGGAGTTCGGTGACGGTGCACGCGCGAAGCCATTCGCGGTCGTGTTTGAAAAATCGCAACTGGCCGGTTTACTCTCTTCGCTCTTTTCAGCTTCAGGACGTCCAATACCACATACTATATACACCGGGGTGTCTTGGCTCCTTGACATTAGAAGACTTTAGGTGAATACGAGCGTAGGGTTAAACGAGCAAACGCACGAATAAGGGAAATAAAACTGCTCATTCCTGTCCAGTTTTTTTTTTTTTTCGTTCGTTACGCAGTGTGATAGCAGGAGGCAGCGCTGGCGTTGTTTGCAGAGTCGTCGTGACAACGGCGTGACGCAGCCGTGACGTTGTGGCCCCCCTGTTTAGAGAGAGGCGCGTCATGGTGATCTGCGCAGAAGTTTCAATATTCGCCGGCTGCATCCGCGACACACGGAGCAACGAAGCGTGACCCATTCATGACGCAACTGCGGGGCGTCGCAGATGGACGCCCCGTATCCAGATGGAACTGTTGCCGCTGGATTGTTTGCTTCGCTGATGCGGTGTGTTGGTGCGTGTGGGGGCAACCTCGCGGCGGAACGCTGTCGCACCCGATGTGTCCGGACAGTTCGCGAAGTGGCCACATAGAAAGGGGAACTTGGGCCGTTGTAATCTTGCGCAACCTAATTAGGTGTTGCGAGAGTTGCTTCCAGCACCAGCGGCCTTGCAGGTGCAGTCTCATAGCGCTTGAGTGTTCGCTGGCCATTGAGTTTCTTGTGGCGGATTTTATATATCAAGAAAAAGTATACAGTTTAGTCCTTATTTCAACGCATTCCTGTTCAGTGTATTTCTTGTCTGTCGTCTCCTTTTGAACAGTCCGTGCTGGAAACAGACGTGGGTAGGAGTACGAGAACAACAACAACAACAACAACAACAAAAAGAGAATGGGAAGTCATACTACGTGCCTAGACGGCTCTCCTTTTTGCGGGGACTCGCGTTCGCTGTAACTGTTTTGCTCTGCTCAAACTAGCTTTAGCGTAACGCAGTTAAGGGGCTGCTTTTCTACCGCGAAGAGCATAGCCAGGTTTTTGAACGTCCGGGCTTCAAAATAGCGTACGCGCTGGCTGCTTTCCCGGCGCGCTGCGCCGTGCCTTCGTCACTGCGATCCAGTAAGGACTCGCCGTTGCGACTACGAGTGTGGAGCCTATATAACGACGCCGAATCTCCACGAGGGTGCACTTCGAGTCGCAGCTCGGTAGTTCGGTATACACACTCCGCGCTTGTGCAAAAATACATTTTGTTTGGTGTTCTTTTCTCCGGCGTTTGGAAAAGAAGCCCCGGTCCCTCCCGTCGCATGTCAGGCGTCGGCGCCGACGTTCGCTTCCTTGTCGCTTCTCCCCCTGTTGATGCTGCTCCAAAGACAGGCGGCAGCTGTGCACTTTTAACAGCCCAGCAGCCAGCGAGATCGGAATGAGCGGAGCGTCGAGGGGGCGGGGGACGGGGAGGGGGGTGCGCCGCTCCCGTTGTTTAACGCAGCTGCTGCCATAGTGGGGCCGCTGCTCCTCCGCAGCACAAGCGACGCATTGCGCCCGTACGTACCTACGCTGGGTCTGCCGAGCTCGGCTTGCGGGAAAGCTCGCCGCGGTGGCCGCCACGTTGGCTGTTTGGGCGAGTTTTTCGTGGAGCGGAGGAGACGCACACTCTCTTTTGAAGGGGCTCCGACTTAAAAGATCGAAGGGGTGTGGGGGGGGGGGGGGGGGGGGATAGAGCTGAAGGACTGCAGGAAGGTATGCTGGTTCAGGTTCGCTACCCTGCGCAAGGTGAACGCAACAAAGGCACTTGAGTTCGCGGCCCTGCAAGACCGCACTAACGGGAACGCAACGTGGCTGCCCCGAAGGTGCGAGCACAACTCGGAATCCAGTAACTTGGAATACCGTGCGCTGGTAATTTAGCAGCTTGTGAAGGAGTATTTGATGACGTCACAGCGGCTGCCATTTTGTTCTCTGTGGAGCACCGCGAAAGGCGTGTCTAGTGGGCTTATCGCCTCCTGCTCCGACCTGCACTGCTGAAGTACAAGCTGGACAACAAAATGGCGCCTTTGACATCACGTGAATCCATTTATAGGCATCATGGCGCGTGTCTCCCACCATCAACAGGTTAGAGAAAACTGGCGGCCCTGCTTTTAATCGATTTGTTATTTTCCATCCGAAATCCAGCGTTCCTTCCTTCATGTGGGCTTGCAGAGCGATTCAGGCAGGAACAGTAGTTCGCTTCCGTCACGGCTTCTCGCTGTGTGGAACGTCCGTTTCGCCGTTTGCCGTTGTAACCCCGTATAGCTTCGGGGCCCGTTCCACAAACGCTACGTGATAGTTACAGAGCACTCGCGGGGAAAACAGCTGCCTTGTCTCTTAATGCAGCTGTGCAGGACGCGGTGAATAAACTGCTCGGAAAGGAAACGTGGGAAAGGGTCGGAGGCAGCTTGTTCAAGCCCGACACGTCTCATTCTTACCTTGTTTTCTCGCGTCTCTCTTGCGCTCCTTTAGGAAAAGTGGGCGCGAAAATCTCTCTCGCTCGGGACTTGGTTGGCGGGGGACGTGACGGGAATCCGGCGTGCCCGCACGTGCTAAGTCCACAAGGCTGGAGGGGGTGCCGTTATATGGGGGGTAGCGGCGCCCGAAGCCAGCCGCTGTCTCCGCAGGATGCAATATCTTCTACTCTGGCTCCCCTGTAATGAGGATGGCGTCGAGCAGTTAATGACGCTGCTGCCCCTTCATTCCTGCTCCCATCTCATCTCCCCGTGTATGTGTGTTTACTCGTCTAAGGAAGAGGACGGCGCAGAGGTTTGCGAAAAACAAAAGTCAACGAATGCCTCGGGTTGTTTCTTGCAGGTGGTCTTGGTCGGTGCCGGGATTGAATGAGAGGGAGAGAGGTAGATAGAATAAGCCTGTTTCTTGTCTGCTTTTCTCGAGACCGACACACGGCATGTTTGAAAGATGCTTCTGAACGGGTGAGTCGATCGCGTCCAGCATATGTGGTACGGTTTAAAAAAGCAGGGAACGTGCATTTAATGCGAATTCACTCCGAGGCTTAAGAAGAAGAAGCCTGGAAACCAGACGTTTTTATCGTTTCATCTCGGCGGCGGCACTTTTCCCAAAAGAAAAATAAGAACAAGGCCAGCGACGGTCCATGGGAGCGAAAGGGAGACCACACGCGAGGGCCGAATGAGATGGAGATTCAAGAGCTCGCGGGTGCGAGACGTTCGGCCGGCTGGGATTGGGACGTCCTCTTTCTGCAGCTGCCCCCCCCCCCCCCCCCCCCCCCCCCCCCCTCCTCACAGCACGCTCGGCGCTTGTTTATACCCCAGTGGCCGCGGTCAGTGAAGCGTTTCGTGACTGGGGATGGGGGAGGGCGAATGCCGATTGTATGGCCGCCCCGTGGGCCACGCCCTTTCGCAGCTTGGAAGGGCTGCGCGTTCCAATGGCAGCTGGTAGCGAGCGCCGGCCAGTGTCTCACATCGGGGAAGAAAACTGAAACGTCTGGGCGCAGAATCAGAATCTCATTGATCGCAGTGCACACTGCCGTAAGGTGGACCCCACTGCAAGACACACTCGTTGTTTCACTGTGTTTAGGGCGACAGTTGTGCCAGAGTAGTGTCTGGAGCGCGCGCTCAGTGCAGTTTTGGTTGTTCTGCGAGACTGCCTCGACGCAGCAGTGTATGTGGTTGATTTCGCCCGCGAACTAACTCTTCGTGTTACGCAACGACCGGCGCTCTATGAACTTGCGAAGGTGCATTGAAGTGTCTTTGTCTCAGTGGTAGCGAACCAGACCGCCGCAGCAGTGCTTTTCTTTGTAGTGCGTTCCATTTTGATGACACAAAGAAGCGAAGAGAATCTTGTGGGGAAGCGAGCGCCGCATTTAAACGCGCGGCCACGTTACGCAATATATAGGCCGGTCCACCGCCGTGTCTGGGGCAGCACTGCCGAGTGTCGGCGTCCGTGGGGCCCAGTTCAGGAAGACGGGGGGCGCCAGGCATTTTGTTTTTATCATCTTTTATTTCCTTTCTCGCGTCGCTGCCGTCGTCGTCCGGCTTTGCCGGGCCGGCGCGTTACTAATTGGCGGCGCATTTCCGTGCCGTCCCCGGCGGAGGCCGTCTCTCTGTTCGCTGCGGCGTTGTTTTGCCGCTAACGACGCCCACCACGGGCTTCCAGGTCGCGACACGGCTCGCCGGAGCCCGAACAATGGCTGCCGCCACGGCGTCGGCCTGTTGTCTCCGAGCGGCGGCGCTCGCGTACACACACACACTCACTCGCGCGCGCATGCACGACTGCTGCCGCGCGGGGCGTTGGCCGCCGGCCCCGGCTCGGCCGGGGTCCTTCCCCGTAGCCTCTCCGCGCCGCTGTACTTTCCCGCCGTCTTCCCCCCTTCGCGGCCTCTGTCTGTGGTTCGAAAGTTAGGCCGATCGGAGGTGCGCTGTGGTGCCCTCCCCGATAGAGCGAGTTGCGACAAAATCGGGCTGGGCTCTTTCATTGTGCGCGCGAGGTGTGTGTGCGTGTTTTGGTGGCGGTCGAGGTCGAGGCCATGCGCGAACGCCGCTAGGCCGCCGCCCTTTTGCGAGGCGCAATTGATTTCGCACAACGTTGGGAGAATTTCGTTCCCGTTCCGAACGGCCGTTTCCCCCGTTTCTGACGTCGCCCTCTTTCTGCACAAAAATAATTAATCCAGAAAACCTGCTGACTATCTCCGCGCATGAGAGGACGAACTCGCACTTGGAAAATGCTTTTTGTGTCGGCCGTTAATAGGCTTAATAGAAAGGCATGTTGCTCCTTGAATTGGATGCGGCAGTTTGCATGAAGCTAGTTAACAAGATAGATTGTCAAAGCAACTATGGTGGTGGCCCTGTCAAGGTTCTCTCGTTCAAATTTCTGTGCGTAAGTTTGGGCGGGCGTGCAGAGCGAAGCAGTTCGGGTTCTGCCTCTGCCGGCTCCGGGCTTTCGCTACTTCGTCCTCCTTGGGTCGCCGCATCAGATGTCCAGCGGCAGAGGCCGGCAGCGCTCGGTCGCGTGGCTGGCGCCGGCCCTGCCCTACTCTTACACACTATGTAACTGCCTGAAACAGTATAGGGCGCGTTGTTGCACTACAGAGGTGCACGCGCGCAAAACTCGTTTCGTTATCCGGCTAATTGGAAGCCAGCTCGAGTGCTTTTGTAACTCGGGAAGGATTACCAGGATGCAGTGTCCTTCACCTCCGGCCTTTCGCGCTCGGCTCGTCACGATATCTCGGCGTTGTGTAGCTCGAAAGGGACGTGGCCAGCACTTGCGACTTCTGAGCACGCGCGTTGGAAAATCGACCGTTTCTGCTCCACTCGGAGCGCTATACGAAGTGGAGTTGAGCAACAGCTGCGCGTGTTCTCCGTTCTGCGTTTGGAAATTGCCTGCAAACTAGACGATTTGGGGAGGAGGTAAGGAAGAGGCAAGTTGTACGAAAAATGACGAATAAAGAAGAGGAGAAAGTGCGGCCTCAGGTCTGCTTGCCGTCTCTGCTAGTCGCTTCGCTAGTGCATTTCCCGGAATGCCTTCTGTTCTCAAAATTGTGCTAACGACAGGTCGGTCAGTCTAAACATGATAGTAAAACGTTTCACTTTTGATTCTATATTTGTCTCGAACTGGCGAGCTGACAGCTGCGTTTCAACTGTTTGTCTTCGTAAGCGTTGTCCTCCTCGCAGCGAATTGCATTCGTGCCCGCCCCGACAGACACCGCTGTGGCGTTATCTCTCTGTCCGCAGTGATATCTTCCGCTACTTGTATCTACGAGTGCATGGGAATGAGCGCCGGGTCGCAGCGGGCCGTGCGCAGCCAACTCTCGGCGACGCACCTGCGCGTTTCGGGGTGCAGCAGCGATAGAAAGGAGCGGCCCGTACGGAGGATGAAGCGTTCCCGCCGCAAAGTACCCGGGGTGGAGGGGGATCTATCTGGGTGCCTGTGGCCCGACCCTCTGCTCCTTCTTTTTTTTCCCCGCCGAGAATTCCGCAGGTGCTGCCCGAGTGTTACATCCAGCGCGCCGGCGGGAGCAGGTGGTTCTGTACGGCTGCTCGAGCTACCGCCATCCCCGCGTTTCGCTACCCCGCCGAGCATCGCTCGTTGTTGCTGGCCCGTCTTTAATAGGCGGCCTTCAGTTTCAGGGCGACGAACAAGACCCCGTTTCCTTGCGTGGACGCGTCAGAAGAAAAAGAATATTTCCGCGTGACCGCCGTGCCTCTTTGGGGAGAAAGGGGGCGCTCGCGTCGCTGAGCGGCGGCTGCTCTGCATTGCGCTGCGAGGCGCTGCTCTCGCCACTTCGTGTATCGCTCCCTCTGCATTGTGTCTGGTGCGATCATTGGCTGTAGCGCACTTCAGGCTTCGATTGTCTACGCGAGACATGTGTACCGATTAGATGGGCCCGCCTAGGGATCGATATGTTCTCCGATATGTTTCCTGCGGTTTGATAAAATTGTGCACCCTTACGCGAGCTTGAAGATCGCGTTTCGTGGGGAATACGCTGTGCGCTGTGCGATCAACGCTGGCTTTGATTGGAGCGACTTGGCCAGTTTTAGCCGAGGACAGTGTCTTAGGTAACAAGTTCTCCATACGCACTTCATATTTCAGTATGCTATCGTGGGCTGATATGAAGTCGGGTGCACTCGCTGAGTGCAGCACTTGGCGCGGACAGGAACAATGGGAGTTAGCTGCCTCCGCGGAGAAGGCTGGGTCACCGGCTCTCATCTTCGGACACCTCCGGAGAGGCACACCCTGTGAGAACGTAAACAAATGCAGGGGTGAGGGAGGGGCGTGGTTCTCACGGTCTGCGCTAGACGCCATCAATCAGTGGCTGCTCATCAATCTGGCGCTAGCGCTTCCCCCATTTTTCTCTCTCTCTCTCGCTTTGTGCCCCCCCCCCCCCCTTGTCTGTCGTCATGACGAATCGGGTGGCTCACTCGCATTGGCGCAGGTCATTTTAATCGCGCAGCGTTTTATTTTTTGGGTTATGTAAGATAATGACCATTCTTGGTAGGAGAGGTGACTGTCGCGGATTTGTTGTCGCTCCCCCCCCCAAAAAAAAAAAAAAATTGTGGTCGTGGAGAACGGATCAACCTTCGGTGTCTCCCTTGGGCGCTATTCAACTGCATCTTAACGTACTGCATGGGTGCCTCAACCTGCCTGGTTATTGTTTCGGAACGTAATGCTCCGCGCTGTGCGCAGTCGCGTTCGCAATCGCGTATCCTCTCCACAGCTCGCTGCCTTCGAGTCTTTTGCGCTTTTCATTTTGTCGGCGGTGCCCGGAGAAACGAGACCGCAGCCGAATGGAGAACGCTGGCGGCGGGGCCCCCGAAAAGCACCAGCGTTCCCGGCCATCGCTGCGTGGCCGGCTCGGAGAGGCTTGATGTGTTTTTCGGGTAGGGGGGGCATGGCCGTAGGGAGAGGAGGGGGCCCGCTTGCTTTTGTCGGCGCTACGGCTGCTGCTGCCGCCGCTGCAGCAGCAGCAGCAGCGTCGGAGGAGGGAGAGCGCCCGAGTCAAGGGCGATCGCGCCGGCCCCTCGCCCCTTTTTCAAGGGCAGCGTGCTGCTGCCGCTGCCTGCCTCGGGACCGGCTGTCGCGCGGCGGCCGAGAGGCCCCAAACTGGTTTTTCCACATGCCGCCGCCGCCGCTGCACGCCGCAGGAACAGGTGGAATCTCTGTGCCAACTCGTTTCTGCCCCGCTGCCGCAGCATCCTTTTGTCCGTGCGCCTTTCTGGCGGATGACGTGACTGGTTGCGTGGCTCTCCGGCGCAGCGGGCCGCCCTCCCCTCCACGCCCCTAGCGCTCTTTCGTTCGTCTGTCTTTCTCTCCACTCTGCTTTGCCCTCTTCCTCTGCATCGCTATGTGCTGCTTTAATTGGCGCTCGCTTTTCGGACGGGGGCGCACCGGGCAGAAGCAGCGCCTCGCAGGCTGTCGGTGCGCACGGCACGGATGGTGGAGGAGCAGTGCTCGCGAACTGCTGTGCTGGTAGTGGCGGCGATCCAGCGGCGCAGAGAGGAGCGCGCTTTCGTTCCTTCCCCTCTCCCCCCTCTGTCTAGAGGCGTTCGCAGTGTCGCATCACTAGTGTGACATGGGCGCAGCCTCCTCTCCGCCTCAAATTTCTTTTCGTTTTTTAGTTGCGCGGCTCTGTGTATTTTATGTAGCTTTCCTGCTCCCTCCTCCAATTTACTTTCCGTCGTGCTAAAGCGGCACCCCTCGTTCTCTTCTCCGTTGCTCTCCCCTCCCGCACAAGTTTTTCCTTTGCCTGTTTTTTCATTTTATTTGTTAGCTTGTTTCGCCGTGCTTATTTCTTTACTGCGGCGATCGCGTGCGCCGCTCCAGCAGTAGGGAGAGGAATGCGTGTTTGCCTTTAGCGTAGAGCAAACTCGGAGAGTGCCGGTGCGTCTGACGGAGAACTCGCCGTTGCCGTGCCATGTCCTCGGTTCTCGAGACATGCTCGGCGGTTGTGCCTATCGAGAGACCGGGATGTGTGTGTGGCGTGATTGCCGCGCCTGTTTGAGAGGCCTCTCTCGTGCTTCGTGTTGCGTTGTGGAGTCCGTCCTGAGGCTTCTTTGTCGGCTCGTGTCGAGTTTTTGAGTAGAGGACAGGTGCTGTACTTGTCTCACTTCTCGGCGGACACCGCAACCACGCCGTGATGGAAGGGAGGAAGGAGGGTATGAAAGAAAGAAGGAAGAGAGAAAGAGGCGCCGTTATGGAGGGATCCGGATAAATTTCGAACACCTGGTGCTCGTTAACGTGCACTGACATCGCCCAGCACACGGGCAACTTGCATTTCATCTCCGTCGAAACGCGGGCGCCGCGCCCGGTATTGAACCTTGCTCAAGAGCCGCGATGTTCAGGCTTCTCCTCACTGCTTTGGAGAAGCGCGGGGAAACTCGTGCTGGCGTCATTGTTGCTGAAATTTTAGATGTACGCTGCCTTCGCCCACATGCAGCCTTGCGTCGTGCGATGCCGCCAAACAGTACTTCGTGCACTTCACCCTCGGTGGCGCTGGTTTTCTTCCTTTAAGCACCCGTTTCTTCGCTGGAGTCGTAGCGCCGCCGTATGTACTATCAGCAAGAAATGAAACGCGAACAAGACAACTGAGACACGAACAGGAAAATGATAAGTTCCTAACAAGGGCAAGCTCAATTTCAGCTCAGGCTACAACAAATTCGAAGGCGCGAAGACTCTTCGCAAGAAGTGTTCGTCAAGCTCGCGTGTATTTTCTCTCCAGGAGCTAGTGTGTTGGTGTTTCCGTGCTGCAACCTCAGGTGTCTTGTTCGCTTTTCATTCGTTGCTGGTTGTACAGCCTTTGTCAGAAGTTTAGAGCCCAGGGAGTTTGCTTCTGGGCTGCATTGCTTTGCTCGTAATGCCACCTCAGCGTCCCAAATCTCCTGAAGGTAAGAAGATTCTTGGTCCTGCCCCCTCCGATGCGTAGGACTTCCACAAGTGCTGCAGGAGCGCCACAATAGTGCTTAGAAGCAAACCCCCTGGGCTCTAAACTTTTGACAAAGGCTGTACGTTACGTCATCAATATCAGGGCGCCAATGGGCATGCGCAGTGCAGTAACGCCGCTCCGGTAATTGTCCTGCGCATGCGCACTGGCTGCCCACTGTTCCTGTATCCCGCAAATGGATAGGGTCCCCCTATGCTAAAACTCCCCAATGACGACGTGTCGGGGCACTTATGCAGCAGAAATGCGCGTGACGCAAGGCTTGCTCTTGTAACTCCAATTGCATGCGAGACTCTTTCTTTTTTTTTTTTTTTAAGGCGATTTTACGACGTGGTATTATAGGTGCAGTGGTCACGAATTTCGGACCTCTTTCCACGCAGGCTGCCCGACAGTTGTGCTTTGCGCACTTGTGTAGTAGCACATTCTGCGAAAACGGCATGTTCGTTTTTAGCTCCTCATTGGAGTTATCTCCACAGATACGCGCGCGTTGTGGGGCTCATTAGCTCTGCGTGAAAGGGGCACAACTGCGTTTTCACATGTGTGTCGCGTCATCGCCTGTTTTGTACCTTAGCCCTGACACAGTACGAGCGAAACACCGCGCCCACGGTTGGGGTACGAGCTGTCTCAGCCCAAGGCCTCGCATTTGCAGGAATCACGAGCGATTATATCCCCGGCCTGTTCTTTCCTGCGGCGGCCAAACAAGCCGCGAAGAAATAGACGCAGTGAAATGTCGAGGTAAATAATATGAGAGAGCGACGCTTAGATGTCCTTGCGAGTTCGTTAAACCCTCGCACAGCCACCTAAGGACGCCCGCAAAGGGTAGCGTGATCTTAATCGCTTCTCTCCATCGCGCGTTTTCCCGCCCTCGTCGCCGGCTGCGCGTTCGCTTTCGTGAAGGGCGCTCGGTACGAGCGACCTGGCTCGGCTGTCTGGCCTTCACCGCTTGTTCCGGGGGAAACCCAGACGCGTGGCTCTCTGCTGGCTGGCATGGGACGCATGTCTTCCACGCATTCTGTGTGAACGACGAGGGTGGAAAAGGTCGCAAGGCTGCGCCTCATTCGAAGCTCAAATCTTTCCTCCCGAAGGCGTGCATGAGAGCTCTCTTACTGAACGAACGGATGAACTATCCTCACGGGACGCTTGCGAAGATCCTCCGCCCAGATTGGTCCAAAACTCTCAGGCTAGCCGACTGTCGCGCCACTCGCGGCAATAAGATGAACTGCCCATGGCGGCTGGAGAGAAACCACAGTGAAAACGCTCAATGCGTCACTTTTTGCTTTAGTGCACATCTCATTGGTGGCGCCACAGTCTGCGGTGGGTTTTAGAGGCTTGAGCGGGACATGTCGATGTGTTGCTGAACCCTAATTTAATAACTGGTATGATCAGATGCGGCTTCTGGCGCATTTCAGACGGCCATCCGGAGCATTGTTTTCTTTCTCCGCGAAACCGAACAGCATGTTCCAGTGGGCGATTCAGATTAAGATTCTGAATTTATTTGTTTATTTATTTGATTCCATAGTACGGACCTTGTGCAGGCCCAGGCAGGTTACCTCGACGTATATATTGCTCCTTTGAGGATTCGGAGCTACTCCGCATTGCCGATTGGAATGCGCCGTTATTATTAGCTTCGTGCTTATCTTGCCGCCTGAGCTCTCTTTCTGGAGGTTTATTCGTTGCTCCCTCAAAATGATCCCATTAACCCTCACACTAACTAACCCTCTGTTGATTTCAAGTGCGTATGTTTGCGTGTTTACGGGATCTGGCAGCGAGGTTATGCCGTCGGACGCTGGGTCGTGGGTTCCGATTTTCGCTCATTTCAGGGGCGTATTATGATGAAGGCAAAATACATAAGAGCCTGCGTACAGAGGTTTTGCCCGCGGGCAGAGTTGGCGAGGGAACAAACGCGGGTTAATTACATCTTAGTCGAAACTAAGCGGAAGAAATCGGGTTTGGGATAAGTGTTAATGGAAAATACCTAAATAATCTGCGATTCGCTGATGACATTGCCTTGCCAAGTCACTCAGGACATGAACTGCAGAGCATGATCAATGAGTTAGGCAGGCAGAGCAGAACGGTGGGTCTAACAATTAACATGCAGAAAACCAAAGCGAGGTGCTAAAAGTAGTAAGGGAATATGTCTACTTAAGGCAGGTAGTGTGAAGGCAAGATAACCGGTGGTCCTTAAGGGTAACGGAGTGGATTCCTAGAGTAGGCAAGCGTAGTAGGGGGCGGCAGAAAGTTAGGTGGGCGTTAACAAGCGAGGATACAGTGGCCACAGCTGGCAAAGGACAGGGTTAATTTGAGAGACATGGGAGAGGTCTTTATCCTGCAGTCGGCGTAGTCAGGCTGATGATGATGACCGCAGAGGTTTTGAGGCTTCGGCGTACATTGAGAACCCATGGGGGCCGAAATTAGTGCAAAACCCTTTTCTGCGAAGCTCGCAGCCCGGCTCTTGCTTCAACGCTTGGAATCTACGAATCTGCTTTTAGACGTCAAGTATTGTGAGACCTATAGTAGACAGCGCGGCTAGCTAATCTAAGGTCGTTTTGTTGTATCATTTTGTTTCGTTTTCTCTTGCTTCGGTCCCGCGTAACTGGTGTCGTCCGCCACGACTTACGTCACCGGGGAGCCATGATCAGTGACGAAGAATCGAAAGTTTCGTTATTGCAGTTCGTGGCGCTGTCGGGCGCCGATGGTTTTCCTGTAAACGTCGTTTTGCCACACTATTCCCCCGAAGTTCCTCGCTGCCGCCACCAGCATTCGACGACGGCAGAAGCGCGAGGTGTGGATGCAGTCGAAGCTCAGAAGCGGCCGCCCTCTTTCGTTGAAGTCGCGGGAGGAGAGGGCAGTATACCGGCGACGCAGTCGCGGAAGAGGTGGGCAAACGAGAGGGAAAGCGCCGCTGACGTCGCGCTCCCGGCCGTCTTTGTTCTCTCGAACCTTGTTTGGCGAAAGCGGTTTTACCGCCGCGCTGCTGCCGCCGAGTGCTTCGGCCGCCCAGCGCCGGATGGCGCTGCGTCCCGACAAGCGCTGCAAGCGCTATGGCGCGGACGTCGAAGCACCCTGACAAGAGCGCGGTTCCCGGAGGCGCGATGTTCGAACGCACTGCCGTCAGTTCGTCGAGGCATGTTTGAGCGCCGAAGAAATAAGTTAGCTGGCTTTCACAAAGGATGAATAGACTCGTTTTCGGTACCTTTATCATGTCCGTCTGGTCAACGAGCTCTGCGTTTCTTTTTTTTTTTTCACTCCAGAGTCTGGCGCATTGTTTAGCGAACACCGTTGCGATGTTAGGTGGGAGCTAACCGGATGGGAACATCCCAATTTTTAGCGAATATTTTCGGTCCGTAAAAAGGACAGTTTTCATCCTATGTAGAGGCCCGAGAGCTGGACGCGTTTAGATTTCTCGTGGAACTTAACGCCGGCGGCGAACCACCGTGGCTTTCATGTTGTCGTCGCAGGTCATCTGGGGAGTACTTGTTAATACAGGGATTGTGGTGGATCCAGGGGTAGGAAACTCCGGATAGTTTCGGTTTCAACTACTTCAGCGCACCTGGTGACTGGAGGTGAATTGATACTTAAGATTGAATGATTTTTGCCCACCCCGAGTGGTCTGATCGACGGAGATACGAAGGTATCTCGTGATTCGAATCCGGCTCGTGGTGGAAGTTTTTTTTTTTTTTTTTTTTCTGCCGGATGCGGTTGTCATGAAGACGATACGGCACTCTGGTTTACTTCACTTCGGCCGCTACGGGAGATATTGGCGCTGACGTCTGTACAGTGGACAACGGTATATGTGGAAGTTTCCGATCCCTGGCGGCGCTTCACTGTTCTCGCCCTTAACAGCGTCGTGCTGATGACGTCATACGTGCATTAGCATTTCGTTCATCGCCCTGGAATTGCGAGCGCTCATTTTGTTGTCAGTTTGGAGCATAACTGTGTGCCGCCCCCGGTCGACGAGTGTACGGCGTCCATGGACAACGGCACGGGCTTTCGGCGAGGGCCACCCGTCGTCGCCGTGGTTGGTGGTGTTTGCCAGAAGGAACGGGGCCGACTTGGCGGCGATGAGTCACGTGCCGCGGTCGCAGATGTGGGCGCCGCGACGCGAGGGGCCCTTCACCGCACTCATTACGCTGCCTGCGATTACCGGACCAGACACAACACGCGCGTTCCACTGGCGCTGTGCTGCGCTGCGAGGGAGGGGCCTCGCCCCCTTCTCGGAAAACCCCGGCGGTCGCCAAACGCCGCCGCAGGCCGGTGCCTCCGCTTTGGGCGCGGCGCCATCACTTCGAAATTAGGAACCACGTGCAAGGCACTTGACAAGCGATGTACTGCACTCTAAGCAAGAACGACTGAAAGTGGCGCAGAAGTGAGTAGGGCCTTTAGGATAGGGTCCCCCGTTATAAATCTCCCCATTCTGTGAGGAGTAACCATTAGTCCATCAATGAAGCAACCATTACTCCCTCAGACACTACGTTCCAGAGGGAACACGAGCGCAGTAGTCTCCGCACGCATTAACCGAAGACTGTGTCAGGAGTGAGCGATGCATTTAGTCCCATTTTACTCAGTTTTGGCCTGTCGAGTGCATGGAAGAAATGTGACCAAGAAGAGGTCGATATAGTACCTCGTTACAACGAAGTTGGAGGCCGGCGATTACTTCGTTATAGCCGTAGTTTTTTTATAGCCCGTATTAACCGAGCTTCCAAGGGGAATCGTTATTTCTTCGTTATATCCATTATTTTGTTATAAAACGTTTCATTATGACGAGGTTCGACTGTACTAAAGGGAAAAAGAAGGCTGGTCTGTTGGCTGTAGCACGCGCTTGTCAACTTTCTAGCGTGCCTGACATGGACTCGCTGGTGCGACATGCCTTAGGACCGGCGAGGGCGGCGCTACTGTCAGTTCCCAAGCATGTCACATCAGCTGCCCTTGCTCAGAGTTGTTCCTGGCCCGACTTTCTAGCACGGTGCTAGTCTTGTGTGTGTGCATTTCGTTGTCCGTGTCCTCCCGCGCTGGTCAGTTATGAATCATGTTGCGCTTGTGGCCCTGGTTAGAGTTGTTCTCGCCCTTGGCGCTAGGTTTTGCGTTGGGACAAAAGGAAGGTCGCTGCTTAACGGGAAGGGGGGGGGGGGCTTTCGTCTGCGGCCTCTGCCCGAGGTGCCCTATTCTTTGGCCCGCGTCTAAGCGTTGCTATAGGTAGCGGTGTGTGAGAGCGCGGCGGTAAGTGGGCAGCGATTTCCTCTGTGTATGCCTGTGTGCTCGGTGTGGCGGCTTGTGGCGTTCGGTAAACGGCGCGTCTGTTAATGAGTGGGTCAACTAGTCAAGTCTGTTCTCGCTTTCCTTTCCCTCTCAGTCGTGACCGTTTCGTGTCGCGTTTCCTTACTACAGCACTATAGTGCTTGCTGCGCATAACGCACGGTGGGCAGAACGACGAGTGCGTCGCGGGCGCGTGCAGCCTCTCTTCCTCACCTTCTTAAGCGGAAGAGGAGGAGGAGGCAAAAAAGTGCATACTGCGCCGTAGTCGGTCTCCCGTTAGTGCTCTTGCAGACTTCCGGTGTATGTGTGTGCGCGTGTCTGCTTGGAAGGAAGAGAAAAAAAAAGAAAGCAAGCTAATAGGAAGGACGACGCATGACCGGGAGCTCATTAAAAGCAGGCCTGGGAGTGTAACCGCAAAATGGGTGGAGGAGCGGGCATGCATGTGCGCTAAGGGGAGCAGCGGGGAGGTTGGAGGGGCGGGGTGGAGGATGTCGGCGATCCACCGCTTCCACCAACCCTTTCGTTGGTGTAGAACGCGAAGCGAAACAGCAGCGGAGGAGGATTATACAACCGGCATTGCAGAGGAGAGAGAGTGAGAAAGGGAGGAGGGGTGTTGCGTGGCTCGTGCAAGCACGAACATAACCAGCCACTCCGAGGCCCAGACGGTTTTGAGGGTGATGGAGGAAGGGGAACCCGGGATGAAAAGGGGGGGGGGGGGGGGGAGGCTGCTGTGGGTGAGAAGGGAGGGCTCCGTCCGTGCGGCTCTGCGGCCTCCTAACTGCTTGACTTCTTTTTCTTTGCCACGCTCTGCTGTTATCGTGCTGCTGCTGCTGGTGGTGTTGTTGCTCGCGCGGCGATGCTTCCTTTGGAGGTTCTTGCTCTGCTTCTTCCCCCGCCTGAGCGGCGGCGGAGCCAGTTGGCCCGGTTGTCTTCTCGGGGGCGCGAATTGCGGCGGCCCAACCGTGAACGCGGCCCTGTCTGCGGGCCAGTTCACGGGGGCCGCCGCGCGTAACCTTGTTAACGCGCTAGCAGAACAGTTTTGCGTTCGCGCCCGGGCTCCGTATGGGACGGCGGTGACGAAGTCCTCCGGCTAAAGTGCTCCCGGACTCTGGAAGAAACCGCGCGGTTGTACCCCATTTTTTTTTTCGTTTCGTTCGCACATCCGGGATTAGCCTTCGGAAGACCGGAAATAATTTTCCAGTGTCACACGATCGGCTGTGTTTCAGGATGGTCGGGCCCGGCAATGGTTTCGTTACTTCGTGGAGGCAGATGACCTTTACGTCACTGGCATTAGGAAAACAGTAAGCCGAAACCACACGACTGCTCGGAGAGCATCCGTTGTTCCTCGCATGTTCTCCCGCAATGTTTCGCATTCCCATTCGCATTTAACCTATACGCAGTGACCTCTTCTTCCCTCGCTTTGCTTTCTCGTTGTTGTTTTTTTTGGGCCTCGGTATCCGGGGTGGTGGTGGTTGTGCCGGGAGAGAGAAAGGTCAATGCCTGGTGACCCTGTTACCTCGTCGCCCGTCTTGACCATCTGCTGTTAGTGGCCGCTGCGGGCACGCCGTGCGTGAGCCCGCGACGCAGACACCAGCCGGAGGCTCAGTCGCGGGTCGTTGTCGCCTGGCGAGGGACGCAGAGAGGGAGTGCGCGGAGAGGCATACCCGCTGCCCGAGCGAGACGGTCACGGGAAAGCAGCCGGACGAAGGACAACATCCGGCTCGGGCCGTGTCGTGACGAGAGAAGAGATGAAGGGGGGGAGGGGGTAGGGTGCTGTCATAGTAGGTCCGCGCATCCCCGACGTCTTGGCAGCGTCGTTGTGCACTCTTCCTTCTGTCGCTCGCATCGGACGTGGAGGAACCGAGGCGTGTTCATTGTAATGCGATACGGTTATCTGGCCCTTGTTTTCTCGCCGGTGATGTGTGTGCGTGTGTGTTTGCGTGCCGCAGGGGATGTCGCCGAATATATCGCCCGCACGTTTTTATCCACGTTTGCTGCGGGCAGGGGAAAAAGAGATATGGGCAAACAGAACAAAGTGAGGGTTGAAGCGAAAGGTATTTCGTGTCTGCTTCGCGGGTTGGCGAGAGTGCGTAGTCGATAAGGCGAAGGAAAATTTCGGTCGGCTTGACGGGAGAAATTGAATACAGAACAGCGTGCCTGGAAAATTCGCTCGGCTGCCCTTCGCCCAGTGTGTACTGGTTTGTTCAGGGCGTGCATCGACGTGGCAAACCTGGAATTGTCGGGGAAATTTTGTGCACCTGGAGGGAATCGACAGGGATGTAGCGTCAAAAAGCCGGCAGAATCAGGGAAATGGTTGAAATTAAAGGGTCACTGGACAGATAGAAGGTGGCCTCTGTCGACAGGTTACCGCTTTCTGATCACAACGACGAACGCTCTCATTGAAAGCGGAGCTTTTATATGCTGCAAAAGACAAAGACAAAAACGAATAACAAATACAGGTGTCGCCATCTCTGGCCGATTTCACAAGTGAAATACGTGTGCGAACAACGATCTTTTCAATTCGGATCCCGGATGCTACGCTACACCGCCATCCACTTCGAAACGGCGGCAACCAGTGCTTTTCCGTAAGAGCGTCACCTGTTTGAATCGACTGGCGGGAAGATTTTTAAAACCAAATTTCTCGGCGGTAAATGAGTCTTTTGGTGCCGTACAAACGTCATAATAGCCAGATAATCGTACGGAGAACAATAATTGGATGGAGGAAATCCTCGGTGTCACATTAACACGGGTTTTTGGCGTAAATTTCGGCGGTATACAACGAGCACTGAGCACGGTATCCGTGCCCATCGGCGTGGCATCTTTTTGCGTCGCGCGTGCGAAAATAGTTGGCATAAAAATCGTTGTTCTGGAAACATGGCTCCGGGGTATACGCCGAACTCGGAGCCCTCGCCGAAACGGAAACAAATATAGGCTAGTTGCCTCATGGTTCGAACTTCGAGCACAAGGTTACACATGTTGTGGAAATGATGTTGTCCTTGTTCCGCAGCAATTTATGTATAGTCAGTCTTTTTATCGCTATTTTGTGTAGGCACATTGCTTATTTAATTTAAACTAACGGTTTTGATATCTGAACTTCATGTGGTTACTCGATTCTATTTGCAGCCAGATTTTATTACTCTCATCCGCTTCAGAACCGAAAATTTGCTATTGGCACACACTGGTAAGGTCTGATGCTGAGGAGGAAAAGCCTTTGATAAAAACATGAAAGGGAAGCAGGGAAGCAACAGTTGCTGCATAATTCGGATTGAAGACGGGCTACCGTCAGGAGAAAATGAGCTGCCTTAAATAAGCAGGATTTTAAGGTTTGTTCTCATAACGGTGCTCAGTTTCCATAAACTTTTTTTTTTGTTGCTGTAACTGGATTATGTTTATATCGAGCAATATCATATATTGATCATGACCACTCCATTTTTTCCATCTTTTTTTTTTTAATGGTCAGTGAAATTGTCACGGAAAACATCTCAAGGTCGGAGAAATTGCAAAGAGTAGCTTGCTAGAGGCCCTGTTTGTTTGAATGCTGTGCGGTGTCTTCTTGGTGCTGAATATGAACACGGCACGATCGTATCTGAATACTTTGTGTTAATTTTCAATGCGTAACTTCACCTTACTTCAGGCTTCCCATCCCGAAAACGTATCAGAATCGTCTTAGTTTTGTGATGCGGAGCCCTGGTCTCAGTACGACATTCTGGGCGCAGTTCTCTTGCAGGTCGATGAAGTCTACTTCCGCAATGCCCAGCCGAACGCACCGACATTTTCTCGCGCTCTCAGTGCGTGGGTCAGTTTCCTAACATTCATTGGCGAAAACTCAACGAAAAGGTCGAAACCAACCCGCAAGTCGATCTTTGCAGTGTCCACAAAGGGGAGAACTGTCGTCTGGTGCCAGTAACATCTCGCGAATAGTCCTAATCTGTTCGCTTAGACGAGGAATGCGGAGCTAAACGGTGTCTGTAAGGTCCGTATTTTATGCTCCGTTCTGGATACCCCCCTTCCGATGACACTCAGTTAGAAGTAGCAGAGGTATGCCGCTTTTGCTCTTCTCCTGGAACCAACCCCACTGACAGAATAAACTTTAATCCTTAATGAAATTCATTTGACTGCTGAAATGGCCTCTTTGGCATTTAGATCTAGCTTGGCGTTGCAGGTGGTTCCTGCTGCTGACGCATGCAAAGCCGCGGCAGTCTAAGGTCGAAATTTTAGTGGCTGAGTTTCCGCATCTGATCCCCTCATAAGGAAAATGCTTGGCTTACCGCTTTTATCGTCGGTTCGTTGCTCCAATGTTCGCTCGCGGTTCTCTCAAACTCCTGTCTGAACACCAGGAGGAGCGACTTCAGCTGTCGCCTCCACCGCTTGGTAGTTTATCCCGTATATCGATTTGAAGATCATCGTATAGCCGTCACAACTCACTCACATTTGCATCAACGAGCTCTTGCATGTCGTCCTGTGTCAGCGCCGTCTGGTTCGTAGTCTCTTCTTTCGAAGGTCGATTTTTGGCAGCATCCGCCGTTGCTTGGAACCCCAGCTTTTCCGCACAGCGATGACTTGATATAGTCGAAACGGATGGTGTGTGAGAAGGCCGTGGGTTGGTGTGGCTAGCTGTTCCGAATTTCTCCCCGAGTGGTTGCCAGTTTTTTTTTTTCTTTCTTCTGCTGTGGAAATTCAGTTGCTCCAACTTCGAAGCATCTGAAGCACGCCCGGTCGTTGCCAGAATGATCGGATTTGTTTCTCTGGTTTGTCTGATGGGGCAGGTTTCGTCATGCTCTTTAGACGTTCGAGGTACGTGGCGATTTTTTCGTCCTCTTCGGGAAAGTTCTCATTTAACCCTCCGCCTCTTTTCTCGTCTTGTGAGCCTTGGTGGCTGCATGAACCTCGCTTACGTAGTTGTAGACGTTCGATCTCACCTGTGCGATGTTGAGCGCTTCCTTCGTTGGCCAAGATCTCGTCGGCTTCCGTGACGATGTGCGTCGCTTGCGTGTGGGTGACTTTCCCTTTCTTCTTCAGCACGTCCGTGGCTGTCGTTAAAACTCTCGATGGTCTTGAAAATCCGTTCCTAGTTTCGGCACCATTAAATGTATTGCGCTGGGAATCACTTGGTCGTCTAAAATTTAACTGAATTGATTTTTTAGTCAGGTATACAAAACGATCAAAGCAACTGGAACACGTCTGGTCCGAGCGTTCGAGCAGTGAGACAGGAGAGATGCTCGTCGGTGGCGCCGTCGAGTCGTTGCGGCCTTCCCTAGACCTTTCTCGCTTCCTTGCGGACCCTCGCGCTTCCCGGTACGCCTTTGTTGTGGGTGCTCGTCGGCCCCTTCCCGTGGGGTGGGGGTCATTGCACTGAAGATGACCGCCGGGGGCATCTTCTGAACACGCGTCTTGCACTGCCCTCACGAAGCACTGTAGCTGTTCAGTGTGCTTCGTGTCGTCGTGCTTCGAGCACTGTTGAAGCTGGTTCTCTTCTAAGATGCTGAGGCTTTACAGTGGACCGTTGTGCCATTTGCTGCTCGCATCACAGGCGTACGTGTTCTAGGTTTGCTAAACTATTTGAAGAAAGGGTGAGCAGCTGTACGCCTCGCTGGTCTTCCCTGCTGTGACGAACGTTTACTGCCACCGGGCTGGTACAGCTAGAACCGCACGCCTGCACCGCCGCTGTTTAGTGCCTCTCCCATCTCTGTGTGCAGTACGTCGGGGGGGGGGGGGGGGGGGGGGGGGGGGGGGGAAGAAAGATAGAAAATGGGCCGTCTGCGGTGCGAAGTCGGAAGCGCTTATTATGTAAAAATGCATTGATCTACAGTGGGATGTTCTCATTCAAGCGTTTCGTGCAGTTGAAAGCTAATTTTCGTAGTTACTTTACTTTCCTTTACGCTAACTTGTGTCGATGATTTGGTACGCAGGCATTGTTCATGTCGCGCATTAGGCCTAACGCCGCTAGGTTTTAGGAAAGTCCGCGTTCGCTATAGTGGTCCGCGGCAGCGCTGTCCCTGACTCCGCATCCGACACCCGCGGTCCTGCTGCAACGGCGCCGCAGTGGATGCAGACTGACTGGCTCGGCCTTCATAAAACGTCTGCGCTTGAATGCGGCGTGGCAGCACCTTCGCGTGTGCTGCGGGACCGGCAGCGCGACCGTGGAGGAGAAGCGCTCCGCGTGCGGCTGCAAAGCACGTCGCTTCTCGGCGGCAGCCGGATGCGTGTACGCGCACGTAGCAGCAGTGCACTCGCATAGTACGCTCCTCTCCCTCACTCAGCTCGCCGTCGGTGCGTGCTGTTCTGCGGCGGAAGTGGGAATGCCGACGCTCGCGTTTTGAGAATAAACATGGCGGCCTCGTGGTAGTGCGCGCGCGATCTGGGCTCCGGCGGCGCGCCAAGTTTTCTTGGTCGCGTCGGATGGGGGGGGGGGGGGGGAGGCGCAGGTTCCCCCGTGGCGTTGCCGGCGTCGGAAACGCTGCTGGCAGGGAGGAAGCCGGGGGCGAGGGTGGCGGCGGCGGCTGCGCCACGGAAGGCTGCGCCCGGCGCGCGGCGAAAGTGCTCGCTCGGGCCAAACCGGCTCGGCCAGTGTGAAAGTCCGCGTTCAAGGTGAACCGTTCGTTGACCGGCTGCCTGCCTGCCTGCCTGCCGCCGCTGCTGCTGCTGCAGGCCAAAGGGGTGGGCCACGCTTTCCGGCGCCCCCCTCCTTCCCCGCCATCTCGGCGGTGAAGGACCCCTGCGGCGAAAGCGGCATCTCTGGCCGCGTCGTCGTCTTCTTTCTCAGCGACGGCCCCACATTTCCTGCGACCAAGACGCGCCGGGGCCCCTCGGAAGAGAAAAAGAAGAGCGAGGGAGGAGGAAGAAAAACACGGCGGCCGAGGCCTCGCTCGGTAATCGGGCCAGCGAGAGCTGCTGCCGCCGCTGCGCCGGTGACGAAATCGACGCGGCCGAGCGCATTAGTAGTGGCACGGCGACCTGTCGCGCTCGGCGAATGCCATACGGCACACTGGCAGCGCTAGCTGGTTGCGCCACCATTAAGTGCGCGGTAATGACTGAGCGAGCAACGCTGGGTACTGGAGCTGTGCGCTGCGGAGCTCGCAGCGCGACAGAAACGGAAGTGCCGCCGTTAAGAAGTAGGGCTCTGGGGTTGTGTCCGTTGCATTGCCTTCAGGAGATGAGCTATGTCTCCACGCATCCAGGGCCAATAGCGTCCACGGCTTTTATGTACACGTTGCTCGGTCGGCCTTGCTTACAGTGAGTTCGCGGATGCTTGACAAAGTGCAGAAAACTGTTCCAGGGGAGGGATTGTTTGGGACCAAAGAAAAGCGTGATTAGAAAAAAAAAATTACGTACTGTCACCCTTTTCCTGCACACTAAACGAAACGGGGCCCAAAGTGGAGAAACGCTTTCCATCTCACTGCAATGACCGTCATTCAGCCTCGGGCCGCGACCCTCGGCTCGGACGGTACACGACGCAGTTTTGGACTGTCAAAGTCGCGAAACAAGTGCGGCAGCGCCGTGCCTTCCGCGCGCAGCTCGCGGGAGCGATTTGAGGGGCGCGCCATTGATCCTGCGCCGGCTGCGAGCGCGGCGGCGGTCGCCTCCCCCCCCCTCTCCGTCGGCGCAGCGAGCGGAGCGCCCCGCACGGCGGCCGACCTTGAACGCCGGCTCTGTTTGGGACCAACTCGTCCGCCGCTGGTGGTGGCAACGTCCAGGCGCTGCCGGTCCTCGCTCCCTGTCGGTCGGACCCCTCGGTGCGGAAGCGGCGTCCGTCGTGCGCTTGTTGTTGCGTGTGCCGGAGTTATGCGCCATGGAGGACGCCGCCGGCTGACCGATCTCGCCGCCGCCTGTGGTGGTGGTTCTGGTGCCGCCGTCGGACGGGAGGCAGCGCCGTGGCGTGGGTGGCGCGGCCCGAGGCCAGGCTGGCGAGCCCCCGACGCAAGAAGGGGGGCCCCCCGCCCCCTTCCGGGGGCGCGGCCCCCAGGGGAGCCTCGGCTGCGGCTCCCCGAAAGCGGGCCCTGCCCCCCGAAGACAGCTCGCCCGAGGTGAGCTCCAGCAGCCCGGCCAAGGGCCGGCCCGTGAGCCCCGTGCCCTCGCTGGGCGGATCGGACATCGCCGACGTGGACCTCGACTTCTGGGACCTGGATATCAACAATGAGTCCACTAGCTCAGGTATAGCCTCGCTCTCGCCAACCGGTGAGGAGCACTTGTATAAAGGCAGTGGCTTTGGTGCCGCGGCGTGGCTAGCGCGCGCCTCCCACTGTCCCGCGTTGTTTGGTCTGACAACGGAGGCCAGTGGCGCGTTGTGTATACACTCTGCCTCTCCGTTGCATCACAGTCGGTGACCGCGGCAACAGCTTAGGATGAGTTCTCCGCTGAGCATGACGTAGCAGTCCCTCTCCAGAGGTGTCCGTGCTGCCGTGAACGCGGCGACGCACGTCGTCGCCGTGGCGCGTGTTGTGGTCGGCCGCGGCGCTTATCGTCAGCCCGCCGCGTTGGTGGCGATAGCGCGCTCTGCTGCTGCGAGATGGGGCGGCACACTGCAGTGCTGCTCGTTCAGGAAGGCGCCCCGGGAGAGCCTCCTCCTCCTCCCTCGTCCTCGCGGCCCAGTGCTGATTAGGAACGGTGCTCTCGACGCAGTTCCCGGGTGCTCACGCGCATAGCGACAGATTGGAGCTCTTCTGGGGCACCTTGACCGTCGCCTTTCTCGTCGGCGCTCCACTGCCGCCTCCGGTCTTCTCCTCCCTTTCTTGCCTCGCATTACGGCGGCCATATCTGTCTGCACTAAACGGCAACGCGTCCTGTGAACGTCAGCAGCGGTTGTTAATGGCAACTTACGTTCGTAGATGCGTGGAACTTCGCCGCCACGTTCGTCCGCGTTGAGGGCCGTGTGTTCGTTCTCTCCCCTGTCTTGGTATCATTCGTGTCTTGCGGTGTTCTCTGTACGGGTTTTCGCATGTCTGCGCCGCTACGTGTCTCTGTGTCACCCTGCGCAAAGGGAAGGCTACATCATCATCATCATCACAGCCTCTCGAAGCGCTACCCGGAAAAGGCAAAAAAGAAAATCAAATAAATACAAGTGTTCCGCTCTCTGCATATCCGCTGCATATGTCCCGCTCTCTGCACTCCTGTGTTACTGTTGCAAGCGTATCCAATGCATCGCATCGAATGGTTGATGCGTGTTCAGTTGAATCACAAGTGTTGCTGGTTTGGCTGAGTTGGTACATTATGACGGTGACACTGCGCGTAACAAGACGGGACAAAGAACGAGCACACGACGACTCGAGCGCTGATCATCGTCAGTCATCAATTGATTCATTTTCCGAGAAATCGCGCGAAATGTTAAGCTTTTGCCAACGCAGCGAGTGTGGGAACGTGAAGCAGGGGGAGTGGGGGATTTCGGTGAGATAAGGTGCTTGTAAGTGCGGAAGCGTGTTGTACGGGCCCAGTTCTAGCAGAGGCGGCGTGGGGCTGGCCGCCGCTGGCGTGTGTGGTCGTCGGCGGCGCGGCGTTGCCAGGGCGACGTTTCGCCTCGTCCGAGGGACAGCGGCCGAACCGATCAACGACACTGGGCGCGCATTCCAGGCCCGGCCGTGACGGCGGCCGTTGTCCCCACCGCGGCTCGTATTTTGCTGTTCTCCGCTTTCGAGGAACCCGCGCCCAGTGTACGGGCGCGTCGCGCTCCCCGCGAACAACAGCCGGCGAAGCGCGCCGTGCCAGACACTGGGCTGTTCCCAGGGGGAAGAGAGGGAATGGGGGTGGCGGGGGAGGGGTCGAGGTGGAGGGGAGAGAAATCGCAGCAACGTAACTATGCGTCGCCTCTGCGTGGAACAAAAAAAAGGAGGGTGCGCGTTAGCTGTTGTGGTTGTTACCGGCTGTGCAGGTGCATCGTCGGTAGGCGGAACTCCGCCCGTACCTGCATGGAAAACTATAGCGCGCGCTAGCGACGCCGGAGCAGGAAATGGTTTGGCAAAAGCGCTTTTTGATTTCGGGCACGCGCTGCGTTCAAAGCGGCGTAAGTTGCTCACGCCGCGCGTTTGGGGGCGTGACTTGTCGTCGGGCTTCGGTTCCTCATCGCCCCCCTCTTGGCGCGTGAGCGAGATCGGTCTCGTGTGTAGGCTTCGCTGTGGTGTCAGCCGCTTGGGAGCTTGTTCGGGTCGAAACTCGCGCGAAGGTGCGAGGAAATGGCTCCGCGGTCAGCGTGCCGGCCTTCGGAGGGTGTGGTGACCGCGCTGCCGAGCATCATCTTCCTCTTTACCGGGCGCCTGGTACTTTGACTGTCGCGCGGCGCAGCGGCTGTTGTTGTTCGGAGAGGTTGCCCGTGTTACGGCGACGTTGTGCGAGGGACGCTCTCTTTCTCTTGGCAGGGCTTTGCCCTTCGGGCCGCGCTATTATTGTAATCTCGGGGCGTCTCGTTTATTTATCGCCACCCCCCTCCTGCTTCGGCCGCCTCTGCTGCGGCGGCGGCGTTGGCTGGCTACGTGGCGCAGGTATTTTGGCGGCGTCCCTGTCACGGGTCGGGCGGGTTTGGCGCGCTCTCTGTGTGCGTGTGCGTGCGTGTGTGCGTGCGCGGGTTGCGTCCTCTTTCTCCCTCGCCGGGGCCGAAGACGCGGCGCTATTTCTGGGACCAGCGGCGCGTGCCTTGGGGTTTCGACATGCAAGCGATGGCCTTGGCTTGGATTCAAAATGCTGCGAGCTGTCGGCGGCGGCGGCCGACGTCTCCTCCGCCACCGGCAGCGTTACGTACACATGCCGGGGGTCGCGTGCGTCGCGATCTTCATGTCACTCCAGCCGGAGCGCATCGGTGACCGACCAGCCCTCGCTGTAATGTTTTCACCGAGGTCATCGCGCTGGGCGGGAGAAGTGCACTAACTAAACCCATCGCTGTTGATCGGCCCGATCACTTGGCCGTGCTGTCCAGGATTTCATCTCAGGTAGTGCATGGAATGTGAAATCGTTTTCAGGCGGAGTGGGTTCCTTGCTTTAAGCAGTAGTAGTAGTATGTAGTAGTAGTAGTAAAAACTTTATTCCGCAAAATGGAACGGGGTATAGGGGTTGGGGTCTGCTTGCCTTCCGCAAGAACTTGTTGTCGTTTGAGGGAGGAGGAAAGAAGCTTTTCTCATGGAGACTGTGGGTATTGACGCTGCTCCGGCTTTGTGCACTTTCCGTTCCATTATGCGCCGTCCACGGACCATGCGACGCGCAATCCCGGTTAAATGACGACTCAGCCTTGGAAGACGCGCTTTACCAGAACGCGAGACCATTAGGCCACAGCCCTTTCTCTGCTTAGTCGCCGCGTGCGGAACTCCGCCGATTTCCTGGCGGCTGCGCCCCGCGTTTCCTCCCACTCGGCTCCCGCCAGAGCAGCCGCCGAAGTGGGCCCTGCGCGCAACGCACACGTGCCGGCCGAGAGAGTCGCTCGCTTCCGGGCGACCGGGTCGGTCGGTGCCGCGGTCTCCGTTCTCGCGAAACGGGAATCCGAGCCGGCCGCGTTCACCGGAGGGGAGGGGGGACAAGGGTCCGCGAAGCCCCGCCGACCTTGACCTCGAGACCCCATTTCGCCACCCCGCGTGGAAAAAACGCGGCGGCCCGAGAGAAATTACGAAAGGCGGGCGGTGGCGTTTCCTGGTGCTCCCGCTGCCTCCTGACCCCGGCGGACACCGCGGTTCGTCGGGGAGCGAGGCCGCCGCACGTTATCCGCGGGGGCGAGGGGGTCGGAGAGGAGGGCGTTCTTTTTCCGTGCGCCTTTCCCTGCTGTGCGCGTAGAGTCGAGTTCATTCTGGACGCCACCTGGCGGGGACCGCTGTCGCGCGCTCCGTTCCCCCGGCTGAAGCCCGTCCGCCGGGAGGATGAGGAGGCGGTGTTGCGTCGTTGGCCCTGGAAGAGACGCGCTGTCTCTCCCTTCGTAACGCGCCGGCTGCTCCGGTGCCGTCTCCCTCGTGCCGCGCGCGAACCCTGGCCCCGAGCCAGCGTCTGATTTAGCTTTCCTTATTTCCTTTGTGCCCTTCGTTACTTTTTTTTACGCGCGTTCTTTTGCGTTTCCTCCCCGTCTTCTCGCCCCCTTCCCTGTTTCTCCCACTTGCCGGGGCACCCTTCCATTTCCGTTTCTGCCGTTTTAAGTCAGTCCCATTTCAGGAAGACAACCGGGGCTCCATTGCGTTACGGCAAGACACTGGCGACGCTCTTACCGTCGGGCCCAGCTAGGGCTAGAAAATAAAACAAACAATAGCGGTGTTAGCGGACGCTCATTGGAGGTTGGAAAACTGAGCTATTGAAGTCGCTTAAAGAAAACTTAGAAACATGTCAGTCAACGAATTCTAGGAACTGTTTTTCCTTCGGTCGGGCGAGGAACGTGCTCGTCAGCAGCATGCTGACAGCGGTGACGTTCATAAGACGCAGAGGCACAACCGAGCGTGGGAGAAAGGACATAGTAAAGGTCACACAGCGCGCAAGCTTACAGAGCACAGGTGAAAGGCACATGTCTTGGTTCGCCCGCTCTTCGTAAAGCTTCGTAAAGCTTACCACCAACTATCGCAAACCGGTATAGCAGAGGGGTTGAAAAAAGACAACCCATTTCGTGGCCGCGAAGGTTCCACCTACGCTGTCGCTGGCGGCGAAGGAAGAAAAAGTGACGGTGCGGAGAAGAGGACCGGCCCCTAGAGAGGGAGGGAGCGGAAGGTTCGGAGCCGTGGGAGAAGAGCGATGCGATTGTTCGGGCTCCATGAGACTGACGAGGCCCGCGGGGCGATTTTTGCGAAGTAGCGCGTCGACGAGTGGCCGTTCCTTCAAGAAGAGGGAAGCCACTTCTGTATAATTCACGACTGCTCGCCGCCGCCGCCTACGACGACGAAAGGCGGGAGTTGGTCCCGGTTTTCCTGCGCCGCGGACGAGCCTCTCGTCTCGCTTGTCCGGAGAAACGTGCTGTTCATCGCAAACGCCCTTTGGCTGTCGTCGGCGCACTGATCTGCCTTTTCTTGCGTAATCTGTTGCGTTGATGGCTTCTCTGCGCGGGACAGAGTGGAAGAAAAAGAAATGAAAGAGGGAACTGGCATTGGCGATGAATTATTTGCGACTTCTGATTTGCGCACAGAGAGAGCATCCTCTTGTTCGTGTGTCTTCCCCTTTTTTTTTTTCTCGTTTCGCCCGTGCGGGCATCGCAGTGATATGTTGGATGTAGAGATGCCAGGTCGGCCACTTGGTGCATATTTGTTACGGGGCACATTACACTTTCATAGGGCGAGCGCTGCGAAAGGAGAAATGTCGAGTCCGTTTGCCGCGTCTCCTGTACTGTATAATTTAAGCCGGCGTCACGTGCATTGTGGAAAGCGGTACTGGTCGCTTTTCGACTCGCGTCAGGGGATTATCTCGGTTAAATTGTGCGGGTCCTTATCTTGAGGCGGCACTAGTCTTTTTTTTTTCCCCGAAGTAAAAAAATATTACTGAAGTAAGGGAGTGAGCGGAGACCGACGGAGGCAGTGCACAATTGTAAATAAAGAGGGAATTGAGCGCTACCTTCTGCGGACGGAAACAAGAATATGCATGATGGACAGACGCTGTGCATTCTTGCGTCATTCGATCAGAAAAGTTTGGTTTGTGGTTTATGGGGGTTCAACGTCCCAAAGCGACTCAGGCTATGACGGGCGCCGTAGTAAAGAAAGAGCTCCGGAAACTTCGACCACCTGGCGTTCTTTTACGTGCACTGACATCGCACTGTACACTAGAATTTCGCCTGCATCGAAGTTCCACCGCCGCGGCCGGTATCGCACCCGACTATTTTGGGTGAACAACCGAGTGCCATAACCACTGAGCCAACGCGGCGACGCCCCTTCTGTTAAAAAAAAAAAAATAGCGCTTGAATTTCTTAACATTCGAACGTGCTTCCCAAACTGGCCTCGCAACGTGATTAGTTGAGTGGAGTGAATCCCCGGCTAGCTGTGTATTTTCAGTCATTTCGTGATGTGCAACCGCTGGCAGACGACAGACAGAACAAGAACGCACGACTTCGCTATCGTCTTTGCACACGGCCTGGGATGTATGCAGCCTAATTTTTAGTTTGCAGATTACACAGTTCACCGCTCAGTCATCTCAGGTAGTGGGCTGTAGATGCAAAGAGATTAATTTTCTTTTTTGGCCAGAGTCGCGTTTCAGATAAACATTTCGTGGTGTGTGTAGAGCCTTTGTGAAAAGTTTAGGGCCCTGTGGGTCATGCTGCGTTGGCTCCCTTACTTCCCCCTCCGTACCGAAAGTTTGCACTTCCTCGGGTGCCAAGCAGACTGTTTCGGCACTTTACTTTCGACACAGGCTGCACAGATTCCGTCACAGTTCAGCCGACGCGTACGCGGCAGTCCACTGTTATAGCTATACTTCGCGAGGTGCCCACTAGCTCACGCGCGAGTGCGTCCTATCGCAGTCTGTCCACCGCCGCGAATAAAGGGGGGCATTTGGCCGCCGAGCCGTGTCTGCGCCTTCGCGCGGGAGCGCCTCTGTCGAGGCGGGGGCCTGGCGAAATAAGAGCGCGCCGGGTAATGACGTCGCGTGGTGGCGGAGCGGCTAGCCGCAGCCGGTGTCGGCGGCCGCTCGCGCGACACCCGCCGCCGAGGATATCGACCCGCGTACGCGGTGCCAATTCGCCCCGCGTGTATAACTGTACATTAGTGGCACAGTGCGTGCTTGGTGGGCCTCCGGTGGCGTGTCCCACTCGTTCGGACGGCAGCCGCGTCGGCGCGTGCACGCGACCGCCGCGTAACCACCGCGCCGTCTGCCGCTTCGCTTCGACCGGCGTCGTCTCCGGTGTTGGCGGCCGCATATCAGCGGAGAGGGAGACGCACCAAGGCTACGGCCGTGGGGGCGGTCGGAGGTTTTACAGCGGGAACCAGATCGTTTCCGCGGTATCTCTCTGGTCGACGTCCGCGCGAAATGACTGACGTCATAAGCTGGCAATGTCACGTGACCGACGCTCTCGTTACATCCTTTATTGGCCCAGATAAGAAGGAATAAAAAAAAAAAAAGCTACTATTGCTGCACCAGCCAGATGTGGTCGGACTTGCCGCGAAGAGTACGTCTTGATTTAGCCACCGGAAACAAGACGGGAGCTGTTCCTGGTGTCACGACTCCAGCCAGACCACCCGCGGCACACCACGTTTCGTTCAAGTTTGGGAAACAAACCGTAGTTTGATGTTCCCAGTAGTGGCGACCGCTGTTTCGTCGTGTTGTTCATTCCATATATTCCCCGTTTGCCCATACAGCCGGAGCTCGTACCAGGTTACGTGACCGCCTCTTTAACCCTTCCCTCGACGACGTTTCATGGAGAGCTCAGGTTCTGAACCGTTCTCTTTTTAGTGCGAAAACACTTTTAGCCGCAGTTCGGGGGTTTCAGCGGTGTGTGTGAAGCCACAAAGTAGCAAGCGTCACTAACTGTCTCACTGTGTCACTGGACACCTCAGTCGCGCTGTGAGTGGTTGTGGTGGTGGTAAACATTTATTGACTGCGTGCAAGTATATGAGCCAGTGCCAGCTTGTCAGTTCTTTCTCGCCTTGGTACGAACCACGTATTTTCAGGTCGACTGATTTGGGGTAATTACTAGTACGTACTACGTCAGTGGATGAGCAGTGAATGTATAGTTGGCCACGTAGTACGAAGGCCAAGTGTATACTTCTCGGAGCTTAGGGAACCGCAGCGGTGGCCTAGTGGTTTGAGCATTCGCCTCGCATGCATGTAGGTTCGGTGTTCGATCCCCAGTGCTGCCGGGTACTACCGTGGGTACAGGCATTCCCCTTGCCTGGTGCTCGGCTTGTGGTACGCTCTTGAATAGACAAAAACACCTTGTGCCATGGCGCTCTTTGGCCATAGATGCCCTTCGGCTATAAAAATCATCATCATCAGATATGTTAAGGAGCGTTGGTTACGTTAGTCGTCGAAAAATTCGCTGCCGTGTCTAGCAACTGCGTATCACCAAGAGGGCCGTGAATGGCGTCTGATTATTGCTGTGTAGGATTCGCGAAATCGAAAAGTGGGCCTGGAAGAGCAGTTGGTTGACCCGGACGTTGCGTGGGCACAGTGGACGTTACGCGTGCGTTTTGGCAGCGACCGTCTTACTCTACGCCTAAACAGTCTTTTATTCAAAGAGCGAGAAACAGCACATTCCTTGCTGCAGGATTGTTAGGTGCAGGCCTGTTGTACAGTTATCTTTGCACAACCTGAGGGGCCGTGCAAAGTTCAACGCGTATGCATTCATTCTGCTCGAGGAGTGATTCGGCCTGGCTATCTGGTCACTCTCCACACGCAGTACGTGTTCAGGGCCCCCTTGGTTAATACCAGTTAAAACGCTGACGTGCTTATCACGCAAAGTCTGTTTCACATGCAAGCGAAAACGCTCTCGAATCCTGCCACCGCGGCGCAGAAACCTGTGTTTGAGTCGTCGCGGCGGTGAGCGGCGAGGTTCCAACAAGTTGGAAATTTTCGCGGCGGCGCGCCGCTCAGTCGCGCCTGACAGACCCACTGTCATGTTTCTAGAACAAGGAAGTGTGTCCTGACTATGAAGAATTTTTTTATCCCCCACACGAAATAGTTTATCTCCTTCAGGAAGCCCCGTGTACATAATCCTCGCCGGCGAATCGTGACAGGGACCCTGATGAGTCTTCCGAGTGTGTGGTAGGCTAGGGCAGCTCTGTTTGTGCAGCCGTTACTCCTGTAGCTCTCTCAGGGCCCTTTTTGAACAATGGCTTTGCATTGTATTTTTATTTATTTCGCGCTCGGGATTTCCCCCGAAAGCCAGACGTAAGCGGAGGTCCTCGCCTCTGTGTGGCGTCTTCGTTGTTCGTTCGTGCAACCTCGGTATCGTGTTGTGGGCGGCGGATTCTGGGACGGCAGTGACGGAAGACTTGGGGACATTGTTGGCGTCGGCGCTCGCTGCAATGTGCCGCAGTGTAGAGTCACTGGAAACCGCAGTGCCGCCGCCTCCGCCCTGCGCGGTTCCGTTCTAACGCGCTGCTCGCCGGGGACGCCAAATAGGCAGCCTGAGCCATTCTGCGCGAATGACTGACGGCGAACAGCA
Source organism: Amblyomma mixtum (assembly GCF_055824585.1). Classification (NCBI taxonomy): domain Eukaryota; kingdom Metazoa; phylum Arthropoda; class Arachnida; order Ixodida; family Ixodidae; genus Amblyomma; species Amblyomma mixtum. The sequence goes on along the minus strand of NC_143016.1, from coordinate 47,487,469 downwards.
GCAGCCCTGTGCGCGTATGTGTGCGCGTGTGTGTGCAGACACTCGGCGCAGCGGCAGCAGCAGCGGCAAAGCCGTCCCCAACAGCTGTGCATTCTTGACGCTGTTCGCCGAGCCGATGCTAGGGAGCGTTGCGCGCGCGCGCGTTCTGCGGGGTCTATGCACTGCGGGCGGCGTGCAGCATTCAAGGCCAGTTGTGTCTGGCACGCCCCCCCCCGCTTCTCCTCCCTCCCCCCCCGACAACACATTTGGCTAATTCACGGCCGTTTCGCCTCCTCGGGAGGACGAAGACTCGCGCCCCGATCCGTGAACCCGAGCGGCGAGCGAGCGTGCGTTGCCTGGCCACCTGGTGCCGGCGGCCATGAACTACCACCCCGGATACGAGGACGTGCCTCCGCCGTACGCGGCGGCCCCGGAAGACTTCTGGCGTGCGTACCCTTCCACATGATAACACTGGCCCTGCTGCTGCACCGCCTCCTCCCCCCACCTCTCGACGAATGCGTGGTTGGACGGGAGCACGGGGTCATTTTGCTGCTGTTCTGGTGATGCATGTCCAGGGCATGCATGCGTGTCTCCCTCATCTGGGAGTTCGCGGGATTAGCTGATGCATGCACAGTTTGAAGGAAGAAGGGGTAGTAAGTAGCCTGGTGGAGGCCCCCTGCGATGGTCGCCAGAACTGTTGTGTCGCTCATCGAGCGTTTTAGCGAAGGCCACTCCGACCTGTCTGGTGGACGGTCAGACGCGGCCACGTCTCTCTCGCTGCCCGCACTCTGGACGTGGTTGGCTGTCCGCTCCACTGCGGCCGAGCCCGGCAGAATGTCAGCGACGCCGCCGCAGCGAGTGTGCGGGGCTCGTTGTTCGGCGCAGTCTTAGGCGAGCACTTGCCACAGTTTATCTTTCTTGGCGCGAGCTGCCGCCGTCGCCGCGTGCTGCTCGCGAGCCCCTGACGTCAGCTGAGCGCGGAGAAAGCGGCGCAGGTGCGCGTTCCGTGAGTCAGCCGGCTGCCGCTTCTGCCGCCGCCGCTGCTGCCTGTAGTCTCCGCGCGGGCGAGGCTATCGTCCTTCGCGCTGCCGTTGCCCCCAGAGGCCGACCTTTCTGCGGCGCTGGGTCGCCCTTCGTCTTGCGGCAGACGCTTGCGCAAAGGCGGCCCACAGCTGTTCCGGCGGAACTGTTGCGGCGCAGGAAATAACGCCCCGCGTGTGCTCTCGAACCCTTCCGACTGCCGGGACCGGTCACGGGCGGCCACGTCGCTACGTTTGAGGGCACTCGGTCTAATTCGGTGCCCTGGTCACACCGTCGTTATCGTCAGTTTGGCTACGTCCTCTGCCGGCGAAATGCTTCTTCATTGACCTTCTTTTTTTTTTTTTAATTCTCACTCGGTATCCACTCAGTGGTAACCCTTCGAGATCACCGCTGATCTGTTCGCGTTGCGTGTCCTTCCGATGTCACGCTTCCAGCTAGGGTATATCGTTGACTGCGGATGCGCTGCGCGCAGTTTGAGGCTCCGCATCTCAAGGAACCACAGTGCTTCTCCATCGGGAGGCTCTCTCCTCGTCGAACGCTGCGCGCTGCGTGATTCGCGCTTTCATTCGGAGGTGTTGCGTTCTCTTGTTCCCACACCACGCCATTTCGCTCGACTTCGTCGTGCATTTAGCCAGCGCTGTCGTTCCACGTAACGCTCTGTTGTAAAAAAAGGATTGCAGGCTCTTTGTCAACGCAAGCACGTGGGTGTCGTTTCCTTCTGTTTTTCGTTTTCTCGCTTTGGACAAAATATGACGCTCGCATCCGACGCTTCTCCGCGGTATATTGTTGAAGCAATCAAATGTTTTAATCTTCGTTTTTCGCCACACTTGAAGGTTACACGCGGAAGTAATTCAGAATAATAGATGAGGATGGCTGGCGTGGTCGTGTCGGGGTCTGGAGGCAGATGCTCGCGTCACTCGTGGTGTGTGCGTGTAGGAGGCGTGCGTCGGGCTATTATAGCGTCGACGACGTCGCCCTAGTCGCAAGGGGAGTTCGCTGATCCGACCGTTCTCTCGGCATATTGTTTGTCGTCGAGTGAGTTCGCTGCCTTTTGAGAACTCCTCCGCGGTGCATCGGAGCAGTCTTGTCGCGGCTCGATTCATTTGTTATCATGTGATACAAACTTCATTGTGCGCGCGAGCGCCCCTCATAAATCAAGTCTTCGAAGCATCGCAGTTGGGGCCTGTCGTGTTCGTCTTCGCTTGAACAAAGAGCACTGCGCTGGCTGTTCTTTTTTCATCTTTTTTTTTGCATACGATTTACTGGCTCGTCGCTTTAGATATCGAAGCTCTGTTTGTTCTTGCGTTGACGTTGTCAGCATAGAAATTTTTCGCGCGATTAAAAAAAAGAAAAGGAAACAACAGCAAGTAGCGACGTACTTGAGCAATGCTTTTTCTGCTGTGCTTTTCTCTGCTGACCGCAAAGTATTACGCTGTACATCGACGGCGTGTGTGCGTCGAAAATGAGAAGAAAATGAAAGAATGCCGAATATTTAAAAGGCATGGTATGGGATGCGTCATAATAATAATCAATAATATGTGCAGAAAGGGACGTTGCCCTATTTTTTTCTTTTTTTTTTCCACTCGAGAAATTACGTTCCGATCACGCGCAGCTCACAATCGAGGGAGGCGCTGTCTCTGTGTGCTTTTTTCACAAGCGCCGAGAAAAAAAAAAAAGTCATGTATCTCTCTCCCTCTTCTTGTGTAATTTCCATGCCAGTTGGGTTAACTGTAGAGCTTGTGTCTGATAGGGCTGACGCTCGGCTTTCAGCCATCCTTCTTGAGCTCCTGTCAGCAGTCGCCGCTTTGGTTTATGTTTGAAAACATCAACAGCGGCACAAAAAAATGGCAGAGAAACGTTCTTGGAAGTGCCATGGAGGGAACCGAATGCCTTCGTGCTGTTCTTGCTAACTTTGAGAGAAAAAAAAAATGGCGCCGTGCCAAGACGTACGTACATACACATGCAGAAATAAGGTGGTTGTGGCTACTACTATGTGAGTTATTGCCGAGACAGACCACACGTAAAGCTGATCCCGCTTACACGTAGACACCGCCACCACTGGGATGGTTTCAACCGTGTCAGTTGTTAACAGCTTCCCCTCCCTCCCGTGTTGACCGTACCTTTTTGTCCACGAGGCTCAACGTTCGTGCTCGCCATCCCCCTCCCTTGTTGATTGTACCTTTTTGTCCACAATGCTGAACGTTCGTGCTCGCCATCCTCGGTTTATGGTTCGTGTGGGTTTAACGTCCCAAAGCGACTCGGGCTATGAGCGACGCCGTAGTGGAGGGCTCCGGCACGGGGTTCTTTGGTCGAGTTCAGTTGACTTGGCGGCTGCGCGGTTCGCACATCATGTCCGGAAAACAAGAGACGCTGCGCTGAGCATTTCTCGCTGGCTGGCGCCTCGCTCCTGGCCCGGTCACCCAGTCGTGTCGGAGCTCGCCCGCGTGCAGCTATTAGACACTTTTAGTTGGCCGTACGGAACGGCGTTACGTACGCAGGAACGTTGCGGGTCGCGAGTGCGCATGCGCAGAACGTTCCGTACCGCTGGGCCGCTTGCGTACGTACGCACGCATCGTGTCGTTGCGTGCGTGCGCTACGGGCACGTTACGGGTTGCGTTGACAAGATGGCGGCGCCCAGCTCGCCCGCTTCGAAATAAAAACATGTCGCCGCTGCATTCTCCGGCGGGATAGCTCGCTCAAATGGTAGCGGTTCGCTTTTATTTTGCACACTCTCGCCCACACGCAGAAGTATAAGCGATAACTAGTTCCTGTTTTTCAAATAATTTGGCTATTTTCAAGCTGTAGGCCTAACTGTGTTTACCTCGTAGCAACGACACCTGGCGGAGCACTTCTCTGGCTTTTAGTCAATTATTTCATTTTCTTCTGTTTGCATAGTTTTTCTTGGAACAAATAAAAAAGACTCGCGATGCAGCCAGCTTCGTTACCAGTAATTAAATGCTTCTCGGCATTTCGATTGCTGCTGTGGTAGTCGCGGAGCACACGAGAATCACAACCTGAAGCAAACAAAACAGCGAGAACGGCTGGCGGAGGATTGGCGAGAGGCTTGGCTTGGCTGATGTCAAGAACTTTTCAAGCATCAGTTCTTATTTCTTGCGCCAGATGGCGCGGAGAAGCACAGCGGAGAATTTTAGGATGCGCTTGGTACGTCCACTCGGAAGGACGCTAACGTACGGCTAACTAAAAGTGTGATGGACACGCCATTCGTACCGTACGCAACGTAGTGTGCGTTGCGTACGTAAGCCCGTTACGTACGGCCAACTAAAAGTGTCTATTGTTATTTCCGGACGTGAGCGCTCCGCGTTGACGGTCAAGGGCGTCGCACTCGCTCTCGCGCACGGTTCGGCGTCCGGGGGTGTGCTGCCGCGGGAGCTGACCCGGAGGGCCGCCGCTTCTTGTGCCTCTTCCTCTTGGCACCGAGGGCTGTTGTTGATCGCAACCGTGCCAGCGGAAGCCGAGACGCGCCTCCGCCCTCCTCCCATAGTTCGTCCCCGCGAGAACCGTGCGGAATCGGGGCTATGGCTAAGGGCTGACGTCACGTGTCAGTGCTGGGGTGGAACAGCGTGGCCTTTCTGCTCCAGTTTTGTAGGACAGCGCTGATTAGGAAGGCGCGAGAGATCGTCAGCGGCATCAGCCGAGCTGAGCAAAGTTTTGCCGCTTCCCCGTCCTTCGCAGGTCAGAGTGGGCTAGGGAACAGACACGAGTTGTCGATACCGTGTAGCTGAAATGAGGAAGAGGAAACGGACGCTGCGGGGAACAGGTAACCGATTATATTAAATTATTCGTGGTAACGGCGTGTGGTAAGGTGGCTGGATTAGATTAGGAAGTTTGAGAAGGCTGTATAAGGTAGCCGCAGCTGCCCGCGACAGAGGGCTAATAGTATAGCCGACTTGGCGCTGCAGTGGGCTTGTCTGGGGAAGATGATGATAACTATTATGATGATGACCTGTACAGCGTTATGATGATAGCGCTGTGGGGGATCCGCTGTTGGTACACCGGGTGTCCCAGCTAAATGTAACGTCCAAAATCTACCACTTTGCTGTTGTGATACTTCAGCGCTCCAAGAGGCACTGCGTGAGGGGGAAAAAAAATCCGTTTATTTCCGGAACGCTGTCTCAGACCGGGATTTGCGTTCTCACTGCCACTTATACCCCTTCGCTTACGACCCAGGTTCAGGCGTACACCGTGTGGGAATCCTGGCTTTCCGCCATTGCCTTTGCGCGGCTGTGCCGGCTTCCCGCGTTGTTTCTCCTCTTTCCCTTGCTCCCGCCTCAGGCGGTGGAGAGGCGGCTAGGTGACTAATCGCTGTCATTTGGCCACAGCTCCGCCCCGGCTCCCCAACGGCCTTTGCCAATAGAGAGTTTTAGCTGAGCGGGTTTGCGCGCTCGCTCCGCTCAGCGAGCTAGCGGGAACGCTACTGCGCATGCGCGAAGCGCTCAGGCGGGAGCGCGCGAGCGGAACGGCTCCTCCGCACCGCTCCCGCGCGAGCCAAGCGGAGTCCGGAGCGGGCCGACGAGCGGGCCTCGCGCAAAGCCTTCTGGGCTCGCGCTAGCCGAACCAAACGTAAACATTCAACATGGCGGCCGCCAGCGCGGGTCTTGCCGGATACTTTTTGGCATGGCGAACAGATTGCAGGCGGTGTCGGATAACTTGCGAACGTAACTCGATCACGATCGACGCTCGCACGCGTAGAGGATGAATGCACACGCTAGACAACGCTACAAATGCGTACACGCGCACGCTGCGAGGGGTGACTTGCGTGGTCTTGGCTCTCGCAGTGGCAGACATTTAATTTTTTTTTGTAATACGAAAGCTTCACTGCTAAAACCAAATCACTGTTGTTACCAGAAAGCATACAGCAAACGTAAACAGCTATTATTTATTTATTCACGCATATATCAGAGAGGCTTACTTATAACCATTTTCTGGCAAGTCCAGTTACCACCACTAGGAGGCGCAACGAGTCGCCTCGCTTGAGCGGACGGGGAAGACGCTGCGCTAAAACTCAACTCTTGCGCGACGCTCCGCTGTGGCTCCGCTGGGAACTGCGAGCGGAGCGGGCAGTAAACCCGCTCAGCTAAAACTCTCTATTGGTGCCTTTTGGCGGGATTTCGGGACCCGCTTGGGCGGCCGCGTACCGCGCGACCGTCCGAGCGGAGCCGAGAGAGAGATCCCTCGGAGACAGCGCAAGGTGCGTACGCTAGTAGACAGTTTTAGCTGTGCGTCCGCAAGGGCTTAGCGTACGCAAGGAGCTTGCGGGGACCGTAGTGCGCATGCGCAGAACGCAAGCGCGATACGTGCGTCTTGCGTACGTACGCAAGCCAGCGGACTTTGCGTTGCGTTGCTTGCGTGGCTTGCGTGGTTAACGTTGGCAACATGGCGGCGCCCTGCACGCCCGCTTCGGGCCAAATACTGCATCGCCGCTGCATTTTTCGACGCGATAGCTCGCTCTAAACGGTTGTATTCACTTTTATTTTGTGCATTCTCACCCCTCTGTAACGATATATGTGACAAATAGTCATCGTTTTTTAGATAAATCCAAGAATTTCTTGATGTTAAGCCTAACTATCTACGGCGTACACTGTCGTCATAGCAACGACCTCCGATAAAGTACTTCTCCAACTTAGCGCTAGAATTTATATTTTCATTTGATTCAATTGATTTACATTTACAAAGAAACAAAGACTTCGAATGCAACCACCTCTGCCATTAATAAAAGAGGAAAAAGTTTCCTCAGCACACAGTTCAGGAGCTTTGACTTGCTGTCGCTAGATGGCGCCACCATACCCTACTCTTACCGGGCGCTACACTAGCCACTCCCAACTAAAACTGTCGTTGCCAGGACGGGTGGCACTGCGCGTAAGGTGCGCCCGTAGCGTACGCACAGCTTTTGCGGACGCACAGCTAAAACTGTCTACTGTTTTGTCCGTGCCGGCCTTTGCCGTTCGGACCAGTGTATACTCGAGCTCTCCCGCACGTGTCCTCTGACCTGCAGCAGCTCTAGCCTGTCCAGCGGGGTCCAGCGACCTCCGACAGGCGTACATTGCGTTGTTTGCCCACTCTCTCTCGCAAACGGCCCAACGGTCGACACGAGAGAGGGATCACAGCACTGCCGCGGGGACATTCTCCTGCAGCGGCGTGCTAGCGGCGCGCATTGCTCGAGGCGCTTCGTGCGCGCAGCGAAGCCTTGCTCCTCGCGCGCCCCCGGGACGGGGTGACTATTGAGTGTTTGTGTATCTGCTGGAGGACGTCGTGAATAAACGTCTCCTTGGTGAACTTGGAGACCTATTTCTTTGCGGCGAATCGCTCTGCTCCCAGCGGAGGTCGAGTGCACCGCATCGGTGTCCCAGTGTGTTTGTGGTGACGGCTGATCGGGGCCCTTGGCTCGCGCGAAGCTCGAACCCGCGGTGGTTGGTGGCCTCTGTCCACTTAGAAACCCACAACCGAGATGGGAGACAGATACTGCGCCATCTCCTTTCCTCAAAAACCAATTTTCAGTTTTTTGCTCTAAGCGCGGGATATGAGAGAAGCGGATTTCTCGCTCTCAGGTCGCGACTGGGGCGCTCAAGTAGCACCGCTGTCAAAAAGCGGTAGATTTTGAATTTCGCGCGCTCTTAGGGCCGGTTAAAAAGAAAGCGACATGAACGGTATCTGGTAGCAAACAATTCAGCTGGGTATTCTTCAGGGTGGTCTACAAATTTTGTATTGACTCCCTTTCCGAAGCTAACGTTTAAAAACTTAGTTGGTTTGTCCGAACTAACATTTCAGGACGAAAAAAATACTGGAGAGAGGGCCGCACGACGCACGGCAGCATCTTTTCTCATCCGTCTTTATTTATAGCTTGGTTACATTTAGCATGGGCACCTGTTGTCTGCGTCGGCAGGGTAGGCGCGCTGCTCTGCGTTTGTGCTCGGTGTTTTCGGCGTATGTCGAGACCGTATTGCCGGAGGTCATCCGTGACCCTCAAAACTCGTGCGTCGATTCCCGCCACTCGACATATTGCACGCGCTTCACCGCTTGACGTGGCGTTGGCGTGGCGCGTGGGGCTATGTAGAGACCCGCCAGCGTCGCTTCTTCTTCGAGCAGTGTTGCAGCGGCTGTGTCGCGCCGCAGCTGCCCACTTGTGACCTTTGCGCACGGCTTTCAAATGTAGCAACTTGCTCTTGCTTCATCGCGCCTTTTCAGTGTGGCTTGCTCCACTGCGACTGTAGTGCATTGCACCCCCCCCCCCCCCCCCCATTCCCCCTCCCCCTTCCTCCTCGTCTTTTTGTGGCTTGCACTTCCTACTGATGTGGTATTTCGCACGTCTCTTCCCATTTGCCTGCGCACGTCATCGCGGCAGCGTCGTTGTCGGTTGACTCATGCCTGACATCGCGGTTTACATATGCGTGACAAATTTGTTTTGCGGCCGCCCCCCCGCGTCCCATCGATGCGTATTTCACTCGTAGCTGAACGTGCTGCTGGTCCTGCCGCGTGTTTTGACATCCCGCATCATCCTGGCTACCAATACCAAGGGCTTAAAGGTGCACTGAAGAGGAATCTGAACCCGTATGTTTACCGCTGGAACTCGATCTACACGTTCCGAGCGTACTTAGAAACTTCGAATTATTGGCCCGAGCGGCCGATTTCCGTAATTTAAATCCGATTAAACGTCCCGGCTCCTCCCCCCCCCCCCTTTTTTTTTTTTGAATTCCCCGCAGACGGTGGGAGGAGTAACCCAACCTTTCAACCAGTCCCGTGGCGGCTTGCTGCTCTGCCATCGGCGGAATGATACATAGTGATCAGCGTGTTTTTATTTCCGTGGGCCTAATTTGCAGCTATGTAGTCTATGACTAGGTCTATTTATTCACGGAAACAAAAAAAAAACCAAAAAAAAAACGAAAGCAAAGCCACGCGACTGCCTGAAAGGTACTCCATGCGTTGGCTGACTCCTCCCACCGGGGAATTAAGACAAAAGGCGGGAGCCTGACGTTAATCCGATGTAAATGAGGGAAGTCGGCCGCACTGGGCTATAATTCGAAGTTTCTAAAAAAGCTCGGAACGTGTAGATCGAGTTCCCGCGGCAAAAAGAAGAGTTCAGATTCCTCTTCAGTGCACCTTTAATAAGTCATGTAGAAGATGAAAGGCTTACGAGTAAAACGCTAGAATTGTGTGTGTGTGTGTGTGTGTGTGTGTGTGTGTGTGTGTGTGTGTGTGTGTGTGTGTGTGTGTGTGTGTGTGTGTGTGTGTGTGTGTGTGTAGAGAGAGAGAGAGAGAGAAAAAGAAAAAGATCAGTCTTCCGATCGAAACGTCGAGTCAAATAAATGTTTGACGTATACGTCGCTATATACATAAACAGTTATAACCGAGGAGCATTGGCTTCTGGGCTTGTATCCGACAACCGTTTTCACTGAGAAATTTTCTTCCTCCTCTCCGCTTCAAAGCGCAGGGGCACTTGTAACAGTAACGCTGATATTTTAAGCACACGTCGACGAGAATATCGCTGAAAGGCTTCGTTTCGTCCTTTAAAGAGCGCGGGGGTGTTATGGCCGGGCACCTAAGCGCAGGCAGCCGACTCGATTCTGTATAGGAAAGTGCGTGGAGCCATTATTTTTTCATCCACGGCCAAGAAAGCTCGGATTCTGCGGAAATCATGTGCAAAACGATTAGTCGTCTCGGCGGAGGGTACTGGACCAGGGCTCTCGCTAAGAGCTGCCAGAACTTAGGTCTTGAACTAAAGAGCCTCTCCACAGTGAGCTGCCCATGATGGTTTTCTATCAGGTTGTGGCCGATGTTGGGAGCGTTAGCGCCAGATTTTTTCCGTCTCTCAAAAGCTCAAAGCGCTGGTCTAAACTAGAACATTCGCTTTAAACTCCCGAGATTGGCCTTTCTATTTTCCTTTCTTCCTCACTCGAGGTTGTGGAGACGCGTCGTAGGAGAAGGACCTCTCGCACGAGATGTGTCATATATCCTTGGTATGAAACTTGTCGCCCTGCTATGGAATTCGAATCGGGCACCAGGAAAAAGCCAGACGCAGCATTTTGTCAGCCTTCTACGAGGTGCGTAGAGAAGTTGCTTATGAACGTGCAAAGGAACACCCACTACGACTTGATTTCATGGGTGACCCGTAGGTCGATGCATAAATTGTTGACCGTTGCGAAAAACAGCTTCCCGAGGAATTCGCACACTCGGAACGTACCTAGACTGGTACACACTAAATATGTATATAACTATGTAGGAGTACAGAGGGAGTAAGCTGCCCTCTAGCGGGGTGTTCGCATAGAGGAAAGCTCACTTTCTTTTTACGCCTTTCTGCTTAGAGTGTATTGCGGGACGAACGCTGCCTGAAGAAGTTTCAGTCGAAGGTCCAAACTCTTTATCGTGCAGGGTCAGGGCTGCCGTCCTCATTTCGTTGTTTTGGAAACCACATGCATACGACTAGCCCATATTGTCCCGAGCTCCTTGTAACGTCTAAAGTGGTAACGTTGAAAGAGCATTTTCAAATTTGGGTGCTGCCATCAAAAAGCATGCCAATAAACATGGCCAACATGGTCAACACGCCCACCAGTTGATGGTTTGGTTTGGTTCATGGGGTTTAACGTCCCAAAGCGACTAAGGCTATGAGAGACGCCGTAGTGGAGGGCTCCGGAAATTTCGACCACCTGGGGTTCTTTAACGTGCACTGACATCGCACAGTACATGAGGTTAAAAAAAATGTGTTAATGCTCTTACCTTCTATCACCCCTTTTGTACACTTAGAGAATTTGTTTCGCCGATAATCACGGCTTTTAGCGTTTGCAGCTTAAAACTAGCCGAAAGACACCGATATCCCAAGAAGATTAAGCGCCGAAAAACACCCGCCGATTTCTCTCGGAAACAAACATCGGAAAGGCGGCGGCCTACATGTAATTGGCCACGCCAGTAGGCATGCCGCGTAGTTCCTTTCCCTGCTTCATATTCACAGAGTTTGTCAAACATATCCATCCGTGCGTAAATTGTTTTTTTTTTTTCTTGGACGGCGCCTTTGCTATCGCTATTTGCTAGTACTCAGACGCTGTCTAATAACAGTAACTCCTGGCATTATGTGTACTACAAATAACGTTCTAAGGCTTTTCATTTCGCTCCTACTGTGCTATTGCCCTCTTTCGTTGTAACTACTAGAGTAAGCGCGCACAAAGGGTCTTATTGCACCACGGTTCTTTAATGAGCGACGGCAGCGGTGACACAATTTCTACTCTATGTATAGGTACCTCAAAACGAACCATAACGCAATCTTTCCTTTCTGAGTTTTGAGACCGTTAAAGTATTCAGTTTGGCTAGTTGGTCTCCTGTCTGTGATAAAAGCTGGAAAAAGTACATTTCGAGCGTTTTGAGCGCCTCTCCTACGCGTAGGAACAGGCTGTCGGAACGCGCGAGTTGGTGCGACGTGGTTTCGGAATGTCGGTTGCGTCTACTGCTAACCGCAACTGCGAACCGCGCATAAGTAGGGTTGTGCAATTGGGGATTGTCACTAAACAAGACCTGTCTCGTTAAAACGCAGCGGCTTTAACGCGGCGGAACGCGAGATCGTGCATTGAAAGGTCGGATGTGGCTGTCGTGGCAAGCGATGGCGTTTCAGAGCGGCACAGGCTGAACATGAGTGCGCATGCCATCGGGATCACCAACGTCGGTCGAGTTTTCAGTTGAGTATTGTGAATGTTCCCGACTGACGAGCACAGAATGGCCCCTGTGAGAGTTTTAGGCCTCGACAGTGCGTTCACGTTGATGATTTCTGCACTTTATTCGTTGCCTGCGGCTATTTCTGCACGTTTTCACGGTAAATGGGAAGTATATGTGCCGTCATACGACGTGGGCCGATATGCGATATGGGCGTTGGAGAGAAAGGTATTGAGCACTGCACCGCCACCCGTCTCTCTTTAGGGGAAGCTCTCTTTGTGCGCTACATGACTGACATGGACAGCTCTTGTATATGCGAACGCTGAAGCGTCATTGCTGGTCGATTTTATTTCGCTCTTTTGTCTCTTTAGGCTCACTCGTTTCTTGACTCCAAATCTTGCGATCTTATGGGTCGTCGCTATCTCAGGGAAGCTGACAGAGGTGTGTGGTTGTTGCGTAGAATTCTGATTAACGTAGCGGGATACAAATACGTCGGGGAAGTAGCTAACCGCAGAAATGCTTTTAAACAAAGCGAACATTGCACCCACGAGTTGCTTTGTGGAGAGAGTTATTGTAGTGTGCTCGTAGTATCTCGAGCTGCGTGGTGCACGTACAGGCACCCACATCTGGGGGATTTGTCGGGAAGCGCAGGGTTTCGCCGACTGCTTTTCCCTTCCCCCTGGCTGGGGGTGGGGGGGGGGTGGGGGGGTCGATCGGCGGCGATAAGGCACTGCGGACGCGGCGGGCGGGCGAGCCGGTGCCGTTATCTCTCGCCTGTTGTCGGCTGGCATCCGCGCGGCGTCGTCTCGGCCTGTTTGTTTTCCCGCCCGGTGCCCGCGTGCGCCCCTGTCGTACTCCACTGCCCCTTATCTCGCTTCGGCTGCAAGGTGTATATGCGGCCGAGGTGGAGCACGTTGTGTTGACTTGGCCGCGGCGTGGGCGGGTCGGCACCGGAGGCCCCCGAGCGATAAGCGACGCTCATTTTTAGCACTGCCTGCTCCACACCCTTTGCGGCGGCGGACGATCGATGCGCGCGCGCTTTTCGCCGTCCGACGGCCTGCGCGCGAGCTTCCAGGTGTCGCCGCACTTGCCGCGACTTCGGGAGCGAAGGGTTCACACTTGCCGCGGGCACCCTGAGAGCGAGCCGCCTGCACCGTTTTTCCGACCGCTAAGGGCGTCTTTCAGAGCGCGCTGTTCACACCCGCTTTGGACCAGAAAGGAAGGGGTATGACTTTGAGGCCGGTGCAAGTGCCTGGTGAAGAGGGGAGCTTGCTTCGCTCTGTGGCTCGGTGGTTATCCGCGTAATAGCGAGTGAAGTCACACACTGCTGAGGGAAATGGTAGAACTGGGCGAAACAGGGGGAGGTCGTGGCGGCGTTACATGCGAACAGCGTCTGTTCTCTGTGTACCCCAAGAAACGTGAACCGTTTCGCTAGCAAGACGGATAAATGCGCTTGCGACGGCCTGCGAGCTGTGTCAGCGCGCCACGGGCGAAGGTCGCTCGTCTATATCGGGCTGCGCCTTGCCGTTTAGGAGGGGCAATCGTTAGCTAAACAACGCGGAAGCATCCGCGGCGTTTAGGAGGGCGCAGAATCGGGCGTTCCCGTTTTCTCACTCCTCTGAGGAAGCTTCGTCGCATACCATCCCCCCCCCCCCCCCCCCCCCCCCACCCCCACCCAGCTCTTTTTGTTTTTTTTTTCTCGATAAACGCACGCTCGTTGAGAGCGTCCACCGACGAAAACCGAGGACTCGCGATGGTCCTGGCTTCGTGTAGGGAAGGCTGCCAGTCCCCCATAAACGAACCTAAATCCCCGCATCGGCGTCTGTCGGGCGACCGAGTTGCTGCTTCGCGTGGCGTCGCCGTATAACGTCTCTGTTTTCAATGTCAAGGCAGTGCGTCGTGTTGCAAGCTCGGAAGGATTACCACACTTCTCGCCCGTCGCATGTGCGCTGTGGTTAGCGCCAAGTCGTCTCTCGCGACCTTGCGGCGTCAACGCCGTCAAGGGAGAACGGCGCAGCGCGCTCCTGCCGTCCTCCATATTCCAGACCGCGCAAGTAGCGTCACTTGTCCACGTTTTGACCTTTGGAGAGGATTTTCTTTTCAAACGAGAACATCCCGTTGTGACTGAGTTGTGTCCCCCCCCCCCCTTCCAGCGGTCCGGTTTTGTTTTTCCGCTCTCTCCGCGCGCGCGCGCGGTGTTAAAAGAAAAAGACGGCAGCGCTCTTTTAATTATTCATGGCGCGCAACGCGGTTGCGTGGAGGCGGAAAGCCGCCCGGTGCCCGCAAGGCCGCGCGGCTCCACGAGCCGCGTGAGGTGCGTGTGAATGTCGAGCGCTTCGGGTTTTGAGCAACGTGGAAGCGACCAGCGGGCCCGGGCGCAAAGACCGCGGGGAGGCCCCCCCCCCCCCCCCCCCCCCTTCCCTCTCTTCGTCGCTGTGTGAACCGGAGCCCCCTCCGGCTAGAAAGTAATACTCTCGATCTTACTACTTCGTTCGATAATATGCCCTCCGCATTGCGAAACGGTTCGCTCTTCCTCGCTCGCTCCCACCGACGAAGCAGAGCGATGTCCTTGTGCCTCGGCAAACGAGACTTCCGCTTCCAATTTGGTGACCGCAGGAGTTCGCCGAGTTGGCGAGCGAGCCGTGCGCTATGGACGCGGCGGCGGCGAGGGTGGACGCTTATGAGGCAATCGTCGGGGTTGGCGGCGGCAAAGTTGCGTGACCGGCTCGGAACCCTGCGTGGTGCGTGCATGGAGAAGAATGGCTTCATTGTTTGGCAGCAAGGGAGCGGTGCGTCTGCCGCCCTTGAAACTTTCCGCTTGCCCGTCGCGCTCGGCGGAGGGAGAGGACCGCCCCTCCGTGGTGTGTGCTGCGCGGCGGCCAAGGACTGCTCGGCGGCGCGTCTCAAGGGCACGCGGCCGGACTCATCTGCCGCTGCCTGCCTCTCGGGCCTGGCGCTCTAATGAAGGGTTGACAGGCGGACGCCTTCTCGCGACTGCTCCGGCTCTGCCATGTTTCACGAGGGCGGTGTACCAGTTTCGCGCTCGGCGCGCAACGCTCTGGAATGCGAGGGCCGGCCGCCAGAGGCGCTGCGGGTGAAACTTCGGGGCGCTGGTCCGTCTGCCCCTCCGAGACAACGCTGACACCGTGCTTCTTCTGTTGGTTCCACCGCTGGCCACGTTCGCGTTACTCGCTAGGAGAAGGCAAACGAAAGAATGACGAGACTTGGCACGGAGGTCGAGAAAGGGGCGCGTTGTCCTCGCTTCGGTCCAGTGCACGGTGCGCCGACAGTCGGCCACGGATTCATCGAATTCCTGGTCTTCCGGAACGTGGTTCGCGGCCTCGTGTTTCCGAGTATACGGGTACCACCACCCTCCGCCGCGGCATTTCTCCGTGCTCTGTAATTGACGTCGTCCCAGCAGTCGCGGAAGCCGAGAGAGAGGAAGGCATTGGCGAGCCCCGGGGCAGCTTCCTTTAATCGCCTCCCACACGGCCGCGATGGTGTTCGGCTTGTGTGCGGGAGGGTGTTGCGAAGCAGTTAAAGAAAATAAAAAAAAAAGACTGCAGAATGGTTTGGCCCCAAGGGCACTTCTTGCGCGCAACCTCTAGCGCTCGGGACACGTTTGACGCGTCGTTCATTTTACTGCCTGTCAGAGGCCACCTGCCTCGGGTTTCCCCCGAACCGAACGCATCGGTAACCAGGATGTTTGGACACACCAACAAAGAGTACAGGAGGCAGAGGAATAGGTCGATGAGAGGAAAGCCTCCGGAGGTGGCAGCGCGATCCGAGGCTCAGCTGTAGACTTCGCGTGCCTTCGTGACGACCTACTCCGCTTCCAGGTCGCAGTGTGCACCTGAACTTTTATCCTTTTATTCGTCCTCTCCGAAAAACTTAAAAGAAAGAGAGGAGTCCGGACGACGCTAAAAAAAAAAAAAATGTGCACGTGTCGTCCGAGGAGCTCGAATTTCGACTGTCCGCTCCTATTCGCGAATGGTAGACCCCAGTCGTTTTCGCCGACATTTCTGAATAACCTGACTCGCCGCAGCTCTCGTTTACGAGATAAGCGCCGCTGGTAAATCAGATTGGCGTTATCCATACATTTTCTCTAACTTAGGTAGAGGGAAAAAGAGACGCCACCGTCTGCGCGAGTTTCGGAGAGTACTTCAGTCCATCTTCTATCCACCGAGGGAATGCTGGTAACGTGCGGTTTCTCAAAATTACCCTGAGTGCCCTCTTTTGTGCGCAGGTTAAATAACATTTATTACTGTGTTTCTCACTTCTGTAAATTTAAAGGAATATAAGCACCAAATTTTTGCCTGCCGGTTTTCTTCTGGAGTAATGAAAAACAAGTTATTAGCGGTTACATTGCTGTTTTTTTTTTTCTCGTTCCTCATATGTGACCTGAACACTTATGCTAGAGTGTACTAGAATAGTACGCTCTACTTAAGCATTGCAGCCGTCGTTCAGCTGTTGAAACCGAATCAGGGTGAGAATAAATTAATCATAAATGATTTAGCGGTCGCAGGCGAATACCAAGTGGCTGTCCATGTATTCTAATGTCTTATGTATCGTTGCGGAGAAGAAACATGCAGCTAAAGTGAGGCGTCTGTAGTCCAGAGTTGGGTGCTCGGCTGATATGGAAACTTTGACAGCATTTCTTGGGGGTGTGCCGCGAGCAGAATCTTCCCTATGGCTGAATCCAAAATACGAGACCACATCTGCCCTGCGTTCATGAGTTTCTCCGTTGTGGATGAACTATCGCAGCGACACATTCTCCCCTCCGTAATTTCGAGGAACCACATCCACTTCTAACTGGCGGTCAGTTGGTGATACGCCGTGGCACAACCGTTCATCATTCCAGGCTTTGCGTGAATGCCGCGGAAACGTGCGCACGTGTAATGGCATGGGGCTTGTTTGCGCTTCATGGCTAGGATGAGCAGTATTTCCTTGCGAAAAAGAAAAAAAAGATCTAAACAAAAACCTCTCAGGTTTTGGTAGAGTATAGTTTCAGAAATTCTTTCTAGCTGTTTTCAGAAAAGTAAGCGCTACAGCTTCGAATTGTTGGCGTCGTGTCCCTATCGTCTGTCGCTTCTCCTCACCAACTGTGCCGTCCACCCCACGCGCCTAAACTGTTAACTTTCTCCCCTCCGTTCCCTCGCGTCATGGGGTGAGAATGTGCCCGCTTGCGTCAGAAGCTCGTGACGTGAGAGCCGTGCCCACGGATTTGCGCTCGTGGGCGGGTGTGCTGGCTCGGCCGCTTTCTGTGAGGGTGGCGGTAGCCTTGCACGAAACATTTTCTTGGGCTTCGCAAGTCACGCGCGCGCGCGCGGCGAAGGTCAAGAACGCGCGGCCAGCGCACGCCGGCGGCTCCAACGTTTTTAGATCCCGCTCCGTGACGCGGCCACATAGCGCCGATTGCTGGTTTTCAAAGCTTGCCGTCCGTCATCGTGCCGTCGATTCGGACGCGATGCCGTGCGTCGATGCCGGCAACGGTGGACCGGCGAAACGCTCACGAAAGAGCGTGATCGAGCGCCCGTGACCGTGGTGCGTCGTTCGCTGTCAGCTTTAGTGACTGTTATTTTTGCCTGCGGACGCGTTCGTGACTAGCGTAACCGCTTAATGCGATGGCGAAGAGCTAAATATGCTGGTGCGATCGCTGGAGCGAGACGCATGCGGTTGTGTGAACGGCGATGCCGCACGTGTGAGTTCGTTGCGTGTCGAGCAGTGCGTACAGTCGGCAGCAAAAGTTTACGGGATGCGAGTATACGCAATAAATATTTCTGCGCCGTCCGGCGAGCCAATCGCCTAAAATGGCGGCTGGTAGGAGTGGACTCAAATGCTTCATCTGCTGCTGTCACTGCCAGGTAACCTCACCGAACCGACGAACGCACGCAACCCGCAAACTTTTGCTGCAGGAAAGTTGAAAATGAAAATGAATTTTGAAGCGAAAGCTTCACCAAGCTCACCGTGTCTGGAGATTTCACCTTCGTTTGATCTTCAGATAAATAAAGCACGGCGTGGCAGAAGCGCGGCATTGAAGCCATAGGCCGTCGGCGTTCATTGTGTTCATTGGCGTTGGCGTTGACAACACGCATAACTGCCTCCCTGGGTCAGTGGACGCATGAATAGCGCTTTGAGGTACGTACGTGGGATGGTGCGAGAGAGAGATGTGAGCTGATTGTGGTAGCGCTGACAACGTTGTGGCATACACGCGGCACTGCAGCAATAGGCCGCAGCGTTCTTTGGGTGAGCATCTCGCAATCAACCGTTAACTTACACCTGCCAGGGTGGCAGAGTAAGCGCGCTGCCTTTCCAGTTTCCGGAACGCACTCAACGTTACACACGCCAAGCCGCGTAAAGTTGCCTGATACGCCATAGCCACGCAGGTGTAAGGGTAGTGGAACGTGAAAGCGGCTTTCGCCACGAGAACTCTTCCAGCCCTCGTCGGGTCAGTGCGTCCGTGCCGCGGCGCGTGCGAATAGGGCAGCTGTTGGGAGCGGCGCAGGTTACAGCGGCGGCACAGTGGCCCAGAGTAGTGTAGTACCACGGCCGCTCGATCTCCCTTGGGAGCGGCCTGCCGAATGCGCCTCGCGGCCTGTGATGGCGGAAGTACCAGCTTGCGCCGCCGCGGCGGCCGTGGCGCTGGCTATCGGTGAATGATAGTGAAGGAGGAGAAGCGCTGGCGGGGTGGTGTGCGCATTTGTAACGGAATCGTTGCCTGCAGTTTTGCGGTGTATGCACTGCACCTCGCGGTATGCACTGGGCCTCGGAGCCCTGTGAGTTAGGGCTCCGAAATTTAATAAAAATGATATTTAAATCTACTGGCTCTTTATCCTGTAGTATTCATAATGGTATAAAGTAGGGAACAGGGTTGCCGGGTATAATTTCACACCTTTGGAAACGCAAATAAAATGAGCACGGTCGTGTACGCGGATGTTTGTCGATATCCGCGTGGTCGGTAAATTTCGCAGCACACAAAGCTATGCAGAGCACAGAACTGAGATTGCCATAACGACTACTGACATTGTTTTGTCCACGCATGCTCAACTCATGCCCTTTGTTTGCGGCACAGACGCACTTATTACTTTTTTCGAAGAAAGCGCGCCCTCAGATAACCAGAAATTTTTTTTACTCAGTATTGTTGATGTATATAAAAGACGGCGAGCAGTAACAATTCTCCGCACATTTCCGCTTATGCAGGACATAAATACATGTTGTAATGTGACGGCGAGCCGAAGACAGGACTACACGGCGAATGGTCATGGCATGATTTAATGGTGGTGGGCGTTGCGCGGGCGCTCCTGTACTCGCCACTGCTCGCTCTGTAATCTTGTAGTTGGCGACAATATTGTGAATTATGTCCAGGAGGAGGGGCTAAAGGCGAACCATGTGTCTCCTCACGAGACTTTCAGCACATCTGACAACAGCACAAGGATACTTCGTGCACCTTTGATACAGTAATAAATATTCGCAGCACACTAAAATGAAAGGGAATAGCTGGTCTTGCTGGTCTTGCTTTGTCAAAGTTCATGACCTTTTCCAAGACAAATTTCACAGTCTTGTCACCGTCTGCTGCAGCCTTGGACATGTTCACTGCGGCCTGCACAGCTCGGTCATCTTCATCACGTTTCAATCTTTGGCGGACTTCGTCATAACTTTCGTGCAGCATTTGCAGTCGCTCGTTAAGTCTTCGGGTTTGCATTTCAAAGCGATGAGCTCTTCTTTTAGTCTCGTCGAAAAAGCCTGTCAAATTGAATGACGTCTGACATTCATCTTTACACTCCTTCATCCGACATACCTCTACACCAATGCAATCGTCCGAAGAATGGCTTTCTGCTACATCTGACTGGACTCTGAAACTTTCGCTTCCGCCGTGTTCAGTGCTAAAATCTGAGTGTGCAGATTTCTCTTCCGCATTCATTCCTCTCGCTTTACCTCCTAAAGTACCGGTCGTCTGAGATATGAGAACGTCAGGTTGCGCACGACAAAGCGTTCTCCGCTTCTTTGAAGTCACCGGCTGTTTGTATGTGGGATAGAAGGGAAACTTCGTCGGAACCGCCGTAGGCCTGAGCAACTTGCGCTTCGTTCCTTGCCCATAATCCACCTGATTGAAATGCAGTGAGCATACAACAGCTCTGGAGCTCGGTTGCCACTGGCTGTCCTTGTCACCACCTTGCCGCGAGATGTTGCGTAACCACTCCTCCCGAAGGTTTGCATTGGACGGTAGTTCATGGTAACAAAGTTCCGGGTTTCTTGCAGCATTTGATAGGCAGCGTGGCACACAACAGTTTTTAGGCATTATCGAAAACCCCTTAGAGGATCTGGCAAAAAACGTAGCTTACGCAATCGTGGTAGGAGCACGTGCAACAGAGCTTACCGAGGAGCATTCTTTAGCACGACGAAGGCGTACGACAAGGCACCGCGTTAACGGTTATTCGCCAGTGCTGTGCGCAGCTACGCTCAGAAAAAGAGTTCACAATGCTTGTTTTCGACGCACGTACGTGAGCGCAGTGAAGTTCCAACAGGAACACCACGTAAACGCAAGAGAAAACACACAAAGCCTCAGCTTCCGAGCCTCCGACCGCGCCGGCCTGCCGGGAGCATTTCACCGATGCTTGGCGCCCCTAGCGGCCGAAATGGCAAGCAGCCGCATCACACTCTCCCCTTTGTCTGCTCCGCGACTCGGCAGGCCGCTCCTAAGGGAGGAGATCAAGCGGCCGTGGTAGTACCGTGCGCAGCTGACGGCAGCGGCCGTTTACACTGCGCCAGGCGTACAGGTCGGCCGGAGCCGTGTGCGCGTGCGGTCGGGGCGACTCGAGTCCGCCGGCTGTGTCGAGTGGAACCGGTGCCGCTCAGCGCGGCGCCGATGACATAAGCCAGCGCCTCCTCTATACTTCATAAGCGCGTTCGCGTTGCTTGCGGCTCTTCTAAAGCGGTGTACCGAGGCTTCTGCATGCTTTTATATCTCAATTTCGCGTCCTGCTCTGATTGAAACACGTTTTGCCGCATTTTTTCTGGCGATGGATCCTCCAGCATCAGTCGAGAGGAGAATCGTGGTTTAACTTTGCCGTCAGTGTGCGACTGTGGAGCGCGCCGTGTCAGGCCGTTTCGAATGTCTGCCGGGAGTAATGGCGCGTCGCAATCCTGCTACCTTTGTGGGGACACTGTCATTCAAATGAAACCGAATACAAAGTGCCCCTGTCATTTGTGAAACTGGTTTTCGCTGCAGCAGAACTGCAATCATTTTGCCACTATGCCTTAATTTTTATCTTTAGTTAGTTTCATACAAATGTGACAGTGGAGGGATATCTGATGCATGCAGGAAGGGCCACTGCTGCAGTTAATCCACAGCGAGAGTTATGAAAAGCACACCTGGTAAAAGCGTTCCCACTAAGGGGGTTGGGGGGATGGAGGGGGGGTGATAAAAATAATAAAAAAAAAGGTTCTGATTAGCACTGTCACCTTGTCAAGGTTTAGAGAAGCAGTGAAATGCTTTGTCAGGCTGCATGCGGCTGACAGCAGGGCAGGGCCCTTGACAGGTGCACTCCGTGAAGGCGTCTGACAGAAAATTTTACTTTTGCCAGTTCTGTAATTCTGACATGAAAGTTGGGAACACTCTCTTCCAGTTAACTGTACTGTGTCACTTTTGCTGCCGTCATATAAAAACATTTTTTGGCATTTTTGTTTTTGGCAGTAAAAGAGTAGTGTCGCTGTTTTGCACCGGGGAGAGGAGATGTGGAGATATAGAGATATATCCGCAACACTAAACTAGGTGTTCCCACCTTCCATTGTTCACAAGTGCACATTAATGCCTCCATTCTTTTATGTGCCTAAATACTGACCCGGTTTTCAGAAAAGCTATGTGAAACAGTGAGTATATGCTTCTTTATTCCTGGAGATGCAGTTATGTCCTTTTGAAGATTTTATGACAGCAGATGCAACAACAGACACCCCCTTTTACATTGCCTGCATGTGTTTGGAGTGAATGGGGAAGTTCGTCGCCTTGGGAACTTGCTCAACAAACACATGTTGTTGTTTGAAGGTTGCAGTGGTTTATATAACCTTTAGCCTTTCCCTGCGTCTCAGTGCTCATGCTTTGCTGTCTTTTTCGATGCAGGCAAAGAGGAGATGAGTCCCAGCAGCGGGGGTGGCGGCCTGAATGGTTACTTTGTGGACAGCTTCGGGGACCCAAAGAAGAAGAAGGGCCCTGCACCACGGCAGCAGGAGGAACTGTGCCTGGTCTGTGGTGACCGGGCATCGGGCTACCACTACAATGCACTCACATGCGAGGGTTGCAAGGGTTTCTTCAGGCGCAGCATCACAAAGAATGCGGTCTACCAGTGCAAGTACGGCAATAACTGCGACATCGACATGTACATGCGGCGCAAGTGCCAGGAGTGCCGTCTCAAGAAGTGCCTCAGCGTTGGAATGCGGCCGGAATGTGAGTGGCCACGGTGGCCTTGTTTTCTCCTCTCTAGTGGCCTGAGTTTTGCGGGCTAGATAAGTGGCACAGGACCACAAATGCATTAAAGTGTTTAGTGAGCTGCCCAGTGAGTTGGCCACAACACTTTACTGAACCAGCCTGTGGTGTGATCCCTGGCACTGAATGGCAATGGTGCTGTCAGATTTAGCTTGAACACTCTTTGGCTGCTTTTAAAAGCTTTCTTCAAGATGTACAGGTTGTAGAAGGGAAGAATCACCAGGTTTAAGAAAAGGGCAAATCGACTTTGGTGCTGTAACACTCAAGCTATGTAATCTGTAAAGAGGCAAATGCACAGAGCACCTTTGTGGTTTATGGGGGTTTTAACGTCCCAAAGCGACTGAGGCTATGAGAGACGCCGTAGTGGAGGGCTCTGGAAATTTCGACTACCTGGGGTTCTTTAATGTGCACTGACATCGCACAGTACACGGGCCTCTAGAATTTCTCCTCCAAAGAAATTCTAGCCGCCGCGGCCGGGATCGAACCCACGTCTTTTGGGTCAGCAGCCGAGCACCATAACCGCTGAGCCACCGCGGCGGCCAGCACCTTTGTGTTCAGTGTTCCAGCCGCTATGCTTTTAATGGCTTGGGGCTGTCAAGTTACCAAGATGAATTGCTTTGGTTCTCGTGAAATAAGTGATGTATTCTTTTGAGCGTCATTTGTCAAATGACTTATCGGAAGCCCGCAGTATCTGTAACAGCTGTAAAGCACATGCTTAAGTTTAAGATACATGCCTGTGTTTGTATGATATAGTGACATAAGTAAATGTCAAGGGTTTTGAACTTTTTCTCAGAACTTCTGATCTTATTAATGTTGGTGAAAGCATTGCATAATTACAATTTCTGATCTAAGTATGCATTATGGCCTTGAAGTTTTCTCACCAGTTTCTTTGGAAGTTTCTTGCACAGAATGCGAATATTACTGCTAAGTGGATTCCCAATAAGCTGCTTAAATACCTCTGTCAGTTCTCTAGAGTTGCTGTTGCGTACAGCTGTTCTTGCTGGCTTTGGCCACTCGAGCTCCATAAGTGAGTTTTTGAACAATTATAATGTCATAATTGTGCTGTAAGACATAATGAGATTGCACAGCAAGCATGTCCACAGTTGTTGCAAAGCACTGCATGCAAAAAAAGGGAATTAATATGTGAAGGATATCGGGACTGCTTAATCACTGGCAGTAATTTATCAGTACTTGTTATGTTCATTTTCTAGTGGTAGGTAGAGCCAACGCCCTAATGGCTTGAGTCTGGGCTAACAGTGCTGTGCTGGTCACAGGTGTGGTGCCAGAGTACCAGTGTGCCATCAAGCGGGAGTCTAAGAAGCACCAGAAGGACCGGCCAAACAGCACGACGCGGGAGAGTCCCTCGGCGCTGATGGCGCCATCTTCGGTGGGTGGTGTGAGCCCCACCAGCCAGCCCCTGGGTGGCGGCGGCAGCTCCCTGGGCAGCAGCAATCACGAGGAGGACAAGAAGCCACTGGTGCTCAGCCCAGGAGTCAAGCCCCTCTCTTCATCTCAGGAGGACCTCATCAACAAGCTAGTCTACTACCAGCAGGAGTTTGAGTCCCCTTCTGAGGAGGACATGAAGAAAACTACGGTCAGTAGTGGACTGATCTTTACTGTACTTCGTTTCATACATCATGTGAAACGCTGTGGAAGGTTTGCAAGTAGTCTGCATGAAAAAATAAAGAGATGCCTGTCACTCTGTGCTTGTTCTGTGGCCGAGCGGTGTAAGGCTTGACTCTGGAGAAGACAGCGTACCCAGGGTGTCGTGTATGGGTTCGAATCCACCTTGCAACAGGTTTTTATTGCGGTTTTAGTGCGAAAGCACTACTTAACACAGTCCCAACTGAGAATCTTGTGTGAAGCCTCAAAGTAACTTGGGTAAGCTCGGATTAGTTCAGAGGAAGATTGCGTAAGCTACAGCCAATAGGACGAAGCTCGGGTAAGAGAGAGAGAGAGAGAGAATCATGTGCATGAGAGAGCTGGAGATTTGTTTCAGGTCAAATGTGCTGAA
This sequence comes from Amblyomma mixtum, assembly GCF_055824585.1. Classification (NCBI taxonomy): domain Eukaryota; kingdom Metazoa; phylum Arthropoda; class Arachnida; order Ixodida; family Ixodidae; genus Amblyomma; species Amblyomma mixtum. The sequence continues at coordinate 47,463,302 of NC_143016.1, read as the reverse complement.
CGCGATCTCCTCAAAACTGCTGGGAGCACGGTTGCGGGGATAGCGATAACGTCATGTGAACAAAAACGATAGGTGCAAGAAGGCAGTTCAGATATTTTGAGTGTTTCGTCAGCAATAAGAGCATGTTTTATCATGCTCATGATAAACGTGTAATAAGTCTGAAGACAGCATTTGTTATTTTTTGTTGACCACAAGGGATGCATTTCCTCTTGGTTGCGAATGTAGGCGGTGCTAACAAGAGTGCTAGCCTTGACAGCGTTGCACCTGATGTATGATATGGAATATAGAAGCAAAGCACAGTGAGCAACTTCATTGATGTCCTTTTGAGGGAGGGCTAAGATCGACCTTGCATGCAGTGAAAATATGCTTACCAAAAACGGCGAGGAGCATCAGTACTTCAAGACAGAGAAAGAACTTTGGTGCTTTCATGGGACCATATTGGTTTTGGCTGAATGTTCATTCTGGTTATGCATTCTGTTACCGGGGTTGCTTTTGTGCTTGCTTGTGTGGGCCGTTTTGGTTTGGTCTGTAGGCGCTGGAAAACTCTGTGCTGTTATTTCAGAAATTTATTGCTGAAAATGGCTGTACTAAATAAATGTGGGGGAGCAGGAAAAATAAGCCCATTTGCTGGAGAACTGAAAAGATTGTTCGCACAACTGTATACTGGCCAGTGCAGCCATAAATGCCCTGGCTGTTATTTCACCTTGACTGAAACGGAAACAGTCTGTAGGCAGACATGTTTGTTCGATATGAAAGTGTGTGCACAAGTGGGTTGCTAGCTTGAACGTAACTTTTTTTTTCTGCATTTGATGTTGACTGGTTGCCTTCATTATGTGTATGTGTGCAGCCCTTCCCCCTGGGAGACAGTGAGGAAGACAACCAGCGGCGATTCCAGCACATTACTGAGATCACCATCCTGACAGTGCAGCTCATTGTGGAGTTCTCCAAGCGGGTCCCTGGCTTTGACACGCTGGCACGAGAAGATCAGATTACTTTGCTGAAGGTTGGTACGCTTTCGTGGTTATTCTTGAGTTTACCCATCCTGAGGTCATACTTTCTGTCTTTTACGTGGATCAAATTTCTTAGAGCTACTGGCTTATTTTGGCGCCTTGCAGTGGTGGGAGGCTCCAAGAAATAGGCAACGCAGCTTTTTAGTAAGTTACTTCGAAGAATGCAGCTAAATGTTTGAGATAAATCTTTTCAACTCTGGTTGCTTTGCGTTTGCACTCAAATAAGCTTGCATGATAACTCCATCCATGCTATGTATAGCAGAAACAACAATTTTCAGATAGTACTTATTGGCATACGTAATGCAAGGGTGAATAATTGGGTTGCAAGGGGCTTGTGAGCAGTCAGTTCTATTGCAGTATGGTGTAAGAAAAAAAAATAAAAAAAAAAATTTCAGGCTGTATAGTAATGCTCACAGTTGCAACAAGAGGGAGGGAGAGGAATGAAGCCATTTTAGTAATAGAGATGGGGGAAAGCAAATTTTGTCCCATATTTGCTCCTGCTTCCCGAAGACATGAAACTGTGAGCCCTTCATTATGGAGAGGCTTCTCCATGCTTTATGACTGTTGTATATGTGTATGGCTGGTGCATCAATGCCACTCTGATAGCTTACAGTATCATAGTGGAGTGGTTTTACTCTTAACAAGAGTTGCGAACACTGCATCAGTGTGGTGGTATGGTGACGCTTGTGCTACAGAGGCATTATATTGCCCTCGTCTCTGCTGCTGTCTTGCAGGCGTGCTCCAGTGAAGTGATGATGCTGAGAGGTGCCCGGAAATATGATGTGAAGACAGATTCTATAGTGTTTGCCAATAACCAGCCGTACACAAGGGACAACTACCGGAGTGCCAGTGTGGGGGACTCTGCTGATGCCCTGTTCCGCTTCTGCCGCAAGATGTGTCAGCTGCGAGTAGACAACGCTGAATACGCACTCCTGACGGCCATTGTAATTTTCTCTGGTGAGCTGTACTGCTTATTTGTGTGTGGCTGCTTGCTCTGCGTTGGTATGACAGTGAAGAGCCCACACCCAGAAGATGAATTGTGTGGAGCACTGAGCATACAACTGGGCTGTGTCAGCAAGAAATATGTGCAATAACGCACTGTTGCTCTGCGTCATGTGTCTTCTTTCCTGCTGCTGCCGGTCAGTTGTCTGCTGAATGCTTCCTTCACATGAGCAGTTAATTAGGATAAAATTTACAGATTCCCAACTGAAAGCAATGGCAAGCTGTTGTAGATTGTGAACATAGTTGTGCTTCAGTTTTATGACATAGAACCTGTACTGATTGAAGGTTGTTCGACTTGCATTGACATGCATTGGGCTATACTACTCAGCAGTAGTTGAAAAGCAAAGTAGCAAAAAGCATTTGCCATTGGTATAACCAGTGCAACTGGCTTGTTAGTATGCACCGGCAGTTTATAGGGATGTGGATCTCTGCCTAATAGTGTCACCATTGCTTGCCATTGTTTCAATGCTATGTAGCAAAGTGTGTTCATGCTTGGTGGTAACACTGCTACAAACATTTGAAGCAGATTTGTTGCTTTTATGGGACTCCACTTGACACTGAAGTGGTCGTGGGCATAACGATCACTTTCAGTGGATTCAACAGTATGCTCTCTCATTCTGTTCTGTTTAAAGTAAAATAACTTAGAAGAAAGTGAGTTTGTAGTGAGACAACATTGCTAGGGGTTGCATGCTTCTCAGGTGAAAATCATACATGGTCTAACTGGTTTAAAAAATATTTCCCAGTTTCCAGTTGAAATCGGTCCAGTTGAATTCCATTTGGAGTCAGCTGGGAACCAGCTGTAATAAACTGGGGATTGTTCTTAAACCAGTTTGGCCAATTTGGATCTTAACCTAGGAGGACTACTTTGATGGGAATTTGTTTTATACAGCCTGACACTGATCAGAACATTACTCCATGTTTGTTTGCTGAGTGTTTCTGTGGCGAGTTGTTGGAAGAGGTCGTGTTGACTGGTTGACGCCCACTGCAGAACGGCCATCGCTGGTGGACCCACACAAGGTGGAGCGCATCCAGGAGTACTACATTGAGACCCTGCGCATGTACTCCGAGAACCACCGGCCCCCGGGCAAGAACTACTTTGCCCGGCTGCTGTCCATCTTGACCGAGCTGCGCACCTTGGGCAACATGAACGCCGAAATGTGCTTCTCGCTCAAGGTGCAGAACAAGAAGCTGCCACCGTTCCTGGCCGAGATTTGGGACATCCAAGAGTAGTAGAGGAGCTGGGCTCTGCTGTGGACTTACTGCCTGCAAGTGGCCCCCTTTTCTGGCACTGCCACGATGTATAGGCGTCGTATGTCTCATTGCCAATGCTATCGTTGGGATGCTTTGCTGCCACCCTGCTTCCCACACTGTCAGCCATGCCCGCTGCTCTCCTCTGTGGAGGCTGTGCATGAAGCAGGCCACCAGCTGGGCGGGGTACTCGGTAGTCACTTGCACAAGGCCTCAGTGGTAGCGGCCCGGTGGGGAAAATGCGCCTTCACTTCACCACTGATTGTGTCTGTGCTGTAGAAGCTACCTCACACTTTTTAAAAAGCATCGGATTGCTTTATTATGTAAACCTTCTTTTTTTGTTCTGTGAATGCAGATTGATCTCCCCTGCTTTCATGTGACAGAGCATTAATCGTGGCACAGTCGTCGTCTTAGTGAGAACGAATGCTTTTTATACAGCTCTACATTTTTCTTCTTGTTATTGACAAACATTTTTGTTGGCATTTGAGGTCGTGCATGAAGACTATTTTATCCTTTCGGACTGTTGAGTTTTTATAGGTCGACGTAGTTCAAAATTTCTTGACGCTTATTTTGGCTAGTGCTTTTCTGTGGCCTCTTAAACTGATTGTGCAGTCTGCGGCTGGGGCGCCAGTGAGATCACACGGAGGCTCACAAATACCACACCAACAGACCAGTGGCTCCCTGTAAGTGACGGGCCAGAGAATGGCGCAGCATGGCTGACAGGGTGGGCAGTGTGATTGATGCCTGGCCGTGTGCTCGACTACAGGGGACTCATCGGGTGGTTGTGGCTTCAGCCCGGACTTGGCACACTGCAAGGGCATCGTGCAGACTGCAGAGCCTGATAGTGTAGTAAGCTGGGAATGCGATCCCGTGGTCTGACCAGCTGTTTTTCTTCTTCCCCCTTTTTTTTTATTCCAGGCTTTGCTCTTTAGTGTATGTTTTTGTTGCAGTGACTAACAGCTCCAGAAGGGCATTCTTGAGTGTTGCGGGAAGACGAGTGGTGGCACAGGAAATGGCAAACAAGAGAGGTGGCACCTGTGGTGTGTGGTCTCTCACACTGTTTCTGACAGGCTTAGTGACATGTGACGAAAGCTATTGTCTGAGAACTGCAGTGTGTGTATACGGTCCGTGGAATAGCAAAGAAGGACTGTTGTGGAGAGCGCGAGTGGTGCGCACTGCCTCCCCGTGTGCTTGCCTGTCTGGCTGCATGGTTGCGTTTGATAGTGTAGTATCACCACTACCTATTGTTGAACCCACAGTCAAGTGCCTTAACATAGTTTGAGAAAGGTTTGTCCCGCTCCTCTTTGGGTTATGTAAGTCGTAGCTTGCACAGTCGGGGACCGTGTGAGAGGGCCACGGCCACGGGTGTCCCACACCCACGTCGGTGGCACCTGTTTTTGCCCTTTCCTTCGCCGCCTCTTCCCGCCTCTGGGCAGATGACAGTGGCAGCGCCACGATGGCCAGGGCAGCTGTGGTCTCTTGCAGTGGCAGGGATGCCTCCCTCTCTGCGGTTGCACATGAGAGGTGGCTGTGAGTGAGATAAACGCACAAACTTCGACAATTGTACAAATATCTCCCTTCCATATGGCAAGGGCATTGTTCTTTTCTTTATTTGCCTGGTTTGCGTTTTTTTTTTAAAGGGTGTTTTCGTTTCTCTATGTTATGTTGGGTGCATGTACATAGCGATGTAACGCTAGGCACGGTCGACTGAGATGGGGATGGCATCTTGGAGTGCTCGCTTGGTACCGGTGATGTGTGAAGGGGTGTGGAGCACCCTAGCAGAAGGAAAAGATGCCAGCAGCGAGAGGAGGAGGACTGAGCAGCCCACCACCAGACCGCCTCGCCTTTACCTTCTTCTTTTTTTTTTTTTGCTACAGAGCGGTTTACGATCTCAGTGTTTCACAAAACCACCTGGCAGGTAACAGCAAAGCAAACAAAAATGGACAAAAAGAAAGGACTCCAAATGCATTAACCATGACTGCTTCAACTTGGACGTTGCCGGCAACGAAACCAGTGGACCTACGGCAAACATCGAGCGTCAACCTTGTGTGTACATCTGTGCTTGTCTGTGCTTGTAGTGTGTGGTTGTTGGGCGCGCACAGACTATAATGTGGAAAAGGAGAGAATACCCACGAGGGACTTGTGGCAGTGAGTTTGTCCTGGGCCCCTGCCTTCACTTCCGAATCTCAGTGGATGTTAGACAAGCCGATATTTCAAGAAAGAAGAAAAGCCTGGGCACATAGACACACACGTGAAAGGGAAATTATGGCGAAGAATCAGTGGCACAAGTGAGACACAATATATTTGCGGGCGGTGCTGCTTGATTCCTTCTTTTTTTACTATTTGAGTGCCTTTTGTTATTTTTTATTGTCATGATCAGATGAGACTAACCAGGTGCAGTGTGAAGGCATGTTCATCTTGGAAATGTTAGAATGTTTGGTTACTTGAACTTGCTTTTACTTTCCTTCCCTTCTGTTGTTTGTCCTTCTCACTGGGTGCAGAGCAAATTGCATTTCTCACATTGTGTGTCATTGCTTGGGTGCTTGTGCGTGGATGAGTGTCACTTACTGAGGCATGAGCTGTGCGGCGAGCCAACCACCTGGTTTGGTTGCACACGGGCGCCCACCTGGGGGTGAGTGCATCGCCATGGGTGCAAAGGGGAACTGAGGGAAGCGGCAATCCCAAATCATCCCATTGGATCACACCCGCAAGCATGCGCCTCGACACTCCCCTTGCTATGCTTTGCGGGGATTAGTTACAACATTTTTCCTGTCTGCTACAGACCCGTGTACCTGATTGTCGTACGAGCATCACGATCTCTGCACTGATCATTGGAGCTGTTCTGCACTGTCTTTGTCGCTTCCCTGTGTTTCCCCTTTGCGGCACTTGTGGGGTGCATAGCCGCTGCTGCGCACTGGACCGAGTGGCAGGGGTTTGGGTAGCAGCAGTTTGTGTTGCTGTCTAGCAGGGTCCCGCTCTCAATGGGATATTTATTGCCGCCAAGTGGTACACTGCTGGAAGCTTCTTTTCTGCGGGCACACAGGGGTAGATACCAGAGTTGTGTTTTTAGGGCTCCCCTGGATAATGTGTGGAAGCGCCTTTATAGAAACAAAAACTTGGTATCCATAAGTATATTGATGTATCATAGATGATATATGTCGCTAACCATGGATGCCTCATTTCATTAGTGAGCCAAGAATGGTCTGCTGTGGGACACTGCTGGTTCCGAAGTACTCAGTCCCCTTTCGCGTTGCAAGGTACCTCCCCCCTTGCTTCTCCTTCAGTGGTCTTTAGGCAGGCGCACACGCACACACACACCTTAGCTTTATTTTTTTCTGGCAACATACCGCTCTATTGTGTGAATGAATTGAATAGAGTGTTTCGCAAGATGAAAGAAATGTGAGTATGCCCTGCCAGCTTTTGCCCTCCGCATTTAAATGAATTGCTTGTGCAGTGATTGGTACCCAAACAAAATTTCATGTTTTGTCAGGCGATTTTTGCGGCCTCGGCACAGCAAATGTTATCTTGCAGAAGAGCTGGTTTGGCAAGCTTGCTAGCAGCGCCAACTTGCATTTCTTTGCTGTGGAAGAGCTGTTATAGAAGGACGAAAGTATTTGTGGAAAAGGAAAACAGTAGGCCACCTTTGCGATGCACGGCCAGAAGATGTTGCTAGGTTAGACTGTGCGGCACTGTGTGGGAAAAGGGGCAGTGAAATTCTGTGCCTTGACCAAATATAGACGGCCTTTATTTTTCTGCTGAGACCCATGGTGCTAAGGCTGAGATGGAAATGTCACACCGTTAAAAACGAACGGGTATCCTCAAGCTCAAGTTAAAAGAAAAGAAAGGATGGTGAAACGGAAGGTACGTCCTCTTGGTTGGCTGCTTTTTGCAAAGCAGGGATCCTCTCGCTACCAACCTAGCTTGGGTTTCCGTCCAGTAATTGTAGCTCTTTTTCTCTTGTCTGCCATTCAGAGCTGCCAGCGTCGTTGCCACTGCCACATTAACTAAAACACAGCCATTCCCACTCCCAGTTCCCGATTGCCTCGTGTACCCTTTGAGGTGTCTTACTGGCTGCTGACCCCTCGCCAAATGAAAGCTGTGAAAGATGGCAAGCCAGTGGCAGGAAGGAGCTGCTCTCCGATCTTCGTGGTTCCCTGGACATGGCAGTAACAGGAGGCATACTGTGCAGCACTCAGGCTGTTGGCAGCTGTTAAGTGTGACACGTTTCCGATGCACTTTGGCAGTATCATAAATGCACTGGCAGGAATCTTTAGTCTGCATGCAACTCGATCACTAGCTACAAATGGTGTGGCACAAACGAACAAAATAATGCCACTATGACAAGAGGTCAACTGTCAAAAGCAAGGTTCAGCGCGGTTCAGCCGAAGCAGATATGGTGCACTTTCCACATTAGTGGTACTAGCAAGATAATGATCATTACAGGTTACATCACCAGGAAATTCGTTGTTGAGTGAGCAAAATAAAGATGCTCTGGCACCAGCCATTCTAAATACTTATGCAAGGGTATGTGTACCCTTTGTGTCAGCGCCAGTTGGCACCCTCTTACAGACTTCAACCCTTGTGCTTTTAAACGGTCGTTCTGCTGTAAACTTGCTAGTGGCGTTTGACTTATGCCTAAAGTCAGAAGCAAGAACACCTACGCTTGGTGTTTAGACCAGACTAATATCAGCAGCAACATTTGGAGCATTGACTATGTGACAATGCAAGTGCCTGGAGACAAAAACAAACAAGAAAAGTAGAGTGATTGTCTATTTAAAGAAGTCGGAGAAAAATTATGAGATCTGCTAATATTTTTACCTAGACATATTTTGGAGATCACCAAGGCCCAGTGTGTCTAACTGCTCAGGATGGTCGCGGTTGAAGATAGGGCTTGCATGCATGCTTGCTTCCTTCTGCTTCCGGCTAGACAATCGAGCTCCCATGCAGAAAAAAAAAAGATGACTTAGGAACCAGCAGTGCCCCCGCAGGCACCCGTATTCCCTTTCCCCTCCGCGTTCCTGGTGTGCAAAATGACTCGTGGCTTTTGTAGCTTTTGCCAGCCGAGGCAGCCGCACTGCCTCCTTTTTCCCCGAACTTGCGGGATACCAACTCTTGGGACAAGCTGGGCTCTTGTGATGTGTTTCCCGTGCGGAGGGACGAGACCACTCCCTGCAGTGTGAACTCTCGGTACCTCCATCCTTGGGATGCTGTCGACGTGCTGTTAGGACTCGCGTGTCCCTAGTTGTCTTGTGTCCTTGAGTGTTGCGGAACTGTCTTTGGTTCATGTTGGCCCCTTTGAGTGAGCTGTGATTTCCTTGTTTGTTGTTTGTTTGCCCCATCCCTGGATCGCACGCTCCTCTGGCTGTCCTCCTGTATGTAGCTCTCCTGGTTGTGTTACCGGGACGACGTACTGCCTGTTTTTCTGTCTGTCAGCTTCTATGCCCTCTGGCGCCTATCGAGTAGCGTGCGTCTGTTGACCCCTAATTTATTTCGCGCGGCTTATTTTTTCTCCTCTCTCTCTCTCGCCTCGAGACTGCCTTCCACCACCTACCCCTGCATACACAAGTGTCTGATTTTACGCCCCCCTTCCTAGCAACAGGTGTCCCCGAAGCATTGCCGTCTGAGGCACAGAAGAAGCCTTCCACAGATGGGGGCGTGCAGTGAGAGCGCTGTCTATGGTAACTGAACCCAGCTGTTGGCTGGTTGCAATTGACTGCTGTGTGTCTATTCTTGAAGAAATTATTTTGAGGACACCAACCTTGGTAGCAGGAGGGGTCAAAAAAACGCAAGAGCAACTGTTGGTTATTTTTCATAGACATGCTGGAGTGAACACACAGACGCTATAATCGGGGCGTAACTAACAATGCTTGTATATAGTCAACACTGTTTATACTTATGGAGGAGAGAGAGGGCTGAATAAGTTATGTTTGTTATGGACTTTGTGCAAATTTTTTGTTTCTGGAGCTCCTTTCTTGCTGCGGAGCCAACGCGCACAAGGGGACACAAGTGGGTTGTTGTGCGCTCAGGTCTGCTACTGTTTTTTGTTGTACAGATTGTATCTTTTTTGCAATGTTCTATATTTTTAAAAATTAAAAATCCTTGGCTCGATTTATCATTACCAAAAACACTGTGTGTCTGTCTTTCCTGTCTCCTCCAAGCGAAAGCAGCGCCAGTGTTCAGCTGGGCAGCCTTGAGCTGAACAGTTTTCTTGAGGGGGCAGCCCCTTATCTGCACAGCATTGCAACAAGGCTAGGACGACACTTGCTTTGCAGCTGGGGACAGTTCTGGGAGAAATATCAGCACGGTGACATTTAAAGGCGCTCGGGAATTCCTGAAAGCAGTAATGGTGCTTTTCATTTTCTGGAAAATTGAAATGGCTGGCCAGAAGAATGCTGACATAAATGTGAGTAAAGTATGTTGGTGAAAAAGTAAAAAAAAAAAAAAGCTAAATTTCTGTTGGTCCTGGTTACACTATAGGTTGTATGCACCAAAGAAAGTTTGTGGTTTATGGGGGTTTAACGTCCCAAAGCAACTGAGGCTGAGGCTAATGAGGGATGCTGTAGTGAACAGCTCCGGAAATTTCGGCCACTTGGGGTTCTTTAACATGCACTGACATCGCACAGCACACGTGCCTCTAGAAATTCACCTCCATCGAAATTCGACCGCCGCAGCCAGAATCGAACCCGCATCTGAATGTCCAAGAGGGTCGACCGCCTTAGAGTTTTGTTCTGCACCATGCAATATGGTTTGTTTTGCATTGCCAGCACTCCAAATCTCATGAGGCTGAGCGGAATTACTACCTCTCCCTTTCAAAACATTAGCGTTTTAGGGGCGACACAAGAGTCACGAAGTGCAGCCCTTCAACACACCCTGTCACCTGTACAGCATATCCCCAAGTGTAAGTTTTTGGCATTTGTGTGCACTGCAAGAGTCCCAAATGTAACCACGTTTGTGTTAAGCATGTATTCATTACATAAGTAGGCCCATGTTATGTGGACTTGATGTATCACTCTTGTGGAAGTGGAAACAAAGAAGTTACAAGATGCTGGTGTTTAGCACCATGTTAAGAGACAGCGAATAGCTTGACAGACTCTGTTTGCCTGCTTAAAGTTGTATTTTTCATAATCATAAAATATAAAGCAACATTAGCGACTTTATTCGATAGCCACCTCTATAGAGAGCTGTTACATGAATTGAGATTAAAAAAACTATATTAGTGAGCAGGGTTGCCAGGTCCTAAACTTAAAAAAGAGCCTAAAAAGTTGCAAAAATAGCCAAAAAGGAGACTACGTGTCGCTGTTGAAGTGTCAAAAGTAGCGAAAAGAGCACCAAAGTTGTAGAAAAGTGGTACTAGAAGCATAAAAGTCGCAAGAAATTTATAATTGTGATGTTTATTGACACGTATTTTCGTTGAACATATAAGAAAGACCACAGTGAGCACATGCGCATCTACGACTGCAGGAAAGGAAATAAAATTTTTTTTCCCTTCCCCTTTTCCTTTTTTTCCCAATGATGACAGCAGAAGTAGCCTATCTGTGTATTTGTCTGAAAAGTTAGCGCTGTTTAAACTGGAAGAAAAGAAAATGCATCACCAACTAGCCCCGCAACGTGTTTTACTAATCATGGGATAGGAGCATGAAAATGCACAAGGAATTTCTGAAGGGAGTGAAAGTGTGGGAAAAGTAACCAGAAGATTGGTTTGGTTTATGGGGTTTAACGTCCCAAAGCGACTAAGGCTATGAGAGACGCCGTAGTGGAGGGCTCCGGAAATTCCGACCACCTGGGGTTCTTTAACGTGCACTGACATCACACAGTACACGGGCCTCTGGAATTTCTCCTCCAAAGAAATTCAAGTAACCAGAAGAGTTTTTCTTCTCTGCAGAGGAGAAACCTAAGCCACTGCCATAACAATCTGAATTTTCATATAAATTTGGCATGCGTGGCATTGTTTTTTGCATGAAATTTCTTCACTGCTGAAACAACGGCATGATTTGATGTGCCATTTCTTTTTCCGCTTTTCTCCTGCGGTTTTTTTTTTCAACTTTCTATTGCAAAAACAGACTGATCGCCACGTGCAGTTCAATACATACCGTATTTACTCGCGTAATCCTCGCACTTTTTTTCCCTGAAAATCAACGTGAAGTTTGGGGGTGCGATAATTATGTGGGGAAAATTTTCAAGCAAATGTTTCGGAGTGTTAAATGAAAAGATGAATGGGTGCGAGATCGGGATTGTCAGGTCCGCTATTGTAAATATAACGAAAACATTACTTTCAAGCGGAACTTACCTTCGTTATGAAAGTACAAAGGTGAACATAAGCTCAAGCTGCTAAAGCACTTTATCTGCCGCGCGCAACCTCCCATCACTACTCGCGTTGCGTACGTCTATCAGGCAATTCTACTCTTGATCAGAGTCCGTGTCGACACTGGAATCGTTGGCTTCTGCGGCATCGGTTTCTTCATCTTCCGATGCTTCTTCGTCGTCCCACACCAGGTGGTCCTCAGTCGCATCCAAGGCGTTGGAAATTCCTGTTTTCTTGAAGCTTCTGGCCACCATGTCTACATCAATCATCCCCCATGCCTCTGATACCCAGCTGCACAGCAGCTCCAAGGACGGTCTTTTGATCTTGCCGCCCGGCGTCAGAGCATGCTGGCCTTCGGCCATCCATTCTGCGTACAGCCTCTGGACGTTATCTTTAAATGGCTTGTTCAAAGATATGTCAAGAGGCTGTAGCATTGATGTGAGCGGCAGTAATTTTGGGGGTGCGATGATTATGCGGGGAAAAGAGTTTTCGCAATTTTTGATAGCCAATGTGGGGGGTGCGAGCATTACGCGAGTGCGAGCATTATGCGAGTAAATACGGTATGTATTGGAGGCATAGAAAGCACAGCCTTGGGCCAAAATTTTTCAGGTCGCATGGGTTGCTTTTCAGCCGTATACTGGGACACTTACATGGCTCCCCTGTAGCTCTATATTGCTGTACGATACGAAGATCCTTCATCATCGTGTTTTGAAACTTTTTGGTCTGCCCAGTTCCCCACTAACCGGCTAAAGAGAAGCCATGTACCCTGAAAAATCTTTACCAGGATTGTAACTCCCAACATCATACAAGTGGCTGTCGGGCTGCCACGTGCGGCCGATCAAAGAGTTTTGGACCAGTAGTCAACTGAGGACACAAGGTACATCAGCTAAGTAGCAAGTCACTTCCCTATTTACCTGAGGCGCATTCAATGAATGAAGATGGGACATTTCTTATTGCTGGTTCTAAGGAAGATACATAACAGCATTGCATAGCAGAGTTTTGGAGTCTCGGCTGGGAGAACAAGTCCGGCGAGTATTAGGTGAACACAGGAGCGAGAAGTATTTTAAGTCTAGGACATGATTACAGGTAAATTTTCAAGAAAATGGCAGGCACCATATAAATAGTGTTCACGTGTGGCATTCTAACGCGCTCAAGCAAAGATGCACTCGGACCATTAAAGGGGCTGCGGAACACTGCTTGAAGGGATGCCGGCTATACTTCAGGTGGATTCTTTATGTCACGCAGATGCTGACTCAAAAAGAATTACAGGAATCGGTGCACAGGAACGGGAATTATTCAATGAAGAAATTTCAAAATACAAGCAAACAAAATGCTACCCTCAACTTGGTTTTGTGGGGGCTTCCCATTCTTATTTCGCTCTCCCAATGACGACACTGGGAGAGGACCAATCAAAACAGCCTATCTGAGCACGTCCCGGAAGTTTGTACATCATGGTTGCCTGTTCGCTGTAGCTCATTCTTGCCAAGGCTGACAGCGTCATTTCCATGGTTACAATAACCACGTGGACGTCGATGGCGCAGGTGGCAATAGTAATCAACGGCCTTCCCTGAATATCGGACCGAAACAATTTTATTGTACACACCAAACAATTCAGCATTGCTTTTATATTGTGGTTAACGATAGGATACACTGGCAAAGCCCGGATTTTCCTAATAATACTATAAGAACAACCTGGATTGGGAAGAAATATATCATCAACACATGGGTGCTAGCCTACCGCCGCCATCCTCAGACATTGGGTGCCCCCCCCCCCCCTCCCTTCCTGGAAAAAGTTCTCCGGATGCCCTTGAGCCTGACTAAGCCCACTGCAGGGCAAAGGCCTCTCCCATGTCTCTCCAATTAACCCTGTCCTTTGCCAGTTGTGGCCACCATATCCCCGCAAACTTCTTAATCTCATGCGCCCAACTAATTCTCTGCCGCCCCCTGCTACGCTTGTCTTCTCTTGGAATCCACTCCGTTAGCCTCAAGGATCAGCGGTTATCTTGCCTTCGCATTACATGCCTAGCCGAAGCCCATTTCTTCCTCTTGATTTCCCACTCCGCCTGCTTCCAATCTCGCTTCCGATCTCTTAACGTTACACCTATAATTTTTCTTTCCATAGCTCGCTGCGTTGTCCTTAACTTAAGCTGAACCCTCTTTGTTAGCCTCCACGTTTCTGCCCCATAGGTGAGTACTGGTATTGGCAATATTGGTAAACTGCCATTCATGAACTGAGAGAACCTGCCATATGCGCTCCACCCCATTCTTATCCTTCTAGTTATTTCCCTCTCATGATCCGGATCAGCGGTGACTACCTGCCCTAAGTAGTCATATTCCCTTACTACTTCCAGCCCCTTGCTATCAATTGCGGACTGCTGTTCCCTTGCTAGACTGTTGAACATTACTTTGGTTTTCTGCATGTTAATTTTTAGACGCTTTGCTTGTCTAACTCATTGATCATGCTTTGCAGTTCACGTCCCGAGTGTTAGCAAGGCAATGTCATCAGCGAATCGCAGGTTATTTAGGCATTCTCCATTAACTTTTATCCCCAACTGTTCCCAATTCAGGCCTTGGAATACCTCCTAGAAACCAGCGGTGAATAGCAATGGCGAGAACGTGTCTCCCTGCCTGACACCCTTCCTAATTTGGAATTTTACAGCGGACTCACACCTCTACACTGATTCCGCGATGCCTGCAAGACAGCTGAGGTTTCCATTGAGTCAAATGCTTTCTCGTAATCAATGAAGGCTACGTATAGTGGTCGGTTTTATTCAGCACATTTCTCTATCGCCTGACTGATAGTGTGAATATGGTCTATTGTCGAGTATCCTTTACGAAAGCCTGCCTGATCATTTGGTTGATTGAAGTCTAAGGTTGTCCTGACTCTATTGGTGATTACCTTAGTAAATACCTTGTAGGTAACGGACAATAAGCTGATCGGTCTGCAATTTTTAAAGTCCCTGATGACTCCTTTCTTATGAATTAAGGTAATGTTAGCATTGTTCCAAGCTTCTGGTACGCTCGAGGTCACAAGGCACGACGTATACAGGGTGGCTGGTTTTTCTAGCACAATCTCCCTTCCGTCCTTCAACAAATCTGCTGTTACCTGACCCTCACCAGTTGCTTTCCCCTTTCCATTGCTCCTAAGACTTTCTTTACTTCCTCTTTTGTTACTGGCGGGATGTCTCATTGCTGTGCGATACTCTCTCTTTTATTAACGTTCTGATTGCATTGGCTACTGTATAGATTTGTGTAGAACTCTTCGGCTATTTGAATTGTCTTATCCATATTGCTAATGACATTGCCCTCTTTGTCTTTTAACGCATACATCTGGTTTCTACGTATGCCCAATTTCCTCCTCACCGCTTTTAGGCTACCTCAGTTCTTTAGAGCATGCTCAATTCTCTCCATATTAAACTTCGTTATGTCAACTACCTTGCGCTTATTTATCAACTTTGATAGCTCTGCTAGTTCTATTCTGCCTGTAGAGTTCTGGCGGTCTCATGCTTTGGCGTTTCTTAATTATATCTTTCGTTTCCTGAGATAGCTTGCCGTACCTTGTTGAACCACCTACTTCTACAGCGCACTCTGCAATGATAGCTGTGTTATTATCCTTCATCGTTTCAACATTACGGTAGTCTTCTTCAGTTAAATCGGAATATCTGTTTTGCAGCGAAATCCTGAATTTCTCTACTTTCCCTTCACCGCTAACTCGTTAATGGGCTTGCACTTCACTAGCTTCCTCCTTTCCGTCTGGAAATCTAAGCTAATACGAGACCTTACCATTCTGTGGTCGCTACAACAGACCTTTCCGAGGACCTCCACATCCTCTACGATGCCAGGGTGAACGCATAGTATGAAAAGTCTATTTCATTTTTGGTCTCACCATTGGGCTTTTCCACGTCCACTTCATGTTTTCTCATTTGCGGAAGAAGGTATTCATGATCCATAAATTATTTCTATCTGCGAACTCTACTAATAACTCTCCCCTACTATTCCTAGAACCTATGCCATAGTCACCCACCGCCTGGTTTCCAGCCTGCTTTTTACCTACCTTCGCATTAAAGTCGCCCATCAGTACAGTGTACTGTGATTTTACTTTGGTCATTACCGATTCCACATCCTCATAGAAGCTTTCAACTATCTGGTCATCATGGCTTGATGTAGGCGCGTAGGCCTGCACTACCTTCAGCTTGTACCTCTTATTAAGCCTAATTACGATAGCTGCCACCCTCTCGGTAACACTATAAAACTCCTCTACGTTGCCAGCTATATCCTGATTGATGAGGAATCCCACACATAGTTTTTGTCTGTCCGTTAATCCATGATAGCATAGTATATGCCCTTTAGTACTGTATATGCTAGTACTGTAGGCATATTATTCAAGAATGCAAAGGAGAGAGAACTCGTGATTGGCACAAGTTTTAGTATTGTAACCAGATATAGCAAAATAGAGGCTGACAATAAAGGTGCACTGGTGGCACAAACTGCGAGTTTTTCGGGCTATGTGTTCCAATGGGAATGAGAGCTAAACAACTAGGCATTATTTAGGGCATCTTTATGCGATCGAAGGATATTGGTGGGACATTGAGGCACAATTTGACTTGACCCAGATTCTTGGGATTACCACCGTGTTAGTAGGCGGGAGAACATCTTTTTAATCAATCAGCTAGCAGTTGAATGCTACCACAAGTCTGAAAATTAAACATTTCAACAGAATTGCCTGTCTCGTTGGGTTTGATAACTAATAGTAAACTGCAACCCAACGTTTCAGAGCCGCCTCGGCTCCTCTTTAAGGGGTGACTGGGTGCTGTGGCTAATGTAACCCTGAGCCACAAAGTATACCAAATGCAAGCATTCAGTAGCGATGGCCCATTGATGAAATTTTTCATTTTTTTGAAGAACCTGAGGAGTAAAATTTGGCAAAAAAGGGAATTTTTAGATTATGGCGAGGTAGAGCATCCGCCTCGCATAGAAGAGGACTGGGGTTCGAATCCTAGTGCCGCACAATTCTCCACTTGGTCAAAAAAAAAAAAAAGAACTCCGCGTGTCAATAGAATTACATAACCAGGCCTCAGGCCCGAGGTGCGGCCTGATCTCAGTGGCCAGAACCGACAACGCACTTCCTCACCAGAACAGGATTTCGCCACCCTGGTGTAGTACTTGGCTGCAACTTTCTATGAATAAACCAATTAAGAGAAGAAACATATGATTACTCCTTTTTCTTAGACGTGAAAACCACCTATAAAACAACAGTTATAAGGACATGGGAAGTACATTTATTTCTCTTACACTACCAGCTGTGCAAGTGAGTGAAGAAGGGCATTCTAGTACATATCAAAGCACGGCCTCAACCGCATGCGTTCCCAGTTGCTGACCTTGGTCTTGAAGAAAAGCCACTTATCACCGAGGTGCTTGTTGAAGCCCTTTTCATACTGCTGTCTTTTGCTGTTGAACTGCAAAAAAAAAAAAAAAAAAAGGAAATGAAAAAAAAGGTAAGAAAGCCTGCACGCACGCATGCACGCACTAAGAGTGATGTAAGGGACGCTGGGGACAAACTCAAGTTGACCTGAATGGATAAATTACTGTTCTAACGACAAAGATGCTACTTTTATTCAAAACGTGGTTTTTACAGCTAGAAAAGGCCAAAAAATGAAATAAAAGTGTCATCATCACTGGCCAGCTTTGCAAACAAACTGCGAGCGCCAATGTTTTTTTTCTTTTTTTTCCTGTGGATATTAGAGGATAGGCCATGTTGTTGTTCACTTCACAATAATGATCAAGAATCCTTCTCAGTACAGATGTCACAAGTTTAAATCGAGAGGCGGGAAAAGTTTTAAATGCTATTATCTCCGCAATAAATGAGTTGCTGGAAAAACTTCCAACATACCCAGAAAGAGCAATACAGTCAATTAGTAATAAAGATACAAATTGGGCCTTTTCAGTGTCCCTTCAGCGTCCCTTTAAAAGGGACCCACGATGAAAATCAAGAATGTGGTTTTTATACTATGTATGCATAGTACGGGACACTGTGATGCCTGAATGCCCCGGGATATTGCTGAAATCGCAATATTTAATGTCTTAATATGCTCCAGAAAGTCTTATTTCAAGATGACAAAACGTAGCGTTGATTTTCGGCAGCAGAAATGAGGTGGCAGCCAGAAGGGCATGGCATTTCCGAGTGGTTGGGCATCCAGTTTGAATCCAATTCCTTTATACTCAAGTAATGGATCCACAAAATGATGCTGAGTGGCTGAGTGTGGTAAGCTTTTTGCGTGTAGAAAGAAAAAACTGAAAAGCAGCAATGAAAGGGAAGGAAAACTAATAATAATAATATTAGGGTCCACACTTTTCATTTGCTTCAAAGTAGGAAAGTGCTGCTGCTGAAACTGCCGATGCTAAACTGGTTCCTTAGATAAGCGGCGCCCGGGTGATGACAGAGCCCTATGTATTTCAATGGGGGGAAACACCTGATAATTCCAACATGTCGGTATCTGCAATGGTTAAGTCGAACTACGAGCCCCTGGCTTACATTGCTCCTTGTAGATACAGACTGTTCCACAATTAGACGCGTGCAGTAGAATGCTTCTCTCATGTAAAGAGGTAAACTGTTTGTGCTCAAATTTCACACAGAAATAGCATCTCGTCAGCAGAACTGTTTTATGATACATTTGTTAGGGGTACTTGCCTGAATTGATCGAAAAAGTTGGATATTCGCATTGTCTGCGGCGATGATGAAACAAAACAAGCCGTTATCTCAGCAATTGCACTGGTGGTGCCAGCTTGTTTGTCGGCCATGGAGATTCGGTAAAGAAGTGGGGGGAGGAGGGCGAGGGGTACTTGGCAGGAGATTTGAAAACTCCTTTTTAACTCCTTTATCAATGATCACAAAAGACTTAGTTTGGCCATACCTGCACTAAATTTCAATTCTTTTGTGAAGAAACGTCTTCAAACCTGCAAACCCCCCCCCCCCCCCCCCCGCCAAATAGTAAATAATGGCTGACCACTCAAAGCCTCCTGGACACACCCTTATTCACTGCGCGGTGGACCCTGATGTAAGCTGCACAAACTGCCTTAATGATTTCCTGACGTGAAATTCTCAGAAGACCCTGCTGCTTAGCTGCACCTCATTCTTAAAGTTCAAGAAGCAAGAGGTCACACACAGCCTGGTCTGAGACAGTCACTACGTTTCGTCAAAATTATAAGAGGAACTGCAGTGAGTTGTTACTCATATTTGGAATTAAAAACCAGTTCCCAGTAATGCAATTCCACAGCAGGATCGATGGACAAATGCACAGACACACACACACAACAAACAAAAAATGCTGACAAAGTTTGCTGCACCTTGCAGGTGGTGCAGACAATTATTATTGCCAAGTTCCCTGGAAGATGCTAAGGAAAGCACAGTAAAAACTTACCAACACACAGCAAAATGGCATTAATTGTTGCCCTAAACAAATAATTTTACTCCTGAGCCTTTTTTTAATCAATCAGATTTGCTCATCATCAAAATTAATCCTGAGTACACATTAATTTCGCTACACAGGAGCTTGTCAGTAGCAGTTTATGCATTTACACTATGCGTTTTCAAGTCACTAAGCATAGGTGAACAGACCTTTTCTTGGTCGGAAAACCAAAACAAAAAAAAGGCACAGCTTTCTACACTGAAATTTAAACATGTCGCATGTTCCCACCTCTTCTATGACTTCAAGCATCACTTCCTCATCTTCTCCACTCCTGCCCAATTCTGGTGCGTCAAACAGGTCCATAAAGAGACAGTTCAAGACTTTGTCTTTTTCGGCTGTTAGCCTGGAAGAAGAGGCAGAGAAGGGGCACACAGAATTCACAGCATCAATGAGCACTGCACAATGCACTCTATACCTACAGCCCTTTGTTTTTTCGGTAAAGCCTGATTTTGCATCCTGAACACATTTCTTAAAAATCTGGTCAAACCTGACTTCTCCCCAAAAATGTCGCTTCTAGAGAACACACAAGGGCAAGGGAATGAAGGGCACGTATATATGAATGGGCATAGAGAACACACGTTTTCCTGAACAAAGCTGAAGGTACCGCACGAAAAGAGGGAGACATTCTGCACTTGCTCGAGAGGAGTGTTCATTCAACTGGTTATCCTAAACCTCTTTTAAAGGTGCACTGAAGAGGAATTTGAACTTGTCTTTTTGCCACGGGAACTCGATCTACACGTTCCGAGCTTTCTTAGAAACTGCGATTTACTGCCCTGCGTGGCCGGTTTCCCCAATTAAATCGAATTAACGTCCGGCTCCCGCCTTTTTTTTTTAATTCTGCCTCGTACGGTGGGCGGAGTCGACCAACGCGTTGAGCGCCTATCACCCAGTCCCGTGGCGGCTTGCCGCTCTGCCATCGGCGGAGTAATACGTAGTAGTCCGTAGTAGCAAATAGTCCGCGCATATTTTTATTTCTTCTGGCTTATTTTGCGGCTATATTATCTGCGAATGAAACTATTTATTCATGGAAACCTAAAAAACAAAACAAAGCGAAAGCAAAGCCTCCACGGGACTGGGTGAAAGGTGCTCCATGCGTTGGTCGACTCCGCCCACCGTACGAGGCAGAATTAAAAAAAAAGGCGGGAGCCGGACGTTAATTCGTTTTAATTGGGGAAATCGGCCACACAGGGCAATAAGTCACTGTTTCTAAGAATGCTAGGAACGTGTGGATCGAGTTCCCGCGGCAAAAAGACATGTTCAGAATCCTCTTCAGTGCACCTTTAATGCTTGTTATTCATGATGCAACGTAAGTTGAGGATATGTACGAAAAGTAACTTTTAGAGGCAAAACGCCAAAACATGCACCAATCAGGCATTTATTTGGCATCAAGCGCTAACCTGCTAACGAAACCCTGCTCAAGGGCTCTTGGCCTGGAAAAAATAGCCTCTGGAATTTTTAATGACTGTTTTGCCGTGTGCAAGACAAGCAGGTCCTGCATGAATGCGAACTACTGCCTAGGAGATTGACAGTTTAACTGTAAAAATAACTGCATCAACATATCAGCCTGACTACGCCCAATGCAGGACAAAGGCCTCTCCCATATCTCTCCATGAACCCTGTCCACAGACAGCGACAGTCACCCTATCCCCGCGAACTTCTTAACGTCATTCTTCCACCTAAGTTTCTGCCACCCCCTGCTATGCTTGGCTTCTCTTGGAATCCAGTATGTTACCTTCAACTGCCATTGGTTACCTTGCCTTCACATCACATGCCCTGCCCAAGTCCATTTCTCCTTCTTGATTTTTACTAGGATGTCATTAAGATGTGTTTGTTCTCCGACCCACTCTGCACTCTTCGTGTCCCTTGATGTTACACCCGACATTTTCTTTTCAATAGACCACTCAATTCGCTCAACTTAAGTAGAACCATCTTCGTTGGCCTCTAAGTTTCTACTTCACTGGTGAGTGCCAATAAGATATATAATTTTCTCTTGAGGGACAGTGGTAAACTGCCATTTATGATCTGAGAGAACCTGCCAAATGCACTCCACCCCATTCTTATTCTTTCAGTTACTTTGCTCTCGTGATCTGGATGTGTGGTCACTACCTTCTCTATGTAGCCATATTCCATTCCATCCCCCCCACCCCCCAAAAGAAGACTAATGATTTAGTGCGGTTAAGGCAAATGCAAATAAGGTGTGCTAGCACTGTGGTGAAGTGAAGCGCCATTGCCCTGCGATGGCAGTTGCTGCCACAGGCGGGGACTGCGAGAACCAGGTTGCTTTTCATCCAGTAAACAATTCATCACTGAACATCTCTAATACTGTTTTAGCTTTGGTTTCAAAAGTTGAACAGTGGCTAAAACGTGTTGTGAACTTCAGCAACGTGAGGTATAAAAAGTCGCGATGTAATTGCTCCTTCAATGTTTTAGTTTCTTCCAACTCTCATGCTAGTGATCCCCAAGAGCCAGAATAAGAACGAATGAGCAAGAAGATAAAATATCTCCAATACTGTGTCCTGGGCTATGTCATGTGGTGCAGTATGGAAGCAAAAATTAGCAGCCTTTTGCATAATCATTTTTTGACAAGTGCAACACGCTCCTTTGCCTACGGAAAATGTGGGCTGGTGGCAGAGCGGCAATGCCACGGCCGCAGCCCTTGCCGACTGCGAGGAAACCTACGTGGTGTGAACCTGTGCTTCACTATCGTTCTTGGAATGATGATAAGCATCCTGGTAGCATAAGTGGCAAAGGTAGCATCGTTAGTGGGTCTTCTGTGTGACCGCATGCCACAATCACTTATTTCATACTGCAATCAACAAATGAGTGCTGCATGGGCTTACCTGTAACGGTAGTCATTCCAAACATCATCAATCTTCCTCCAGTCTGCCATCATCGGTCCATACGGATCAGCCAGGTAACCCTCAAAGTCGATGTGCTCTATGTCATCAAGCACCTGAAAGCATGGGCAAGCATCACTGCAAAGCACACTTAATAAAAACGTTACTAAGCATACTTAGTAAAGAATACAGGTATGCTAAGTAAACTTAGCAGATGTTACAACAGCCTTTGGATTGCAAGATGTATATTCCTCACTAACTTGACCAGGTATCTACTTTTCTTCATAAAACCTGGTATCAACAGGGATTTGTTTCAAGCATGAAATGCTTTTAGCTTCCAATCTCGATAATTTCAGTCAAACATCGTCCCGAAAGGAAAGTTAATTTCTGTCTAAGGTGCCTTCATACTGGGGTAAAGCATTTTTTCTGTGCGTGTTTCGTTCATCACTGCCCACAAGTAGCCTTATCACTTATCACTTCAAGAGGGGGGGAGGGGGGGGCTTGCTGAATGTTTGGGGCTCTATTCAAGCCCAGTGTGGCCTGGTAGCATGGCCAAACGAGGCCTCATACCACTCAGCAGTCACTGCAAAGGTATGGGCACTGCATTTAACTGGTATTCCTGCAACGCAACTTTGCACTTGCCCAAGAGTAATGGGCAGCCACAGTGAGAACAGGTTGCGCTGTTCTAACTGTGCTGGTAGCAATGCTAACGAAAGTAACGTTGGCTGTTGACACCTGTGTGAATCAACAGGTGTAAATCACTATCACTGCCATCAGTCACCCTTCATTTTGTTCTGTGTTATGTACAGTTCCGTAATCGTTATTTGCGGTAGTTGCACTCGGTCAATCGGAAACAGCCGTGCAATGCAGCCCCACACAAATGTGAGAAGGCGGCCAGATGCACCTGAACAAAAGGTTAAGAAGAAAAAAGAAAAGCTAGCAAATGCAACCTTAAACACTGGCTCAAGGCCAATTTACAGGGTGCGGCTAGCAGCCTCTATAAGTGGTCCTGGAATGTGCTACGCCTATCCTTTCATGCTGGCGCCTTCTCTCACACTCAAGAGAGGCCACCAATTTTTAAGGGCCAGTAGGTTCTTGGGCATCGTCAGTGTTTTCTACCTCCAAAACAATGGTTTCCAATCACCTTCGAATATGGCACCATACGGAAAAAAGACGGCCAAAAATAAGTAAGTAGTGAAAACAGCAGTCCCAGAGAGGAGCTATATGCATTAGCTGGGCTGAAAGTGTTCGACTAAGCTTCATCAAAATGTTGTGGATGTATTTTGAAAACTTTCATATTATACACGCAATGCCATCCTCTCCTACCTTTGCCCGCAGGTTGGCGAGGCAAGCTACACTGTCATGCAAGAAATGATAGCTGCACAAGTTCATCCTGAATCAGGCAAACTGGAAAAATTATTTTTCAGAGCGTCCACTGGTGTGCAGCAGAAGCCTCGTCTCTTTTTTTTTTTTTTCTGCCTAAAAAGCACATTTGCTTGTGCTCCAATTTCTTCCTTAGGTCACATGTGCTGAGTACTTTTTAACTTTTGAGCTTCGAAGGTGAGTTGAAGGTAAATTGGCCACACCAAGCAGTTTGCAAGCAGAAGCTAAAAAAACCAGAACTTCCACAATGAGTGTAAGGTTTCTATCTCTTTTTTGGACCAGATATGTCAGAACTGAAACTGAGAAGTTTTTCTGCGTATTTACTGGAAAAAAAAAATCAAGAACCCTGAACTCAAAATTAAGGCATGCCTAAAAGACTGCCTCTCGCTTCCTTTCTCTGAATTCCAACCTCCTCAGAATCTCTGCACTAAATGAAAAGTTCTTCCTGGTTTGGGTCTAGAACATTAGACCACTGCTTGTCCAGTTTAGCTCCAGGCGATGGCTAGCTTAGCTGCTGGAATGACTGCCCTAGACAGGCAGTGAGAACCGGTCAGAGTGCTGGACCAGGGTGAATTTTTCAACTGTGGTGCTTTTCAGAAGGCCACATAGATATCCTCTACAGCTGTATGATTGTACTCAAGTAGACGCTAAGAAATAATTATTTCCTTAATTAAAACTCTTACACTTTATCAGAAATAATCAGTAATCTTTTTGTTTACTGACTTTATACTTGGAAGACACTCAGAAAGTACAACACTCAATTTCTGACCAAGATGATGCCAAAATTTTTTTCTGCAAACATTAACACAAAAATAAGAAAGAATTCTTGACTGCTTAATTTGACAAGGCTAAATTTGTAATCAAAAGCCCCACGAGGTGTGAAGAACTTCACTAGCCAGCTCTTTCCTGAATGCAAAATAAACATACTGACCACTATAAGAGCTGGCATTCTTTGAAAGAAAATGAAGCAATTCAGATTTCAGAGGATGACAGCACTTCAGTGTTGAAGCTCTCGGCACACTTGCTCTCCTCTGCCCTTGTCTCATGAGCTCCCATTCTCAGGCTACTATTTTTACGGCTAACAAAATGATAACAGAAGTTCACTTCAACATTTATGAGGTGGCCATAGTGGGTCTGCTTACATAGTTATGATTTATATGCATACTCTTTACAGAGTGGAAAAAGAAGAAACACAAAGAAACAATGGAAAACACTGCACGTACTGAACTTGAAATATGGCCACATTGTAGTGGATTCTCAAAAGAAATACAGATTTATTTGACAGCCTCTCACCATTTCAGTGTCTCCAAAGTGTGACCAGTCATACATCAGCAGCTCCGTTTCTTTCCTGTGATTAAATGACAGAGTGAAAAAAAACGATTGTGTTACCACAAAAATAAATATTTTCTTTTAGATCAAGCGTGAACAATACATGAGCAAGACAGTCCTCGCATTTTCGACAGCTTAAAGGTCTGGCATACTGTGTTACGTCTGGCCTTCGTCGTGGGGAAGACAACGACATGGCAGCAGCGAAACGCCGACAAACCCCGAGACGCGCGTTGGGTGAACGCCTGGATTGCCACGGAAGCCGCGTCCGTCTGCCCGGTTGAGCGAGCGTTTCCCGTACACCGAGTGTGAACGCGCGTTCGAAACGCGCGCGAACGCTGCTCATGGACATTTCGGCGTCTGCGCTACGTGGTTGGCATCGTTCCCCTCTCCCAGCGCGTGACGACGGCGTGATCTCTCGGGAGTGAGTGAGTGCGTGCGTGTCGGTGATTGGTGCCAGTGAAACCCGGCCCCCATCTAGGGACCCTAGGGAAGAGAACTCTTAAAAAAGCCGGCAGCGGCACGGCCGAAGAGCTGTTGTCATCATGGTCTTGTGTTGAGCTGTCGTGATGCAGCGTTCCTGCAGCTCACTTGTAAATATTCCTGTATAAATTCCTCTTCATTGTCTTTTCCCAGCAGCCTCGTCTCAGACGTCCCTCATTCACTCTCCGGCACACGATCATGCTACCTCGTCTCTAACAAACTGGTGGCAGAGGTGGGGTGCTGCTACCTCGTCCTTAACAAACTGGTGGCAGCGGTGGGGTGCTGTTACCTCGTCCCTAACAAACTGGTGGCAGCGGTGGGATGCGGAACATCGGACGCCAGCGGAGAGTTAATGGGACGCGAAACATCGGACGCCAGCGGAGAGTTGCGGACAACGGGACGCTGAGCAGCAGAACGGCGAGTCGGGGGCAGTGCAACAGCCCTTTGTGTTGACTGGTTGCCTGCAGCGGACCGACTGCGCTGGATTCTTGGCTGCGAGGTTTGGTGAGTGCGGGACTTTCTTCTGCTGAGTTTTGCCAGGCTTTTGTTAGTGTCGTGAACAGAGCTGGTAATTGGGTTGTCGTTGCTGCTGGGTTAGTTGCAGCAAGACAATAGCGGGCAGTAGAGAAGCAGCACTCGGAGCAGCCATGGATTTGAAGACGCTGCGCAAACCAAAGTTACTGGAGCTTGCGAAAGAGTTGGGTCTGGAGGTATCAGACAAACTCAGAAAACCAGAACTGCTGAAGGCTATTCTTGCGTTAGAGGCTGAAGATGATGAGCTAGCGGAATGCCTTGAGACCATTGAGGAGAGGGAATTGGCAACGAAAAAGGAACAGGAACGCGAAAGAGAGCAGCGGCGACAGGAACGCGAAAGACAGCTGCGGGAACAGGAACGCGAAAGAGAGCAGCGGCAACAGGAATACGAAAGAGAGATGCGGGAACTCACGCGTGAACTTAACACGCTCAGAAGTATTAGAACGCGATCTCGCTTAAGTGTTTTCAGAAAAGACGAAAATTTCAGAACTTTTCTGGAAAATTTTGAGAGAATTTGCTTGGAGGAGCAGCTTGACCAGAGTTATTGGCCAACTGTGTTGATGGGATTTCTCCCATGTGAACCTTGTAATGTCTGGGCGAGGTTGTCTGACGAGGATGCCCACAACTATGCAATAACTAAAAGTGCGCTCCTCCGATACTTTCGTATTCCCGCGGAGGCAGATTTGGAAGGCCACATTGACGGTGGTAAGTTACACCGCAATAGTGTCAGGGACAGAGTTAGAAGCTCTTCTGAGTCGCCGGATGACACGAGTGCTGTTCAGAAGTGGCGGCATAGGACAGGTTTGGTCCAGGAAAGAAAGGCCACTTCGGCAGCGAGGACCGATGAGTTCGGTCGAAAAGCTAGCGAAGAGTGCAGATCCGCCAGCCATGAGGGATCGGGCGATAATGTAGGCACTAAGGCTAGCAACGAGGAAGAGTGCAGATCCGCCAGCCATGAGGGCTCGGGCGATAATGTAGGCACTAACGCTAGCAACGAGGAAGAGTGCAGATCCGCCAGCCATGAGGGCTCGGGCGATAATGTAGGCACTAAGGCTAGCAACGAGGAAGAGTGCAGATCCGCCAGCCATGAGGGCTCGGGCGATAATGTAGGCACTGCTAAAAATAAGGAAAGGGGCAATGCGTTGGTTTTGAGCCCAGAGAAGCATGCACTTTCCGGGAAGGAGGCTGATTGCTGCGATCGAGAAGGTAGTACCCAGGACAATAACGCTACGTTAGCCGAACAGCGTCTCATAGTTCAAGTTCCGGGCAAGAGCGTTAGGGTATTAGGATCGAATAGCAAGCCTCAGGAGAGCAAGTTATGCTCAGCAGGAGGTAAAGTGCTGTCGGGAGAGCTAGCTACTGCGACCTGCGGTGACTCACCGAAAGCACGAGCCGATAATTCGAACTTAAGGGTGAAATACGGCTCGGTGCTGCGTCAGAGAGAAGATGCGGAGGTTGAGGGCACCGCGAGAAAGGGAGGCGCGCATGGCCGTTCTGCGAAGGCAGTTTTAGGAAGGCGACCACGCGCAAGGAGAGCCAAGACGAGGGGTGCTCTCGAGAGAACGGACGAAGTACGGGCCGAGGACATTGTAAAGTTAAAGGCCCGCCAGCAGCGTAATCGTCCGAGGCTATCATCACGGCACTCCATATGCGTCAGGCACCGCGCTAAGGCCAGACTAGCTCGGCGTTTACAGACAGCGCGAAAGCCACCTGACCCATTGTGGGGACGCTACGGTAGCAGGACGCGTAAAACTCGCAGCGGGCCGCAGAGGACGCCCAGCTACCGCATGGAAGAACGCCGCAGAACGCGTTCCAGTCGAAGGACACGGTTGAATCGAGAAAGGAGTCCTCGTAGGCGTTTCTTTCATACGCGACCGTCATCCCCTCGCATTCAAATGTTCAGACGCTACTCAGGTGTTGGAGACACGCGGCCGGGGTGCGGAACAAATCAGTGTCGCGTGGCGTCTCAGGCTCGCAGGTGTCGAAGCACAGTTAAGCCCTTCGAATTTTGTGAATTGTCGGCTGCTAAAGCCACTGTTGGTGTGCGACCGCGCAGGGCGCGGTTGAAGAATAGGCGACCCCTTTGAGCCGCGGCGTGGCTCGTTAGCAGCGGATTCCGAGGATGTCTCTGCTGTTTTAAACCATTCCTGCAAAAAAAGCGTTTTGCAAAAAAAATAAGTGAAAAAAAGAAGTTTTGAGCAGGAATAGGTTTCGGACGCGTTTGTTACATTGGAAGCGTTCCTTTTGGACAAAGATTGTTTCGAAAATGCACTAGTGGTGCCCATGTGTAGCAGCGTCCGTTAAAACGCGAAGTGCTAGCCAGACGGGCCATTTAGGCCACTAGCATAAGCGCCTGAAATCTCTTGATTTTTATGGAATTTGGGAAAATTAAGGTGACTTTGGCTCCGATGTTGGGCGAATCTTTGCGGGGATATGCAAGGTGACGGCAGTATGCTGCTATGCGGAATGGAATGTTGTGATCATTACGAATCGGAATACATCACAAAAAGGGGAGTCTCAAAGGTAATGCCGATGGCTTAAGTCGAAGTCCCTAGCGCAAGAGTCAGCATCATAGTTGCGGTTTGCTGGTCTTTTTCTTCCTGATGTAGGATTTTGAACCGATTGGTTTTGTTTGTTTTAAAATTGAGATGCGCTTTGTGGTGTAATGTGCCGATTTGTGGGCATTTTCTCAGTGCTGCGGAACTACTCCCAGGGATTGATTGGGTTGTAAGAGGGAAAGAGCCTGGCATCGCTCAGTGGGGATTGTGTCGTGCTTGCGGACTGAGCGGTCGGGTTTTCGGCGTGGTTCTAACGCTAGCGGAGCACGAGTCACTTTGCAGTGCCCTTTGGGAACCTGCACCTGCAAAGGAAGACTTCGGGGTGCGCTGAGCTCCAGAACCGCCGAGAGAGAACCGACTCCGGTTGAGACCAGCCTCAAGCGACATCCCTCCGGACAGCGGATGCTGTCCCCTGTCCATCGGGATCTCCTTCCCCCGGCGGGGCAGTCTGTTACGTCTGGCCTTCGTCGTGGGGAAGACAACGACATGGCAGCAGCGAAACGCCGACAAACCCCGAGACGCGCGTTGGGTGAACGCCTGGATTGCCACGGAAGCCGCGTCCGTCTGCCCGGTTGAGCGAGCGTTTCCCGTACACCGAGTGTGAACGCGCGTTCGAAACGCGCGCGAACGCCGCTCATGGACATTTCGGCGTCTGCGCTACGTGGTTGGCATCGTTCCCCTCTCCCAGCGCGTGACGACGGCGTGATCTCTCGGGAGTGAGTGAGTGCGTGCGTGTCGGTGATTGGTGCCAGTGAAACCCGGCCCCCATCTAGGGACCCTAGGGAAGAGAACTCTTAAAAAAGCCGGCAGCGGCACGGCCGAAGAGCTGTTGTCATCATGGTCTTGTGTTGAGCTGTCGTGATGCAGCGTTCCTGCAGCTCACTTGTAAATATTCCTGTATAAATTCCTCTTCATTGTCTTTTCCCAGCAGCCTCGTCTCAGACGTCCCTCATTCACTCTCCGGCACACGATCATGCTACCTCGTCTCTAACAAACTGGTGGCAGAGGTGGGGTGCTGCTACCTCGTCCTTAACAACTGGCTGAGGTGGGTTTGCTCAAATGATTTGACAAATGAGCACTTGCACAATCACATTACGTGTGCTCCTAGCTGGCTGTTAAAAATCTCAGACGTACAAATCTTATAGGCACTATGGCCACAAATAAACATCAGTGAGAGAAAAAAAAAGTCATAGCGCTTTCCTAAACAAAGCATTGTGAACACTTTTTACTTGCAAGATGCAACAATTCTGGGTGATACATAGCCGCTGACTGAGCGTTTGAAGGCATGACTATTTAGTGCTACAAACAACAGGGCGAACACAGGGAAATGGAATGATCACTAGACATCTGCCTAGTACTAGGCCTAGTGCTTGTCTTGTTTCTATATGTTCATCCTGTTGTTAGTAAGAGCGCTAAAAACCATGTAAACAATTAGCTCAACTGTATGCACTGTCAAATAGACAAAATGCAAGACAGAACTCTATACAAACATGATGTCCAACTGTTTCACCTCTTTCCCATTGCCAAAATTCAGGGGGGGGGGGGCACTTTGTTGACCTAAAGTGCGGTGAGGCGAAAGCCTTAAGCGCGGTGTTGCTGCTTGTGTCACTGATGTGTTGTTAAGGTGTTAAGCTTCGTCTCTAGTGTCAAACGCGACAGCGTCTTGCAACGCTGCCGGGAGTCCACGGAACAGGTAAATTTTT
Source organism: Amblyomma mixtum (assembly GCF_055824585.1). Lineage (NCBI taxonomy): Eukaryota > Metazoa > Arthropoda > Arachnida > Ixodida > Ixodidae > Amblyomma > Amblyomma mixtum. Next base: position 47,433,450 of record NC_143016.1, on the reverse strand, counting down.
TTGAGGAAAGGAAATGTATCTGTATCGAATACCTCAGTGGACACCTGAACCTCGCCATAACGGGAAGGGAGAAAGATTGGAGTGAACGAAGACACCGTATTCACTAGACGCGCCTTTGCTCATTCCAAACCATCGAGCTGGCACGGCGGAGTGGTTAGCATGCTCGTCTCCCACTCCGGAGACCGGGGTTCGATTCCCGAACTCGACCAATTTCCTACTCCGTTTTATTTATTTATCTGGCCTGATTAAAAAGGTTAATTAGGCTAATTGGGGGATTAAGCAATTAACTAAACTCATTCTCACTTACTTGAAGCATCACTATCAATCCCTTTAATTGGTTCCATGGCTACTAGCCATTGGCCCCGTTTGAAATTCGCGCACTGTGACGTCACGACCGTTTCGACCAATTGAAAAGCGTGACATTTCTGTCGACAACTCCTGCTTACAACGATGAGTCATTAAAGGCTTCCGCCTTAAAACTGTTGCCTTGTTTTGACACCATAACACTAAAGCAAGCCCTTCTAGAGTCGATCTCAAGTATTAATTATTATGATTCCAGGACTCTCGCCAGCTATTGAGTCATTGCCACGTACCAAAAGGCGAGTAAGGAACAAAACTACATGCCCGACTTGCGTCACAGCGCCTCTTTAAAGAATGACACTTAAACACTTGCAAGTGTGAATCACGCAATCATAAACTAAAAGCATTCAACGGGTAAAAAGATCCGCCTTCACAAGTAATGCTTTGACACATAGAAGGAGCTAAACTCACCTCACAGAGCGCAGGTAGTTATGCTTATACGCAGACTCAATTTCGTCCAGGTAGGCTTTAGTTAAAACCTTTGATTTCACTTCTTCTGGCTGTAAAATATATTCAAGCAGGCTACGTCAACTCATAAAGAGCGATGTAGAAGCTGTCAGCACTGGTACTGACACTGTAATAAAGAATAATAGTGTCCTTGTTAAAGAAAAGCCAAATCAGTCATAAGTCAATCACATGCTGGTGTTTAGGCAGCTATCGTTTCAGTAAGATTCTAGTGAGCGACAAATACATATCCCAAAGCAGCATTAAATTCCAATGCAACTGCAAGCATCACTTTGTTTCAAAACATACTGTATGAGTTTTATTTTGTGCTATCAAAAGCAACATTACAACATTCGCACCGGACACCGAGTAGAGCACCGGACGCGAAATTAGGAGATAGTGGGTTCAGATCCCACCGGCGGTGTGTGGTTGTTTTTTCTTCTGCTTTTATTAATTCCTATTTTATAAACCACAAAATGAATTTATAAAAAAAAAAACAAGAAAAGACATCCCCTATGCTCCTTGGTTTCAGTGAGTGTTGGCTTCAGCAACTTATGTCATAACAAGCACCTCTTTCCATTGCCTTGTCTGCTGGCAAGAGCCTAAAATCTGGCAGTCTTGATGCCCTAGGTAGCATAAGGGGGCTCTTGCACAGCTCCCGCCCACACCATTCGGCCACGCGGTAATACTGGATGTACTACACCCGCCACTATGGATGGGGGTGGCGCTGGTGAACACTCTCAAGGTTTGCTTACACTAATACCCCCCCGAAAGCAGAAGATTGGACAGCCGCCGCCATAGCTCAGTTGGTAGAGCCCCAGATGCGAAATTCGGAGGTCGTGGCTTCGGATGCACGTGGTTGTTTTATCTTCAGCTTTATTGTAATTGGAATTGTAGTTGGAAGTAGCTGGAATTAGTATTAATGTTATGAAAAGAGAACAAAAAATGCACCAAGTTTTGTTGGCAGCACTGCTTGCTGCTAACAGGCCTCTCTCAACCTACTCAAGCTGTGTACACGTGATTGACTTTTGATAATGCGTCGTTGCAAGTGTGGCATGCGCAAAGGCAGCTCTGATCGTGCAAGAAAATGCAGCAGGAGAGAACGTGCGAGGACAGAGATGTGCAAGATATGTGAGGATATATTTCTGCCTCCCGGTTCACATCTTTGAGGAGGAGGTTCACATCTTTGAATGTCACCTTGTTTACAACTGGGACAGCCCTATTATACTCATGAGAGGTGCTCGCGATTCAGACTAAGGAAAGGTTGCTTCACAAGGACGGCATTTCTTTAGTAAAAACCTCAACAGAAGGGTGAAAACCAGTGTAACAAAATTTTGCTTAACAAATAAATGCTGTAAAACAAATGTACACGTGGAGTGTGAAGTTTCTCCACTGCAGGTATTGGTGACTGTATTTCAAAGATGAAGTTGGTAGTGCTGAGCAAAAACAAGATGTAAATGTTTATATAGGTAACATCACTACACTCGGCAAATGATGCTAAATGACAACACTAAACGAGTATTTGAGCCAAGAATGCACATTATGCTAAGTGCAGAATTTTACGAAACTGCACACAGAAGGTGTACTAAGCAGATACACTGAAGGAGGTCTCGAACGAAACTTGACCCATGATGTTTTAAAGAAAAATTATACCCATGGTACACCATTTATTTTTACTCTGCATGCCCTCCGCCCTCAGAAACAGACAGGCATGCATCCAAGGACCCCCGAAATCCAACTCCCCTCCCAGCTTGCTCGAAACGAGAAATTAGTTTGGGTCCCTCCTCAATAAGAATTTTTGTCCATGTGCCTGGGCACAGAAGAGGAGTTGTCTTATCAGATTGGAACCCTGTTCACAAAACAAACTTGTCCCACCTAAACAAACAGTCTCCTCTTTGCAACAAACTTTCCCTCACAATCCGAACAGAGGTTGACTCCTTTTCTGATAACTGTTCTGATAACTGTCCATTTTTTTCACACAATGAGCACTGCTCTGCTAAAGTTGCTGGTCAGATAGAGAGCTGCTAGTCCCACTCCTCATGATATTGCACTTCTCCCCTCTTCAAACCAAACTTCTTTCAAACCTTCAAAGTTGCAAAGATGTGCTGTAACAGCATAACCACTGTCAACCACAGCTACCATTCATTTCACATATTGCCCAGGTTCTCAGTTGAACAGTTGCACCAGTATAAATGCTGCATAACTTAGCCTAATCAACTGCACTGCTACCGTTTTCTGTTTGGATTCTATGAAGACAGTGCAAGTGATCTATCGATGACCCCTGCTAGTACGCGGCTTCAAACACCAACGAAGGCAAACGGAAATAAGCAGACAGCTACCGTATACAGCAAGTTAGCCTAGGGTAGTGAGTTTTTATGCACCAAAGCAAACCTGTGGCCTAAGAGACATGCTGCAGTGAAGGACTCTAGATTAATTTCAACCATCTGAAGCGATATAAAATGCACCAGGTAGTGAAAGCTGGAGATTTTGAGACACTTACACGGTTCCGCTCACGGATCCTCTGAAGCAAGATGTCAGTGGGGGTATCGAGGTAAATGACCAAGTGTGGCTTCAGCAATTCAGGGAGCGAGTAGTGCCGGCACTTGTGGTACATCTTCCAGGCTGCAATAAAAGAGATGCATGCGTGGCTCCACACAGAGGCTCTTGAAGGGATGCACTTCTCACCAATGTTTGAGATGTATCCAAACTTGTGCATGGTGTCAGCAAAGACAAAATCGGAGTAGCAGCTGCGCTCCAGGACAACTCCTTGGCCTATGCATTAAAAGAAAAGGTGAAATGAGATATTGAATAAAAACATTGGCTTGGCAGCTCACTCTAGAGTAAATGTATGTTAGAGGCACTGACGCACTGCAAGCATCCGGCATGTTGAAACACTGTGGATACAACCATGTGTTGGCTCAACTCAACCACACATCAAACGGCTGTGTACAGTTTCTGTTGCTATATCCTCATTCTATCAGACATTTTGCCTCCTCCATGCTTTCCTTTATAGCATGGGGCATCCACTCGAAGTGACACAGTTACAAAGCTTTTACAACCGCTTCCTGCTAAGCCAGAGCAAGTGTTCACAAATTAGTGGATGAGTGGGCAAATGATGACAATGATCAGTTCTAACAGCACAAGGGCAACTTTTGGCCACAGAACGCCATGGAACAAGTTATTACTCATCCGCACAAGGTGAGGTCAAAGACCCATTTTCCATGCATTGCACCCCGGAGAAGCCGAGCGCCAGGCCAGGGGAAAGCGTGTGCCCTCTGGAAACCGGTGGTTACCCAACGGCACTGGGGACGGAATCCTGCACCTCCCACGTACAAGTCGGATGCTCAAACCACTAGGCCCCACTGCTGCAGTAAGTAACGGATACTTAGCTCAACGCTCAAAAGCTGTCCTGTGACGTCCTCCGCTTTGTGTGTGCATCTTCTTTACAACGTAACATTTATACTACTACAGCAAAGTAAAAAAGTGTTAAGGACTGCATCGCTGAGCATGTTAACCCATACTCTTTTGTGGGACCCACACGTGTGCAAAAGTTTCGACTTCCGCGTGGCTGTGCGCATGCGGAGCACCATTATGACCAAGCCTGTAGCAAACTCGTGCAAAGGGGTAGATGACCGAAGCAGTACGTCAAGGTCCCTCTTCTCGCGCGCCACTCTGCATTGATTTATAACCGCGTTAGATGCAATGGCATTCTGCACGTGTGTGGCCACGCAGAGCAGTGTTCCCGCTAAGTGTGATTGGCCCTGTACATTACAAGTGCTTTGTGAGAAAGTATGTATGCTACTGCTTAGGTTCTTCCCTTTACCTATGTCTTTCATTGTGGACACAATGTAAACCTCATTTTCTACCACAGTGCATATCCATAATATGCTGCACAGGTGTGCCTGCATTTGCATATGCTCAAAATGACCCCTAATCCAAAAGCCAGCTATTTCACATTATCTATTAAGAAGCGTACGAGTAAAACTGCACAATGAGAATGGTTCACTTCAAATGAACAATAGCCTGCCAGAGCATCCTACTTCAGTATATTTTTTCTCTCCTGTGCTCTTTACTTCTCAAGAACAAGGGACAAGCAGCAATCTTCTATGAGGACCTGACTGGCCTGTCAACGTGCCAGACCCAAGTCTGTGCCTTGTCTGTGTTCAAGTGTGCCTTTCGTCCCAATCTTTTTGCGCAGTTTACTCGTGCACTTCAAATGAACCAACTAGCCTGCCAGAGCGTCCTACATCTATCAGCAAGACACCCTGCACATCTACAGATGTGGTTTTCATTAAAAATGAGCACAGACTGGCAAATATATGCCCTCCTTTGCGCTACTTACACAGTCCAGCACACTGTGGTGACAGCTCTAGCAGAGTAGTTTAAGCCTCACAGGCTTGCAATGAGCTTGCACAGCTTGCAATTTGCAGTCCACATGCTATAAAAAGATGACTACTTTTCGAGGCAGAATATGAATACAAAACAGACCTGGCAATTAAGTGATGGGCTCTACACATCACTTATATGAGTGCATATGGTGCAACTGATTCAGAAGCATAGTCAGTGATATAACCACACAAAGGGGGATCGAAATTGCAGTAGTTGTATGCTACGGTTGCTACCTGTACTGCTTACCAGATCACAGTGTCAGTGGTTGTCAGCAATGGTCGCAGATAAGAACTTTTGAACTCCCACTTTAATCACCACACAGAAAGATATGACAGTGTGTACGCGATAAAGGATTGAAAATATAGACAACAAAAGCTCCTCTTAACGTTCCTTTCTTCACTTAAACGCCAGAAGTGTCAGTGGCAGGAGCTGACTTTGCTGCTTTGGTCGGGATTTAGTACCGGTGCAACTTACCAGTGTTGAGCATGTGGACGAGGGCGTCGACGTGCCGCTCAAACCTCAACTGGTACATTAGCAACTGCATATTGGCCACGTTGATGTTGTGTGGATCCTCGTAAAACTTCTTGATGTCACACGAACGACAAGAGGGTGGAAGGAGATGGTCGAGGGTACGGTAATCAAAGCCGTAGTCGTCCACATAGAGCTGGTCGAAACTAGGCTCCCCAAAGTGTTTTAACTCGAACTCTTCGGCAATGGTCTTTGCGAGCGCTGACTTGCCGCTTCCGATGTTCCCTTCCACCACTATCATCCGCGTATTCTCATCGAACCGGGACAGCGTTGAGTCGAAGAGAAACCGCCAGGAGCGCATAGTCTTGGTTTCGTACGGGAAGGGCTTCGGTTTCTCAACACGTTCCCTGAATGCTTTCATCTTCATACCGGCCGAATGTTGCATCTGTACCGTGCACCTTGCGACCGCATTGCCGCACGAGGTACTCGGTACACCTGGAATTACAGTTATGCATCTACTAATCCGCAGAAGAGAGAAAGCCATTGCCTTCGAGAGGCAAGCACACAGAAATCAAGAAAAGCAGCACGATTGAAATATGTCCAGCAATTGACCTCTGCAGGACCCTTCGCAACAGACGAGCACGGCCCTGTGTCCTATTCAGATAGACGTACCAATCAAGTAGATACCAATGAGCAAATAGTAGTAGAGAGCGTAACACGTACAATGTGCTGATGGAGTATGTTTATGCAGGTCCTCTAGTAATAACAAATACAACTACAAAAAAAAGTTTGCAGGACATTTGTAATTGTTAAGTATTATTTACTGCAATTACTTTTTGTCCATTAAAACTTGAAAAGGTAATATAGCTTAACGTTTGTTTGAACAACCACAAAAAAAGCTAAAAAAATTGCAAGCTTTGCTATAAAAACAATAGATGGCGCTACATTACCGGCTCTCTTGATGGCGGACTTACAAAGTCTACAACAAAGTCCCCAAAGCACCTTGCCAGCCTCTCGTGGAGTCTGTTGGGGCATTTTGAGTCCCACATGTGAGCAGCGCGTAGCTGCGGTCGGTGGAGCAGCGCTCGATCTCGCGTTCTGTCAAACGTCAGCATTAGCGGAAGGCGCATCTTTGTTTGTGCGGTGAAGAGTTTGTCATCGTCCCGAGGTGGTTGTTTCGTGGTCGCTCTACCTCGCAGCGGCGAAGTTCGTTGGATAGTGCAGTGGAACGCTTACCGTGGATTTATCTGCGTTCGTGATACTCAGAATGGACCAAGCCAGCTTTGTTTTGACTTCCTAAGCAATGCTCTCCTACTGTGGAGGGAGCAGCGAAAGTTACTGTCAAGCAACTTGAGGGTAAGTGAACGTTTGTCCCAACGAAATTGTGAAAAAGCAAAAAAGAAAAATGCTTTACACAGCGCAGCACTTCCTTTGTGCCGTACAGTAATAACTTGGCGTTCCGACCCGCATTTTCTTTTCCTTTTTTTTTTCTCTCTTACGCCCCGCCTTTATTCTCTTGGCTCATTTTCGCGTAAGCGTTTATTTCCTTTTTGCGCTTGCTGCGCCTCACCGGGATGGAAGTCCAACCAAGGGCGCTATTATGCGCGTATTGTTACGAACTTGTCCCCATGTTTAGCAACGCTTCTTTCTTTACGCAGTGTTCGCGGGCGGCCTGCTCTAGTTAGAGGTCTCGAGGACGACGCCAAGGAGCGCTACATAATGGCTTTCAAAGCGATCAAATAAAGAGAATTGGAGGATCAGTTGTGGGCATAAATCATATGCGAGAAGAGAGCCGATGAGCACATCTGTTGTCACTGGACGCCGGCGTTGCTTATCTTCCGAATCTCTCCGCAGGTGTAACTCGTGTGGTGGCGGCGCGCGGCCGGCTGACCCGAGGCAACCTAGGCAGACCCGCGAGTCGTAAAAATCACGAGATTTCTGGCGCTAACTGCGGCTGTCTTTGCAGGCTAGCTGAAAAGCGTGAAAGAACGCCGGAAAAGAACTAGCCACCGTTACTCTGTTACATGTGCCTCTGTTACATGTGCAGGACAGGAGCTAGTCTGCATGATGACGCCAGATACTTTCTTTAAGCTTGGCGCCTTATAATAATGGCCGCGCAAGGTATGTAGCATTTAACGTCTCACAGCGGCACGTGTGCTATGAGGAACGCCGCGGAGTAGGGCGCTGATTTAATTTAGACCACCTTGGGTTCCTCGACGTCAACAGACGTCGCACAGTTGAGGTTGAAAACTTTTGAAGAAAGCGTCACTACAAGCGAACGTTCCTCGCCTCGTCATATGAAACAACCCACAGACGTATTTTGTCGCAGCTATGTCGACTGCAGACTCAATTGCACTGGACGATGTGTGATGCGAAAACCCGCCGTCACAACTTCTGCCGGTGCAATCTTTCACTGCGGGCCTGACCTCGACTGTGGCCCACCAGCACAGGTCCGCATTCTTTTTACCTTGGTTGTTGTATCTCCCTTGGAAAAAACAGCGCTAAACTAAAGGACAACGAAAAAGAGTACAACAGGACAGCGCCGGTCCTGTTGTACTCTTTTTCGTTGTCCTTTCGTTTAGCGCTGTTTTTTCCAAGAAACATGTACCAACTAGCTCAACTCTCCGTTTTATTGTTGTATCTCTTGCAGCTCAACAAAGGCGGCGTTATCAGTCTCCCGCTTCTTCATTCTGTCCATTGTCATTCTTCCTTAGCGTAATAAAGTGGAGTATATTCAGTTCCTTTTAATTTCTTGATGAGCTCTTTCATTAATACCGCTCCACCACACAGGGCAAGAGCATTAATTCTTTCACTCTTACGCGCACGTCAGACAGAATGTTAGCATTTTTATTTCATTGACGCGTGCACAAAGCATCGTTATTGTCAGTCGCTTTATCAGGATTATTATATACTAGGATCTCTAGAACTTGAAACTGTCCTTGTAGCCATCTTGACTGCTTTTCTTTGAAGCTGGAAACCTCGTATCGGCTTTGGGGAACGTCTGTAATTTTCGTTTCGCGTATTCGACATTATTTATCGTGACGTTATCAAATAAAGGGTATTTCGATTGTAGCCTAATATTCTCTAAAGTCAGTTATCTAGGTGCTTCTCTTCTCCTTGCCAAAGGCTGACTGTTTTGGCAGCTGCTGGTGCGGGTGATGCCTTATAGTACTTAATGGATTCCCCCGACACGACGGACGTGTTGCGCATGCAGCGTACGAATAATTTTGGTTGGATGTTTATCAACTTGAGCTGCTGCCGAGCATTATCGCATGCTGCTTCTGTTGTAGCGTCTATTAGATGGCATATGTTCTACAAGAAGCAGCTTTCAGTTTGGAGCTGATACCTAATTACATGCCAGCGAAAAAACGCTCTCGTGGCGCGGTCTCTGGACCGATTGAATGATTGCGTTTTTTTTTTTTATACTTAAACAAGGAAATGAAGTTCTGCTGCTTACGAATGCCGGCGGAGTGTCAAGCTGCGCTGATAGTTTGTTTTTTTATGTCTCGTATCTTTGAAAAACAAACAAATTATACGTTCGGAATTAGAGCCTATTTTTGTCGCCTACTGTATTATATTGCCTTATTAAAGCACGCAGAAATATTGTACAGATTCTGTCAGGGTATTATTAAAACATGCAGAAATGTTTAACTATTCTGTCTGTTAGTGTACTTGCTCGAGTACTTGCAATGTTTAATTTACTGAATGCATGGAGCGTTCGCTGTGCGTAGACGTAAGTGGATTGCAAGACTGTACTTGCAAGTATCTACAAGGTTAGCAATAAAGGAGCGCAGTGGCTGAACGTCGTGCGAAGAACGCGCCACTGTTGAAAGTCGCTTCCTTGTTGTGCGATTGCTGCTAAAGTTTGATGGAATCGGTGGTGTATAAAAAATAAAGAAACAGAAACCTCCGGTGCCGCTTTCTTAATAGTACAGAGATCGTCAGACGGCCTTGGAGAATGAAACACAAAGCTCATCCCGGAAATACACTGTCGTAAGAATAGTATCCCGAAGACATGCTGCGTGTGGTATTCTTCCGCGTCTCGCGTAACCGGAAGCAGTGTCGAAACCGAATAGGCTAGCTATAACGCGCGAACAGGCGATCAGGTAGTTGCTATTCTGCGTGTGTCTTGCCGCGCGAACAGCCAGTTGAGAGCACTCCCGCGGCATCCTAAAAGGAGGGGGAAGTTCAGGTGTTTGGAAAGCCCCGCGTTGGTACAGGGTCCGTCAAAAGTTCCAAGGCCACAGGGTTTGCTTTTGAGCAGCATAGTCGGGCTGTTGAGATACCCTCGAAGCTCAAAATATCTGTAGAGAATAGAAGAAGGATCGTTCTACCATCTGAGAACCTCGATAGCTCTATCGGAATCTTAAGTCCCAGGATATACCGATGAAAAGCGGACCATGTGGCCTGGGAACTTTTGACGGACCCTGTACGTGCCATATTTACAGAGGTAAATTACAACAACTTAAAGGGACAAGGTCTGATTACTAGTCTGATTACTAGGTCTCATGACTAGTTACTGCACTGTGCGGTGCACAGCTGCGAATGAAACGAGCGTCTGTACTTTGTCGGAGCTCTGGTGACGCCTTGTTTTGGCTCCTGCTACGAGGGGCATTCAGGTGCGCGTGAATCGCGCTGAAGCATACTTAGACAAGAAAGAATTAGTAGACACATAGTGCAAAGTAGAAAGTTAGGCGTGCGGATGAGGTTAAAATGTTTGCGGGGATACGGTGGCCGCAGCTGGCAAAGTACAGGGTTAATTGGAGAGACGTGGGAGAGGCCTTTTGCCCTGATAATGATGATGCGTGCATTAAAGAGATGGATTTCACGCGACCGCAACGCGGACCCTCCCGTTCTCACTATCTGATCCCACTGGCATCCTTGCTCTCGACCCCCCCCCCCCCCCCCCCCCAAACCTCAGGATCAGAAAGAAAAAAATTAAAAGGATGAGAAAGATATCACTGCGTATCTGCATGCGATGTTCTTTGCTCATTGTACTGCCGTGGATGAAAAGCATGTGAACCACTGAATTACTAAATGTGGCAACGCCCCGTAGCTGGGCGGGTACCTTGAAACCGTTGAACGTCAGAGCGGACTGTGATTGGCCGCTGTAAAGGTCACGTGTACGAAGCTGGCATTAGCTGCCACAGACTGTTCTTACAGGCGAATAGCTTTGAACATTGGGACCTCCCTAGAGATGTAAAATTTCAAGAAATTTTGAATGGCATGAAAAAAACCGTTTTTTTTTTCAGGGTTTTTTCATGAAAAATTGGAAATTTTTGCAAAATGTGACAAAAACAGATTTATTTTCAACAGCACAACGATCAATGATAATGCTCCGAAGTTCAGTCGAATATGCAGTTATGGATGTCATATTGTGAAACGAACTTCTTGTCCTATTGCACCGAGAAAGGGAACATGAAAACTGATCTATAAGTCACTCCATATCGGACTCAGAGTCACTGTCGCTGGATACGGCACTATGCGCAGCAGAACCGCTTACGTGCACAGCAGCCTATGTTATTTATGCCGTGTGTGTCGGGCTGCAGAATTTGCAGCCATTTTGTTGTACTTCAGCCGTGAGTTCAAGTATAAGTGTGTTTTTAAGTCAAGCCTGGATCTTATATGTGACCTGGCCTTCAAACCGCGTACTCGCAGCACGAAAGTTTTAAAAGCACTACCTGGCACCGGCGATGACGACTTCTCTCTAATAGGTCAACGATGTGCGCTGTAATGGTTTTCAAGGCAAAAACAAAAACTTAAACTAAAAGCAAGCAATCATAAAACCTTGAAATTTCATTGTGAAATTTTCGATGTTTTTTTTTTCCATTTTTTCTCATCTGAAAAAAAAAAACCGTTTTTTTTTCCCCAAAATTGCAGTGTTTTTTTCAGGCCTTCACATTTCTAGACCTCCCACATTTGCACCAGAAAGTTTTTGTTGTTGTCATCAGCGGAAAGGCTGGTGTGTTGGCCCGTGACCAGTGTGGAAGCCTGCTAGTTGCGGAGAGAGAGCGGGGATGCCGCTAGCCAACAGCGTGGCGAGATAACAGTTCATTTTATTGGGTAGCAGCTCGCTTTATCCGACTGGCCGGTGCCGACGACAGCGACTGTGCGGTGGAGCTCGGGCCAGTTATGACAGCTTGTGATAAGACGGAAAGTTCTTGCACTCGTTTGTCCGCCGAACGTGGCGTATTCGGCCGCCTGAATAGCTTGAAAAAGCGGGAACTATCCGTGGGCTTTCTCTCGCAATAGTATGCAGTGTTGCAGAAACTAGCGTGGGCTTTTTTTCTTCTTTATTTGACGTCCTGCATGATACCTTGGGACCACACTGGACTGAGTAGCTGACACGCAAAACATCTTCACTAACGCCAACGCAAAAAAAAAAAAAAATGTTAGGGTGCTAACGTAGTTAAACCGAGTAGGACGTGCGAAAGCATGAGGCAACACTGCCTCACCGCGTCTGGGGAGGGGTGGGGTGTCGTTTCGCTGTTTATACAACAATACCACCGCCGTATCACGTCGCTGCCTTCTTTACTTAGCTAGGCTATAGTCAGTTACAACTGAAGAATGCAGCGGCAAATTCCCATCAGAAGAGGTCCTCCATCCAATGGCGCCGACCGGTTTTCATAAGGCAGAGACTGGGCAAGAAAGGGAAGTATAAATGTCTTTGTCCCCGTGCCATTGGGAGTGGGTTGTTCGATGTTCGGACTAGAGATGCGGAGGGGAAGTTGAGGAAAATACGGTGCGTGGTCGCTAAGGCTGAGGACAAAAGTTCCTGTCCTTTTCCTTCATAGCCTCTGCTGCAGAGCCTGAACTGGACGACGCCATTGGCTGGACGGGCCTCTTCTGAGGGGCATTCGCCGCTGCATTCTTGAGTTGTGGCTATAGCTATGCCCTGTACGCCAAGAATACCGACCCTTTTCGGTCAAAACCGAATTTCGAAGACGGAGTTCGGCGTACTTTTTTTTATCCGGGTCAAACTGAAAAGTCCAGCCTTACTTGAAATGCGCTCATAGCTTTCCGAGTGTTTTCGTAAGTACTGTTCCAAGGTCAATGTAGCCGTACTTCCGCGGGAGACTCCTCCGTGTGAATTATCATCATTATCTTTGCTTTGTGGACGCTTGCTGACACCGTCGCATGTCATATTACGCGAATGCGCAGGGCTCTTAAGCAACGCCAACTTTCCTGTTCCTTTCCGCGAGGTTGGGAAGTAGTACCGTTCGGGTGGTAAAACTGTGTGTGTGTCGTTTTGTGAGTTACGTGGTTTGTGGCTGGGAAGAGGCAGCCTGCCGCATTTGGAAGTCTCGCCTATCTCGCCACCTCCGGAGCGGCGGCGGCTAATCGCGGCAGCTGGACGCGGCGGCTGACTCAAGCGGTTGTTCGCCTGGTCTCGCAGGCTGCGCGACTCGTTGGCTGCCGGCCAAGTTCAGCAACGACTCGTGTTCGGCGACTCTTTTTCCTTTCCCCCTTTCTTTTTTCCTCTTTGCATGTCGTTCTTTCTCTGGCGTCCTTCGCCTCGGGGACTTTCTTCGCGCCGGAGTCTCCGCTCTGCCCGGGCCTGCACGCGCGCAAAGTCTGATTATCTCCAATGGAGCTCGCCGGCAACGGAGAGAAGCACGGCCGACGAGCCTTTCAGGAAGAAAGCCGTGGAGGAAAACTCAAGCAGGCAAAGGAAAAAGAAAACGAAGCGGGTGCTTCTGGTGGTCTCACAATATGTACAAGTCGTGGCGCGAGCCGAGACTCGTGCATATTCGTTCGTGTTTCGTTAGACAGCTTCAGCATATCTTGTGTTGCCGTCACCGGAAGTATAGCCCGCCTACCGCCAGTGCGCACTCACTGATTGGTCCCGGTGCGGCAGGCATGCGCGCAGCTGCCGGGTACATGGCGCCATCTGGCGCCCTCAAAGCAATCTGCGCATGCGCACTGACGGCTCGTGGGCTCCCGTTACTCCTGTAACGGTAACACGGTATGTTAAAGGTGCGGACTGTCTGGAAGCTGTAACCCCATTGCCTGCATGAAGAAAGCAAAGATGAGAAACGGGCCTCTGTTTCAGTCAGAGGGGACTCGATTAGGTCTCCGACCCCGTACAGCCCAGTTTTACGTGCTGTGCTGCATGGCGTAAAGACGCACTAAAAGGGTTCGAACGAAGAAAAAGGAAACAAAAAGACAGGAAAACTCCGCCGCGGTATTGTTTTCGTGCGCTCTCGTACGCATGTAGTTAGCTCAACGAGCGAGACTTATTTCGCATATGCGTACAGCGCCGGCAAACCCGTTTATAAAGCGCTGTTCGCGACGTGGACAATCACCGTGCGTCCCTCTATACGAAATCGTTTTATTGGCCGCTTCAAATAAGAAAAAAAAAAAGAATCCGGTTGCGGCCACTTGCTGTCCGATAGAGAGGGAACAGTGATTGCCACACACTGAAGCATTGCGATTGTCGAGTGTGGACCCCAGCTATTTACAAAGCGACCAGGAAGAGACAGTAAACCGGTCTGGCGGCGCAGAACACAGGCTGAGATCAGGAAGGAGGAGTACCTGTCCGGTTTGCTCAGGCAGTCTGGCCGTGCATTTCCGTGAGGTATAGGCGATCGTTCGGCTATTAAGTGGCATGTTGACGAAACGTCAGGCTCACAATTGCGATACAGCATGCGGGTTTTCCACTGGTTGTGCAGTCCGACAAGGACAGTGTTTTTAAGGGTGGAGTAACTATGCGCAGAGCAGTTCGATATCGCACAGTATGGGAATTCAAACTAATACTCTTCTTTGGAGCCTCTAATGCACGTCCCAGAACAGCGTCACACATTTTTAAAACTCATAAAGCAGTACTGGTGATGGTGGTGGTAAAACTTGATTGAGATTCATCTTAAGGGGGGTTGGGTGAGTATGCCGTTGACCCGAGGCTTCCCGGTGTGAGGATGTTAGAACCAGTTGAGCCCTTGAGCCCCAGCGGCCTCCTCTGACCAGCTGATGATCCTGACTTGGGAGCCACGGTCAGGACTCTCGGCCTCCGACTGCTCTTCATTATTAATGATTTGACGCGCTGGCGGCGCTTAGTACAGGCCGATATATTGCTGGATTGTTCGAGCTACATCTTATAGGTGGCGGTTTGCAGAAGGCCCCCAAAAATACACTTTTCCTGAAGGTCTCATTGTGCAGGTTATATCGTAGAATAACATCCATTCGCGATAAATATCACTCGGAAAAAAAAAAAACAAGTTCGTGGGCTGCAGTGATACAGTATTTGCCTCGATTGCGCGAGGTGTTTAAGATCGAATCCAGTGTTGCCGGGTGCCCTTAGATTTTTTTTTTTAGTGCATTCTGGCGAGTATGTAGGAAATAAGCCGTCTTGTTCCAGACGCATCACGAGCGCGATCCCTTTCGGCTGGGAACGACAGCGGCGCGGAAATTTCGCCCCCCCCCCCCCCCCCCCCCCTCCTTTTTTTTTTACACCGAGAGCTGTTATACGGGACCCTCCGCGGCGCATTCGCAGCGTGACCGTCAACATTCGGTCTCTTGACGTCCACGCGTAATCACGTAATCTTGCGCCGAGGGTTTTCTCGAAAACTGTGTATTGCTTTGTTCCTCACGCTAAGGTGCGAAAAGGCGCGCTGATTTTTGCCTGCACGCTCCCGCTCATAAACCCCAACGGAAGCACTTTTAAGCCACTGGGAACAATCATGTGTCGTTGGTTGAAACTTATGCTGCACGCTTCGAGATGGAGAGAGTTTTATTAAAGAGTTGTGCCGCGCCAACGGCGGTTCCTGCAGCGCTGACTGCGATCTCCCGCGCCCCGCGGACCAGCAGAAGCTGGTGGCTGCACAAGGGCAGTGTTGCCATGCGGCTCAAGAGGGTAGCGCGAGCCACCCTCATCTGTCCATCCATCCACCACTCGAATCCCTGAGCCTTGGCTTTCATGCAGTGGGGCGTCTTGTGTCTACGTCCAGGGCGTCCGTGTTATGTTCCATTTTGGGGCAGAGCCGTAGTGCCATATCGGAAAGCGGTATTTCTGGCGTGGTTAGCACCCCCTGTACACGCCCCTCTCTATGTATCCATGCATTGACCGAGGGTGAGATAGCGTAAGCTGCGTCGATTGGTTCGTACGGGTGTCTATATACAGAAGTTTTCGGGACGCAGAAATCAATAACTAACTTCAAGGGATACTCGGAACAAATTGAAGTTTACTTGTATCGATAAGGCATCGCTTTCTAACCACAAAGAGGCCACTGTCACCGAAAACGAAGCTTTCAGTTCAGAAATCGAGGCTCAAAAAACGGGATACAAGTGTCGCCATCACCGGCCGATTTTGCAATTAGACTGCGTGCGTCGACACCGAATTTTGTGCACGGATCCCAGACTGTAAGCTACACCGCCATGCGCTTCAAAACTGTGATCACGGAGTCCTTTCCGGTGTCGCTCTAGTTTGAATCCGGTGGTGGGAAAAGAAAAAATAATTCCATTCTCTCAGCCATGAATGCGCATTTTGCTGCTGGACAAACGTCAGCATAGTCGGAAAGAGCTAGAGAATAAATTTTTATCCCGGGCAAATACAGTTCAGCCTCGTTATAACAAAGTCTAACGGGCCCGGCGATTACTTCGTTATAGCCGTAGCTTCGTTATAGCCCGTGCTGACCGAGCTGCCGAGGGGAATCGTCATTCCTTCGTTATATCCATTATTTCGTTATAAGTCGTTACGTTATGACGAGGTTCGACTCTAATTGTATGCGGAGCTGTCCTCAGTGTCGCTTTAATATCTTGGCAGCCTAAGAATGCGGCTTCAAAATGAACGGTGTGCTCTTCCCTCCCTAGTGCAACCTCCGCATTGAATTCTTAATATCAAGGGTGCCTAAAAGCAGTGAGGAAAACAACGTTTTTCATGTACTCGACCCTTGCAACAATTATATTTCGACAGTCATAGACTGTCTATAGAGTTGTCAGTAAAGTTTATAGACAACCTATAGATTTGCGGTCATACACTTTTAGTAGACTTTTCTCTATTGACTATGAATAGACCAAAGCAAGTATCAATAGGAAGGCAATAGTCTATAAGCGGTCTATAGAAAATCTATGGACCATTTTTATGAGGACATGTTCCGAAAACTCCTGTGGCTACCTGTACGTGGTGTTGTGGTAGTATACGACCTTCGACGCCGTCACAGCATGAGTTTCCATGTGCTGCTCGGGTAAAGAAGGGAAGCTTATTAAAAAAGAAGGAAAATATAAAAAAAGAAAGGAGAGGTGCATTCCACGTTGTCGTGCCAGTGGGAAACAGCTGCAGCGCCCTTCATGGTGACGCATGACGGGGTGGAATGTCCATTTTGGCTCCATTACAGGATGCCATTCAGCTCGGTGCACGTGTCTCTCGTTCCGTTGCGTTGGCTCGTTTGTGTGCAGCCGATGCGTCCATGAAGAATGGGAGTGGTTTAGAACGAACAGCGACGCAGGCGTTCACGAATACTTTTTTTTGTTTTTTTCTTCCCCTATGAATGCGCATTCTGCGAACTACCAAATACCGTATACCACACATGGTATCGGGATGCAAGGGACCGCATCTTGCCATCGGCGCCAAAGACCTAATCGAAGAGCAGTGGAAGGCTTAGTTTAGCTGTCAAGCCCCGGCCTGGATAACCAGCTTAGTCTGGTGGACCGGATTCGGAAGGCGACTCGGGTCGACGGCTTTTTGGACTGAGGAGGCTGCCCACATAGCACGAACACTTTTCGCCTACTCTAAATAAAGGCCCCCCTCTCTCTCTCTCTCTCTCTCTCTCTCTCTCTCTCTCTCTCTCTCTCTCTCTCTCTCTCTCTCTCTCTCTCTCTCTCTCTCTCTCTCTCTCTCTCTCTCTCTCTCTGTCTGTTTTTTTTTTTTTTTTCAAACTTCGGAGCGGTATTTCCGGGGAAGCTTAATTGGTGAGCGAATGTGGCTTCCCTTCCACGACGCGCGGTGTATACAGAGGAGTTTTCCCCCTTGGTGAACATCCTTTCAAATGTTTCTCCTTCGCATCTATTAATATGGTAGCATTAAAGGTCCCGTCCGGCGGAAAACCCGGCGTCAGCGGGACTGGAAAAGGCTTATTGGTCGAGAGGGTAGTTACGTATAGAAAAGCAGTTTTGCTGAAAAGAAAAAAAATGCGGTCAAGCAGAATCGAACCGCTGTCGTTGGGCCGCAGCCGGGCACGCTATCTCTACACTACATGCTTAGTTTTTTTAATTTTTTTCTTTCATTACACCGCTGAGGAACGTCCGACTAGTGGGATAAATGGGGGCATTGTACGAGCACCTCACTCTGCACAGTACAGGCTAATTACGTTACAGGGACACTTCGTAAATTATGTTCATTAATTAGCGTTAAGAATTACATGGACTCGTGTGCTGTGCGATGTCAGTGCACGTTAAAGAACCCCAGGTGGTCGAAATTTCCGGAGCCCTTCACTACGGCGTCCCTCATAGCCTAAGTCGCTTTGGGACGTTAAACCCACATAAACCTAGCCTAATATGGACGATGATTTGCAATCAAGAACTATGTTATGACAACAAGAATGTCGATGACTCTGAAATGGTGCGCCAGGGGACCCCCAAGCGACCTTCTCCGAAGTTCAGTTTTTCACTTTTCACTCCGCATGCACCCCGTGCTCAGTTTCGCAAGTACACCACGCACAGTCCTAAAGAGATTGGCCGTGCTAGATTTTTCGTTTTAAGGACGGAGGTCTAACGTGAAAGGAGGCATTAATTTGCACCCTACAGTCGCTTGCGGAACTTCGCAAGTCCCGCTATTGTTGCCCAACGCCAAATTAGGCTCGCTGCTCTCTTCCCCCCCCCCCCCCCCCCCCCCCCGTCATTTTTTTTCTCTTTTTCTTTCTATTAATTCTTCTCCGCTCCGTACCGTTCGCGAGCTGCTTGGAGCGTTCCCCGCCCGCCCCCGCGCGGACTCGAAGCCCCATCCATCACGCAAGCTCGTCAGGCGCGTCTTCGGCGACCAGCTGCCGCTGGGGACCGGCGTATAATGATGGGTTGGTTGCTCGGCGCCGTGACACGCTTTGTTCCCCGGTCCCTTCTCAGGTGCCGCTTGGTTCTGAAGGAGGCTGTGTATGTATGGGGGAGGGGGTATGATAGGATTAGTGCTGGCGCACAGCCCCCCGCTGTTGCGCCGTGTTACTGGATTCGTCTCAATGCGTTCTGCCTTGCCTCATCACATCCGCGCTGTGCTTAGGCACGGGCTGTGCGTGTGTGTTTAGAAGCACGGAAGCCGTGGTTTGAGTAACGCTTTTCGTCAAGCTGGGATCTCGCCGGTACACGTATATAAGGGTATATACGGGGCATACTTACAGGGTATATATACGCAGAGTAGTACACGTATATATGGCTATATACAGGGCATACATACAGGGTGTATAGGGAGATGTACAGGTACATGGGTGCATACTTAAGGGGGTGTGTATTTACTCGCCGTTCTCTCAAGGTCTTGAAGTCCGTTACCGGGCACACCCACGCCGAGGTCACTGCGCGGGGTCACTGCGATTAGCGTTGCCACATTCGAGCGCTCGGCGGTGCGTATGGGATACGGCCAGGCGGGGGTCCGCCTGCGCCTACACTTCCGGGTGCAGTAGAGCCGTACAGGAATGTCGAGCTTAGGCCTCGGTTGTGGTCGTTCCCTTGTGGTTAGCGTGCCTGCGCTGCGAGTGCTTGGGCGTCGCGTAAACGCCACACCGGGTCATCTCACCAGCACTGCGTTTCGTATGCTGAGGAAATCGCGCTAAGCGGCACGGAAAGACGTCTACACAGACGGACGGAGAAAATCTTTCTGTACCGCTTAGCGCGATTTCCTCAGTACGAATCACCAACTAGCCCCCGCTCTTGCCTCGTTTCGTATGCGCGCGCGGCAGTGACTCTTGATGTAATCGCCGATCAGCTTGACGGGCGCGATCATCGGGCAGCCACGTAACATCTAAGTGATGTATTATGATGGAAAACGACCTGAATTGCGTGCGGAGTTAATGAGATGCAGTTTTATCTTCGGTGTTTCTTTTTTTTACACCGCTTCGTCGCGTCCATTTGACGTGTGCATGACCCTGAAAACTTCCATGAAGGATTTGATTCCCCGAGGAAGAAACAAAGGAACTGCCGAGGAGGCGGGAATAGTCTTTCCGTCGCAAGTCATGCGTGTCTGACGACACGAGAGGGCGCCGCGGATGCTGTCACCGCGCTCAATTGACAGCTGTAGTGAAACAGTTTTGTCACGCGAGGTTGACATATTTCGTCGTAGAGCAGAAATCTTCCGCTTTCGCGTGGTTCCCTGTGAGAATGTTGCCCAGCGGGACTGGTGATGGGGCGCACTCGGAGAATGTGCCCAGTGTGGTGAAGTGCGGCCTCGGCACGTTTGGCTCGTGTGGTCCTTCGCGTGGACGCTCTCGTGAGGTTGGGAGGAGGATGGGGGGGGGGGGGGGGGGGGGGGGGGGGGGGGGGGATGCAGTGCAGTGCAGGTGTCGTCGCTGTTACTCCTGCGTTTCAGAGGAAAACGAGGTCTGGGAGTTCTTTTTTTGCATTACTAGCATCACTTTCTCAAAATCTGGCCGTCTGGTGTTGCGCAGATTCCGCCACCTTCCGTAAGGCATCCACCCACTATTCACCAAGCATTGCCAACCACCTACCTTCACCGTCAAAAAGCCGCCACTTACCACCAACCAACCCACCTCCTCTCTCCAGAAGACACTATACCCACCGGTGTCCGGTGAACTGGGATACACGTCTAGGCTATAGTACGGCCCATCTACGCTAAAAGTCTCTGCTGTAGTAGCGAAACGTACAACCATGCATGCTGCTAACGCAGACTTGTCGCGCTACTCCGTATGATCGCCGGTGCGTTTTCTATTTCTCCATATCTTCATATCTGCATCTCTCAACAGTTTCTCCTTATCTCATCTGCCGGTTTCTGCACGTCTCCCTCTCTCCACGTCACTCTTGGTTCATATCTCCAGGTCTCTGTTTGTCAATTTCCCGATTTCTCAGTGTCGCCACAATGTTTTTTTATTTCTCAATGTCAATAGGGTCCTCTTCTCGGCGTCTCCATTACCTGTTTTCGATCTCCATTTCTCCCGGGCCCGCTCCGTGCCGCATGTCCTTGAAAACACTTGAATATAAAAAAAGCCGTTTTCGAGGGCCTTGGATGAGAGCTCTGGAAATTTTGTAGGTCCTTGAAAGCCCTTGAATTCCTGATGTGCCGAGTGGGGCAGCCGTGAAAGAACGCTTTCAGCCGCTGTAGAATTTGTGTATTTGATATAGAAATGCTTATGTTGTATAGAATTTCCGCTGGTAATTTTGGAGCAGCCCGTTGAGTCCGCGCCGCATCGACTGAATCTGCCTCTGAACGACTGAGCACTGGGAATGAATGAATACTTGCATATGCATTCGTGCCTTTTTTTTATGAATAGTTACGCGTTGGGGCATCGATGTGGCCGGTGATTTTCCGCCGTTTGCGGGACGGTTCAGGAGACATTATTATAAACATCTCGCATAGCAGGTAAGTTTCATCATGTTGTTGCGACCCTCTCAGATATTTCAGCCTTTACCAAGTACATCAGAGCGAGAAAGCGATAAGTATGACAACGCCCTATCAGTAGCAATGCAAACAAATGCCCATGGTTGCCCAGCGACGTCACGAACCACGATAAAAACAGCATAATTACCCCGTCCATCCCGGAAGTGACGGCATGTAATCCTTGGAATCTGGGTGAAATCCGCTTCGGTTCGGCTTAAGATTATGGACTGCCGTCGATAATTTTTTCTCACCCGCGGGTGTAGGGAAACGTGCCGTAGAAATCTTGAAATAACTTTTTTGTGCATCTCAGTGGATTGTGTGTTATGCTTTGCAAAGTACAGGTGGTATATTCTTGATATGCAGATCGGAAAGGGATTGCGGTCGTGCATGGCTTCTGCAAGGCAGCGGTACCGTGGGCTTTTGCGAGCTTAAAATAAGCAGAAGGTCGAAAATGCGAACCCGCAGCGGCGTCAAAAGTGTTTCCTAGGTGGACAAACTTGAGAGAAAAAAAGAAAGCTTGAAGCAGTTTTTGCTAAGTGGAATGCTTCATTCTTATGTCCACAGAGCAGAAGATAGTAATAACCAAATTAATTAGTTTAATTAGCGGTTTTTGAGGAACGGAAACGGCGCAGTAATTGTCTCACTTCTCGGTGGACACCTCAACCTCGCCGTAAGAAAAGACCGGAAGGTGGGAGTGTACCCGACATGGGTATGAAAGGACAACAATCTGACGAAGGCTATCAAAAGGAAAAGGCACACGAACATCGTTAGCGTCAGTGTTGAGCTTGAAAAAAAAAAAAAAAAAAGCCGAGCTTTCGTGCAAGCTGAGACTTTGAAAAGCAACTTAGCTTGTGTTTTTTTCGTTTGGGATAAGTTTTTGCTGCAATTAAAGTTACGTTTCCTATGCGCAGGAAACGCTGCTTCGAAAGGCACTGCGTTCGTTAGTCTTTGAAGAAATATTGGCGAGGCCTTGAAAGTCATTGAGGAGCACTTAATTTCGGAGTTCAAAACCAGCATGAACCCCGTCTCCGTGTTTTCATATATCGCAATTTCTGTTGCGCTTTTCCTCCTTAGCTATGGCAACGTCATGTTGCCATTTCTGCATGCCTCTATTCCCCCGCTTATTATATTCATGCGTTCACTTCTCCTCATCTCGATGTCCCTTCTTTTACTGCGATATAATTACATGCGGGTCTGTCTCCTGATTAAGTGGCATGCACTATGTCGTTATACCGAGAATGCCTGCCTGCGAGCCGCCGCGTTGGCTTAGTGGTTATGGCGCTCGGCTGGTTACCCGAAAGACGAGGGTTCGATCCCAGCCGCGGCGGTCGAATTTTGGTGCAGGCGAGAAATTCTAGAGGCCCGTGTACAATGCGATGTCAGTGCACGTTAAAGAACCTCAGGTGTTCCAAATCTCCGGAGCCCTTCACTACGGCGTCACTCATAGCCTGAGTCGGTCTGGGATGTTAAATCCCTATAAACCAAACCAAATCGAATCGAAAATACTTGCTTTCTCGTGCTGCGTGCGCCGCTTTCACTGTGAACAATCTAGTGCGGTCTGGGTCGTGCTCGCTCAGACGTTTGAAATTTAGTGTGGTCCACACAGACCTGGCGCATGTATTAGGTGAGCTTTGAAAATCTCTCTCTGACGTTGCGCAGGGTGGACGTTGCGCTGTAGCTAATCGCCGTCACCGCTCCGCCTATGAAACGCGGAGAGTACGAGTTTCCTTGTATAGTTCAGCGTGTTTTGTTTGTATTTTGCACTTGCTGTTACCAAGTTAGACACACCGGGCTCTTCCGTAACTCTATAGGAATAGAGAATGCCCTGTTTGTTTGTACCAATCTTTCCCTTTTCGGGTAGCGCTTCTTCCCTCGTCATTCAGCAGCACTTATGGGTGATTCAATGCCGGTTCTATTACCACCTATGCACACGCACGTAGGCTGAGCAGGGGAAAGGCAAACAGCGGCGCTGAATGGTCGCGCGATGTGGTCCGCACATATATCAGCTCGAGCACCCGGGTGATTGGAGCTCTCTTCAAACGCGTCGCCGGCGGTGGCACGTCGCGACGCTTTCCGGCAGCTCCCCCACCCCGTTCGTTCCCTGTTTGCTCGGCGATCCAGCGCCTCCCGAGGAGCTTCCGGCAAGGGTGCCCGGTATAGGAAGCTTAGCGCGATTCGATTCGTTTCGGCCTGATACGCTTACGAGGAGTGCGACGGTCCGCAAACGAGATATTCGCTCTAATTCCTTTACTGGGACGTTTCCCGCTCTCAGTTTTGACTTTTTGCCTGACGTGTGTATGTACGTCTCTCTGGGGAAATCTCTTTCAGCTGGACTTGGGTTTATTTCCTTTGCGCTAGAACGCGTGTCTTCGCCGCGGGTGTTCGTGATGATGCCTCTTTGTGGGGATTCCAATTTACTGTGAATGTTTAGAAAAAAAAAAAAAAGTCAGACGCAAAAGGTGCAGCTGGTGAAAAAGTGAATTTCCACTGATCGTATGCGCTGCGCTTGATGACTGATTAGGGCACCTCTCTTCGGTTCTTCTTTTGAGAAGAACTTGCATAGAAGCCGTGCATGTGTTATATCGATGCTCTATATTGTTTTCGAAAGTTACTGCTTCCTCTTCTTCCAAGCTAACCTGGACAACATGTATAACCTATCCGGCTATACCGTGCGCAGCTATCCATAGTGTACGTTGTGGGGATACACATGAATCCCCTGCCCCATTGTAACGGCCGCGCGTAATTATCACGCGATGCTATGCGCGCGCCGTTCGGAAGGTTTGCGAGGGAGGGCACTCACGCCGCCCCCGCTTCCTTTCTCGCCCCGCCGCGACGCCGCTGCAGGGACTTTCCCTCTTTCCCCTTTCACAACGGAGAGACCTCCTCTCCACAGCCCGGGAAGAAGGCGCGATTCTCCCGAGGCTCGCTCGTCTTCTGGCGGGAGCCGTGCACACGCACGGATCGGAGATCTGCCACGGAGACCGCTGCCCTTATCGCCCGGCCACCGTGTGTGACTTGACCGCCGCGGGCCGTGAGCGAGGAACCACGCGAGGTGAGCGGAACCTACTTCCCCCACATTTTTGCGTGCGTTCTGCCCTTTGTGTTTTCCACCCCCGTACGCGAGCGGAACATCCTCGCTCGTTACGGCGGTTGTATTGTTGCTGCTGCATTGTATTGCTCGGGAGCAATAAACGCTCCTCCGAGTAGCATACTCGTGTTTGTCCCCTCTGGCCCGAACCCGCCGTGGTTGCGACTCACCGCACCGCGGGTTGGGGGTCACAGCTCTGACTGCTAGGGCTGGCACGCTGGTGCTAGAGAGCGACAACTGCTTCTAGCCCTTTGAGCGTTATCACAAGAATAGACCCCCATAACGTTTATAAAGACGACGGTGCTTTTTGTTGTATACAAATGAGCTTTGGTCGCGAAAACTCTGGCGCGCAAACCGCGGAATGCAGACTGCACGTCACTGCAGCGCTGCGCCTGGTGGTTCGCCCAGCACTCCTGGACGCCTGAGGCGAAGTATGTCGACTGCGACTGTCGATGCGAGGTCGGAACACGGAGCTCTGTTTGGAATAATCACTTCATCTTTCTAGAATTATGGTCGCGGAGCTCCAACCGAGTAGCGAGCGACGGCAATTAATCGGCTGAAATCAGTCGCGCCACACCAGCGACATTTCCCGATGCGAATGCGCACATTACCACACAACTTGTTACTTGTTCCAGTGAGTATGTTCTACAGTCCTTCTCAAAAGCGAGAAGCCATGCAATGCCAGTAAAAATCCATAAGCCATGCTGTTGTGGCCCGTTGTGCGTCACCAGCGTTTCTCGGAGGTAAGAGCAGCACTGTTCCTCCCTCGTCCGAAGGTCAAGACCTCCACGGATGCTACTAAGACCCCGCTAAACAGCTTTGAAGCAGCTCCTTGGGCTCCTTGCTTTTTGGCAGATGCTCTACGTGTGCGCACTCCCAGCCTCACCGGAGCCGTTACACATTTCATGAGCGCGAGCAGCTGTTCGCCGTGGAAGACGTGTCGCGGCGGTCGTCCTTGGTGGTGGCGCGACTTTGCGTCGCTCTACCGGGACCAGACGTTGCTCTCCGGGAAAACGCATCTCTAAGCTCGCAACCCGTCGAGCGGAGGAAATGCTACTCCTTACTCAGTGGCCCACGTCATCCTGTGTTTCTTGGCAGCGGTCGTCGCGGAGAAGCCGCCCCCTTGGCTTCTGTGTACGGCTGCCCGCCGAGGTGCCTGGCGGGGGAAGGGGCGCCCCGTGCATAGGGCAGGTGTCGGGCGGCGCCATTCGGCGATGCTATCGTCGCACTCGCCATGATTGAGGCGACCGTCGGGGAAAGTGGGCAGCGGGTAATTGTACGGCGGGCGCCGCTCGTGGTGTTATTTGCCGCGGGACTGAATTCTCTCTGCGTTCGCCGGCCGAGCTTCCGTCGGTTACGCAAAGGGAGGGGTAGAGGGGGAATATTATGAGGTCCATTAGGTGACGGCGGTGACCGCCAACTAAGGCGCTTTCGGAGGCACCATGCTGGGCCGCTTTATTACGAGGCTTCTTTTCCTCCGGGACATCTGTTATCCCAACGTTATCATCCGCCTCACCGAGTAGCCGATCTCAGCGGTGTATAAGGGTCGGGACGTGGCTATTCTCGAGACCTTTGCGACGGGCTAAAAGAATGGAATGGAAGAAAATGACAATACAATCGTCGAAGAACGTATCTCCAACGGAACACTGTGCGAAGTCGTGGTTCAGCCGGAAACATGAAAATTTGGATGTTACGCGGAAATTTCAGTACACAGTGTATTCATAACAGCCGTCAGTCCATAATGAAGGTCAATTCCATAAACTGCATTTCCCTCGTAAAAAAAAAAAAAAAACTTTTTGCCTAGTCTGTAGGCTCTCTGGAGAAATTTTTGCGAGGTACAGCGCCGTTAATGGCTAACTGACGACACTGTCAGTGCGCGTAACAAGCACGGGAGAGCAGCGTTTAAAAACTCTTGGTTGTTGCCCCCTGGGCTGTTTTCTTTCTTTCTGTCTCTCTGGGACGCCTCGTGGCCTTAGGTAACGGTTCGCTTGCCGTGTCATCCTACCGCTGGCAGCCGCTCCGGCGGCACCGCGCCGGTTCCCGTCGGGGTGTGGCGTACACACACTCGTTGTAGGCCGAGAGGAGAGCGGGCGAGTCGGCGTCTGAAGGGCACGCTCTCGCGCGGGCGCCCGTCGGCCCTCTTCAGCGGCCCCGACCAGTTCGGCGGCGCGCTAAATTTAGGGCCGGCCGCTATGGATTTCTCGGAGGAAGCGCGAGCACGGGCCCAGCTGTCACCGTTCCCTGTGCGCTATGCTCGCGCGGCCCGTGCGCACGGAAGGCGGGGCCGCGTGCGCCACTTCGCTGTGCTGGGCCTCGTCGTCTCTTTGACACGCCTTCGCGGCGGGCAGACGCAATCGCTCCGGCGAAGTTTCGGTCCTTTGCAGGGCTTTGGTTTGAATCGCACGTCCTGCAGTAGGGATCCGTCGGCATGCGAACGACCGAAATTAGAAGTTTTAAGGCGAAAGCCTTTAATTAATGGCTCATACTGTCATCCATTAACAAAGCTTGCCACACGCGTTTAACTCTGGAAGTAAAAACGGTGGAAGGAAACCAATGGTTGCTTCAGATAGAGGAGGAAAAAGTGAACCTAGAAGCCAAGTTTGATGACTGTAGGTTAATTAGTTAATTAATTATAGGCAAACATGTCGAAATTCCATGGACGTCGATGTAGCCACGGGGACGTTGTGACGTCACATCCACCTGAAGTCGTCACAGCATAGTGAAAATTGTCACAGAATGGTCGGAAAAACGTCGGATTCGTGTCAAATTAGATGGAAAAATGTGTAATTAAGCGTAATTAACACTAAAGATCCCCGAAAGATGTATAATTTGGGTATCGATATAGCCACGGGAATGGTGTGACGTCACATCCACCGGAAGTCGTCACGGCATAGTGTCCTTGGCTTTCGCCTCTCAGCACTTTAGTTGCCAAAGTGTCCACGCAATTTTTCCCTTCGTGGATATATCGTTTTCCGCGCTCATACCCCAACGAGTCTGGACAAAAGCATTTTTTGAGCTGGAAACCGTTTTTCGTATAATTTTTTTAAAATAATGTAATATCTCACGATAACAGTCAACATATCCGTAGATCATCCGACGGAAGTCTTGCTTTTTTTCCTGCTAACGTTTTTGCTATAATCAAATGCGTTAGGATGTTGGACAGTTTTGCTGTTACAACGCGGGCTGTTTTCGCGGGAGCACTGTCTGTATATAGCGTGCACCGTTAAGAATGCTTGCTTGCGAAGTGTTTTGCTGCAGGAACGTTTCTAAACACTCAAGTATCATTATTTTTTTATCTGTCTTTCTCTGTTGCGCTTCTGATGGCTGTAATGCAGAGCCTGTGTGTATTGTTTCATCGAGTCGCGCTAGCCAGAGCTTACCGTGGTGACGGGCAGACACTATGCACCTGTCACTTAACTGCTCTGGAAGAAGTATCGTTGAAAGAAGGGCTTTGCGGGTGGGACAACATCGACAGGAGCTTTCCGTTATGTGTTACTGTTGCTCATCGAAGTGGCATCTGGCGTGACCATTCAAGCCGCCATGGAATAGTCACGCATAAACGTCACTGAGCTCTAAGTGGTCTGCGTTCTAATGCTGCATGCATTCATTCTACGGCAACGCCGGAGAGGAGCGTGGTGAGAGGCCAGGAAAGGCAGCGTTAAGAGCGAAACTATACTGCATAGGATCACTGTTCGGTTTAGATCATCGTGTTCGAATTCGCTTGCCCAAGGTGTCCCTCGCCGGAGGTTGGATACCTGCAGGGTCTCGAATGGCCGTGCCGCTGAACAGACAGCTTTGTACCCATGTGTAGTCTGTATTTTGGCTCTGAGTCCTGGCATGCGGACGACGACGACGACGTGCAACTGGGGGAACAAGACTGATACAGCTAGCGCTGTTAAAGGAAACGAGGAGGAGGAGGAGTATGCCGCGTGCGTGTAACGTTATCCTGTCCGAGATCGTGTTCGTTTGGGCGTCGCTATCTCACGCGGCGTTTCACACGCCGCTTTCAGTCGTGCCCGTTTTTAACGGTAATTTTTTTTTCTTCTCTTCCTTCTTGCGCGCGCGGAAGAGTTGGTACGCGTTACGCTGTGCAAACGATGCGGAGACCACCACCGTTTCGAGATAAAGCGCAGAGGGTGGGAGAGGGAATGGCAAAGAGGGAGGGCGCCGGGCAGCGCGCGAGAGCACACGCCCAACACTCCGGTTGTATGTCCCGAAGCGGTGGGAGGAGATGGGGGAGAGGGGGGGGGACGCAGCGCAGCGGGTTGTCCCGTCGAGAGAGGGCGCCGCCTGCGATACTTCCGCAAGGGCTTCGAAGAGCCGTGGTCGTCGTCCATCCAGCGCAACAGATGGAGTGGTCCAGATTGGCGTGCCTCGCGGCCTGCTTCCACCCACGATTCGAGTCGAGCGGGGAGGCGTGGGGGAAAGGACACACGCACATGCAAAGAAAAAAAAAAAAAGCACCAACCGAGGCCGGTTCCCACTCGTCTCAATCGCGCGTTTATCCTTCCATTCCAGCTCCCGACGGCTCGGAGCATTTGTCCCGAGACGATGTGACCTGAAAGCTGCCGCCCGCCGCCGTCTGGAGAGTTTCACGTTTCATTGTCTCTTTCTCGCTGGTTTCGTTTCGCGTTTCGCTGCGTAGCCACGCTGGAACCGGAGCTGAAGAGAGCTTCACGCGCGAGTCGGTTATGCGCCCTCTTTACTCCCCTCGCTCCTCTCTTTCTTTTCTCTCACTTTCCAGCCCTCCCTTTTCAGTTTGTATGCTGTGTCCCCGTCGTAACTGCCGCGCGTGGTAATCTATGGCTCTCGACTATGGGAGGTCGCCGCAGCGTCACGCGCATTCAGTGCGGCCGGAAAGCGCGTTTCAATTGGATTTTCGCGTGCTTCGGCGCGATAGGATTGTTCGGGCCGCTAGAATCATTCCAACTCACATCGGAGATATTCCAGCTTTATTTCGAAGAACGGAGAGCTAGTTCCCTTCCGTCCCGACGCTGATAAGCTTTCCGTTTTCCTGGGGTTAAAGGAGGGTGGGCGCGGTTCGATCTGCTAGCATTCTTCTCAGAAAGCCCGAAACATTAACTTCGTCGCTTGCTACTGCTCTGCCGAGCGGTGAAGCACATGCGTTTGATTTTGTATGCTTCGTAGTGTAATGGTAGACGTCGCAGCGATTATGGGACTGGAGTGGAACGACCACATATATACACTGAGACTTGTGCGGAAGGCGCATGTGATTGGCTTTACCCGATCGGCTTTTTTGCGATGTGATCAGTAATTTCGTCTCGTTTCGTAGTTGCCGTCAGATTCATGTACGATCTAGATGTACGCCCTTTATCAAAAGTTTAGACCCCAGGGGGTTTTGGATCAGGTGAGATCCCCACTGTGACACGGCCTAGACGTAAATCCCCGTGGGCTCGTAAAGTTTTGACAAAGGCTTGTGCATCCAGGATTCGGGAACCGGCGAGTTCGTTTGTTATCGATCCCAAACAACTGCAAGGATAGCGCCGGTTGTTCATCCGTCATACTTATTCAGTTGACTTCCGACTGGCCAATCACGACGCCTCGAGTAAGGCAGTATAGACGGAAGCCCCCAATCAGAAAGTCACTTTAGGTACAGATATAGCGCCAGAAGTAAACGGAACGCACTGGTTCTGAGATCAAGTTGTGCACTGACGCGCAGTTTTGTGAAATTCACGGGGCACACCGCGTAAGCGTCACGGTGTCACACTGACGCACCAGCACTTTACGTCCCTCAAAATTTCGCTGCGCTGGCGGCCAATGAAGCTGTGTTGCGTCTCACGCAAGAACAAAAAGGACAGAAATAAATTAAGCAGTCTCCGTTCGGTGGCGGAATGTGGCGCAGTACTGCGAAGCAACGCGAGAGGGAGGGATCGGCAGCGCTCCGCGCATCCGCTAACCGTTAATGGAATTACGGAGAACGCAGGCTCCCGGTCCCTTGATACGCCCGCCTCTTCTGCATAAAGCAGCCGGACGTGTATAAGTGCGTGTGCACGCAGAGTGCGTATATATGCACGGCTGCGGCGAATTCCTTCCCCGAGGACCGCACGACGATGTCGGTTCCCGCCCGTCCGTCCGTCCGCCTGATCCCCCTCGGCTCTCCGTCACGAAAGTGATTCGCGCAGGGCCTCTTAATCCCCCGCCGGCATTGGGCGTGATTATTCCCGAGCGGCCCGCGCTCTAGAACCGCTTCTCTATCTTTCTCTTGTATTAATTTTCCCGTGCCCTCGTTTCCTTGTTTTTTTTTTCCTCTCTTCATATAATTCGCTTATTTGCTTCCCTTTTTGGGGTTATAATGCTTTTTGCGTAAGCGGTATGGATTCCGCTGCCGAATCGTGGCGTCCGGACTTTTCGGGGCTTTCACCGTTCGTCTGTGAAAGAGTGCGGCCTTCTTGTACGGGGCCGTTTCCTAGTGACGTCACGGGAGCATCGTATACATGAAGAGGCCCGCAAGGGCATGTTTGTGAATACATATGTGAAGTGCTGAACGTTGCTTCCACTGGGAAACGTTATGTCGCGTGTTGCCGTGCGGTAACTGTTGACTGTATGCGCATGCGCTGTTGGCGGTTGGCGGTAGCATGCAGTGTACAGTAACACTATGCTAAAGCTCTCTTCCCCTGCCGGCCGCACCATGTCCTCTGCTTGGGTTGGAAGCGCGTTGCGTGTGTTTGACTGTGCCGCACGAGTCTGCGTAAAGACCTTAGAAAGATACGATCATAGG
Organism: Amblyomma mixtum; assembly: GCF_055824585.1. NCBI lineage: Eukaryota > Metazoa > Arthropoda > Arachnida > Ixodida > Ixodidae > Amblyomma > Amblyomma mixtum. The sequence continues at coordinate 47,402,433 of NC_143016.1, read as the reverse complement.
GACAGTGGCAACGACAGCGGAATTTTTTCGAACACGCTAGCTTCACACCACCTGGCAGCGTCATGCGCCTAAGAGAAGAGAAGAGAGAAAATAAAAAATAAAACACGCTTGCGCGAATATATGCTGGGCTTGCAGGTAGGCACTGGGATTCGGTCGCGTTTTCCCGACACTCGTTGCGCGCGACATCGGAGCGGAACGTGACAGGAGCGACGCGGTATGTTTTCGTCCGCAATCAATTTGCCCACGAGTGTGCGTACAGATGTTCTGGAACTTTTTTTGTTTGTTTTGCTCCTTTCTGTTACAGACCTGTCTGAATTGTTTTTCATGCCGCGTACAACCGACTTGTTCATACTCGACCTCTTTTTTTTTTTTTTCCTGACGGCTGAGGCTGTTACCTGAACTATGGAGGGGAAAACAGCGCAGAAAAACTCTTTCTTTCAGGTGGCGAGGCGTATCCTGCATGCCAGGCGCTTGCATTTCGGGCGCCTTAAACAGCTGCTCTGCTGTGCATCCATTTGCGAACGCAAAGCAAATCGAATCATAAATCTCGATTGTGCCTGCGAAGTATGGGCGTTGCAACTGGATCGTGTTACTCGAAGGTGCAGACGACGTTATAAGCAAAAAGTTCTTGTGCGCTAGGAATATTACTGTAACTAATATTAAGTCGACCTTTATCCCATTCATCGTTCCGTTGTACACCTCGTTCTTTGGCAGGAACTGAATTTCGACGGCCATTCGCGTACACACTTCGTCAGCTACAGTTACGCGGCGTTCAACGGAGTTAAGACAGCGACGGTGCTTCTTCGTCTACGCTTGTGGAGTTAAGAGTATGCACAAGTTCATCAGTCGTTGTTCCATTACGCGTTGACTTCTTTATGTCCGACCCGGAAGCGAATGCACTTCCTGCTTTCACCATACGTTCTGCTCAGTTCGGCGTGCAGTGGGCCGGAATCAAGATGATGGCTGATGTGGAGCGAGTGAGAGTGGCGGATGGCGTAACAACCTCGGAGAACTGTCGAATTAAGCAACCCGTCGGTCGCATAGACCCGAGGGAGAAACGAAAAAAGCTTCAGCTTTCGCCTCTAGTGAATCCGCACCCTGCCGGGTAAATAAGATGTGACTGCAGACAGGGCAGGGAGCTCTTGTAAAGTGTGCATAACTCTTAACCTGATTCCTTGTCGGCGAGAGCGTTTGTACCATGAATAGTAGGATTTAGTACACACCCTTACGCAGTACCCTTAACGCAGTACGGACACAGGCGGAGTCAAGCGTTAGAGCTGTTCCCTGTGTTCGCTAGCGCAGGGCCGCAAATGGGACAGGGCAAATTCAACTGCGATCCAACCGAGGAATGCCGACGGACGTCGTCGTCGTCTTGCTTTCCAAAACTGCGCCCGAGGAACGGCATGCATTGCACAGCCTGCATGCCTGGACAAGCGAAAAATATATATATATAAAAAAGGGCAGAGGCGAGTTACTCCTTATCAAAAGCGTATGTTTATGTGTGTGTGTGCGCGGTGCAAACACACGTGAGAACCGGGTTCCGAGTTTCCTTTCCGAGTCGTCCGTCCGGAAACGCCGAGGGTGGACGGCCCGCACCACGGGAGAGAAGGGGAGTGATTGAGGAGGAGGGGGTGGCAGTGGAGCGGGCAAAGCCAAAGCTGACATAGGGCTGCTGCTTCTGCGACTTTCCTCTTCATTCGGACGGCGTGCCGGACTTCGCTTCGGCATTTGCGTGCACTTGTGCTCTTGCATTTCGCCCTGTTCTAGTTTGAAACGCTCGGCCGTTCTTGAATGCGTCCTCGTTACATAGAGGCTTTATTTTGCTGCTCTTTTTTTTTTTTTTCTTGCCGGAGAGAGACGACGTGTGGGAGACAAGGTAATCTCGGTTCGCGAAGAAACCAGGCTTCTCTCCGTTTAGTTTACGTTGATGCGTGTCGGTTTTGCATGACGCTTTGCAAGCAAAAAAAAAAAGGATGAATTCATGACCGCCCGCAAGTGAGCGGTATGTTGATGCAGTTCAAAAATAAGTCAACTGCGCAGAACTTGAAATGGGCTGTGTAGTAGACTACAGGCGACAAGCGACGAATGCAACGGCGGCAGCAAAAGCGAGGGCCCAGTTCTGCAGTCAGAGTTTGTGCTTACTTGCTAAGCGCAGCTCGCGGTCAGCCCGAAACATACACGCACAACGCTTCAGAAGATTGGTAGCGTACGTCTACGGAAACACATCCCCTTTTCACGGGCGTACGTCGGCGGCGGGGAAGCTACTTGCGATTCGAGCTGTTCTTGTTCAGAATTGCATTTCAGTGACGCGAGCATTTAGGTTTTCACAAGCCCCGATTAGATAGCTAAACGGCTATCTTCGTGTTGGATCCATGAAAGCCTCTTCACTGCGCACATACGTTCGTGACCGCCACTGATGTTGGTGCGGTGTAGACTCGATGGGACGTGAGTGGCGTAGAGAGAAACGAAAGACAAGATAACCAAGGAGGTCTTCTGGGCCAGACTTCCTCCATGGGGGACGACGTTGTCTTATCGTGGGTCGGTGGATATACGGAGGTCGTGTTTTCTAGAGCAGCGCGACTTATACGTTAAATCCTCGGAAGCGAATGTCGCCGTGCCGGTTCTGTCCCGCAGCTGTGCCGCACTTGTCTGCTGGTAGCCCACGCTAATACGATCCTGACGTAGATGAGCTGCTCCGTCTGTTTTCATTCCTTTGGCTGGCGCGTGCACATGTGGGTATCGGGATCGCGTACAGATGGCGCATTTGGCGTTTCCTTTATGTTCGTATCTGCTCTGTCGAGGGGTATAGGTTGTTAGGGAATCGGTTGGGGAGGTGAAATTTGTTGGAATTGACCGGAGTAAGGGTTGTAGCGTCGGGTGCCTTGCATGGCTGATTGGAGGTCACCGGGAGGGACCTTTGTTCTGCAGGGTTTGGTTTGGTTTGTGGGGTTTAACGTCCCAAAGCGACTAAGGCTATGAGAGACGCCGTAGTGGAGGGCTCCGGAAATTTCGACCACCTGGGGTTCTTTAACGTGCACTGACATCGCACAGTACACGGGCCTCGAATTTCTCCTCCAAAGAAATTTCACCACCGCGGCCGGGGTTCTGCAGGGAATGCAGCCGGCTGCTACTGCAACCGGCGATGTGGACGTCACAGTTCGTTCTCAGTTTAGCGAGTTTCAGGAGAAGCTGCATAGTGACTGCAGTGTCCGCGTGTCGTAGTAGCCTTGAGCCCATGTAGTAGCGGAGTTTCTGGCCCTTCCACTGTTCCCCGAACCTGTGGAGCCGCGGCCGGGTGTCAGTTCTGTTCATTCGCGCACTGGCTTATTTCGTCGTTTTTCTTTTTCCGGCAAACTGCGCGCCTCTGTCGAAAACGGCGCTTTTTTGTCTTCCTTTTCGTTTTCCGTTCTTCCTCGCCTGGTAGCGCACGAGCGAAGGGCCGGCAGGCAGCACCGACGTGCTGCGCTCCGCCACCGAGCTCGTACGTGTCGTCACGTTCCGCGGCACTCGAAGGCCACAACCGGGGCGCGAGACCGGCGATTCCGAGCTAATATAGATCCCGCGAAATACCATACCCCGACCGGAGCTGACGTACAGGATCTCTAGCTGAACCGTTCGCGTGCTTCTGCTCTTTTCGTTTATAGTTAGGGAGGAGGGCCGTGTTAGCTCCCCCCCCCCCCCCCCCCGCGCTTTTTTCCCCTTCTTCATTGGCGCTCAGTGTTCGCCCTGATGGCATAACGATATTACCGCGATTCCCGCCGTCTGAGTGAGAGACGCGTGCTCAGCGTCATCGTCGCCGAGGCGCGGCGCGCCCTCTGTTGCCGGGGCCGGCACTGATCGCCGAGCCTGAAAGGATTGGTGGCCCAGCTATCGTTGAGGGCCGCGGCCGCCAGCAGCTGACGGGAAAAGCCAAGGAAAAATGGGCCGCGGGAAGCGCTGTCTGGTCGGAAAGAACGGAAGCCCGCGCTTTCTCATCGAGCCGGGATCGTCTCCTTGAGGTTCCCCGCACTGTGTGCCGGCGTCCCGGCCGCGTTGTTCGTGGAGCGAATAAATCGTTGATGGGTCGCGATCAGCGTGAGACGCACTGTTATTGACGCGTAGCAGCCGCTCTTCTATGACGAGACCGATGGTTCAAGCTGTCGTCCGTGTCGGACGGAAGGTGCGGTTGCAGGGGCGTCGTTTTTTAGGTTTATTTGCGTTCGCTGTTAGCGAGGCGATCGACACTTGGGCGAGAGGTGAGTGCCGGGCATCTCGAGGCTTGACAGCTTGCTCTACCTACATTTTTTTTTTTTTACAGCAACAGCTGTTAAGCGCCCGTTCCTAGGTTTCGCGTTGTAGTAGTATCGTCTGTCGTAACCGTTGGTGTAACATGTGGGTGCGTTGCCATGGGAATCACTCGGAGGGTGGTTACCGTGGGAGGAGGGAGCGTATGGCGAGACCCGAGGAATGCGCAAGCATCGAGTCAGCATATTCCATTTGACTAATTAACTAACCAGGTCGTACGTCACCTTGAGTGACCGGTCGTCAACTTTGAGATTTCTCCCTGTGCAACGTGTTGGTTTCGTAGTTAAGCACCGAAACAGCATATTTCATTTGACTAATTAACCAACCAGCCACCAATCCGATTCACATGAACCCGGAAACTGCCCCCCCCCCCCCCCCCCACACACACACACACACACACTTTTTTTTTTTCACGTGACCCCTGACTTTTTTTTTTTTTTGATAATGCAAAATTATACCGATTAGGTTTGCTATAGCGTGAAAGTCGTCCTGCTTTTTACGCCCAGTTCTTCACCGTGAGCGGCCACTTCCCATAATTGGGGATTCGCGCTATTACCTACTGCGTTTGACAAGCGAGTAATTGACTCTAGAAACATACTCTAATTAAACCTTTAATGCGGCTGACAGGGACACTGTGCACGGGCAAAAAAAAAAAAAAACGCCTCGCTGCCGGTTTGCAGACTAAAAAAATTTAACCTATCACGAGGTAAACTTAACATGGGTCGGCACGGTCAGGTGAGCAGATGAGATTGGCAGGTTTGCGGCCGCCGCTGGCGCGGGGCAGTGCTTTTTTAGAGATCAGAAGGAATACATTCGTTCTGTACACTGGCTGCAGCTGGCCTGACGATGATACGAAGAGTGGCGAGTCATCTTTCACTTCAGTGCAACACCTTTCTATTCCTCCGCTCAGCTGAAAGGTCGCGTCCCAGGAGGCAAAGCTTTCCTCGTGAATGTAGTTGACGTCTAGTAACATTGTTCTGCATCTACCCTTAATATCCGAAACTGGCTGCGCAGAGCAGTCTGACAGCTGGATAAACGTTTACTGGCGGTACATTCAAGTTTTAAGAATAGCTATGCCGTGGATTCGTAAGCGCTGAGGAGCGGAAGTTCAGCACAGAATCAACATGCTTCACTGCCACATTTTGTATCGAAGTTCGACAGAAAGTAAACACAATTTATGTAGTATGAATTCAGCACAAGCTCAACACAAAATCAATGTTCGTGTCATGTGCGTTCGCGAACACCTTACGCGACAACGTTAAGGGAAAACCGTGAGCGAAAAGTCCCCGAAGAAGCAACCTAGGTGGGCTACCTATAGGTCACGTGACATTGTGACGTCATCGCAATCTGCCCAGCGTGGCAGGTGGCACTTAATAATTGGTGGTGAGAGGTTGCTCGGGAAGAGCAACCAGGTCACGTGACATTGTGACGTCGTCGCAATCTTCCCAGCGTGGCAGGTGGCAATTAATAATTGGTCGTGAGAGGCTGCTCGGGAAGAACAACCAGGTCACGTGACATTGTGACGTCATCGCAATCTGCCAAGTGTGGCAGGTGGCACTTAATAATTGGTGGTGAGAGGCTGCTCGGGAAGAGCAACCAGGTCACGTGACATTGTGACGTCGTCGCAATCTTCCCAGCGTGGCAGGTGGCAATTAATAATTGGTCGTGAGAGGCTGCTCGGGAAGAACAACCAGGTCACGTGACATTGTGACGTCATCGCAATCTGCCCAGTTTAATAATTGGTCGCGAAAGGTTGCTCGGAAAGAGCAACCTGGGTCTCACGAGCACCAGCGGTGGCTGTGTTCGAAACACCCAGTGGCGCATCACTTGACCGCTGCACCGCTGTGCCAGGAGTGGTATGAGGAGTCTCGTCGATCTATGCATGTAGAGTCGCGATCGACCTATTCAGCATATGTGGACATTAAACCCATTGACGCTATCGCATCATACCCTTAAGGCGGGGCTTAATTGTGTCCCCTCCACTTTTGGTCCCCGTGCTGCGTGCTTGTTACAGTTTCACTTTGTTTTTTCTCTCTCTCTTAAATTACTGCTCTACATATTTGAGAAGCGAGAGTTGCTCAGGCTGCCTGTCTTTTCGTCTTTTTAACCGTGTCTCAGAATTAATACCTTATTCTCGGCCTTTATAGGTCGTTCCGGCGCGAAGCTCAATTTTCTGCCGTCTCGCGTCAGCCGAAGGCGCGGTGCGGACCTGTCTCCGCTAATCCGACCGTGACGCGTCGTCGTCGTCTCGAAGCAGCTGCCGGATCTATGGGCTCTTAATTTTTCAGCGCCGCGGAGCTCCTGGCCGGATTCGCTCTAATTTACGGCGGCGGCGGCCGGAGCTGCCGCGGCACCGGCTCTGCGGCACCGATTGCAGCCGTGAAGCCGCTGAATTATTGACCGCTCTGCGGAGGCTGCCAGGCGGCCTTGGCGCGTTGGCGCGATTTCTGCGCCTGTCAAACTCTTGCGAGCCCGACCGGCGCGGCGAAAATGGTGCGACAATGGAAGGCCGCGGCCGGCAGAGTGCACCGAAGACAGCTGAAGATGGGCGATAGGGAAGGAGGGGGGCGCTGGGGTACGGTCCCGTTCTGGAAAGCGTGGCAATCGACCCTCAGACTGGTCCGATAGCTATTGGATGTGTAGCGTAAAAGAGAATCTATCGCCGAGGTTTGAGCGGTATTCGTTCTGAAGCTGGGACCTCCGGCTAGCCTGCTCCGGTCCGTTGTGATTGGCATGTAAAGCCTAGTCGCTGCGACGCGCCAGATTTGCGTTGATATTTCTTTTTGTCACACTGCTCGAAAGTCGATGACGACGATGAATTTCTTGCTGGCGGATTGGCGCAATTACCCCATTAACGGCGTTTTAAGCGCCTCTACAACGCCGGTTTTGTTCATTTGCTGGCTTCTTCTATATATGTATATATCTTTTTTCCCCCTTTTTGTTCAGTAACCGCACCGAAGTGCTTTTTCCCACCCCGGTAATGATGGGGGTAATGGCCAAGTTGCTAACGACTTACAAGGCGATGATGTGTTTTCATGTGTTTGATTGAATAATACACATGCATGCAGGTACTAATCTTTTATGCGTTACGGAACCGTGATCACGGGAATTAGATGGGTGTAGTCATAAGCGGAGGGGGGGCTGTCATTCGTTCACATTGCACCGATTTTTTTTTTAATTTTTCGTTTCTTTACTGAAATACGGCCGTCGTAAGCCGGAGGATTGTCAGCCACGCGTTGTGAAACCAGACAACGTTAATATAGCGAATGCTGTGAGTTTTACTTATGCTCGTTGACTAGCGGGGAAAACAAACAAGTATGCATATGATATCTATGCAATTCGTGTAGAATAACGTGGAGGACACGAGATGGCGTTAGCTTAATGCTTGCCTCTAGGGTTCGCTGTTTCTGACTGAAGTGCCGTGGTGAAAAGCCGCATTCAGAGCTGTTTGCACGCTTATGAAAATGGTCTGTGGAGTGTCTGTAGACTCCTTGTCGACTCTATTGCCTTCCTGTAGATATTTACTTCTGCCATTAGACTGTCTGTAAAAAAGTACTGAAAGTTTAGTCAAGTTTAGTTTAGTTTATTGGGGTTTAACGTCCCAAAGCGACTCGGGCTATGAGGGACGCCGTAGTGATGGGCTCCGGAAATTTCGATCACCTGAGGTTCTTTAACGTGCACTGACATCACACAGTACACGGGCCTCTAGAATTTCGCCTCCATCGAATTTCGACCGCCGTGGCCGGAATCGAACCCTCGTCTTTCGGGTCAGCAGCCGAGCGCCATAAACACTGAGCCACCGCGGCGGCTCTACTAAAAGGGTACGGCCATAAATCTATTGTCTGTAGACTGTCTATAGGATTTGTATTGCCTGAAGACTAGTCTGTAGTATTTGTCTATAAAAAGTCTATATACTTCATAGACAAAACTCTATGAACAGTCTATAGACTGCTTAGAGAAAATTTTGTAAGGGCAAACAGGTAAACGACGCGTTGCGGTCGTTCGAATGAAATTGCGCTTCCAATTAAGGGACCATGCGAGTAATTGTGGGAACAGCGAAGCTCGTAGGTGTGTGCACTGCAATGGGGGCTTCTGCCGGCTTTCCGAAAGAGTGAGTGTCCTCAGCGTGCCTTGGTTTTGAAAGCCAGCGCCCGGTGCTATCATCCTATTGCGGCAGAGACGCGGCGACAGCCTTCGGCAGCACTCCCTCTGTCACGCTTCTTTATCAGGCTTGCTGGCTATTTTTATTGGGACGAGAAAAGGGGTGGGGAGGGGGGTAGGTGTACTGAGTTGAGCCTCACTCGTCCAATTGGCTCGGCCGTCGAAACTTGCTGTTTTGTTGTCGCTCGGATATATTGACGGCCCCTATGGTTTCAACCATGCAGCCTTGATTGCTCTAGTCTACGTGATGTCCATGGAGCTGAGGCCGTCAGCGAGCTGTCTGGTCAGGCAAACAAATCTTTCTGGGTAACCGGATATAGATCGGCGGCCTCGTTGGTCATCTAGACACTGTTAAATTGCCCTGCCAGACAGTCCTAAAATAAATTTATTTCAAATAAAGCCCTGGTACTTTTCTTTGTATAAAATATTTTATAGGATCCTAGTTTTCGGATAAAACCTGGATTTATCCGGTTCTTGCGCTCTGCGCTGATTTCTTGAAAATCTGGTTACACACGATTTTTAAGCGAAAATGCATCATAAGAAACTTGTAGTTCGTTAGTGCGCGAAGTGAAGGCGCCACACTGCAACTATAATGTTTGTTATCCCCGACGTGGTCTGTCTGTGGATGAGTTGGAAAAGTAGCTCTTAGAAGACGAGAGCCCAGTACTCAAGCACAGACAGGACGTTTCCTTGGCATCATTGCAGCAGGCGCTCCTTTCGCTAACGGCGTTCTCTTCCAGGGCTCTTTCTCGTTTGAAGTCGCTGCTGCGATGTTAATTACCTTCGCAGTGCACAAAGGAAGGCAAGGGCTGTAGCAGAGACACGGGAGGGCTGCACATGGGGGTGATGATCTATGCGATAAAGTAGTTGTATGCTTTATAGGTCTTATAGTAACTCGCTTTTTTGTCCATGAAAAAATAACCCAGAACTGCCCAAATTATGAAAATTTTTGTTGAATATTCCGATTTCTACCGGAATCTAGACAAGGCACTGGAGGGAACATTTAAGTTATATTGCATAGAATTCAGCGCAAAAAAAAAAACGGACAAGGGACGAAGTAAGGGACACAGAGACGTTCACGAGCGCTTGCTCTCCTGAAGGAACATTTAAGCTCCACCTTAAGGGTTTGACGTTATAGCTTTAAGGGTTTAATGCCCCTGTATGCGGAATGGGTATACATTCATAGACCGTGTGAGGAGTTCTCATACACATTCTGGCTCAGTGGTGCAGCGGTTAAACGATCCGCCACAGCCCCGGCAGATGGCTATTTAAAACACAGCCACCGGTGGAGCTTGTGAGACCCATGCGGGTTGCTCTTCCTCCGAGCAGCCTGTCGCGACCAGTACTTAATTAAACTGCCACCTCTGCCGCGGTGGACAATTTGCTCACAATGCAGTGAGCAGGTTGCGATGACGTAATAAGGTCACGGGACTTAGGCGGCCTACCCAAGTTGCTTCTGTAGTGATTTTTCGCTCACGCCGCAGCCGGCGACGACGCTGGTTTTTGCGCTGAACACTATCGCGCTAAAAACAAAAAGTGGCGCCCGATTTCTACCCCCTTCCACAGTTAGAAAGAAGTAAAAACACCCAAAACGAAGGGGCTTATATATCGTGTATATTTAAAAAAATCCCTCAGACTGCTTTTGGCGTTTCCAGTTTAGGTAACAGGCACATATTACAGACAAATTTAGTATACTCGTATATATCCTGCAGAGGTGATAATATATTATCACTAGGGCCCGGAAATATAGGCGTTTGCCTAAACATGCCTATAAATGCCTAAACAGGGGATTTTTGCACTTGCCTGCCTTTTTGTCATTTTTTATGAAATACTACCTATTTAATCGCACTTTTTGCCTATAAATGCCTAAATCCGGCACTTCGGTCCTCAGTGCCGTTTTTCAATTTTGAGACATCTATGTCTGGTGAAAGGCGCGCGCCGATGCACGCACAAAAGGCGCGGGTCTTGCCGAACGTTTTTCTCGAATTCTAACTTGAACGCAGTGTAACGAAGAGTTTATCTCGAAGTGTATCAAGAGGCGAGTTTGGAAAGAGACCTGACATACATTAGCGCAAACTTCTCAACATCGACGGAAAGGATGACAAAGTTAGAAAAGGCTGGACTCTCAATAGATGAATCGTTGAAGGTAGTGGCAGAAGTACCAGCAGCACTTCGGGGACTGGAAGGAAAGGGTGCTACTGCTTCTACGAAGATGCAACAACTGGTAGAAAAAAATAGATGCCTAGGAACAATTTCCCAAATCAGAGACGTTCTACGCGGAGACGATACGGCCACATCAGCTGAAGGCCTAAGCCTTTATCAACTCTCATATTTTAGGTTCGCGACACTAAGTTCATGTGATGTCAAAAGAAGCCTTTTAAAGCTATGCTTAGCGAAAACCGAATGAGCTTCAAGTTCGAAAACCTGAGAATGCGCTTTATTGCTTCAGTTGAGGACTGCGTACGCTCCGTGCTTTACTTACAAATCTTGTACTTATCAATAAAGAGTAGTATTCAAAGCGCCTATTTTTGCTTTATGGCACCTATTTCAATATTTTTTAGAGCCTAGATGCCTGCTTATTTCGGGGTTCTTTAGTGCCTAAATTTCCGGGTCCTAATTATCACCTATATGCACTGCCGCTGCGGCCGCACATCGCGACGCTCCGGCGGTCCTATACTTCGCTCGCTTTTTTGCTTGTGTCGTTCGGGCTTCAGGTTTCCGATATACCTGATCTTACGCAAGCCGTCTCTGGTGGCTGGCGCGTATGCGGCGACAGCACTATGCCGTGTTGAGGTTGACCGATTGCTTCATGTGTCCACCGGGCGTCGGGAGCGATAGGCAAAGTGCACCACGAAAGTTGGACTGATGGCGTGGAGAGATGCCCACGTGTGAACACAGCTGACGTTAGACACTACGGCTTAATTCACGGCGCAGGTTTCGTTACTACAGGACGACAAATGGGAGCCTCACGGCTGCCTATAACGCGTGGCCTGCACTCTTAGAAAAAAAGGTAGTGAAAACGTAGTAACGGCTGCTGTTGCAACCTTTTTTTAACCCCTACTACCTATGTACTATGTTGCTACGACCTTGTTAGTACTCGAAAGAAAATTAAGTAGTAACAAGGTAGTAACTTCTGCTGTTACTACGTTTTTTTGGCAGTTACTACACTTGTACTACCTCATTATAACCCTGGTAGTATCCATTACTACCTTGATCTGGAAATCGATGATCGGAATATGCACATGTACAGGGTCCGTCAAAAGTTCCAAGACCACAGGGTTTGCTTTTGAGCAGTATAGTCGGGCTGTTGAGATACCCTCGAAGCTCAAAATATCTGTTGAGAATAGAAGAAGGATCGTTCTACCATCTGAGAACCTCGGTAGCTCTATCGGAATCTTAAGTGCCAGGATATACCGATGAAAAGCGGACCATGTGGCCTGGGAACTTTTGACGGACCGTGTACGTATACTAACATTCCCGGTGACATTGCTACTCAATTCCCCATGTTTTTATATAACGAAAAGGGTTTTCTAATTGGCAGCAAATCTAACAAAATTGCCAGTGCTGTTTTTTGTTTTCAATACAATATACGCAGCGCGTATATATGTTCCACTCTTTAGTTTGATTTCTTAATTGCACTTTTTCACCAACCCCAAGCTATTGTGCCTGACTTGTGCTCATTTTTCCTTCTGGTTTACTACAAGATGCACAAAAATGGGCGTTGAGTTTCTGATGTCATGTTCATGCACTCCTTGTGACACATTAGAAAGTCACCACGAAGTCAGGTATTCATGTCTTTCGACAATAAAAACTCAGCAGAGACTCTTTTTCGTTAACACAGAAGATTTCCTTATGTCATTGGCCATCAGCCACTGAAAGGTCCTTCTCAACAACATTGTTGTCCCGTGCGAGAATGTAGATGCTGCTGCTACATTTACACGCAATGAAAAGAAGAAACAACTGTGGCTGCACATATCACGGCACATAAGTTGACTGTTAACGTCTGGTGGCGTGGCGTAGTGGTTAGCGTGGTAGGATAGAAAGTATGGAAACAACTTCAGCATAGAAAGTCAAAGGTCCGCGGTTCGAATCCTCCTGAAAGCGGAGTTTTTTTTTCTTTTTTGTTTTTGCTCTAGTTTTTTTTTTGCTCTTATTTTGCACTATTACTATCTTATATGCATACGATTATAATGTCAAAAGTCATTACATTATTTCTTAAGGTGTTTTCTCTCGAAAGGTAGTAAATGTTACTACCTCGCAGTTACTACGTGCAGTTACTGAGAGGTAGTAAACGTTACTACCTTGCAGTTACTACGTACAGTTACTACCTAGGTAGTCATATATGTGACAGTCGTTACTACCCTAAAATGTAGTAACCTCAACTACCTTTTTTTTTAGAGTGTGGAGCAGAAACCAAAGTTGTGTTCCACGCGGCGGCATTATCGCCTTGTTCGGAAAGGTCGCTTGTTTATTGCTCTCGGATGATCAGGGCGCACGTCGAGTTGCATGTCGAACTTGTCGGACGCTAAAAGCATCGAGCGTTTCTCGGCGCCCTTTCAGACGTGCCATTAGCAGTTGCTATGCGATAAAAAAAAAAAAAGAAACGCCCGTTCCAGCTGCTGATGGAGTCTGACGAGGAAGCCCCTTAAAGCGCTTGCATTGCCGCGGACATGGAGGCATGCTTCCTGTCGCACGTCCGAAGCCGTCCTCCTTTGCATAATGGCGGTGCTCTTGGCTCGTAAGTCGCCGCGACAGCTTTCATGAAGCTGCGGAGAAAGCTCCCGCGCTTGCCGCCACAGCTCGTTAAATTGGAGTGTCGCGCCCCGTCGCAAGCGAGGATTTCGCGTCATTTCTGTAAGTTAAAAAAAAAGAAAGAAAAAGCTGTTTGTCTCACGACGAGTCTGAACAGGAAAACTATGCGGATGCATCCAGGGCTCTTTTGAAGTTCCGACTGAGCGCGAGGTAAAAGTTTTTTATTTCTATCCATGTTTAGTATACGCCGGTCGGCCTGGAGTTAGACTCCGAAGCGTCGTGTACGCTGTCACAGATGTAGCACAGCTTGAGAATAAAAGTGTGTGTAGAGACGCAGCGCTCACTCGTTATGAAATGCGCGTCACAGACGCGGCAGTGAGTGCACGTCGCGAGGTCGTTGCGAATGCGTGGCAGCCACGCGGCTTTCAGCCTCGACCAATGGCGGACCGTTGTTTACGAGCGCTCTTATAGAGCCTCGCGTTTTGAACCGGCGAAGCACGCGACCCGCGGAAAAGTTTCGACGTTGCGCCCGTTTTCCGCCCGGTTTAGGGAAACGTAAAATTGCGACATAGCCATTCTGAACTATTCATACTGTATATGCTGTACACTGTAGCTTCCGCGCGCAGTTTTAAACAGGCCTAATGGCCAAGTCTCCGACCAACGCTGGATCCTAGCAGTAGGCCGAACGTGACTCGCAAAGTTCAGTTTAGTTTATTACAGCATTATATGGCTTTGTCGCGACAGCAAAACGTGTGCAACAATTTTGTCCGCACGATTACGTCACTCTCTTAAAATAAATGCGTGAAAGTATGATTGTGACAGGTAGGGTGTGATAAAATGTTGCCGTGGGAAAAATTTGGTTGATGAAGTGTGAGTAGTTAATCAAATAAACGCGAAAAAAAATACACTTAGATGTCGAAATAGCCATGAACGTCGATATAGTGCATGGACGTCAGAACAGCCATGAACGTCGATAAAGTATGTGGACGTTTTGCTTTCGCATTGCTCCAATGCGAGTCGCCGCAGTGATCTCAAGTTTTTTTTACCTTAAGGCCCCCTTTTGTCGGGGGTATATTACATAAAGTAAGCGGACCGATGAAAGCAGATGGAACGCAGCGTTCGCCGGCTACATGTATACCTCTATGATGGATTGGGTTTTGGCTTCAGGCAGTGAGGGACGCACCTCAGAGACGGAGGCTGTGACGTCGGATCGCCCCGGAGCCAGGATATTCAGGACGCGCTGCCGTATACGTTGTCCCGCGTTGCGCCACGTCTGAAGGGCCGTTCACTCCGCAGACGGGCGAATAAATGACGGCGCGTTAAGTGAACAGACCGTCGGCCTGCATGCTGAAAGCTTCCACACGACGGATGGTACCAGCACACGACAGAGCAAACGAACTCTCCCCGACAGTAGCGCTGCACAATGAACGACACCGGCAGAAACTGTATATATACGCGCGTGCCCTTGGCTTTTCTTAGCAGCACTCACGAACTAAGCTTGTCTTTTGTGAAATCTTTGTCCCTGCACCAAGAGGCGTTAAGGAGAACATTTTGACTGCCGAACGCGGAATTTTTATTTATTTATTTATTTTCATATCGAGGTAATTCCACGTGAAACGTCCCAGACCGCAAAGGCGACCACCGGCGATTCTTTTGGAAATAATTGGGCTAGTTGGCGGTTATTTGAATAGGGTTTCAAGGAAGTATTTTTCTCGAAAAAAAAAAACGTTTTCGCTGACGTGAGCGCTCTTTTTCCGCGAAGAGCAAAAGTTGGTTGGAGTTAAAAACTTTCGAGTCAAAGGTGAAACAGGCTACCAGGACAAATTTCATTTTAGAATATTTCACTTGCAGAAAAATGTGGCGATTGAACAATTTTTTTACATAACCGTTGTTAACGTGTCAGCCGCAATAATTTTTTTTTTCTGCTTTCACCTGTGGCTGTTGCTTATGCTAAAAACAAATTCAGATTGCTGTTAAAGAGAGTAAGTGTTAAGAAAATTGCCTCCTAAAGTCCGAAAAAGGTGACTGTTCCTGAGATTCAGACCTTAATTAAGGATCAAGGCGCTGCAGAAAAATATACCTGGGATTGCTCATAATACACGCTAACCTCGTTGCTTGTAGTCTAGAAATTTTAATTCGAAAATTTTTTCTCGCTTGAAACCAAATTTACTCGAAGTCTGCGACCAGCCTCGTCGGTATAGATACTGTTCAACTGTCTTTACTGCAGAACACGTACTATCATGCTAGGTATGAAATGCAATTCACGAGATGTGACAGCACATATCCGCTCGGCAGAGAGCCACAGTGCATATAAGTCCCATGAACATGTGCGGCGACAGGTGCTATTGCGCTCAATACATATCTTGCAACGCGTCTGATGGGAACCGACTGAGGTTCCCGCTTTATAGTAAATCGATGCCCCACGTCAACAAACATTCAGTGTACTTTGTTGTTTGCATCGAAAGCTAACTCCAACAATTCCTAGCACCATTGTGCTCGCACTGCTTCGAGAACAGAGCTCCTAACACATCTTGTGCATTGCAGCTAATATTGAGATCGAAGTTGGCGTGTATTATGATCCAGCTCAGGAGTTTTTATCTGGAGGGCATTGATGCTTAATTTAGGTCAAAATCTCAGAAAAAAATTCACTTTTTGCGAAGTGTTGGAAGTAATTTCCTTACGTAAAAAATACTCTGTTTAACAGATTTTATTCTTTTGGGCTTGAGCTACAGCCACAAGTGAAGTCAGAAAAAAAAATTATCGTGGCTGAACCGTTAACGACGGTTTCATAAGAAAATTCTTAAAGCGCCACATATTTCGATTTTTTTTTTTGTACTGAACCACGAAAACATGGAACATTCTTGCATGGCTTCATTAATGAAATCATATGAAAGAACAACTCAGCTAAAAGAGTCTGAGGTAAGATTTGTCGTTGTATGCTGTTTCACATTCGATTTTGAAATTTTTGCCTCCAACCAAATTTGCTTTTGCGCGGGAACTTCAAAAAGCCCTCAGTGAACAAAATACTTCGTTGAAGCTCCGGTCTCTTAATTTTCCAACTAGCCCCAAATTTTTTTCAAGACAATCTGCTGTGGTCGCTTGTGCGGTCTGGAACGTTTCGCATGGTACGAATGACCCATCAGCGTTTGTCCGTCGCCAGAGTAAAGACGCCCTGCATTTTCTGCCTGCATCGACCGAGGACACGAATCGGGGACTGTATACTACAAATACGCGGTGTGATGTGATGCGATGCGTTTTTCGCAAGCCAAATCAGTGAATGATAATGTGGCGCAAATGCACCCTAAACCGACCGATCAGTATCTGCCGTATCGTGCGACGACCAATTCGTTTTTGGGCGCATAAGATGTACCCGAAACACCGCATGCCCGGTTGGTGCGCCTGGAGCGAGTTTCGTAACCCTGATGCTCCTATACAGCGTGTGCCGTGCTCAGAGGCGAACTCGAGCTGTAGCTCCGCCAGACACCGCTGCTCATCACAGTCAAGCGTTGTGCTGCATTTGTCAGGTGACCAGCTCGCACCTGTGTGTCAAAACCAGGCCGAGCTGTCGCGGGATTGTGAAGCTGCCACGGCTGCGCAACTTGCTCCAGTTAGTTTGGTGAGCGTCGCTGGGTGACACCCTTTAGGCACACGGCATGCGGGGAGACATCTGTAACCTATACCCGCCTCTGACTGACTGCATGTCACCTGCACGCACGTGAGTAGTATAAAGCTGTTCCAAATTTGTGTTGCGTCGTGCTGAACGTTGAGTGACGGGTAAATTTCGTTTACTCCTCGGTTTAAAATCGGGCCTGGGCTCGCCTCTACTCTTTTCATTATTACGCTAAAGAGAGAGGATAATTTGGATATAAAGAGGATATAAAGGATAGAGGAGGATATAGAGAGGATATATAGAGAGAGGAATACTATGGAGAATACTTGGTGTAGTCGAGCGTGAGGCGCAGCGATGGGTGACGCAGAATTACGTGGGCCCACCGATGTGCATCGAGTCATCACGCAGGTCGGCTTCTTTTTAGCGTGAGACTGCTGTCGTCCTCGGCGGCACCTCCGTTGTATCTACTCCGCGTCGATGGGCACCTTGTGGCCCGAGCCTTCGATATGGCTGGTCGCTCGTATCCATCGAGTGAACGCAAACGTAGACTCAAAGTCAGACGGGACTAAAAGCGCTACAGAGTTAAACCTTTTGGGGACTAACTGACTTACCTCTACAATTAGTCCTTCAAAGAGCAACCATTACTCCACTTAAGAGACTCCCCATTGAACTCCCCTTAGAACTGCGAACGGGTGTCAGCCACAGCCATCTCCTAATGGCCTGAAGCCGTTCACGCGAGGGCTAATTGGCAACTTGCATATGCTGTATGTTGGTGGAACCACAGACTCTATGTGTTCAGTGCTTTGTTCTGTGAGGGCCGCGGCCCACGGCGAGCTCCAGGGGGCTGAGCACTTCGGCGACTACCGCGGTGTCCTCTCGGTTCTGACCCCCGGCTCCAGACTGCTCGGCGTTTCAACGAGTGAGGCGGTCGTGATGTCGGCGGCGATCGTTGCCGAGATCTGGCCTCGTGCCTTCCCACTTCGCTGAGTGTCGTGCTTATGCACAATCTTCCAGCCACCAAACCGGTGAACAAAACGCTTTTATATATGGCTGATGTTGCGGGGACCCGTGAGATTTGTCCGATTAGAGTACAGGGTGATGGCTGGAGCGGAGCGACCGGAGAACGTGGCGTCCATCGTTTCGCTTTGTTGAGCCGTGACCGGAAGTCGCCGGTGCGGCGATGGCAGCGGGCACCATCGGAAGCATCCTCTCAACAGGTGGTCACGGTCCCGCAGAGCGCCCCGTCGCTATGCCGCCAGTAACAACGCAGCCTGCAGCAGTGATGCAGTGCTGAGTTGGATCCGGGCGCTTCCGGCGCACGCAGCATGTGCAGGGTCCTGCAATATAGAAAGGAACAAAACTGCAGCATTCACTAATGGTCAATCCATAATTATGCGTGACAACCACACTTTTTCCTGTATTCTGACTACCTAGTTTCCCAGCTTGTTTATAATATGCAAAAGCCATCGTTTTCAACCTTAGCAGGGGCATAACCAGAAAAATCATCATGTGCAAGGTTGTGGTTCCGTTTTACATGGGAGGGACCTGTGTTTACCTTCCAAAACTTGAGACAGTCTTCAGCGCCGGCAACTATATGGTGCAATTTTAACTCTGGCGCATGCGTGTTGAAATCTTGCTGACCACGACACACGTCTCGGCGCCTTCCGGTGTACTGTTGGCGATCGAGACGCAGAAAATTGGCGCGTTTGGCTGCATCGGCAGTCGAAATTAACCTAGAACTGAGTTCTGGGCCTTCCGTTATGGGGTCCCCTCTTTAGACGTATACGGCTGTATTTTGATGGAATCGAGATGCGAATACGACCGACGTCCTTACTGAGATTTCAGGGCACCTTTAAAAAAGAAAACGCACCGAGTGGTTGAAATGAATGCGGAGCCCTCCACTGCGGCGTGCCTCACGTATACTCGGCAGTGTTGCTTAGACTCTTAAAACAATAAAAAGAAGGAAACCATTAATAGAATTAATTAAATTCAGGGGGGGGGGGGGGGGGTATTTAAAAAGGAATGAACCGGCCGGGCCACAGCCCGGATCGTAGACTTGCGCGGCCGAATTCGGTTCCGTGCGCACTCCGTCGAATGGCTGTGGCCCGGCCGCTCGACCGCCTCTCCTTCGGCGCCGCGGCGGCATTAATAATGAGCGGCGTCGCGTTCAAGGCTGTCCCGCTCGCAGCGGGGGGCACCTGTTGCGACCTTTGTTGCTCGCACAGGGATCAGCCGTCTACGCGCACCGTAGGCGGAAACTGCGGTGACAGCGAAAATACGGGCGAGACGCTCTCCAAGCCGTGCTTTGTGCGCATTACGGCGCTGCACGAGGAAAGGGATCCTGCTTACTTATTTATGCGCTTTACCCCCCGGGCGGCCCTGAAAGATGCATCGCCGTGTAGCGGCGCAGCTTTTAGCCGTTGCGGAAGCGCTGCAGCTTTGTTTGTTTCTCCATTCTGGGCGGGAGTTGGGGGGCTTGTGTATATTCTGGGTTGACGTCGCTTTTCAAATGGGACCGTCTTAACGGGCGAGCGGCTGCTTTTTTTGTTCTTTCTTTTTTTCTTTTGCGGTTTCACTGCTTTGGTTCACCACGCAGAAGTCTGCGTGGTGAAGCATAGTCGACGGAATTCCGAAATTTCATTGTTTGCCGCGTGTGTGTATCACTTCGAGTGCGTTTACGCGTGGCGGGCGCGCCGGCGTATATGTGTACGGCCCCGAGAGCTTTGTTTTCACTGAAAGCGCGCTCGACGCTACGCTGTCTCTCGCTAGGTGCTCATTGGAGGCGGGTGTTTACATTCAGAGCTTCCTGTAGAGTCGCCGAGTGTTTGCGTTGGAGCGCTATTCACTGATAACAGAGTCGCTCTGAAGCTTCTCTCGCGACATTCTCTGTCGCGAGAAAACAGAATAGTGGTCCTGAATTCTTGCTTGGGCTGCTGTATAGCGTCTGGTTTCCTTTTTTCGCTTCTTTCGGTGGTGGGCGTGGCCAAAGGCGGAGCGTTGTCATCATCATCATCAACCAGATTGCACGTCTGCTGTAGAACAGGCGCCTCTCCCAGTGTCTCCCAATTTTCCCTGGCTCGCGCCAGCCGTGGCCTTTAGGTGCCAACCCCGCGGTTGCCTTCCTTCCCTTTGAATCCACTCTGTTACCCAGAGATCACCGTTATCTGTTCGCCACACATGCCCAAGCCTTTTTGTTTGTACGCATGTTTCGATCCCATTGGTGAATACTGGCAGGGTACCACTGTCATGCTTATAGCCTTTCTTTTAAGACATATTGGTAGGCTGCTGTTCCTAACTTGAGCCTTTATCAAATGCACTCTAATCTATTCTTATCCTGGTAACTTCTTCCTCGTGGTCCGGATGTGCGGTCACGACTTAGCCTAGGAAGATGTACTTTACTACAACGCCTGCCTGCCTATCATGCAAAAGAGTGATTCTTTCCAGAGTAGTTAACATCTCCTAAGTTTTCTTCCTAATAATTTTTAAACTTACCTTTGCGCCTTGTTTGTTTAGACCCTCAAGCATGCGCTGCATTTCGTCCACTTAATCATTGGGAAGCTTATGTCATCAGCATATCTTAGCTCACCAACTCTTACACCTATGGGTCTTCCTTATGCCACTGTCCTCAAGCGTCTTGTAGGCATGCAACGGATAAAAGCCGGGAGACATGTCCCGCTTGTTTGAAACTCTTTCTGACCGGTATTCTAGTCACACCTCCTGCTGAACCTTACGGTCGCTTGTGCAGTCCCTGTAAATATTTTCGCCTTTGCGACATGGCTAAAACGTTGCATTGTGGGATAGGGGAAGCGTGGCCTGCGGTTTCCTTGAGGAAGGAATATCGAAACTATAAGAAAGTGGTCGGTGCGCGAGCTTTCTTATGGGACAAAGGGGCGCAGTGGAGCGCAGGATGCCAACGGATCGAGTTCCTTTTTCTCTAACAAAACCTCTAAGCGGTCGTCACTATAGACGGGCGCGCCTTTTACTACACGCATTGCCCCCAGTTGGGTAATGCCGAAGCAAGTAGCCAGTGTAGCGATGGGTACGCGCGAAGCAAACGCGCATTGAATATAGAAACAAACACAAAAAAAGAAAGAAGGGCGTGCATGGTCGGTCGTCCGCGGTCTTTAATTAAAGCCTCGCCACTGCTGTTGCCGCTTGCTCCGAAGGCGTCAACAGCCTCTGCCGGGAAAGGCAGATGCCTCGCTGCGCCTTCTCTGCTGCTGCTGTTTCCTTTGCCGTCCGTCACTTCTCTAGGCCTCGTGGGTGTTCTTGCTTCTCTTGCCCGCAGTCTCTTCGCCGAGCGACTTCCGTTCTGCGGCGGCCGCATCGCGGCGTGTGGAGAGTGGCGATGCTTCCCTCGCTTTTCTTGCCTTAGCCTCAGATGTCTTAGCGCTCCTCATCCTCCTTCCTTTCTTTTCTGTTTTTTTTTTTCGATGGAGACGGGGAGCTCGGCAATGTTATTTTGCTCTCTGGCGCTCTCCTATTCCACCCGTCGCTCGACGGCGCCGGAAGCGCGTCATCGAATGCCCGAATAGAAAGAGTAGGCTCCAAAGGACAAAAACAAAGCAAAAAAAAAGAAAAGAGAAGAGCTAGCGCAGCTTTAGCTCTGGCTTCTTCGAAGAAAGAGGTGAGACACAGAACGGCTGGGCTTGGATGGAGGGGAAGGGGAGCGTCTCGGGACCGTGTCGCCGGAAACGCGCGCGCCGCGGCCGGCTGTCTTCTGCTGCGATGCGGCCTGTTTAATCGCGGAAAAGTGCGCGCGCCGCCGCTTTCTCCTTTCATTAACGACGCGCGCGGGAATAGAATACTTGGGACGATGTCGAAAGGCGGTAAGAAGAAGAAGACGCGAAGACAAGGGAGAGGGAGAGGGGTCTCCCTTCCTTCCGTTGGCAAGCGTGGCCGTTCGTCGTGCATGGTCATGTATGTATGTGCGCGTGTGTTTGCTTTTGCCGCGTCGCCGCTGCTGCCGCTTTCTTCGGCGTGCGCTTCGGCGGCGTTTGCTTTGCGCTAAACGATCGACGCGCCGCTGCCCGTGGGCTGGAAGACTGGATCCCGCCGTTTCGTTTTTTGCTTCTCCCGGAGTCGACCCCCGCAGGCCTCCTTTTCCGCTTTCTTCCGAGGGCGGGGCGGGGTTAAAAGCGGCGGGAACGGGAGCGCGAGGGAGGCAAATAGAGCCGGAGCGTTGCTCAGTCGGCCCGCGCTATACGTGCGTTTGCCGAAAAGGAAATGTGTGTGCGTGGGGACGTCTACACACGCAGGCGTTTTCACTGGTAGCGTTCCTGGTCGTCGCTCAGTGAGTGTGACTCCACGTGTTCACCTGGTTGTAGCCGTACTTCGTGGGTTTCGTTCTGGCGCGCGGTTTTGCTGACTGCTGGCGTGTGTTACTACGCCTTTGGGCCCGTGGGGACACTTCCGAGAAGCCGCGGCTGCTCTCTGCCGCCGCCCCCTGCAATGCCCACTGATCGATGCCCTGTATCGATTGCTGCAAAGGCGCAGTGTGGGTTGGGGCCCAAGGATGTGGATATCGGAAGGACGGGCGGCTTTGGCAGCAGCGGTTTGAGGAATAATGTCCCTCTGGCAGACGGCCGGCCGAGCGTGTTGGCGGGCCTGGGAAGTGGCTGCAGCCGCGCTGGTGTGCCCTCTTGACGTCAAGCTTGGCCGATCGGCCGCCGATGTTCTTCACTCCGCTTTTCGAAACGTTTCGCGGATGCTCACTGCGCGTACACAATTGTAGGGTTGCGCGCTGTGATGTGGTGAGATACGTGAAACGCGAGTGTGTGCCGCAGTCAGCAAGCAGCTTTCGTATGTGGGACAAATGTGTGTCTGCGGAACGTGTGTCGAGAAAGGCCCGCGTCTTCCCTTAGCTAAGAAAGCGCTACAGCTAAGTAGGGGCTTCCATCTACGAAGGGAACAAACAAACAAACAAACAAACGAATGAACGAACGAACAAAGCCAAAGGTAAAGCTAAGAAATCCAGTACAATGCAGAGTAGTGGTACAGCTTTATATTTGTGTTCTGCAGAAAATTATCGCCGTTGAACATGCTTATTTGATGGGCTCCTTTTCTTCTGCGTATCATCGACCGAGGGCAAGCTAACCGCGATTTGGGTTTCCGGAAAACCCCGTGTCTTCGTCTCCATAAAACGACGGAACTTAAAGCTCGGCTTATATACTGACGTACTTCTTTTCTCTTTTTTGTTTGTTTGTTGCGTGTTTATCGAAATTGTGATTTGATGCCCTCACTGAACGTCCCTGCCACTGACAGCTGCATAGGGAAGCAATATTTCACCGGCGTGTTTCTTTAATAACGATCTTCGAATAAATAAAGTGTCGCCTCGCGTGTCGTTCCTATTTTCATTTAAAAGCGGGTTTCCCGTCGATTTCAGGCAAACCGAAACTCCCGATTAATCACTTGGCCGCGTCTCCCGGGCGCCCAAATCGAAACAAACATACTTTAGATTGAGCAGTAAAAATAAAAAGGGAGAAGCGCCCAGACAGTGGGAACGAACATCTGCTAGCAGACTGCATTGCAGTGAGATGGAGAGAGATGAAATAATATCGGCCAGCACATGATTGCCGAGCGTTTTCCCAGGTTCATTCCGCTAAAGCTCTTTCTTTTTCCCTGGGCGAGGGCGAAACAAAAGGCGGGCACCAAACACCCCGGGGGGGTATTGCGCGTATAGCTTGCTTCCTCTAGCGCGCGTCGCTGTCCGCGATACATGCAGAATTTAATATCTTGTGCCGGCGGGCGTTTTTCATTTCGCGACCTCTGGGAAATGCACGGGTATCACATATCGTGCTGCGGTTTTCATCTCACCGAAAGACGCATTGAGTGAAAAACGAAAAGAAAAATAGAAAACGCGTGCTCTTATAGGATGGAAGAGGTTACCGGAAGCGAAAGTTGGAGGAAGCATTGAGGATGTTGGCATGCCCTAACGTCTCTATATATGCTCAGAAGATAGCGCCATTGTTTCATGTTGCCGCCGTCCTCTTCACCTTTACACGTGTACTCTTTTTTTTTTCTGGCTGCCCGCTGCGGTGGATCAGTGGCTTTGGCGTTGGGCTGCTGATCCTAAGTGCGCGAGATCGAATCCCGGCTGCAGCGGCTGTATTCGATGGAGACGAAATGCAAAAGGCGCCTGTCAGAGCACGTTAAGGAAGCCCACAAGGTGTAAATTAGTCCGGACCCCTCCACTACGGAGACCCTCATAGCAAATGTGTCGCTTTTCAACATTACAAGTCCCAAAATTTCGACAATTAAAAAAAAATTTTCTCCCTCAACTGTGCATTTGTCATCGGCCCGGTGTGGTCACATGGGGCATCGTACGGCTCACGGTGATTTTTTCTTATCAGTTTCTTTTTTTGAGGAAGCATCAATACTTCAGCGCACAGGCAAGCCTCGGAGGCTTTTCAGCTGCAGCCGATCGCACGAGTGATTGCTGGGATGTTTACCCACTCATTTGAATAATAATTTTGCAAACTTAAAACTGGTTACGTGTTTGAATTGGAAAGCATCTACTGTCCTTGGGCATACTGACAGCTTACCCGCACGCGCGCACACGCACACGCACGCACGTTCACGCACGCGCACACGGACACGCACACACCACCCATGCACATACGCGCGTATGACACCGCCTGGAGCTCTGCACGACGAGCGGTTGCGTCACAATTTTAATACGAAAATTAATTTTTTGAAGAAAGGAAATCGAGCAGTAACTGTCTCATATCTCGGTGAACACCTCAACCGCGCCTTATGGGAAGAGCTAAAGAGTCAGTGAAGGCATACTATTGAAGGCGCATATGTCGTCGGTTCGAATCCCTCTCATAAGCTATCCTCCAGCTTGACCAGCACATCTAAGCTATACGCAACAAGGAATAGTACGACACCACCAGGAACGCTGTACGACAGACGGTTGCGTCACAATTTTGGAACGAATTCGGGAAACAGGCGCCACACTGAGGTCGGCCAGTGGGGAGTATATACTATATACGCGAACGACACGCATATGATTGTCTGAAATGGCGTTGCTCGGCATGCTGTGTTTGTCATACGGCCGCTTAATGACGCCACCCTGTTTTTGTTGATATGCACTGGCCATCTGCGAATACGAGTGCACACCTAACACACACATGCCGCCGGCTTTTCTGATAATGGGACTAATAATGCTTTCGCATTAAAATTGTACATAATGAACAGGTTGATAATCTCGACGTGCGAAACAGCCCGTTCTTCAGTGTGTGCTCATAATTTTCGACTCTCGGGGACGCGCTTCCGTTGGTAAGGACAAGAAAGGATGAATGTCCACAGCCTTCCGTGCATAGAGACCCGAGAGAGTGAGAGGGCCTCGGACAGCATCGGTCACGCGTAGGCGTGACAACTCGGCAACAATGCAGCCTATACCGCCGAGCGCAATGTATGCAGTGACCGCCGCAGGAGTCCATTCCGCGCTTGGGCCAGTATGCGGGGTCGGTTCATGTGCGTAGCGAACTTCGTGCGGCGCGATGATGAGCGCTCAGTGCGGAGAGCGCGCGCGGGCGGACTTAATTTACGGGGAGAGCGGCGCGGAGTGGTGCCGTATAAATCAGCCGCGCTTCGTTGGCTTCAATTTTCGCGGCCGGACCACCGCAGTCGGCTACAGTTCATCCCGGCGGCACCGCCGCTCGCGCCAGTCTCGCGTTTGTGCGTATATTTATAAGCGCGCCTGAGCGTGTGTGTGTGTGTGTGCGTATATATATATGCGGCGGTGAGGGGAATACGAGATCAAGTTACACGTCGGCGGTCATCGCCGGCCTCCGGTGTGCCGCCGAAGGGCGCTAGAGCGGCCGTAGATGATTGAAGTCGGTCAGGTCGCGGCAAAATGAGACCGGGTATTATATGAACGCCCGGCGCGCTGCGTCTCTGCTTGTTTTTTTAGCGCTTTTTCTTACTTTTTTGTTTCTGCGTGTCTGTGCGCGCGTGCCGCAGGTGCGCCCGCTTTGCTCCCTCCCAGTAATTGTTTCTGTTTTCCTCGTTTTTTTTTTCTCATCCCTATCACTTCCAGAGCAACAGATGCGCATGCATGACGCTCGCCTATTCCATGAGCGCGCGAGTTCTCACAGCTTTGACGGCGGCGCGTTTTTAGTACACAGTTGAAACTCTTTATAACGAAGTTAAATGGGCGCGGCGATTACTTCGTTATAGCCATAGCTTCATTATAGCCCGTGTTGACCGAGCTTCCAAGGGGAATCGTCATTATTTCGTTATATCTATTATTTCGTTATAACGAGGTTAGACTGTATAAACGTTGTGTGTTTGAACCATGGGACGGATTCATGGGCCGTAGCTTCGTTATAGCCCGTGCTGACCGAGCTTCCAAGCGTAATCGTCATTCCTTCGTTATATCCATTATTTCGTTATGAACCGTTTCATTATAACGAAGTTAGACTGTATCGATGTTGTGTGTTTGAACCATGGGGCGGATTTGTAGGCCACTCTCGGAGGGGCCGGTGCTCCTTGAACCGTGCAATTATTGGTCCTCTTTCGTGGGGAAATGGAGTACAGTGCGGTTTTCCCGTACGAAAAAATTGCAGCCCGAAGATGGGCGGGAGGCCTGTCTCTCCCAAATCCGCCCCTGCACTGTCTTAAAGGCGTTCGGCAATGTTCGCTGTTCTTCTCTGTGTGCTCTGTTACTGGCTACCAGTGTCTGCGTATGAAAGAGAGAGAGGGGGAGAGAGAAAGTGGGTGTGTAGTGGTTAGATACAAACGAAGGCAACGCGCAAAGTGGGCCGCGCAATTTGTGCTCTTGTACCGATATGAAAGATTGGCGGTGAAATCGGTCGGTTAATTTGGCGTTTGGCCGACTTGTCTCTTTATCAGCGAGTCGTTTCTCCATCGACAAATCGCTCGTTAGCGTTCCTCAGCTGCGAGGCCGTTTTCGCTTTTCCCACGCTTACCGCAAGAACTCCGCCGCAAGAAAACACGCGGCGCACATGCATGCGGCTCTGGGCTCATTATGCAGCTCGCAGCGTAAAAGCTCGTCATGCCGTGTTAAGTGACCCGCAAGGAGAGAGACGGAAAAAGTAAGAGTGCCCCGGTAAAGTTAGGTTCGCCTCGAGGAACAGAATTATTCCACGCAGTCTCTCGAGGTTTTTTTTTTATTATTTTGTTAAACAACGTCGCCTCGCTGGTAACTTGCTGTAGCGCTCTGCGCGGTTTACAGCACACTTAGCTCAGCAGAACATGGCAACTCTGCAGACTTTCGTTACTGGTTGTTGATTGTTGGCGGTACGTATATGACTCACGCCTGGTAGTTATAACGCGTTAATGAAGGCGAAGCTTGCCGAGCCGTCGGGCTGGTTCTGCTTTGCACTCAACTGACGTGTACTTTGTACTAGTGGAAACTTAAGTAACTAACATGCCTCGCTAATATTCAGCTCGGTGGCTGGGTGCCTGCGGTCTGACGAAAGGCATACTCATCTTCGTACAGTAGATGTCAGGGTTTTACTTAAACATTAGTGACCTTGACCTCTTTTAAAGCGCGACGCTGGAAAGTGCGTTTTCGTGTCCTCCCTTTACTTCCCGTCATGATTTGAGCTCACTGATTCCGTACGCTCGCATGCGCCCGTCACTTATTTCCACGCGCTCCGTTTTTCCGTGAGTTCGTGGCGTTTCAATACGCACAAGAATTAACCGGATAAAAAGCAATCTCGCCGCTGTCAAAGTTGTTTTGCCTGATACGAAAAGTATGCAAATTTCCGTAATGCCTTTTTCTCGTTCGTGGTGTGTTCTGTGAAGCATGGCAGCACGGGGAGCTTCTTTTTCTTGTTTTGCAGTTGTAAGGTCTGCGCGTGGTACCGCGTCGCTGAACGGATTGATTAATCACTTGAGGCGTACACCGTGATTCTGTAGGCGAGATTTTATACGGCACTAGAGCCTACTCATTATAGCGTTCCAGCTTGCCTAGAGAAAACAGAAAGGGGGGGGGGGGGGGGATGAGGGTTTGTTGGTGTTCTAGTTCGTCCCTGCCGTAAATTTCGATGGAGGCGGAATACATAATCGCTCCGCAGTAATGTTTTGACGCCTTAAAACTATCTTAATAAGGACTCTAGAAGAGATGCCGTACGTGTAGTGTTGTTCGTGCCGATGTTCGAGAAAAACAGTATACTACAGTTTATGCCGGCTGTGTTGAGGGCTAAACGTGAAATAGCTGGAGAAACTGCGTGAGCGGTTGTTCGCTCATCGGCGTCGTTGTGCTGTGCTCCGCTCCAACGTTGGAGAACTGTCCTCCTCCTTCGACATGTTCTTTGCACTACGTAGAAGCACGCCTTGGAATCGAGAGGTCTGCAGTTCGATTCCCAACTCGACCGGCTGCGCCTGATTCCCTGTGCGTTGCTACTTGACGATCGGTCAAGCTCAACGTTTTTGCGGTGCTGTGCGAGAAGTTGCGGGCTTTGGAGAGCAGGCGAGACTCCGCAAGTCTGTCCGAGCTAGACTTTTGGCTAAAGCCTGACTGTCAGCGAGCCGATGAGCAATCCTTGCGTAACGTATGCGATAAGCGTCTACTGTCTCTCATGCAGTGAGAGCGACCTCCTTTAGACATTTTCGTTCGTGTGCAGCCTGCGCCAAAAACGTACAGCCCAAGCGCTTGTAGCACCCGTGGTAGTCGTAAGCTTTGGATGAGTGAGAGCGGGAGTTCGTGCACCTTCAAAGAGACTTGGAAGAAACGAGCCACAATGCACGACCAGCAAGCAAGCCTGTGTATTTGTGGCAGAGACATGTACTCGTGAGCTAGCTGCTCTCCAGTCACTCTATGCCCCGTGCAAGTTCACCCTATACCGCAGCTGGTGAACCTACCGAAACAGCGAGCCACACATGCTGAGGTGTACGTGTGCGCAGTGACTGACGTTGAAGCGCCTGCGTAGTCTAGATAAGAGGTAGTAGAGGACAATGTAGTGCATTGCCGTGGGGTTTCACCGGTGTATAGCGGACGCGTCACGAGGCCGGGAGCGCTGTTCTGGGTCGTTTACCTTTGGCTGGTCGGTAAACGTGTGCGGCTTTTTTGTATGAAGACTCCACGAGGTTTTGATCCACAGCGAGCGAAAACAGGCACATGTAGGAGGTACGTTTGTTGAAATGTATGATCTGCTAGGTTTTCTTGAGAGTTCGTGCGGATGTGCAGGGTTGGTAAAAAGTTCCCAGTCCACAGGGCTTGTTTTTCGACGGCATATCCTAGCAATTAAGCTGCCAATAAAGCCATAAATCAGAGGTGGGAATGATACTTCTACCTTTCACAGAGATTTTGACCTTCGAGGGTGTCGTGTAAGTGCCCGACTGTACTGCTTAAAAGCATACCCTGTGCCGTGGGAACTTTTGATCAACCCTGTACTTATTGCGGCCTGTACGCTTGCCAGGTGCTTGCCACGTCATTTTTTTTTTTTTTAATGTCATGTGCTCATTTTTTCTTTTGGATGTTCGTCGGAATTTTCTGTTTTACACGTTGTTTCTCGTAGTAACTTGTAAAGAGTGCATATATTAAAAAAAAAGTTCTCTTTTTGAACCGCCTTGCCCAGTGACCGCACGCTATATGGAAACTGTCATCCTTGTATCCAAAACATGTACTGTTTGAAAACTCAGTGTAACAGCGCTGCAGTAGTCCTGTGCATCCAACAAGGATGATTTGTAACATGATGCTATCGTTAAAGAGACTCTGTTGCCGGCTCCCTAATCTGGAGTTTTAATGCGAAAACACTGTATAGCTCATCAGCAATGAAGCCCGACGGTGTTGAACGCGAAAAGTGGTACCAAAACCTCACGACGTCACCATGGTCTCGCTGCGAAACCCGCAGAGAATGACCGCAGTACACTATGGCAACGACCTTCTTGTTCGTGTTTGGAAAAGTCTTGCAGCCCAACCCTTTCTGTTGTCTTCTCGGAGCCAGATCGAAGGACGTGTACAAGTTTCCAGTCACATTTGCCCGAGCATTGCTTCTTTGTGTTCATGTATCTCTATTGGGGAGCTGTACAGAGTGGCGAGCGTGTCTAGTTGCTCTGGACACAAGGCTTCGGCCTTTAGCGGGTCAGGCCTCGCCCCGGGGTCGGCGGCATTTCGCGCGCCCACTCGTCCTGTCAGTTCGGTGACGCGTGTTGTGTGCTTCTCGCCGAAAGGCCAGTGTCCGCGCGCCTGCGCCTTCGTAACCCGCTGCGCGCCTGGCCTCGCCTCGGAAAACAAAAAGGTCAGAGGCGCGCCGGTGACGTCGTTTTCGCTGGCGCACGCCCGCTTTGCGCGCCTAAACTGGGATGGCGTGTCCCAGCCGTCCTGTTCCAATTCTGTTCCAGCTCGTTTTAACGCGACGACGTTAAGACGCCCGTGTCGCAGGAAAGTCGGCGTCGTTGACCGTGAACGAGAAAATCAGCGAAAAATGCCCCGAGAAGCAAGTTAGTAAGGCGACGAAAGAAGCTAGTTGGTATTGCATTGTAGCTTGACGTTGCGCCGCGTCCAGTCTTTGTCTCGTTTCGTCCTTGTATCCACTCAGCGCAGCCAAGCTACAAAACAACTTAGGCGGGACACCTAGGTCACGTTACACCGTGGAATCATCGCGACCTGCCCACTCATTGTGAACTAATTGCCCACTGTGGCAGGTGGCAGTTAAATTAATGATTGCTCGCGAGAGGTTGCCCGGGAAGAGCAACCTGCGTCCCACAAGCCCCGCAGGTGGCATGCACAATGTAAAGTAAAGAGTGGCGCGAATTCCGTATATAGAGGCATTAACCAATTAAGCTAACGCGTATTAAGCGTCTCCTCCAGTTTTTACACCGTCAGTTATTATCTCAGAGCAGCACCGCATCTTTAGTGCTAAATGGGAAGACTTTGCTCAATTGTTTCATCAAGGTGAGGCCAAATTTTTAGACAACATGCAATATAACCTTTCTGGAAGTCGTTTTACGTTGGCCTTGTTCGTATTGCATTCTATTTGTGGTACAGAAAGACAACGACAGATCGATGTGGAGAAGCACGCAGCGCTGACTTACAATTGAATTTTATTTAGAATTTTTGAAAGAATTATGTGAGCATCAGAGTCGGAAGCCGTGTTTTTGCGGGCAAGGTCGTAGTGCGAAGCTGCACGACGTTCTTACATGGTCAGGGAGTGGTGTTACGCACTTTTACGAGTATTTCGTCCCTGCCGCGGTAGAAATTAATCCGGAGCACTTCACTACGGCAGCTGTCATGCCCCGTTTGTCGATTCGGGGCGTTAAAAGTTCGTAT
This sequence comes from Amblyomma mixtum, assembly GCF_055824585.1. Taxonomy (NCBI): domain Eukaryota; kingdom Metazoa; phylum Arthropoda; class Arachnida; order Ixodida; family Ixodidae; genus Amblyomma; species Amblyomma mixtum. The sequence goes on along the minus strand of NC_143016.1, from coordinate 47,371,381 downwards.
ATCACGCCATACACGTAGAGTCGTCACTCGTGAGCAATGTGAGAGGGAACAAACTTTCTGCACAAAATGGCGATTTTTTTTTGTTTTTTCTTCAGTATGTCTGAGGAGACGTTTTGTATATTATGCGCCAAGAAGAAATGTAGTCAGGAAACAAAAAAAAAAAACTGCCTGTCAATCACAATTACGGAGTAATAATAAATGACTACTTATACTGTTCTTCACTTCCTGGCAAACCGATTTGTATTGAGCGACAAACGGGCATTAGGAAATGCGTGGAAGTCAGATTTTTTGTGCACCTATGTTTGTAGCGCTGAGAATGAAAATTTCACATAAAAGCGAACCACTAACGAACAGCAAAGTACGACTCGCACATAAACCCCCATAGACTAGGGCGACCACGGTTAGAAGATGTAGTCGAGGTCGGGGAAGGAATTGACAAATTGATCCGTGTACAGAGGGCAAAACGCATGTCTAGAACACGCTCTGAGCGTGTTTCGGGCGTAATACGCGATAACTAGCAATAAGATTTGGTTAAAAATGGCCTGGATATAAACATGTGCTGTTAAACTTATAGTAGTCCATCGTCATTTTTTGCCTTCTTGGTCGCAGCGGCTTTGGGACCTCCGGAACACACAGTTTGGTTGTTCTAGGCATGTGTTTTGCCCTCTGTACGTGCCATTGGGTAGAAGTGGTTCGGGAGAAAAAAAAAAGGACACGCAACGTGAAAGAATCTCTCGTACTATAAAGCCATGTTCTATGCATAATTTGTTCAAAAGTTTTCGGTGCCAAAAGCAGCTTAAGGGCGGCAGCATTAACCAAATACTAATGAGACCCTTTTGGTACACAAGTCTGAGCTACGTGTATAAGACTAAAACATCGTTAGGCGGATACTGTTTGTTTGTTTTCGTTATTTGTACTGAGCGCCGCGGTTCTACGCGTCTGTCGATTTAGCGACTGCACAGCTGGTGCATATATGTCCCCGTGCACTCGCACCTGACTGTGGTCCGGCTGATTATTCTCCGAAAACAGGCCCTAACCTGATTCCACCTGAACGGCCCCACGTGTAATCGCATCGCGCTAATACCCCGCATGCACAGAATCCTGAGCTTCCCCACGTTGGTTTCCCATCATCGAGGCAAGGGAAAGAAAAACAATAACAGGGTGTGTTTCTGGAACCGCCTTTCTTTGTTCCTCCCTTTTGTTCTTTCTTTCCTTATTCTTTCGTTCCTTCTTTCTTTTGTTTTGCGCTGACCTTCAGCCGAGGAGATTCTCTGGTGAATACGCGAGGGAGATTGGGGGGGGGGGGGGGGGGGGTCGAAGCTGACCCTGCAGCCTTGATTGGGTTCTCGCGCCTGACGTCTTTTCTTCACCCACAACGTGCGTGGGGCAGGGTCGACCTTTGCATGCGCTGAAAGGCGGATCGGCGTACCCTTTCCTTTATATCCCCGGCCGCTCCAAGTTTACTGTCGAGCTCCTCCGTTTTACCTCCGTCTCCTGTCGGCTTCGTTCGGCTTCGTTTTGCTTTTTCTCCCTTTGCGGTCTGTCTGTACTCGCCTCCATTCTGCTTTGGGAAACAGAAGCGGCGGGCTGCGCGTTGGCGCGGGAGGATATTAAACTTCCTGTATACACACTTTGCCGCGCACCACCGCTCCGCGCCCTTTCCCTTTCATCGCCCCCCCCCCCCTCCCTCTCGCTCCCGTTCTACCTCCGAGTATTTTTTTTTTACTGGCTTCCTCCCTGCTCCCGTTTTCTCGACTTTGTTTCGTTGCGTTGTCATTTACCCCTTCTTGTTTATTTTTTTTTCACACCGTTTTGAGTAGTGTTGGCCTTTGCCGTTCGCGAAATTCGCTTTGAACGCAAGCGATCGAGACGGCCGGTTTTGGTTGTGTGTTGAAGTGGATGGAGCGCCCCCGCAGGGACGTCTCCCCGCCCCTCCTTTCGACATTAAAGTCGTCGTGGGCTACAGTGCGTCGGTCGTACAAAGAGAACAGCAGCGGCTTTCAGTCTGTGCGAGCGCATAATCGATCACTTCCTACGGGTGCCCGAGAAATGAAAACGGCTCTCATTTCTCAGTGATATCCGTATTCGCGAGGCGGCGGCACTTAGCTGAGTGCCCCTCAGTTCATCCGCTCCTTGATTTCTTGTCCGGTTACTTAACGCGGAGTAGTGCTCAACATTTCTTTTAGATGCCTATGCTTTTCTGAGGCTGCACGTTGCGCGACAGTGAAAGTAAAGAACGCTAAAAGCTCGCATTCGTCTAAGCGCATTAACAGATGTATTGATTGACACTGGCGTCCCTTCGCCTAACTCACGACGGTGCTTTTTAAAAGTTCTGTCATATCTTTTGTTAGTTCTCTCGCAGCCTTTTTGCATTGACGTTGTTAAGTCACTCCCCTCGGCGAAGCTTCCGGTTCCGGGAGAGCACAAGTTTAGAAATGACGCACCGGAAGGGAGAACTGCGTCTTATAGCATCCTCGATCGCCCGCACCGGTGCGCACCGGAGCACTTGGTGCGCACCCGCAGTCCTCGATCACCGGAAGCGCACCCTACCGGGTCAGTTTTTCGTTGCCCCGACTCGCACCCGGAAAATCGGCGGTTCGCAAGGGTGCAATCCCGGCAATCATTGCGGGACGCGTGCTGCGGACAAGCCGCCTTTAGCCGTGCACGGTGACCCATACTTTACCCATACTATCCTGCTCGTGTCTGCGCACAGACTCACGCGATGGAGCAGAGAATACGGATGGTTGCCGCTATTGATGAATAGCTGTCAAGTTTGTCTGATAGCGAAGATGACATGATGATCGACTTGATAGCCTAAACACGGCGATGAACGACCGAAAATTCGTTTATCGGGTCGTCAGGCGACTCGCCGATACCGGAGTGAGCGTCTGTTTATATTGCACTGCTTGGCATATATAGCTGGAGTGTGCATTGCCTTTGACATGTGAAATGTGTGATTTATTTACAGTTCCGAAAGCATTTTCGGGTGAGCAGGAGCGTGTGACCGGTGTTACGTGGTTTACAATCAAATGCACGCGCCAGAAGAAAGGCACCCTAAAGGCGGCGCTGCATGCTCGAGCCCCTCCGGGGTGCAGCTTGTCCTCGATGTTGACCCTCGCCGGTGTGCCACCGCTGCGGTGCGCAGGGAACCGCGCTGGTTTCGGGGCGCACCTGGTGCGAGGCGATCGAGGACGCTATGAGACACGCCATCACAACGTGCGCGCGCAGTTAAGTTGGCTGCCTAAGGGGTAAAAAATTTAAAAAAATGTCGCTGGAGTGTGACTGCACCAGTCGGCGCTTCGAAAGGCACGGACAGGTGCTTAGATGTGCGTAGGTGTGTGTGCGTGCGTATATATATATATATATATATATATATATATATATATATATATATATATATATATATATATATATATATATATATATATATATATATATATATATATATACACGCACACACAGGCGTTAGGCGTCATTATTGAAGAGCGCAGCGGTAGTAGCATCTGGAGTGGCTCTCAAGGTTAGAGGAGAAGGAAAAAGAAGGTAAGATGAAAAACAGAACTATACAGCGGAGACCCACGGAACCGTCTGGAAGGCAGCCCGGTGCACGTTATAGTTTTTTTTTTTCGCTGCAGTCAGGGTGGTTCGTGCCCTGCAAACGAACTACCCGCCGACGCGCAACCAGACCTGATTGTTTCTTTCCTGTTTTCTGTGTGCGTGCGTGCGTGCGTGCGTGTGTGCGTGCGTGTGTGTGTGTGTGCGTGCGTGTGTGTGTGTGTGTGTGTGTGTGTGTGTGTGTGTGTGTGTTGTGTGTGTGTGTGTGTGTGTGTGTGTGTGTGTGTGTGTGTGTGTGTGTGTGTGTGTGTGTGTGTGTGTGTGTGTGTGTGTGTGTGTGTGTGTGTGTGTGTGTGTGTGTGTCCCGCCTCGAGCGCGCGGAATCTGCGAGGCGTTCAGTGTATTGTCACAGCGACAATACAGTGAAAGCGGCAGGTCTTGACTAAACGCTGAATGCGCCGCCGGTTCGATTGGGCGCGGCCGAGTTGGAACGGCGCTTCATCTCTGCGGCGCTTCGGCATGCTGGGCACTTTTTTGAATGCGCGTACTGCCACGAATCTTCTATGGGACATCGATTGGGCTGTTCTTTTGTCCGCTAGATTGAACTGAACGGAGTGGACTGAGTGGAAAGAGGCGCGAGAATAATTTGTGCTTTCTGCGCTGAAAAGGCGTGTCTTCAATGCGGTCGGCATATTTAACGAGCGTTGAATAGACGTCATTGTCGCGTATCGGTAATGCAGAGAAAGGCGGAGAGAGAGAGAGAGAGAGACAAGAAATAAGTGTCTTGACACTGTGTCTGTCTGAAAAGATTTCCTTCTTTTTTAACAAAATGCAGTAATAGCTATGGGAACGCGCGATTTCATCCTGGCCCATTTTCGTTTGAACGTTGTGTTACATGCGTATTCTAAATTAAGTCATTTCGATATCATACAGTTTTGATGCCTGCATTTCTTCCTCTTGGACTTCCCGCTTTTTTTGTTTGCATTTGTTTTTGTTTTTTTTTCTTGAATCGAGTCACTTTGTCATCGAGCGTGCCACTTGCGTAGCAGTGGGTGTCAGCGTTTGTTTTCGAGTGGTGGATATATCCATCACAACGGTCCTTTGTTCGAGGAGACAGGCAGCAAGGTATATATCTCACTCGGAGCACCTGGAGCTTTCCTTTCCTTGGCCTAACATGGGGAAATCCAGTCTATTGCGCGCTAATGCAGTAGCCTTGTGGCGACAGCGTAAGAGATTCATAAATAGATTTTTTTTAATTTACAAGTTTCAGATTGATGAGAGAACACTGAGGACAACTCCAGATAATTGAATTGAAAAGTTGAAATTGAATTGAAAATTGAAAAAATTGAATTTAAATATTTTCCCACCACTTGGTTCAAACTCGTGACGTCCTTACCGAAACGGGCGGGTTGCCACCATTTTGAAGTGAATGGAGGTGTAGTGTGGCCTCTGAGATCCGCGTTTAAAAATTCTTGTCGATGCATGCATTTTGCTTGCGAAGTCGGCCGGGGATGGCGGCACCGTTCGTTTTTCGTTTCTTGGTCTTTCCTAGCTTATAAAAGCTCCGTTTCCGTTCAGAGATTAGAACGCTCTTTGTGATTAGAACGCGGTGTGCCTTATCGATATGGGCTAATTTAATTTTGTTTTTCCTGGGTGTCTCATTAATGCATATTGCGCGCGAATCCAAGTCATTAGGCATTTGCAGAAGCTTGTGTACATTTGCTTGTTGCTATAAGAACCTCACGCGCACATTGTGCGGCGCTGTACCCTAGGCTTAACGATGCCCCATGCAGACACAACGTACAGTTCAGGTTTAATCGCCGCCGGTGTACACAGTAAACTGGCTGTTGGCATCCAAGAGCCTCATTCCTAATAAAAGTAATACCTGGTATCTCCTGATTCGAAGGATGCGGGACGAAGCAGATGCGGGGTATTTCATCACTTCTGTGTTGTTGCGCAATGTATATATTATACCTTGTATCGCGTAGCCTCTTCCTCATTCGTTATCCATCCCACGGCTTCGCGTCCAAGTCTATCCTAAAGACTCCTTCCACAGCATCTTGCACGAAGAATAGAAATGAGCTAAACTGGAAGTCCCGTAGCTGTAGTGGTGGCCTGGCGTCCTGCGCACGAGCGGTCCTCTACGCAGGAAACGTCTGCCCAGGGAATCAGCCCTCTAACGGTGCATGGTTCGCAAAACCAGGAGACCGCAGGAGGGAATCGCGGCGGCACGTCGCCGCCTAATCTGGATGCACGGTTGCACAAGGCGGCTGCCTGCCGGTCTCGCCCCAAAACACGGAACGGAATAGCACTGGCTACATTGGAATCACGTACGCCGCGGAGAGACTCGGTCTTGTCATGCCTCGCCTGCTTCTGACTCCCTTTACCTACGCATTCGAGAAATTCCAGCGGGAAAGAAGACGACCAAAGGTCTGAATAGGAGACGCAGCGTCGAATGCCGATTTGATCCAAATGTCAAAATTAGAAGATGGATGCTACAGCGTATACGTTGCGAAGAGGCTGACGCGCCAGTGCCGGCTTTCTCGAACAGTGAACAGTACTTGAACTAACCGTGAGAATATGGCCTGTTATCTTCCTTCGTACCTCCCCGCGTCTGTGAAGTAAAATGTTCGAGGTCGTACACTGACCTAATGACAACCTGACGCACCTAGTAAGGCGATTTCTGGCGAGTAGTTTGCTTTTCTTGAATAAGGGTTTGTTTAATCTCAAGTGCAGACTTTTGACTATGTCCGGTTAGAACCGGTCGGTTTGAAGTGGTCCCTGTTCTTCCGGTATTGTCTTTGACCCGAGCTGTACCCGTCTCGCTGCTTCGATACTGCGTGGGTAGCGAGCGTGTACAAGGCACGCCCGTTTGCCAAGGCTTCGAAAGGTGGTACAATCCGCGAAGCATGACGGCGTATCGCAGCCTCTCCGACGAGCCGATGGCGAAGTATCAAGCAGTAGGCTATACTCGCTCGCCCGCAAGAGCATATGCGCATACGCGGACCAAAGCGAACGGTGAACGACGGGCGCTTTTTGTCGTTGTTGTTGCTCTTTTTGTCGACCGCGGCTTCGAAGCAGCGCTTTCCTTTTTTTTTTCTTGTCCGCTTCGGATCGAAGAAGAAGAAGAAGCGTTTCCTTTTCTCGTTACAGTTTCTCCATCTGCTTACGCGCGCTCGCCGTGGGTCTTCGTCGTCGTAAACACCGAGTGCAGTGCCGCGGGAGGAGGGTGGGAGAACCCGTTGCGACAACCCTCCAAGGAGAGCTGCAGCGGCTGCAGGCGGCCGCTTTTCTCTGTAGCGCGTTTTGTTTCGGAGACAAATCGCTGCGGCACTCCCACCGTTCGATAAGGGGCCGCTTCTCTCAGCCGTACTTTCTTTTCTCATTTTCTTTTTGTACTTCCCGCCCACGCTTTCCTCCCTTCCCGCAGCTGACCACACGTGGAGACGCGCCCACTTTTTTGTTTCACCCATATAATCCGTCCTCTCTGTTCATCCCGCGTTTTTCTTCCCGGAAAAGCTGGGATGGGACGGAACCGAAGCGCACGGTAGCGCGTAAGCTTGTAGCGCGCCTGCACCGTTCTGTCCGAATGCCGACGGTTTGTCCGCGCGTTCTGGGGACGATGCCTTAATGGGACGTCAGTGGTCTCGGGGCACGGAGATGGACGTTAACGGGGATATGTACGGATGAACGGTGGATGAGCGATTGGAAAACTTGTGTACGCGAACCAACGCTGAGGGGCGGGGTGGGGCGGGTCGGGTCGGGGCGGCCGCTGTTCGAAACGTGGGCTCAATGCGGGTCACGGAAATATTTCGAAACAAAGTGTTGGCGTGGCCGCGAAGCGCCTAGCGTAAACGGAACTCTGAGATTGAAGCTGTATGAAGGCGTACCCTATTTGTTGCGCTTGTACGTATCTGCGGTCTTTAAAGGATTTGTTTCTCTTTCTTTTTCCCCTATATTGCTTCCGGCAAGACGTCGGCGCAGGACGCAGAGGAGCCGTCTGGTGGCACTGAGATCAGTTCGGTCGAGAAGGGCGAACAGTTTCTTTTTGGACATGTTGGAGAAAAAGGACGGTTTTTGACTCGCAGATTATTAATGTCAGATGAGCGTGTGCAGGTTTTTTTTCCGTTCCTTCTTTTCTCCGCTGTTGTGGCAGGTCGTTTGTCTTCGCAAACGCACTTTCTTGTCGGTTCTGACTTGTGCCTTTAAGAAGCCTCGCGGACGTTTGTGGTAACTAGCGCAGCCGCAGTAAAGTTACATGGGGGAGACCGCTGTTGTTTGCTCTTCTTTGGTGGAAAGATCAGTGCAGAAATTGGCGGACACTGTCGTCCTTTATCAAGCTCACCGTGTAAATCCTTTTGCAACATTGTTTCAGTCGATATTTCAGTGGACCTTAATAACTACGGGACAGAGAAACGGGTTGCAGCCATCGCAAGTTGCATAATAAATTCCGCGGCCCTTGACGGCATGCGTCTGTTCTGAAGCGAGCTTGACCAAAGTGCTGGCTTTCAGAGTGGGGGTCTTAGGGTCAGCCTTGGGGTACTATTGAACGCTGCTCATCGCGGATGTCAGACCGAGAAACGTTCGCTTCGGTGAGCAGTCGGTGGAACCCGTATAGGGTGCTGCAAGACCCCGCGACTGCGACGTCATGGCTGCGTCATCGTAACGCGTCCCCACCGTTTGCGCAGGGCGTGATGGAGACGAGCTGAGCGACAGAGCCGAGCACCGCCGTACAGCCCCCCGCGATGGACCACTCGGTGAAGGCGATGCACCGCAAGGCGGCCTTCTCGCGACTGCTCCGCGGCCGGCGGTTCGAGAACGCCGACCTGGAGCAGCTGTACCAGCGGTACACCTTCAAGCTGCAGCAGTCGTCCATCGCCAGCGTGCTGGGCCTGCTGGTGACGCTGAACGTGACGCTGGCCTCGGTCGACCTGGCCTACCGCGGAGGCTCCCCGTCCCTGCTGGGCCTGCTGCACCTGGTGCACGGCCTGCTCTTCCTGGCCGCGTTCAGCTTCATGGCCCTGCGGCGGCTGGAGGACGCCACCCTGCTGGCGCTGTGCCACGGGGCGCTGGCGCTGGCCTCGACCTTCTCGCTGCTCGCCATGCCCTGGTCGGTGGGCGGGGGATTCTGGCAGCTGCGCATGGGCGCCCCGGCCGACGGCCTCTGGGAGCTGCTCTTCGTGCTCTTCCTGGCCTACACCATGCTGCCGGTGCGCACCCGGGTCGCCCTGCTGCTGGGGGCCGCCCTGTGCGCCGTGCACACGCTCTGCGCCCTCTTCTGCGCCCGCGAGCTGCCCGGACAGGACAGGGCGGTGCAGGTCAGTGACCCCCCTTGTTTTCTGCACGCCTCCACGCTGTAGCTTACGCCGTAGGGCAGTGGCGTGCTGTACGGTGCCGAAGGCGTGTTGCCATTGGCTTCCATGTACCGCTGCCACGGGCCACTAGAGGACACACTATATCCACCATCTCTATCCATCACCATCTTACCTCACTGCAACAGTGCTCCCCCCCCCCCTCCCCCCTCTAAAGGGCTAAAGGTAATATCTCAGATTGGGAAGGGGGCGGGAGGAGTGTTAGGGTGGGCGGCGTATGCATGCCCAACGAGCGCACTTCCAGGATGATTTTGATACCCCCTTTGTGCATCCTTGGTGTATACGTGCCTGCTGCGACTATGGTAAAACGAAATTATTTCGCTCCCTCCCGCGTGAGGAAAGCTTGGTTTTGAAACAATGATTGATTTACGGTCCGCGTTCGTTGAGCAGCTGTCACCGAACCGTGGCTGCTTGTACGGCAGCGGGCAAGTTTAAGGAAGTGGGCGGAGCCGGCAGCAAGAAATTTTCTGCGGGAAGACCAATATGAAGCCCCTTTTTGTTGAAAGCGCCAGAAACCTATTCCGAAAATAGCCCCGCTCCCACTCACCCCAATTAAATCTTCCATGAGTCACCCGTTAATCCGACCCTGTTGTGCAGATACCCTTTTTTGTCAAGAACTTTTGTGGTTAGTTGACATATTTGGGTAAACTAAGACACGCTCCGGACACGTAAGTGGCGATTTACGAAACTGGCCGGCGGCGGAGCGCGAGAAGTGCGAAGGAGGGGGCAGCGGGAACTTTCTCACAATGGTACATATATGCACTTGTAGTACATCGTGCGTCGCGCGTATTGCCGTCCAGATAACGAATGGCTGTCCTGACACTCTGCGGGCAGTCACCGCTCTGCCGCCGCTAGGTTGCCCTGCTGTAGCAACAGCGGCGCTGCTCCTAAGGGCAGACATACAGCCGTGTACATAACTCTCATCGCCTGTCGACGAGCGAGGTGCCACAACTCTTGGCATTTGCATTGCGGGGCCGCCTTGTGCGTCTAACGGATTGCGTCGCCGCCGTATTCTCTTCACGCTTCGTCGCTTCCCTTCGTCACCACTTCTCTCCTCCCGCCTCCTTTAAGCTCAGCGGTGCTGCCTTGAATTCGGGGGAGGGGGGCGTTGCGTATGAGTGCCGTTATATAGCTGAACGTGTACGTGTGCGCGCCTCCTTCTTAGGTAAGCGAACGCGAGTGATGAACGGACCCGTCTCGTAATTTGCATGCACGCATTGTGAGCCGCAGGCTGTCGACCTCGTCTGCGTAGTGTGGGTGGCGGCGTGACGATGGGAACAGATGTCGGATCGACTTCGCAATGTGAATGAGTCTGTCTCGGCACTTGCAACGAACGCGCCCACAGACTTAATCAGAGTCATTAAACGCGCACTTGTGCATGTGTGACAATCAAGTACAGACAGCTCCAACGTAAAAGGGAACACTCTGTCCGCATTCGATCATTTATTACCTCACAAGTGTGAGGTAAAAGCTCACTTTTTCCGTGGTTCTGAATATTTTTCCTATGGACGGATAAGAGCCCTGAGACATTTGCAACCTTAGTGTTGAAGAAACAACACAACCATCAGGTGTTATGCGCAATCTCACTCCAGCCTTCGAGCGTGCAAAAAATGACGAGAAGAGAGGGAAAGGTGCCAAGACACTGAAATTCAAGTTTTGACTACAGATAATTCAGCCTCTTGAAAACGCATTTAAAAAAAAAAATTCTTGCTGGAGGATATTCGTGAAGCTATCTATGTCCTTTTTGCATTCCAGGGATACAGCACCTTTATTGAGAACCCCTTTCAGAGCCCCTTTAACTCGCGCTGAAACTCGCAGCAACTTCGATAGCCGTACGGTATTCTGTTTTGTTTTTAGCCCTGTATAACCACCATTTAGTTAGTGAGAAAACAGAAAACGGTTTTGGTTAGCAGAATGGGATTCTGGTTGAGACAGCTCACGTCGTATTATACTATATATATACGAGGAAATATGAACGCTTTATTCAGGGAATCCTGCTTTGGAAATTTTGACCGGTTTGCTGTTCTTCCCTTCCTACTATTGTTTTTTCCTCCCCTACTCTCTCGAAGCCTTTCAGAAAAACTCACCGTCTTGAAAAAATTCATCGGAAAAGTAGGCTGCAGTTTATTGGACGTGATTACGCCTGAAGTTTTGTGTGTCGTGGCGGGCGAATAAGAAGAAAAACCAATAAGCCAGAGTGGCGCGGCCGACTTCCAGGAGCAGCGCACAAACAGAGCGCTGCGCTGTCAGGAGAGCAAATCCCTTTCACGATAATGAGAGGTCTGCAAACTCGAAGCTCGTGGTGCTTAGCGCTGTGTGTGTCGTCCTTTTGTCTTTTAGCGTCGACCTTTTTGCTCGTCTGTTTCCTCGCGAGCCTTTATTAGTGGACACGCGTAAAGCCTGCTACCAGCTGCACATACTCGAGATCACGCGACGGTGTATTCACTCCCGCAAGTCTCAGCGACGTGTATTATGATTTTAATCTGACGCGCATTGTTGTAATATTCATTGCCTTATCTGCATTAAATTTACCTCTTCGAATAATTGCGTTGAATAATTAGTTAATGGAAGTGGTAGGCGAGCGGCGAAGCGTAACCGCGCAGTACAGCTCTCCCTTGCAACTTTGCGGACAAGGCTGTTGCGCGGATATTCTTGTAACACGTGTATACGGGAACAATACGGAGAAACATGGCGGTGTCCATCCGGGTTCCTCGAAGTCTCTTCCCGTGCGGTCGCCGGCCATTTCTTCTCAAGAGCTAGTAAAATTCGTCTCGAGCATTTCGAAGTTCATTTCTTGGGCCAACTTTTAAAGCGTGCATACGTTCGTGGGACGAGCGGGGGGGGGGGGGGGGGGGGGGGGAGCGTTTCCGCAAGCGAATACGTCTTAAGCAGTGTACCTTCCGCAGCACCGCCTTTTAGCCTCTCCGTATGCGCCGAGAACAAAGAGGTTCTCGCTTTCGAGAGCAACGATTTGCATATTTCCGCCACTCGGCTCACCTGCGGCGGTGTGGTATATATCCTACGTGAACGAGCGTTTGCGGCGTAGGAATATACGTGACGGGAAAGCTTCAAGGTGTCTGCCGCTGCTGAACTACCGGACGTGGGCGTGGACCCAGAGGAGTGGGTATATACGTGCCGCTGGTTACCGCTAGTTTAGCACGGGGATTCGGGTATCGCCTGCCTGCGGAGGAACAGCGGTCGTGTGCTAGCGACGCAGTGACCGCCTCTAAGTGCGGGGGCTTGTGCGCATTCGCAGCCTTTTTTTTTTTTTCTGCCCACGCGATCAGCGTCAACACAGCTGAGGTGGTTGAGTTGTTGGCGTCATTGATTTTGTTTTTGGCACTCGTTCGCCCTAAGACCTTACATCAGCAACGTTTAACGCGTTGGGACGTGATCCGCCTTCGGACGCGCCCACGTCGGACGCGACGTCGTTGGCGTTACAAAAGCGGGCTTATTCCAAGCACTTCCCATTCCTGATTCGCGCTGCACGTCCCAGCTAGATAAACGAAGCGCGCGGACACTGTAAAGCCAAGCAGATTTGGATTACAGTATCGGTCGAAGGTTTTCCTCAGAACTTCAGAGGTTAAGAGTTCAGGGGTTTTAGAAGCGTGGGCCGGTGCGTCAGCTGCTATAGCGCTGAATTCACAACACTGCTGACGTAAGAAGGGTACGCGATGGCATCCATCCGTGCGTTCACCGTTCAAGTTAGGTAGAAGTATGCTAGCCAAGGCTCCGGCTGACAGCAGGCCTCTATTCCAAACGAAGTCCTATTGCGATGTACACTGCGCGGAGATTCCAAGGTGCACAGAAATCAAGAAGCGCAAAACAGTTCCGGTCATCGGATTTTCCCCGAGTCATTAGCAGTGACATTCTGCGCACTTTCACATTCTCGTAAGCGCCCTCTCATTTTCTCTGAGTGCTGTAAGCTGACTGTTGCAGGTGCGAGCAGATTCTTTAGCTCTTGGAAACCGGATGCAGCGCGTTCAGTGTTCTCACCGTATTAACATGTTCACTGCGTCGTGGGTCATTGGTAGGTCACATTATTTTTTTTTTAATGCTGTGCGGCCACGAATACTGGGTTCCACGATGAAGCTGTGGGACAGAGTTTGTAGCGAGTTCGCCCTCTTTAGACCTAACAACAAAATCTGACCCGTGGCTTCGTTATGTGGCCCAGTATTGGAGGCCACCGCAGCATGGATAAATGACGTGACCCATCGGTGACCCAGGGCGCATAGAACGTGTTAAGTGGGAGATAATCCTTCAAGTCCACGTTAGGTTAGTTATGTGGATGAGTCGTAAGCTTGATTTCTGTGAACTGCATGAACTGAATGATGCAGTTGACTATATTCTTTCGGGAAAGCTTGCTTCCGCGCTAGTTGGTGCTGCATGATGTGAAGAAGTCGGCGCGAAAACTAAAGCAGGGCTAGAAGAGAAGATACATAAGACATTAACCACGCGCACGGATTTTCTTGGTGCAGAGTATCCTTCCCTGTCCTGGCTTTGACCGCCGCTATTGAAGCTCACATACATTTATACCACCAGAGGAACACCTGGGGTTGTGGGCGCTTTGGCCGGAAAAAAATCGCCATTTTTTTTCCCGACATTTCGATGCCGGTAAATTTTTGATTCCGGATCTTCGTCGGTAAAAAGAAAGAAAATGCATACTGTCGGCTGACGCTTATTCTCCCGGTCGAAGTTGTAAATCCAGGTCTTGTGGCCTGCGTAAATGTCAGAAACAGCCGTCTACGCCGCATCTCTGGGTGAAGCGTTTCTTCGCATCATTTAACACGGATGCGAGTTCGTCTGTCAAAGCGTGACACCTTCATCGGGATGGAACTCCCGACTCGAAGATGGGCGCGTGCAGTGTTGTTGACAGCGCAAACGATTCAATCTGTTGTGCCGCTTCATTGTCCTTGAATTTAGTTTTACCGTTTCCGCGCGCAATTTTGTTCCCTTTTTTTCCCCCTCAGGGGCTACGTTTTCCGCGTCTCCTTCCTCCATGCGGTCGCCACGCGCCGGTACACCTATTCTCGGCTCTGTATAAATTTCCACCTGTTATAAATTTTTGAGGCAAAAAAAGACACACAAATCTTGAGCAGGAAGGAGTAAAGTCCCCAAATGCCGGCTGCAAACACTTAGTTCTTCTAAACACTTAAAACAATCAAGGATCATCTAAAGCGTTTTTTTTTTTTTTTTTTGCAGCGTTAGCTCTTATTCATCGCTCCTCACTTAGCGTCGTCGTCGTCGCCGTCCGCAGTGCCCCTTTTGGCAGGTGGCAAAGTGGCGAGAGTGACACCCCCTTCTTCACGTTTAGGGAACAGAAGTGAGAGGGTGAGAGGCGGCGGGTTCAAGTTCGTACCCAGAGTGTCTGATCAGACGTACAGGTCAACTGTCACTGCTGTAAGTGACCTTTCGAAAGAAGTTCACTTCAGAGTGTCAGGTCCGCAGCGCCGGGGCAAGTCCCGATTCACCTCTGGCTGCCTGACTTTGGGAGATAATAAATGAAAACAGGATATGTGTGTTGAAAAATTATTTGCTCCAACACCACAGCTAACGCTCAAACATTCTCGTTGCACACTCGTAAACGTCCTGCGATTTTTTTTCTTTAATCGTACTCCAGCATCGAGTGTGATCTCCTTCCAGCTTGCATCGCAGACGTCGGCTTAGGGTTGCAGGCCCAAGCAGACGACAAGCAACATTGTCCTGCTAAGTTTCCCCTTGTAAAGCCCATGTCACCTTGTCAAGACTTGATCACCGGAGCAAGTTTCAACTCGCAAAGACAAGTTGAAACTCTCCCGAGCGAATTGGAAAGTGGGCCCAATCTCGACCGCGTTTCTAGCAACTGAAACACTGAATCCACCCCTAAGTAGACGCTCTCTAGCCTTCCACGACATTTCACGGTCTTGGCGGTACAGAATACAGACACGAGTAGGTTACAGCGCGTGAGCGAATCGTCTTGGGAAACAGGTGGCGGTTTGCCTTGGTCGAACGGATCCGCAGGCCGCTCTCGCGCGGCGTCGACCCGAAAGAGGCGCGTGGGCGCGCTTGCCGGTCCGCCCGTCGTGTCTCGGCAGCGGCGGCGATGCAGCCCGCCCAGCTTCCGTGCCTGCCTTCCTCTCCCTTTTTGCGGCAGCACCACCCCTCTAAGTGGAGCGACGGATTGAGGCCGGCGACGGAGACATCTGCGTGAATTGCGCGCTCTCGCGTCGGGAACCCAGCGCAAACGGAGCGAGCGAGCGGAATCGCGCACCCGCTAACGTTCGGATGCCTCGGCGCCACAGTGACGCGTGCGTTCGGGACGCTTTATTTGCATGGAAATTGGTTCGGCGCGCGAGATCCCGTGCGGCAGCGGAATGGCCGGGTCTTCGCTGCTCGCAGGCGACGGATGCACGTACGCGTCGCGTTGATAGGGGGGGGGGGCTTTGAATTCGCAACGGGTTGCTGCTGTATATCCACTCGTTTGGGGCGCTTGAAAGACGATGCCGGTGGAGCGGGAGCGTTAGGAAATGAAATTAACTCTGACGGGAGCAATTGTAAGGTTTGTGTACGTGCGCGACCAGATTTGTTGATCCAGCTCGCGTGTCGTGCATACGTTAACATTCCCGATCTGTTGCGCGCTGTTTGTTATGGGATGTCGCCGAAAGGAGCGGCGCTAATCTGGATGTTCCATTTCATGCCCGTGCTTCGTGTCATCGCTGTCATCTGGAGTATCCCTTTCGGCTCATTGCTGGCCACGCCTCCCCGGTATCCTTTAGTCTCTCTTTCTCCGTGGTATAGTGCTTTTGTTGGTGGCTTGTCGCTGTGCTATTGCGTGTCGTACGGTGGAAGAGACGAAGGGGTGCTGAAATAGCGCAGCTAGTTTGATGAAGCTAATCAAGATTCGTTGCGTCAATTGCTATCAAACTCGCAAAGTAAACGCTGTGCGCTGTTCGCATCATCCGCGAGCAACTATCTCTGTTCTAAGAAGAATATTGCTTGCCTTCACGGCGAAGACGAGCGTTAAATCAAACAACACACTCCTCCCGAGAAATAAGGACCACGTGCCCGACAAACGCGCTCCCGGCGGCATTTCTGCGGAGAGGAGGCATGCATGTATGGACACGAGGAGAAAATGTTGTCCCCTGTTGCCGGTTACAGCGGCTGTGCAGATTGTCCGCGTTGCTGGCGGAGGAAGGAAGAAGGGTCGGTGCCAGGCGCCGCACGTCTGGACGGGGCACCGCTCGGTGCGACCGCCGCGCTGCCTCCCGCTCGCTTCTAGCCGGAGCGTGCCGAGGCGGTTGCAAGCGTGCGTAATGACGTGACGCGGCTGTGTAATCGACGTCAGCGCGTCTTTCTTGGGGGGGGGGGGGGGGGGGGGGGGGGACGCAGAGCTCTAATTGAAAGGCCAAGACGTGCCCCCCCACCGGCGGGCTTCTCGACGTGACTGAACTGTCGAACGCCGCGAAGCTCATGTATCATTTACCGAGCGCGACGCGGTGTGTGTACTTAGGGCGGAGTACATTTTTGCGTCGTTTGTGGCTGCTGCCGGGTGATCGTTCCGTGTTCTTTTCGTTTTGTGCGTGTGTGCGTGCGTTTATCTAAAGCACGGCACTCGTGTAAGAAGCGTCCGGGTAGCGACTCTGCAGTCAGGTCTGGCTGAAGAGCGCGTATGTCTTTACGAATGCTTGGCGGTGATTGACGCATCTCGAATTCGCCTAAGTGGATGAGGAAAGGGCGTTGTTTTGCTACAGGCAGGAATTGGAAAGGAGTCGTTTTGCGTTTGTTGTGTGTACTCAAATGCCGGGGGTAGTTTTCTACAGTGGGCGAATGACAGGAGGCCCACCGCAATACGGCGCTTAACTAATTACTCTCGGTAGGTGTGCAACTGAATACACCGGACGGCGTTTGTGTCCGTGCACTCGTGAAGTGTCATCATCGCGAGAACGGTGCGATTTTATCACTCGAGCACCCTGACGCTCATTCGATCACCTGGCGTGAGATTCGCGAAATTCTCTTGACTCGCGTTTCTGTTTTGCAGTTTCGGAAGGCCAGCACCTGTCAGCTCGACATTCACAGGAGGCTCTTTTGAGTAAGGGTCACCGCTATTTAAATTCGTCGGTTTACATTCAAATGTGCTCAGGTGGCATTGTGGGATTCGCATGTGGTTTCTTTTCTACCCGTCTCTTTACGGCTTGTGGTCGCGTCATTAAGGTGCAGACAAAGGCGACGTGAAAGGCAACAGTTTATTGACGTGTAGTCATCGATTACTGCTAAGTATGCCTGAGAACCAACTTAAACCTTTTTCCATGTAGTTTTGTTTGGACGCACACTTTTACTTAATCGTTTCCCAAGTTCTACGCAGCAGTAGAAATAAAAGTGGTTTCAGTGCGGAAACATTGCTCGTAGCAGCACAAACTGAAGTGCTTCCTAAACTTCTCTTTACCGACCTTCCGCCATTCCCATCCGCCCTCTCGCTTTTTTTTTTTCTTATACGTAAATTTCTCGCTTGAGAACGGCTGGATACTTTTTGTTTAATGCGTGCATGGCCGTACAGCGATCGCGGTTCGTTGGTTGTGCCTTGCGAGATGCTTATTAGATGAAGGCTGGGGTGACGCATACAAAGGAAACAGCCTGCGGCAGGAAACAAGGGGCACGCGTTTCGCTTGAACGAGTCGTGCTGAAATTAGTTTTTTAGAAAGTGAAAAAAAAAAAAAAAAGTTGGAAAACTGTGCATCGGGAGCGTTTGTTTGCCGCTCTCTTTAGAAGGGCCATCAAACGACATTACCAATCGCTGCCGCTGGTCAAAATGCATTACGCCGCGCGTCGTATTTTCCTTTGAAATCATGTTTGTGTAGCTGCGTTGTTACTCGCTTTCTTGCCGTGAGTCGGCTGCCATGGAAATCAGCGAAACTAATTTAGTTTTGTTTCTCTTCAGGCCTTTCTTTTGAGAGTCAGAAGGAGAGAAGAAAGAAAGAAAACGTGTGCGGTTTTGCGCAAAAGTTTAAAGAAGTACAAGGGGAAACTGCCAGTTACTTTTTCTCAGTATTGCCAGCGGCTAATTGGCTCATTACTGCCACGTAATGAGCACTCGGGCACTGCTGCAGTGTGCTCCGCGGAAACTGAAGCTAAGTGCTGTTACCGAGACTGCGCTAGCTTGGTGGCGTCGTGTCGCGAGGATGCGGAAGCAGCGGAGACGCGACGCGCGGATGTCGAGCTCGCGCGATTGCCGGTGGCGCCGTGCCGGCGCGGGTGTTGCACTGCTTTGAGCCGCGCCACAACCACCGCCGGCAATGAGAGCCTGGCGAGACGGGCCAAGGCCGCGTGTGTGAGCCGACTGAGGACAGCCGCGGTGCTGTATTTCAAAGGAGCGAACGGGGTCTTCAGGGTTTCGTATTGCAGACGTACGTCTCTCTTGCTTGGAGCCGCATCGTTCTAAGCGTCGTGGAGTCGCGAGCTGTTGTTTTTTTTTTTTTTTTCAGCCGGGAATTTTTTTTTGCAGGAGGAAACAAATTCTCGGCTTTGTGCCTTTTTGCATGAGAGCCGTGAGTTGGGGAAATTCGCTAAATTGAGTATTACCATATTACCATAGATTGATATTTGGCCTTATCATCTTTCTCCGCAGGCGCGATGTTGGACTCGCGAGCACGCTTTATTCTTCGCCTTACAGCCTCCATTGCCTCTGCTGCAGCGGCCGCAGCTGCGTTGGTGAGCGTCGACGACTACACGATCGATGGTGGAGCACCAAGAGAGCGAGTAACGTTTAAGTTCGCACCTCTGTTCGCAGGGTGCTCTCTTAAACGGTGCGTTAACTCTTAACTCGGTTAACGGTTCCCTTAACCCACGTGCGTCGGCAACGCCGCCCACTTACTATCGGGAGTAGCTCCGTCCTCTGGACGGCAGGCGTCGCGCTCGTTGGGAAATTGCGGTACGTACGAGATTGCGGACTTATCCGTGGTCCACCCGCGAGTTGTGTCCAGCCATTTTACGCTCGTATTAGGCTTCTCATACGAGGGGAAGCGGACATAAGTCGCGTCACTTTACGGCACGTGCCCTTGAGCCAGGAGAGGTCTTTCGACCTGTGCAGCACTCTTCCGCGTTTCGAAGGCTCGCGTGATGCATCCGCGGTCTTTGACATGGAATGCTGTTCGTGTCCCGAGGATCGCGTCGCGCGATGTTACGCGAAGTACGCGGCCTTGCAGAAGCACCGCGAAACCTGCGCGCCGTTCTCGGGTTGAATAACTTTCGAAAAGCCGCGCGAGCTCTGGGACGCCGCGTGCTCGGCTCTTTCTCTGTGCGCCTTCGTGGGATGCGCTCTCTGGAGTCTGTCACGCTACGGCTTGCGTGGCCATAGCGTATGCCCCGTGCAGCCAACCCGTCGGAGAGCGCTTATCTGCGCGCCGCAGCGGTTCGCGCCGCGTGCCGTTGGCGTTAAGCAGCTTGGCGCCGACCCCCAGAGAAATCGCTGCCGCCGGACAAACCGCATCGCAGCCACCAGAGCGAAGCCGGTCGTTGCGCGGAGATTTGCGGGGCTTACGACACAGCCTCCGTTAGCTAGCGCCTCCCGCAGACAGTTCAAGAACTGGCTCGCATTTCCCGCCCGTGCTTTGGCCGCGTGCGCGTACTCCCCACGGGTTTGCGGCGTTGTGGTTGACCAGCGCACAAGGGTTAGAAGGAGCTAAGCTCGCGTTAGGAGGAGGTGTACGTCGTTCGCGAACACCGCAACGCGTGATTGGCCACCTAGTCCGGAGGAAGCTGTTCTGGGCGCGGGTAGGCTGCGCTGCAGTGCCGCACGCGGTGGACGTTAATGCCGCTGATTGCCGCCATCGGCTGTTTCAAAATATAACGCTGCGCCGGCTCTCGAGTCTCGCGAGAGAACTTCGCAAATCTTTCCTCTGTGACCACACCGGCTGCGCGCGGCTTCGGCAGTGGCGGCGGCCTAATTAGGCTTTTATTGTGGGGGTAACACCCTTTCCCTCGTCGCTTTCCTCCTCCCTGTTGTCGTCTCGGCGGCGGCGGAACGCGCAGGTTCGGTGAGGGCTGTCTCTTATCGCATGCGCGTTGCTCCCGAGCGGCGAGGGGGAGGGTTAGTGCCGCGCGAGCAACGCGCCGGCGACAGGACCCGTCCTTAACAGCTGCGGGGGATGTGGGAGGGCCGTTATTGAGCGCCCTTTAACGAGCAACGACCGCGCCCGGCAGCTCTCGCGGGGCGGCGGCGGGTTTAATCCTTGCCTGCTTCTCGCTGATTGACCCGGTGTGGTGCGGGCGCCATTCTGGGCTCGCAATCGGCTGTATGCTTGCTGCATGCGGCTTCGGCCCCTCCTTGCCGCGTGTCGTGCACGAGACAGGGTGCTTGGGAGGGAGCGTACGTGCGACGCCTCCTTTCCGCGATCGTTCTCTCCCATACGCCTTCCCACTGCCGGCCGAGCTGCTACGCCGCGCACTATAAACCGCACCGCACAAAACGACGGAGGTGCGGGGGGGGGGGGGGGGGGGGAATGCCCGATAAATAAAGGGAGAGGGAAAGTCTGAGAGGGAGGTAGAAAAAAGAAATGATTTCCTGTAGGGAAGACAAAGACCCTCGCACGCGAGCACCAGTTTAGCTGCGTTCCGCTGCCGCCGGGCCACAGCTAGGGAATCTGCTTTCGAAAGGCGGCCAACCCATCCTCGCCCTTCCTTCTCCTAACGCGTTTTTTTTTTTTTCGCGATGGAACCAGGTAATGGAATTTCCTGCCCTGCACGCGCGGAGCCACGGAAACACATCGCCGCTTCGGAGGGCGCGCGCTAATTTTTGCTCGCTCGCGCGCGCGCGCGCTTTATACTGTTCGTTCCGTCCTCTGCTGTTTAGCTGGGGCCAGTGCACGCACACGTGATCGCTGAAGCGAAAGTAAGAGAGAAATTGAAGGAGCAAGAGCTAAGTGCAGAGTGGAAGGCAGAGCGGTATAACGTAATAGCGAGTGCGGTGGAATTCAAGTAAAAGTGAAGAGCACCACCTATATGGGGAAAAAAGGGCACAACAGCACTTCGAGGGGAGAGAGCGTTGTGTGTGCAGCACTAGGGGACCGTACGACGTGCTGTATAGCCATTGCACTCTGGGAGAACGAAAAGGCGCATCCCAGAGGAGATCCGCGCTAAAGGAGCCCCCTGGAGATGAATCTCGCTGCACCTGCACTGTCTTGCGGTGCGTGCTTTCGTGCCTCGCGGCGAATGCGTGTCCCGGCTGGTCCCGCTCTCCCCATCTCTCTCTCTCTCTCGGGATCGCTTGGGTAGGGATCCACGTGTACTGCGACGCCCAAGGAAAGAAATCGCAGCGGGCGCCTACAGAGGGAAGCAAAATATATAAAAAGCAAAGCAAGGAAACAAATGAACAAGACATGGGTGCACCCACCTCTTTCCACACACTGTGAAGAGAGAGGAGTAGGAAGGGAGTAAGCTGTCCTCTAGCGCACTCCCTTTTGCAAAAGGGAGTTGGTTGGAGGACAGGTTACTACTCCCTTTTCACTTCCCTATAGGCGTATTCAAGGGAGTGCGTGTAGGCGGGGGTGGTTGAGAAGGGATAAATTTTGGCGCTGATTGGCTTCGCCGCATCGAAATTGCTTTCCCGTCGCGTCCCATTTTCGGCGCCGGACGCGTTGCGAACGCCTCTGGGCCTTGCCTGCGCGGAGGCGGACGGCTTGGTTCGGAGATCAATTACCCTCGCGTCCTCGATCCAGACAGACTGGATTGAAACGCGTCTCCCGCGCTCTGTCATTTATTGTTAGCCCGCCCATCGCTGGGCCCGAAAGGGTGGCCTCTGTTCCTCTTGCGTAAGAGCGAAGCGGTGACTGTGTCACGTGTAGTGTACACGTAATCGCTGCTACCGACGAGGGTGCGAAAGAAACGTTCCGATGTTTCTTTTTTTCGACTTGTACGGGAAGGACGCAATAAAATTGTTTAAACTCCGGCGGCCCTTGTGTCAGGCCGCTAAGTGGGTCGTACGGTTCGTCGTCCCCCCTTTCGCGTCGACCCCTTCTTTGTAGCCAAGTTGGTCGGGAAACTTGATTGAATGGGCGCCGGACGTTTCTTCGCAGAAGCAAAAAGTGCGCGCCTCGCGTCGAGATGCCCCGGATTCGATTCCGGAGAACTTGTCTGCAGAAGAAGAAGAAACGAGGCAAACTTTCTCGCGATGCAGTTTCGTCCTCCCCTCCGCCGCTTTTGTTATTTTCTTTTTGCTCTTTTTTTGTCCTGTGCAAGCCGATTGACGTTAGCTGGTCATTCTTCTTAGCGACCGCATTTATTCCCTACGGTTGGCTGGCTGAACACAGGTTAGTTAGAGGAGAGATGAAGTAACAAGAGCGTGTGAGCTCGGCTGCACCTAATGGATTAAAAACCCCCGAGTATTCGAAATCAGTGCGGAGCCCCCAAATAGTGTCTGCGCGCCTTAACCCAGCGTTGCACAGACGCGTAAGAACGCATTAAAGCTATTAAACCATTCCCTGTCCTTGCTCTGCAGCACGAGCTCCGTTTGTATGGAACGGACGGCGGTTACAGTGCGGCGATTGGGTTCGCCCTATATCATTTGAAAATTCTGCATCTGCTATTTCCCGTCTTGGGCGATGACTTCGACGGTCTATCTATCGAACACAGATGAGGTGCGCTATATTAATCTTTGATACAGAATTAGTCCGAGAGCTTACCTCCTGAGTCTTGCAGGCTTATGGCCCGGAATTGCACTTGTACGCGTGTCAGTGCTCATTGAAATTGGGCTACGCATAAAGTATGCATAAATCAAGCTTTGGAGATTGATTCATATCGGTACCGTTAATAAGTGAATGTTTATCGGCCCGTCGACAATCCCGCATCTTTCAAGCATTGCGTGATGTTGCATGAGTGGCGCAATGACTTCAACGTTCCTCACTTTGCTCTGACGGTGCTTTCCTGTTCTGAACTCGCGTTCGCTTGAGGGCCACCTGGAAGCTTCATCGACGTTGGGCGTCGTTGACGGCTCCCCTTTTAGACTGACCCATCACTACTCAGTGTACTGTGGAGGGCACAGTTAATGACACGGCCTCTGGACCATCACCCCCAGAAGCAAATGTTAAGACCCCCCCCCCCCCCTCCCCCTCGTTCTCTCTAGGGACCACGCCTCGTTCGGCGGAGAAAACGGAAGTATACACAGAGGAGAGGTAGCTGGCCGTTAGGCGGCGCTAGTAGTGGGCGTTCGCATTTCCGTTCCTCCATTAGGTTAGCATAAGCGGCGTAATTTTGTTTACGACGGCCACGACGACCCGGAAGCGCGGACGAAACTAGCGAGGAGAACAGAAGAAAAATATTGACGCGGAGCTTACAGCTGACATTTCATTTTCAACATGGAGGTTACTGCTGCTGGAAAACACCCCGCGGGGAGCGCGCCCGGCGTTCGCGAGAAAGCGATGTAAAAAAAAAAAAAAGAAAATAAAACTTTCTTTCCTTCTGCCCGCCGCGGCCAGTGCTACATCGCAGGCCACGGAAATGCTGTAAGCACCGCGCCCCCATTAATCTTCGTAAACCGCGTATGTAAACATCACGTGCAGCACCGCTCGCTGCGCGTTGTTATGACTCGGTTGTGAAGCGGAGGGGGTCGGCGGGAAAACGAAGGGTTCATGGCGGCGAGACTCGACCATGTATACGTATTCCCGAGACCCCCCACCCCACCCCACCCCACCCCGGTCTGGCAACTGTGGGCGCAGCATTCTGCTCGTTCCTTCTTTGGCTCCCTTCTCCTCCCCGTCTGCCGTCCAGTATGAGTTTGATACGGAGCCGCCAAGCCTATTCTCTCGGGGGCGACAGTATACGCCGTTCGTGGCGTGCGCTCCCGCTGTGCCCTTTTCTGTTCACTGTTTCGGGCCCGCGGCAGCCATGATTGGCCTGGCCTCTTTTTCTCTCTGCACCGAGAGGAGCCCCGTCGTTCATTTTGGCGCCCCCGTGATACGGGCACCTAATCAAGTTGTCTCCTGTAGCTCTCCGCGGTCTCCGGCCGTCCCTCCTCGCTCTGACTCGGTCGTCCGCGTCTCTTCCCCGCTGCTCCGCCGAAGAGACGACGGGGTATTGTGCCTCGTCTCGCGTTGAACTGCTTCCGGAAAAGTTTGCCCGTGGAAGAATAGTTTTCTCAGAACCGGAGGAAACTGCGCTTGGCGCACGCTGCAAAGCGCGGGCACTGTAAGGGTACTCCGCGCTCTTTATTACCAAAATGTGAATAGATAGTTAGTGCACTGTTTGTGGACTTTCTATGGACTGCAAATGGAACTTTTTGTGGAGGCGATCCTCCCCACGCACCACTCTTTCCCGCACCAAGATGTCAATAGACAGTCAATGGGCAGTCGTGGTGGACTTTCTATTGATTGCCTATAGAACTTTCTGTGAAGGTGATCCTGACTAGACTCCACGCTCTTCGCCACCAAAATGTCAATAGACAGTTCATAGGTTGTCTGTGGACTTTCTGTGGACTATACCTATAGAATCTTTCGTAAAGGTTATCCTCACCACACACCACACTCTTCCTCAACGGAATGCCAATAGAGAGTTCATATAGACAGTCGTTGTGGGCTTTCTGTGGACTGCCCATAGAATTTTTTGCGAAGGTGATCCTCCCCATGCGCGATGCAATGCGCTCTTCCTCACAAAAATTCCAATTGACAGTTCACAAACCGTTTGTGGACTTTTTACCAAACTTGATGATCCTCCCCAGACATTGCGCTGTTCGTCACCAAAACGTCAATAGACGGTTCATAAACTGTCTGTGGACTTTGTGGACTTTATATTGCACTTTGTATGCAGGTAACTTCTCACCAAAATTTCAGTAGACAGACTGTATGTGTACTAATCTGTGAACTTACTATTGAACTTTTTGTGAGGGTGATCCTCCCCAAGCATCGCGCTCTTCGATCATCCCCGTGCTCCGGAGGGAAATAGGCGCGCCGCACTGCAGAGCCAAGCCGCTGGCAATGACGTCGGGACGGAAACAACGGGCGGGGCTGGGCTGAGTGTGCGGATGAGTAAAGTTCACGCTCGAGTGCGCGGCTGCCGGCTCGTTCCTATACTCGTTCTCCCCCGACTGTGGCGGTCCCCAGGGCGACGAGCGGTGGCGCAACTTCGCCGCTGCAGGCGGTCAGATGAGCAGATTAATGTAAACCGGTAGGTCGGCGCGTTCGAACAGGCTCTGCGATGATCGAACTAGTAATCAGACCGCGCGCTTGATTGTGAACAACAGGGTCTTTCACGCGCGCGAGCGTGCAGGGGTAACAGTATATAGCCAGGGAGAGGGGATGCGCTCCACTGCACAACTGGGTGCTGTAGCAGGCACTCCTGAGAGCTTTGCAAAAGCTCTCTATTGCAAAGTTAATCAGTGTAATGTCGGGTACGAGAGCAGGATTTGTACTTGCATTGAGTCGTCAGGAATATGTTCCACCACTTCAGATACAAAGCGCTCAGGCTATTTGGACGTTGTTTCCTCTCGTACCATGCGTTACTGCCAGGTTGTTCTCTTTGTCATAAGCGATAATGCATGGGAAACGTCAGATCCAGATAACCCTCCACATTGCTAGCTTAGCATCCGTCTGTGACATTCAGTACTTTAACCAGACCGGATTCTTAGAACAAGCTGGTCTTGATGTCACAGCTGATTACGGTGAAGATTCATCAGAAGAAAATTACTTTTGTTATTTTTGCCAGAAGTAAGAACCCCCCCCCCTTTATTTTTAATCGGTAGATTGTGCGGAACTGTGCAGAAAGGCGGCAGGTGGCGCCACCGTGCGGTCCCTCGCGTAGATACCTCGTTGGTTGGTTGGTTTATGGGGTTTAACGTTACAAAGCGACTGAGGCTATGAGAGACGCCGTAGTGGAGGGCTCCGGAATAATTTCGACCACCTGGGGTTCTTTAACAGGCACTGACATCGCACAGTACACGGGCCTCTTGTAACGGCCAACCGGCGGCTGTTACACGAAGTATGTTCGTAGCGAACTGCTTTCAAGTGGGCGTTCGTAGTATCATCTCTTATCCTTGCGCAAAAGCACGGCCGTACTTTTGCTATAGTGCCTAGAATATACTGGCTAGTGTGTCGACCGCGGCCTCTCGGGTGGCACCGGGAGCAATGAATGCCGGCGGCCGCCGCGAGGAGCGCTGCAGAGCGGGTGGGTGCGTGCGGGGAGCGCTCCTACCGCGCTCGCTCTGCAACTGCTGCAAGGGGCCTGCTCAATTTTTTGCTTTCATTAAGCCATATGATGTGGGCGTGCGCTCAATCCACACCTTTAGTGAATTGCAAGGAGTCATGGGAGGTTTTGCTACGCAGCCAGGACCTCCAAGAACAAAAAGAGACCATCAGGTATGCCTTCGAAGCCGCCCGGTCCCAAGGGATCTCGGCCGTCTGACAAGGACGGGATGGCGAGGCCGCCGTCCTGATTATCTGATATAATAAAGTTTGTCTAAGCCTAAGGTGTAACAGACCAAAGCTTTCAGCCGTCACGGATGCATCTGACTACAAGTTTCAGGGTTTGTTTTGAGTATTTGACAAGAGGCAAAGTATTTAACGGTTGTATCTTGCGAAAGCTTGAACGAAGTTCGGCGCGCAACTGAGCTTCAAACATCCGTGCTCACAAAGGAAACACGGGATTTGTATTCTAGCGACGATTGCATAATGGTCTCTTTTTTGATACAAAAACAACTTGAAATGCTGCAGTTATATTGGCTTGAATTTATGCGTTCTCTCTGTGTATTCTACGTTTGCTGACAAGTAAAGTTTTATTCATATTTTGTGTATGTGAACAACGCAGGCAAAAAAGTTGCGCAACACTCGTTTTTATTTACAAGGAACAACAAACGCAGGGAAATGGCAGAATTGCATGGTGACTGGGAGCATTTACTGGCACCGGCGCTGTTGAAGCAACTTTTGCCGTTTAAGCAACTTTTGGTAAATGACGGTCTCTGTGCACCATCATTTTGCGATCCACCGGCGTTTGCTGGCTGCTTCACGACCAAAATGTGTGGAGCACTTTTCAATCACAGGAGCTCCGTTGTCGGCACCAGATCCTTCCGCGTCCACCGATTCGGCACTCTCAACAGCTAAACACAACTCGGAGGCTTCCGACGGGGCCCGCCTCTGGCGCTTAAATTTGCTGGAGGCTCTTGCTCGCACAAATTTCTATTTTTTCTCTTCGCTGGAAGGTGTTTCGGATAATCCGTAAAAATTGTAGGTACGGCGTCGGGTTTCAAACGCGGTTTATCGCGGTGGAGCTCACTCCGTTTACGGTGACACTGAACGTGCGCTCGTTACAGGTGCTCTCAAAATGTGTTGTGTTGTGTTGGGTTTAATGGCACATATGCAGCTAAGGCCATCATGCGCCAAACACAAGGTATAGGAACTGTTTTCTGTGAGATTTAATAAAAATGTGGAAGCTCTCAGTGGTGTAAAGGGCCAAAAATTAGCTACCTTGTAATATTGGGGAAAACGAGATTTAGGAATGACTAATGGTAAAAGCTTTAAAAAGGTCAGGTAGCCTCAGCGGCCATCCTTGGCTGGGCAAGGATGCCGAGGATCCCGACCAATCAAATAAAAGCCTCAGCCTTTTCCTCACGAATGAGGAAGTGACTGAGGGACATCATGTGAAGCTATAGGTCATGATTTATATTTAGTTGAGAAAACCTGCTTCAGTTAAAAACTTAAAAACACAAGATATGTGCTCTCAAAATGTTTGTCGCAAACCACAGCAGTTGGCGTTAATCTTCTGTCTTTCCTTCTGATGTTTTTCTCCCATTCTGCAAGCTGTAGATGGTGCAGTAAACATAGAAACGCGCTCTTTGTTCGAGCGGTAACCGCTTTTGCACAGCGGCACAAAGCAAGTCTTTTCCTTGCCCTGCTGCTTTGGCTTCGACATCTTTCTGTGGCGTTTATAGACAGGCAAAGGAAAACAACAATCCGGGACTCACTCCATGAATTGACAACAGTGTAAACGACACGGTGAACGACATGCTGAACGACACCGTGAACACACACGCACGGATACACAATCGCACACAACGCTCGCACAGAACCCCGATGCAATCCGAACGAAACTGCTAGGAGTACGGAATGGCTCGCATGTGCGAGGGCCTACGCAGAACAACAAACGCTGTACCTCGCTGAACAGAAAAGACGTGCACAAGCGGGTTAAATCACGCACGTGTTGACCAACCGCTTGCCTGCTGCCTTCCGAAGCAAGAAAAGAGCGCTGGCCGCGTCGTCTGCTGCGGCAGCACCCTCCCGACAAGCAGCGCCCTCTGTCGCCGTCGGTGGGCATTCATTGCAAACGGCGCCACTCTCTCTCATAGCGCAGTGCGGGCGGTCGTCACACTAGCCAGTATATTCTAGGCACTATACTTTTGCGCCAGGTACATCGCTGGATACGCAGTGTGCGTCGTGTGAAGTAATATCGGAATGTTTAATGCTTTGCGCGTTGTGTGAGCTTTGAATGTCGAGTTTCTCTCCTCCAGGAGTGTCAGCAGCCCTAAATGGCTGCTGACAAAGTGTTCGAGGATCTAAAGTGTTCTCGTTGATACAGGAAATAGACGACAGATCCGGCGTCACCGTCATGTGGTTAAAATGTAAATCGTAAATGAACAGTGCACATTTCGGCTAACAAGAACTAACGCCACCTCAAGTTAGTACTTTTGTAAACCGGAAGCGGTCTCTGAATAATTTTGGTTTGGTTTATTGGGGTTTAACGTCCCGAAGCAACTCAGGCTATGAGGGACGCCGTAGTGAAGGGCTCCGGAAATTTCGACCCCCTGGGGTTCATTAACGTGCACTGACATCGCACAGCACACGGGCCTATAGAATTTCGCCTTCATCGAAATCCAGCCTCCGCGGCCGGGATCGAACCCGCGTCTTTCGGGTCAGCAGCCGGGCGCCGTAACCACTGAGCCACCGCGGCGGGGCTCTGAGTAACTTATTGGAATTGAGTAGCCTATTAAAGTCTCGGCAGGTCTCGGAAGAAACGTTGTCTGCAAACTGGCGATTTATGGAGTATTTTTTTTTTTATCTGGCTGAAAATTGCAAGGTCAGACAAGACAGCAGGCTAAATACCGAACAAATCCGCTTTCTAAGCCATGTACTGTTTATTCAGTAGCGCATCAACCACTCTGTTTGCTGAAGATGCACCGCATTTTTATTTCCACAACTATTTTGTTGGGCTCGCTTCAGGAGTACGGCTCCTTTTGTTTTTGCGCCCTCGCACGTCAGACTCTTTGCCTGAATGGCTGGTTTTGAAGATATTATACACAGCCTCTATGTCGACAGTTGACACTTCAGTTCACTCAACGATAGCTATGCATTAAAAAAAGATTTACAAACCTGAACTGTATGACAGAGTGCGCTTCGGATCGTTCACCTCCGTCTGTCGCCGCAGGCACTGTCGCTTTACTATGCTGCAGTCCAAGTTTGCGCCGTTTTCCTACATGTCTCAGACATGCTTGTTTTCGCATAGCTTAGCCTCTTCATGTGCGTTGACACCGCGGAAAACTCAGCAACGCTGGCTGCCGCCTCGCGCAGTCTGACTCGTGCGAAACAGACAGGAGCAGTGTCTCCACGCAAGTAGTATCCTTGAGTGCACGCTGGCGCCGCCGTTGGTGGCGCTGCCATTGCAAAGCGCTGCGAACACTTTTAGGCATTGCGCAGTCCCCGTACTGTTTGGACGTCGATGGTTCGCCTTTGGAGTTTCCATTGATAGCTTCTATTGGGATCGTCACGTTATAGCGCTGGGTGCGACTGCTGTTCCCAGAGTGCGCTGACACTCTGGGAACTCTCTCTGTTTATCTTGGCAGTCCGCATCGGAAGGAGCCTTATTTTGCTCGCTCTGCCGCCTCAAGTTCACGCACTGCGCAGGCTTATATAGCGCTTCGTTCTTGGCCTGGCATTCGTTGAGAGCTGCATCCCCGGGCTTGTCCTATCTTCGCTCATATCCCTCTCGCTTTTTTAAGGCGAAAGCCTTTAATGGCTCATACTGTCGTCCGTTAGCAGAGGGTGTCACACCTTTGGCAGCATTTAACCCGTGTTAACTCGGGCACTAAAAAAGATGGGAGAAAACGAGTGGTTGCTTCAGATAGAGGAAGAAAAAATGAACCTTGAAGCCAAGTTTGATGACTGTAGATTAATTAGTTAATTACTTATAGGCAAAAATGTAGAAATTTCGTCGAAATAGCCACGGGAACGGTGTGACTTCACCTCCACCGGAAGTCGTCACGGCATAGCGAAAATTGTCACAGAATGGTCGGGAAAACGTCAGATTTTTGTCAAATTAGATGGAAAAATGTGCAATTAAGCGTAATTAACACATAAGATCCCACGGGAACGGTTTGACGTCACATCCACCGGAAGTCGTCATGGCATAGTGTCCTCGGCTTTCGCCTGTCACCACTTTCGTTGCCAAAGTGTCCTCACAATTTTTATTATTAGTAGACTAATAGCATTAGTAGTAGTAGTAATAGTAGTAGTAGAAATATTAACAGCGGCACCGGCTGCTCCTCTTGGAGGGCTGCTCCTCTTGGAGATAATCTGTTTATTCTCCCGCCCGCGTGGCAATGTCTATGGGCCAGGAACAATAGGGGCACGCAGCGCTTGTAACAATATCGTATCTCATTGTGTTCGGCAGCAAAGTTTGCGCGCGATAACCCCCAACTCCGTCTGGTCAAGTCGTTTGTTTCGGCGTCTCCGAGGCGAATTAATTTGTGCCGATCGGAAAGCACTTCGGCGGTGCGGCACTGTGGCAAGAACTTTATTAAGGTTTAGTGCTGCGCGCAGGGTTGTTACGGGAGAGCGTTTCTTTTTTTGTTTTTTTTTTTTCGAGCTCGCAAAGTTTATGGGCGTCCAGGGGATTTCACTTAACTGGCCAGCGCTGCGTTTTCAAAGCAGCCGCACCGCAGCTGTCGAGGTTTCAACCTATATATGCATGTAGTAACTTTGCGCAAGCGTACGCGTTAAAGTTGCCCCTTGAATTGCAGTGGATTGCGATTGGTCTCAGTGCAGTTTTTTTTTTTTTTGTTTCCGTTAATCGCTCGGAACAAAGACCCGGAAAGCGAGAACCGGGCGTACACGCGTTTCTGCCGCAGCATCAAAGCAGTTCCTCTGTGTTTCAGCTCCTCGGAACGCTCCGTCGTCGAGCGGAGATGCCTTGGGCTGCTATTGAAAAAACGCGCCTCTGTCAGCGTCGAGAAAAGAAAAGGTCCTCGAGCCTCTTTTGTCGAGGAGGCCGAAACCGGCTGACGCCTGCTCGGCGGTTGTATACAGAGTGGCCTTTCGTACACAACGCTCGATGCACGCACGCTTCACTTGTGTAGGTGCAGCAAAGGGGAGCGACGGACGAAGCAAGAAAATGCCTTCTTTGTAGCTGTGGTGCTTTTTACAGTTGTCGACAAGGAAGCACTTGATGACTGAACTTTATATGTGTGTTTGATGCGCGTCCTGCTGGCCTCAGCTCGATTTTTGGGCTGCGTTTCAAGTTTCCGCAAAGCGGCCGACGCAGAGCCCTTTGTGCAGTCGCCTCACGTAGAAGGCAGCTCGTATATACGTATGTCTTGCTTGCCGTACACAGCGCCGATGATAAGAGGGAGTCGTCACCCTGCCCATCTCCGCGCTAGCTGACTAAGCGTCTGGGCCACTCATCGCTCCTCTTGCTGCTTAGCAGTTGTTTTCTTCCTTTTTAAATTGCCAATAATGTTTCGAGCGTGAGGTAGCCTTCTATTTCATTCTGGCAGCGGCCCGAATCAGGCTGTTTCTAAACGATCCTTTAATGAAGAGAAATGAAATGGGCTTTAGCGGAGAGCGCTTTTTTTTTTCTTTGCGGCTAGCGCATTAGTTGCATGGCAATGAGGGAGCGTATCCTTCCACGCGATGAAGCAAGGTGTGGCTAAAGTTTCGACTTCGCAGGTTGCTGGCGTCTCGGTGCTTGGTCAGGCGGTGCCCATTGTACGGGCAAGCCTGTGTTGAGGCATATATTCTTAGATAGGTTTGCTCTTTGCGCAGATGAATCCATCGTTTTATTATCCTCAAAACATATGTTGAGGGTCACTTTCCTTCGATCATTCCCTCTCTCTCTCTCTCTCTCTCTCTCTCTCTCTCAACTTTTTTTTTTTTTTTTGCTACGTGTGTTGAGAAAGCAGTTTTCTGTAGAGAACACTTCCTTGCACAGGGTGCTCTACAGGTGTACTGGATATGAACGAATTACCTGCCTGACGCTTTATTCACTACTGATTACACACCCGCAACCCATATAAGGCGCGTTTAAAATAGTTGTTGCAACTCGATGTTTTAAAAAGCTCGCACACGCGGTAGTCTGTCTGGTTACATCGGCCTTCGGCCATCTACTGGCCGTGGCCGACATTTGTTTATACTCTCCGGTTTCTGGGAGCCAGTTTCCCACGCGGCATGGTAGCCGCGCAGTGGCGGTCCTTCGTGGGTGCCCCCTGTGGTCGTGTTTGCGAGATGCCCCCTTGGCGAGGAAAACAGCGTAAAAAAGCAAAGGTGAATGAGGGAATGGATGGAGTAGAGAGGCGGCATGTGACGGGCATCCAGAGAGAGCGCGGCGAGGGATGGTGGAGTTGCCCCCGCGGTGATGCTTCTATATTTAGCCCCGTCCGCCAAGCAGGGGAATGCAAGCAGCTGGACGGCAGCTGCTTTATGCCATGCCGGCTCGGGGAAAATAAACTTTGCCCCGCGCACCACCGCTGGCGACGAGCGGCCGCTCCACTGCGCTGCTGCTGTCTGTCGCGTAGTTTAT
This sequence comes from Amblyomma mixtum, assembly GCF_055824585.1. Lineage (NCBI taxonomy): Eukaryota > Metazoa > Arthropoda > Arachnida > Ixodida > Ixodidae > Amblyomma > Amblyomma mixtum. The sequence continues at coordinate 47,338,715 of NC_143016.1, read as the reverse complement.
GCTGCGCTAACCCCCCCCCCGAGCTAGTCAGCGGCGGAGACTGCGAGCTGCAGCTCGTCCCAACGCGCAACTCTGCGGTTGGGGGAGGAACTTTCCGCGGCCCCCTCCCGTCTCCTCCTCCGCCTCATTCAAGCCCTCCGCGGTGTGCTTCCCCCGTCGGGACCCGGGAGGAGACTCATTTATTCCACTTTCTGGACGGGCCCCATCTCTCGTCTACCTTGTTCGTCTCTCTTCAGTCCTGTTGTTTTTCTTTGGGCAGCGTACCGAGGAGGATGGCACGAGCGCTAGGTTTCCTCAAGGCGCGTTGGAGTTGGGAAAGGAGGAAGTGCGCGGGATCAACTCGTAATATTGTGCGCCGGCTCCTGTACGGCGCCAGAGAGGCGCCGCTCTAAATTGCGCGTCCAACCACAGTTGGCGCCGTGACTGCCTCTGCGCACCGCGCTTGACGGCTGTCGAGCGTTTAATGCGTTTGTCAAAGGCGTGCGGAGGATGTGCGTGTTTGTTGTACATTTGGCGTAAGTCAAGACGCAGCGTGTGTACGATAAAACCGCAAAAGTGCCTCTCTAACTATTAGTTAGTGAACCGGATGTTGTTTCTCAGCTCTGCAGCTGGTGAGCCGCGTGTGTCGTGCTGTTTTATTATGTGCTGCTGCGTTGTTAAGTAGCCGTCGTATATTGTACACTTGTTGCTTCATTCTAATGCCTGCAGGCGTTGCGGTTGTCAGACACTGTTGTTAAGGCGGGTCCTTCTATGCCTCGTTGCCAGTCTCAGGCCCGCCGCGGCCGGTTCGGAGAGCTGCCGTTGGACTTCAGAGTGGGAAGAGCTTTGTAGCGAAAACGAAGATTTATTTTACATATTTAGAGCTGACAAAAAACTCACGAGAACATGTCATGTTGCTTGTTAAGAGAGAGAGCTATTTAATGAAAAACAGATTTTAGCCATCGTGATTACGCTGTCATGCTACTCTGCGTAGGAGAGAGAACAGGGGAGTAAAGACGGAAGAAGGGTGCTAGAAAAGAGTGCGGTCATTGAAGAGGGTTGCAACTCAATAGTTCACTGCATGATGGCAGCTGATGGTTCACTGCATGAACCCTATTGGCTTGTTAAAGAGGGTTCATGGTCCCCAGAATCAAGCCCAATGCGGTGTCGCACGTTGCAAGTTAGGCGCCGCCCACAGTAAGCGGCGTCGCCAGCATACCCTCGCAGCTCTTCTGGTGGAAAGAGTGACAGGAAGGCCGGGGTCCGGCTGTACGCTGACCGAGGTCGACGAGCAGAATGCACCGTCATTGCTGCAACGCTCAATGTCTTCGGGCAGGAGGCTCGTGGGAGCGGACCGACTTCCTCCGCTCGTCGCTGGAGGCGTCCAGCCGAAGGGAAGAAAGGACGATTTATGTCGGAAGAAGTTACCGCACGCCGCACTGAACATCCGCACCACAGACTGGATGACTCTTTCGTTGTCCTTCACCCGCGCGTAGCTTGCCGTCGGCCACAGTGGTTAGGCCGGTTGAATTTGTAGTGGCTGTTCGCTGAAGACATCTCCGTCGTATCGAAAGGGGTACACCGCGAACGGGGCACAACGCAGGCGCCCTTGACCTGAACGGGGATGAGGAAACCACGGTCGCTTGTCCCCTCGCTGTAAACGCCGTCTGCTCCAATCGACGTCTGCTTCTTGGCAGCCGGCAAGATATGTGAAACGATTATTTTTTTACTAGGAATAACCGCTGTTTTACATCTCTCCCCGGCCACCAGGGAGCAAGAGAAGAGAAAAGAAATACGTTGCTGCGATTTCAAAATACAGCAGTGCCAGCAGCCAGCTACAGCAGGCTGATTTCAGAAACGCAGCCTGACGCACTCAACACGTTTTAATACTGGCCCGCTCGATACGGTGCGTTACTTTAGCGCACGCCTGCATTCGTCCGTCTGAAGGTCACTGAGAAGCACAGAACATCTCTGAAGTTTCCCTTCATTTTTCCCTCCGCCAGTTCTTTTTTGGCCCTCTTTGAGGTGTCGTTTTGCGTAGGGTCGGCCTAGACGAGAGCAGTACGTATTTAATATTAGCAGTTATGGCTCGCGGCCAGCGCTATAGCATAAAGTGTTGCACAAGAAGTCAGTGCGGGATGATGACAAGATTGCGTACCGCGACATATGTCTCAGAGCTCTCCGGAACGAATTTTCAGTGGGATTTGTCGCGTGAAACTTTGCGGCGGTGCGAGTTGCAGTGGTGGGAATGCTGCGAGTTGCCTGCGCAATAGCGTCGTACCTGCTTCATACTGCTACAAATTGATGGTTCTTGGTGAAAATGCGCCAAGTATTTCGGCAGTCAAAGCCGCGGCAGTTGCGAAGAGGCTGAGACTATACACGTCTGATGTGCACATGCATGACTCTGGTTCCTTTTCGCGATGTGTGGCGGTAAAGGTGACCGACGGAATCCAGCCTTGTCCGTTTCACCTTCCCTTAGAAAGGCGTAGCGGTGATGGCCACAGACCTCCTATACCCCTGTACTGCCTACTGTTAGTAGGTGCCGGTCGGATCCCCCCCCCCCCCCCCCACACACACACACACGTGGCTTTCACTAACCTATAGTTCCTTCAGTCGGAGTGAGTGGTGACACAGTAGCGCATGCAGTCACGTACAGGCGCGGTCATAAGTAAACGGAGCACGCTACTGCGTTCGAAGTGCAATCACGCTTTCTCCATTGGTAATGAAGAAGCGTGAAAAATATTCGAAGACAGTTGCATGCTCCGTTTACTTAAAATGAAACTGTAATCTAATTTTGTAATTGACGAAAACAACTGATATGGGCGTTTGTAAACATTCTGTGCAATTTTTTGCACAAAATTAGTTGCGCTAATGCTAACATTATAAAATTTGATTCGTTTTTCTTTGTTACACAATAAGTAAATTTGGGCGCATTTAAAGAAAAAATGGCTCGGCTCCACGTGTAAGCGCCGTAACACGCCGTGATTGTTGAGCGCAGCGCATGCTTGTATACCGGCCGCCTTTTTAAGCGGCAGCAACAGCGCAATCTGTAGCCTCCGTGAGCGTGATTTCTCTTCAAGATCGGCGCGCCCGACCCGGCGGCAAGCGTGCTCGGTGCGCTGAAGTTCTCCGCTGGGGGATGCGAGGAGGTGTTGGACGAGGTCGGACTGACAGCTCGGCGCCCGTGCACCCGAGGAGCCGCGGGGCGAGGCTGTCATCCGCGATCCACCGTGACGGGGAAAGGAGGGCGTCCGTCCGCGAGGGGCCAAACGACGACGAGAGTGCGCCGCCGCTTGCGCCCTATCTCTCCTGCCCGCGAGAATGCGCGCTATCGATCACAAGTGTCCGCGCCCGGGAGTGAGACATATGCTACGCCCGGTGCCCTTCAACAAGTGGCGAACAAACGCCGCTGATTGATCCGCCGCCCGGTCGAAAGGGGAGCCTCGCTCGCCGACTGATACGGAGCCGACGCGCTTGTACACCTTTGTGTCCGCTGCATGTATAGCGCCGCAGTTTTGTTTTTTTTTTCATTTTTAATGGCGCCAGCACAGAAACCTCAGATTGCGGCCTGTGCAGAAACAGTTGGGCCCCCCCTGCGTTCGTGACGATATGCGGGGAAAGTTGGAGAAAGCTGCGCTCTGCGATATCTCTTTTCGAGTTGAATGCCGCCTAGGTCGCCAGGCGGCAATGTGCTTCCTTGTTTGTTCTTTCCGCCGGATTGCATGCTCTAAGGAGAAGGGGAGGGGCCGAAGTTGAGCTCTCTGCCGGTGCCGCGTCACGCAGCACGAAGTTTTTTTTTTCTGTCTCCTTTTTAATGTCCATTAGGCAATTGTATGATGTAATAAAGTCTCCAGTATGCGGCTTCACGAGGCACGTGCAGCCAGTCATCTTGCATGCACCGTCGTGTAGTCGGCACCCGTGGTCGGCACTTACCCTCGCCTGACAAAATTTTCGCGGCCGGTGTGTCATTGACGCACGTTCGCCTGTGTAGGCTTAATAGTCCTTTTTTTTTTTCCTAATGCGATAGCATTGAAATCCTTATCAGAGAAAAATTTTCGATGGCGTCCGGCGTCGTCGGTCATAAAATTCGCAGATTGGATGGAAGGAAGTGACGTCACCTTGCCGCAGAAATCCCATTGGTTGGAGGGACGTGACTTCACCAGATCGGCAGTGACGTCACAAGACTGGAGAATGCCCATTGGCTGAGGGAAGTGGCGTCACCAGACCAGTTTCGTCTGTGTGAACTCCACCTGCCACGGTTGGCTGGTGAGGTGGAGTAAACTAATGACAGAAAAAACTCACCAACAGCAAGCTGACGTGTAAAACAGGCAGCTAGCCTCCCGATTAACTATCTGCAAAAGCGGAGATTTTTGGGAACTGTTCCTTCGCCGCATTTATTGCTCGGTAAGAGCAACCTGGGTCGCACAAGCTCCACTAGTCACTTCAACAGTCACCTTCAACAGTTTCGAATGCTATCGCATCACCAACACATAATGTAGCTGAATTAATTGGGCGGCACTGTGGTGTTACTGCGCGTTTTCGGCTCATCATTATTACTCTGAGCTTCCAGCCGTTGCGGTCGAAACCGGTTGCGTGCTTGCCTTGTTGACGCTGTGCAGCGGTGCTGCTGGTGGTTGTTCTGCTTTGTTTTACAGCAGCTTGGTCTAGTTGGTTGCGCATATTTTGTCGTAAACAGCGCCAAAGCGGTGAGACGGGAACAGGAAACAACGGGCACGCGGGAGTTATCTCAGTGTTCGAAGGCAAAAAAGGGCCGACGCGCCGTCGCAGGCCTCAAGTAAGTGCTAATCTGGGTAGGCCCCAGAAACATAGTAACAAGAGCAGTGTCTTTCATTGTTCTTCAAACAATAGAAAGTTTATCTCTTGTGTGAAAGCAGGCATCCCCACTTCCTGGAGCGACCGGGTGGTCTTATCACAAGGATTGTGACATCTCGGCTTGGTTTGAGCGTCATTCCCTTAGTACCAATCTTTCGCTGGGCATCGTGGGAGCTTCTATCCGCAAGTTAGCTGCTGGCAGCTAAGCAGTGCACGCAAGTCGAAGAAGAAGGATGGGCCCGTATATTCTGAACAAAGTATAGAGATCTCCTTTGTGATTGCAAGCTTGCCCTTGCTGGGCGAGACACACAAACTTACTGACGTCACCGAGCGCGTTGTGATTTGACCTCACTCCAGTGGGTGCCGACAAATTGTGGGCGTTAAAAATACACGTGGCTGCAAGCCGCTCAGCCGTGTGCACACGGCTGTAAGGATCTTCAGTGCCATCCGCAGTTCCGGGTGGTGTGCTTAGTCCAGAACCCCAGTGGCGACAGCCACTGCCTCGGGCCTCTGGAGTAGCCATTGCTGCCCGTCAGGGGCCGTGCCTCCCAGGAATCGGGTGTGGGATTAATAGGGGATACTCCGGAAGGAGCGGGGCAAGCCCTAGACGATGCGATAGAGCCTTGGCCCAGCATCGCTGGAAGGGCATTGTGCAGGGAGAACGCAGGGGAGAAGAGGTGCAAGAGATAGAGGTTGGCTAGGAGCCTGTCTGAAGCATACGCCGAGGCTTCCTCCCGCCCAGACACGCTCTTATTGGGAAGGAGATAGCGTGGTGCGGTCCTCGCTGCATCAGCGCATATTTTACCGTCGTTTGTCCGAGAGCAGTCTTGCTTCCCAACTCAGGGTTGATTTCGATCGCCTGTAGGATAGGATAACTTTATTCGGCTCTAGCACAAGGTTTTTTTATGTGGTCAGATGAGTCCATCCGCAACGGTCGGTTGCCCCTATTCCAGGGCTCCGCTGGATGCTGCCGTCAGCTGAGCTCGCCGTATCAAACCGATCTGGTCATCGCGGCAGTCGCTGGAGAGCAGACCCTCCCATTGCTCCACACTTGGGTTTTGTATAACTGGGACGATGTCGACTTTTTGACATGCCCATGTGATGTGATACAGTGTAGGTTTTTCATGGCACCACGGACAATTGTGTGCGTAAAGTGTGGGGTGAATTTTACTTAGTGTGTTTAGATTTGGATATGACCCCGTCTGAAGTTGTCTCCATGTGACAGCCTCTTCTTTGTTTAAAGATTTGTGCGGTGGTGGGTACCGCATCCTGCTGCCTTTGTAGTTGTTGAGTATGGCCGAGTATTCCTGAGGTACTGGCAGGGATTCCTCGAGGTCGTTGACGTTGGATGCTCGGTAGTTAGTATATCCTCGAGCTATCCTGTCTGCCTCTTGGTTTCCTGCCACCCCCGTGTGCCCCGGTACCCAGATGATCTTATGTTTGATCGGCTTGTGTGGTTTTGCATGTGTTTGTTGCGTCTTGCAGTCTACAGAGCGGAGTATGCGGAGCGCTCTGTGACCGACTCTGCCGCAAAGATAGTTGCGGCAGGCTGCTTGTGAATCAGTAAGAATTGTCAGTGACCGCCCAGTCCGATAGCCCTCCGCTGCCGCTAGAGCGACGGCCGCTTCTTCAGCCTCAGCTATCGTGCAGTCTTGCAGGGAGGCGCTGGTAATCTCGTGTAATTCCGAGTTGACTACAGTTGCCACTGCGTTGTTGGTGCCTTGTCCCCTAGTCATGGCATATGTGGCAGCGTCGACATACACTGTTGTATCCTGGGATGCGTGTGTTTTCTGTAAGCGGTCGGCCCTTGCCTCTCTTCGGTCTTTGTGGAGGTTCGGGTCCATGTTTCTTGGTATTGGTGCCACCCTGAGCGTGCTGCGGTACTCATCGGGGATCGTTTTAGTTCTCAATATTTCTCGAATTTGTTCGGTGTAGCCCAATTTCTTTAAAAGAACTCTGCCTGTGGGGGTCTGCTGTAGTCTGCGCATTTGGGCAACATGCTGCGCTTCCCGTAATTCCTCGAACGTGTTGTGCAGTCCCAAGGCTAAAAGCTTTTCAGTTGAGGTGTTATGGGGTAGTCGAAGCGCGGTTTTATACGCTTTGCGTAAAATCGCGTCCGCCTGTTGTATTTCACTTTTGATATGATTGTAGTACGGGAGACTGTATGTCGCCCGGCTGACCACTAGGCTCCTGACCAGCTTGAGTGTGTCTTCTTCTCGCATGCCATGACGTCTGTGTGAGATGCGCGTAATCATGCGGGCCACTTGGAGTGTAGATGCCTTTAATAGCGCAAGGGTGTGAGTACAGCGTTGATTTGACTGTATCCACATCCCTAGTACCCGTATGAGTGTCTTCTCTGGTATTGGTTCTCCTTCGAGGTAAACTTGTAGTCGAAGTTCTTTACTGGTAGGGACTGTTCGGTTCCGTTTTCCTCTCCAAACCCGTAAGAGCTCAGATTTTTCGGTCGAGCACGCTAGCCCTCTTGCTTTGACATAGTTTTCAACGCAGGTGGCTGCTTCTTGTAGCCTATCCTCTTTCTCGCCGAGTGAGCCAGTGTTAGTCCATATTGTGATGTCGTCGGCATAAATGGCATGGTGGATGTCGTCAATTTCTTTTAGTTGCTTCGCCAGTCCGATCATGGCCACGTTGAATAGCGTGGGTGAAATGACCGACCCTTGAGGTGTTCCCTTGTTAGGCGTTCGAAACTTCTCGGACCGAAGTTCTCCTATGCCGATGGTTGCAGTTCTGTTGGATAAAAATGCTTTGACGAAGCTGTGAATCCTGCGCCCGCAGTTCAGGTTGTCCAGGCCCGTAAGGATTGCTTCGTGGCTCACATTGTCAAAAGCGCCTTTGATGTCTAGGGCCATTATCACGTTTTCTCCGTCCCGAGGAACGTTCCGAAGTACACCTTCATATAATTGGAGGAGTACGTCTTGAGCTGATAATTTTGCTCTAAAGCCGAACATGCTGTGAGGGATCAGTTCGTTGTCTTCCATGTAGTTTTGAAGTCTCTGCGTTACCACTCGCTCGTATAGTTTTCCCAGGCATGACGTAAGCGAGATCGGCCTGAGGTTTTCTATCTGCAGTTTCTTGCCTGGCTTGGGTATCATCACCACTTCGGCATGTTTCCACTCCTCGGGGACAGTTTCAGCTTCCCAATGTTTGTTGAGGAAGTCTGTCAGTTCAGCTACCAGCGCATCGCTGAGGTTGCGGATGAGTGCGTTGTTTATTTTATCCGCTCCCGCGGCCGTATTTCTGGTGGTGTTTCGCATGGCCGCGTAGACCTCTTCTCGTGTGATGGGTCTGTCCAGATTAGCGTTATCGTCTCCCCGGTACTCCCCTGTATAGGTCGGCGGGTTCGTGCTGCCAAAGCATTTGGCGCGCAATCTGTCGAGGAGTTCCGAGTCAGTGCCCTCGAACTGGTGAATGAACCGGTATATGGATTTATTGTTTTCAGCTTTTGTCTTAGTCGGATCGAGGAGCGCTCTAAGGATACGCCAAGTCCGTGTCGTGCTTAGCGTCCCACTAAGAGAATCGCTGAATTGTTGCCAATTTTGTTTTGCCAGCTGTGTGGCGTATTCCTCTGCTTTCGCTGTAATTTCGGCGATTTTAAGCTTGAGTTTCCTGTTATGTTTTTGTTTTTTCCATCTCCTGGTGAGACTGCGCCTAGCATCCCAAAGCTTGAGCAGTCGACCGTCCACCTCGGGTGTTTCCGCTGTTCGGTTTATGGTTTTGGTGTACTTGTCTTGCGTATCCCTTAGCATGCTTCCCCATTCCTCTAACGACTGTATGCCATGCTCGGTAAGGTTGCTGTCGCATGCTTCGCGGAACGCATTCCAGTCCGTTATTTTTGCCGCGCCCAACTGGCGTCTCAGCCTGTCTGAGGCTACTTGCGTCTTGAGTATGTAGTGGTCGCTGCCTAAATTTTCCAATAGGTTCTCCCATTGTGTTTGTCCGAGTCCTCTTACGAATGTCAGGTCGGGGCAGGTGTCGATGCTGACGCTATTTCCAATTCTGGTAGGGGTTGCTGGGTCCGTGAGTAGGTTGCAGTTGAAGTTATCTGCAACCTCGGCTAGCGTTTTGCCTTTAATGGTGGCCTTTTGGTACCCCCAGCTCTTGTCCATGGCGTTGAAATCCCCCAAAATGATTAGCGTGTTGTTTTTCGCTAGTCTGTGGACACCGTGAAAAAGTTCGAAAAATTTTGCTTTTCTTTGCTTCGGGGGGCTGTACACGTTGACGATGAATACACTTCCCCCTTTCCTTTTCTTTTTTGGTACGATCTCTACAATCACATGCTCAATGTCAGTGTCGGGTATGCTGTCGTGATTGATGGCTATGACTGCCTTGCTCACTAAGATGGCTGTCTTTCCCGTCATGTGGCTGTCGTAGCATGTATATCCCGTGAGAGTGGGTGTCGCGCCCGTTTCTTGAAGTGCGATAACGTCAGGTGGTGTTAGCTGCGTCTGAATGAATTGTTTGATGAGGCCTTGTTTCTTGCGATAGCCTCTGCAGTTCCATTGCCATATGTCTAAGATGTCTTGTTTGCTGTGGTTCGTGTTAGCCATGATTTAGGTTCTTGAGCTTGTGCAATTGCCCGTTCCCTGGGATGTAGATGGATTGGCGAGAGCTGCTAACGCAGGACGGTTGTAGGCCTTTTCCTTAATGTTCTCTGTGTGTTTTTGTTTGCGGAAGGCACTCCGTAGCTCTGCTAGTTGTCCTTGTACCTGATGCATCGTCTGTTGCATCATTTGTTGCATCATCTGTTGTATTTCCGCTTTGAAGTTTGAGCGTTCCTCATCGCTCATCTGCAGCGAGGAGTTCGTTTGTGTAGCGTTCGACAGCGGGTGGCAGTTGGATTTTAGGTCTTGAACTATCTTTGTGAGTTCCGCAATTTGGCGTTCCAACTCATTCTGTTTAACGCGAGCAAGTTCTAGTTCGCGCTTAAGTGCTGCTTTCTCTGCGTCTCCATGTTCAAGGTCACGGTTGTTTGCGTTGTTTGTATTGGTGTTGAGTTTGTTACCAGTCCCACCCGAATGTGGAGCAAACCCGGGAGCATCGGCTCTCCAGCTCACCTTGTTGCTGCTTTTCTGGGCGGACCCGGTGTCTTCGTTCTTCCGGTGCTGGTTCCCGGCATTCGTCCCCGCAGGGGGTGGCAGGGGGGGAAACGAATGGGACCGCGAGCGATGCCGTGATGAGCGGGATCCCGAGCGGCTCCGTGATGTCTCTCCCTCCGAGCTGAACCACCGCGGCCGTCTGCTGCGGTCACCGCGGCTGCGGCGTCTGCTGTCGCGTCCGCCGCTGTTGCTGGCGTTTTCACCTGTAGCGTTGCTGAGGGCGGTCTTGGTTTGCTGCCTTCTGACTTTCTTGAGTTTTTCGCGGCAGTCCTTCGACCCGGTAGGGTGGGCCTCACCACAAATCACGCACTTTGGAGTGCAGGAATGTCCAGTCGGCGGGTTTTGTGTTCCGCACTGGCTACACGCGCGCACATTAGGTGTGGGGCACACGTCGGAGCGGTGGCCTTGCTGGAAACACACATAACACACTTGTCTCGTCGGGCGGTACGGGTAGCATGCCGTCTCGCCCCCGTAGTAGATAACATATTTTGGGACAATGGGACCGTCAAAGGTGATGACGGCCGTCTTGGTTTTTCCTAACATCCGGGCGCTGAGTATGGTGACTCCTTGGGTGCGCACTCGTAAATGGGCCTTGAGTTCTTCTGGTGTCGTCCCGGGATCAATTCCATGTATCACGCCACGTTGGACATCGTCCGGCGCGGCCACGTAGGTGTTCATCTCAAATGCGCGTCCCGCAAAGGTGAGGCTGGTAATGCGTCTCACGAGTTGGGCAGTTGATTCATGTGGGGTGCTTACGATAATGATGTTAGATCCTGGCCGGAGCCGTATGATGAAATCTTCGTCTTTGCATTGTTGGTTGCACGCTGCGACTACAGCGCGGGCTACCTGGTGGGTGTGAAGCTGTCTGACAGCAAGTCCTTTCTTCGGTCGAATGATAATTTTGAAATCGTTCTTAGGGAGCGGAGGCAGCCTGCGCCTTGGCTGGTGTCCTGGTCCTTGTCCGTTGGCGTTTCTGCCGGTGGCGGCTGGCCCTCCGTCGGTCGCGGTGAGTTGAGTTGAGTTGTCTTCGCCGGGGTTGTTTTGGGTGGTCGAATTGTTCCCCGCAGCGATCCGTCTGCTTTTCCTCTGGAGTTTCTTCTGGCGTTTGGACAATGCCAATTCCCAGCTGGCGTCGTTGTTGTAAGGGTTGGGCGGCTCCTGCATGGCGGACGCCGCGTCAGCGTTGCTCACCGGGCTCTCGGAGTCAGTGGTGTTGAGGTCGTCCTCATCCATCTCCTGGGCGTCCGGCAAGTTTTGGGGCAATCCTTCCATGGTCTGATCGAATGTGTAGTTCGCAGAGCGGGGTCGATTTCAGGCCGCAGCACCGCTGCCTTGTCAGGCCTAGCGGCCCATGTATTCCCGTAGTCGAAGATGTCCTGCCGGTAGGCTCGGCGAGACGCCGTCCGAATCGCAGAGTCCAAGTCCGATGAGGAGCCAAAATTTGGTCCTACCGTTCGGAACCTGGTGTCCAGGTGGGGCAGCTTGTGAGTTCTTTCAGCTCCAAATAAAATCTGGTGGCGCTGTGGATTGGTACGGTTCGGAATGGTCAAAAACTGCGGAGGCGATGCGACACACGTCCGCACCTCTCGGCAGCCATGACGGATCTCGATCGCCTGTAGTTCGGCCTGGAAACCCGGTACCGTAAAAACACACACACCACAAAAAAATACGCGGCCGTATTTCGCGTGGCTCGTGTGTCAATGTCCATTCTCGAGGGAGCTCGATTTTCCCTGGAAGTGGCGGCAAAGCGCACGCCGTCGCGCTAGCCCCGCGTCTGAGTCCTGCTCTGGCCAGCCACAACGAGTGCAGCAGCGGCGTCCCATGGGGCATGACCATGTCAGCGCTCTCCCTCGATCTCTCTCGCCCGCTGGCGACGGAGTTTTAAAGAATGCATGGAGCGCACGTGCACGCGCTGCGTTAACGGAGTTCGCGTCCTCCCACAGCAGCGGGGAGGAGGATTAAAAGCGGGGAGAAAATATGCTCGGATTGCGCCCGACTGTAAACAGAGTGTAACGCCACGCCGCCGAGCGCATAGAGAAACAGATCCCGTGCTCTCGTGCAAGCTTTGTTCGCCGGGCGCGCGCGTGCTCCGACGGCCGTGTCACCTCGCTGCCGAAATGTAAATGGAATGACGAGGGCGCGTTTCTCGTCGACTCGCCGCCGCCTTCTCCGTGGAGAGGCGACGCGTATACATTTTCCCGAATCCCACCACGCACGCTTGCCCGATCACGGTTTGCACACTGTTTGCCTTCGCGCCCTCCTCTCCGCGGCGGCGGGCGAAACCCTTTCGTTTGTTTTCTTGGGAACCGACCGTTGCTCAACACCCCGCGCAGCCGTCGATATTGCTGGTGCTGATGCATGGCTTATTCGCCGGAGGGCAATCTCTGGAGTGGAGCGCCTGTACAGAGAGCGCGCACGCTTGCTCGCACAGTAGTGTACTACACGGCTTGCCACTCGATACATGCATGCCTCTCTATGTAGTGCCTCGGGACGTATTTTTTTCCAGAAACGTGGCGGCGGCATGGAATTTCCGTTCGCCGCTGGCGGCAGCTCCATTGCGCGTGTAGCTGTCATCTCTTTCGCTCTCTCGTTAGTTTAGCGACGGCTTGTTTGGCTTTCTTCCCGCTGGTTCGATCGTCGGGATGAATCACCCGAACGCGATGAAGGACATGCTAGCGCGTACACGTGCGTTGGGTTGGAGGCGAAACGCAAAAAGGCGCCCGTGTGCTATGCGATGTCAGTGCACGTTAAACAACACCGGGTAGTCGAAATTATTCCGGAGTTCTCCATTACGACACCTCTTCCTCTTTTTCTTCTTTAACTCCCACCTCCCTCTCTATACTCTCATGGCTCGGTTGAGGTGTCCACAGAGAGATCAAGTGAGTTACTGCGCGTTTCATTTCCGGAACACCAATTCTCAGTGCGTTTGAGACAGGAGGAACAGGGGAGGGATACGCTTCATACTTCGGATTCTTCTGTGGAAAGAGCACCTCTCATGGTCAAAGCTTTGCCGCGTGGTGCCACGATCGCGGCTTCGCCAGCTGTAAAGTTGCGTTTGTTGTGCGGGGCTTTATAGTGTATTCACGGCCGTTCAATGGGCTTCCATTGAGCGGCCATGGTATACATTGCATCCCTCGTCACAAACAGCTCGAGGGCCAACACTGGACACTCAACACTGGACTGCAGGAGGACGAGGAGGAGAAGGAGTAAACTTTTATTTCTCATATGACAAAGAGTGAAGGGAAGAAGCCAACAGCCACAGAAACCAAGGGGCACAGGGGATTTTTTTAATTTATTTATTTATTTTGCGGTGTTGATCAATTTAAAAAGTCCCCTGTGCCCCTTGGTTTCTGTTGCTGTTGGCTTCTTTCATATTTATAACGAGCCCCTCATCCCCTTCCCTTGTTTGCTTAAAGAGTGTAGGGGTTAGGAATGAGGCTTAGACAGACGCGTGTGCCCTCTCGATGGCGCTAGGTGTCTTGAAGTCCATGCTTCTTGTCGACTTCCACGGCCCAACCCACTACCCGTTGTCCTGGTCAGGGCTGAGCAACGCAGTGTCCACTGACTTTGGTTTGAGATTTGGAAGCTCGGAGGTGGCTGGTCCTCTGGGCACTCGAATAGGATGTGATTGAGGTTTGCTTTAGAATGACTGCAGAGAGTGCAGCGGGAACTGCATTCCGCGGGATACATCAGGGAGTAGATATAAGGATTTGGAAATGCACCCTTTTGAAGTTGCCGCTAGGCAACCTGCGCTGCTTTGGAGTGGGATTTGTGCGGGATTGGGTATTTGAGTCGATCGTTTCGATAGTGGAGGGTGATTTCGTGTTAGGCTACCAGGCGCTCCTTCCTGAACCCAGGGGCACTGGTCGCTCTGTGCCGGGCCGAAGATTCCTCGAGCACATTCATGAGCTGCCTTGTTCTCTGGGTGGGAGGCATATGCTGGCACCCACATGAGCTGAAACCGCGTTCTGTAGATAATTTGGCCCTTGCCAGCATAGAGAGAGCTGTGGCTGAAGCCTTCTCTTAGCGAAGTTCCTGATTGCTGCCTTCGAATCACCGAAGATGTATCCTGCCTTGGTGCCGGCTATCGCGAGTACATGTGGCCGCTCCTCAGCCTTCATTGAAAGTCCAGTATTGACGGAGGTGGCCGTCACCAAGGAGGAGGAGGAGGGGGAGGTAGAAGAGGGAAAACAGGGAGGTTAACCTGAATAGTAATCGGTTTGCTACCCTACACGGGAGGGGGGGGGGGAGTGATTGTCCGCGAGTGCAAATGCTTCCCTGTCGGGGTATTCTGCCGCGTCCACATGGACCGCTTCCGGCAAGGGGAGCAGTGTTTATCTCCTTTTTTATTGAAGGGTTCCTCTGTCGCTGCAGGGTCGTGGCTCAGGCTGCGCGTCGTCCTTGGTCATGCACTGGGTGCATGTTTTTGGGGGGAGGAAGAAAGAATATACGGTTGGCAATATTATTAGGGAGAGAAATCTCTGGGGTAGCCTTGGTGGTGTACCCATTTTAAGCCTTCCAAGAATAGCCCTTCCTGTGGGTATGTGGGAGAGGCGTTCGTACTGTGCAGCAAGATGCGCCTCATCCAGTTCATCAATGTGTACCCCAGCCTGGAGCAGTTTTTCGATGGAGGTATTTTTTGGAAAGTGGATGGCTGTTTTATATGCTGCACGAATGATTATGTTTTAGAGACTCTTGCGCAGCTCGGGAGAGATGAACGCTAGTGACTGCGCGAGACGCAAGCACTGCTTATAACCGGCAAGAGTTGAGGCGGGAGGCGCCTGCACACCGTTGCCATAGTACCGAAGCCACGTGCTTGACTTCACTCGAAAAGGAAAGGCCTTTATATATACTACACGCGGAATAGCAAAGCTGTTAGCTGCACGTCACCGCATAAAACGCGACGCGTTAAAGGGGCAGTCTCCCGGAGTGGCGCAGGCTAAGACGCTCTGAAAATTAGAATTGATGGTGAGCGAGGCCCACCCACTCTGGTTGTCCTTATTTTGTTTATTTTTTTGTCTATACGTTTTAGCGCTCGCGCTCAGTGCGCCGTTCTGAAGAGAAGCGACGGCGACGTTTATGCGCTGGACTATACACGGCGTTTCGCAGTGCTGCGCTTGCGTTGCTTTTGATGCCATCCGTAAAGTGCCCTGAACACATCCAGTTTTTGGTGTCACCGGGCTGGCGGCGGTTTAGTTCTGTTTGTTCGAAGATGGACGACGGCGGAACGCTTGTCTCTGAGCGTGCCTAGCGTCGTTAAAAAAACAAAATAATAAAACATCCTGCGACCCTTGCGAACGCATACCCGGCGTGTTCTGATGTCCGCTGCTTTTAGCGGCCGTATTTGCCCGTTTTTCCTACATGAGCGCATCAAGCTCAGTTCGGTAGAAGTGGCTTTACGTCGGAGAATTAAGAGACGTTACGAGGCGCCGTGTGCCGTTTTTGTGCATTTAGTTTTCTTTTCGTTGCGTTGCGTTGCAGCGCCGTTGGCTTGCGGGATTAAGGGAGTCTGCAGCTGCTCCCCAAATGATCCCTAGCCCTCGGCGTTATGTATGTACATTGCGTAAGCCGACGGCTTGCCTTGCGGCACGCGTGACCCGCCTAATCCCCCATCTTCAACTTGTTCGCGGCGAGAGTGTGTTTGATGACAGGAAAATAAAGGGTACTGTCGCAGTGCGTGACCCGGTAATCCGCGAAACGCACACACGCGCACGAGCGGGGATGCCTCGAAAAGGCACATCCGTTATGGCATTATAAATAAACGCTCTAATCGCGCTAAGCCTCTCAGTTTTCCCTTGCTTGGAGTGAAAGTCACGGCATGCCTATTTTGAAACGCTGGCGTATGGAGTTAAACAAAAGTTTGTCCCTAATGCGGCGCGCGTGCAGCTATAATTCCGACGAACTCGTCTGGAAGCTGTGATGCCGGCGACGGCTTGTTCTCGCCCTAACGTTATTCGCTACGGTGAACCAAATGGAATTTACATTGGCGCAAGTTGTTGCGTAGAACAAAAAACGTGGGGTGCTTATATTGCCGAACACGAGTTTGCACTCGCTCGACGTGATGGGGTGATTGCAAGTTCGCGCACACGTGCGGACGCTGGCACGCTTGTGCAGGTTTTCTTTATTGTAGTACACAGCGAGATGTTCGCCGCAATTTTACGAACCCGAAGGCCGAACGGTAAAAAATTTGATGCGCTCTGCTGAGGGTGTCAGTTTGGTTTCTCTCCGGCGGTACGGAGAGAAATCTGATTTAGTTAACTGTCTGCGATGACATCGTGCAGCAGTCGCGCGTTGCTCGAGGACAACTCTCGTTGGAAGGTTGACTGCTTATTTAAATTAGACGAATAAAAAAAATGAACCAATAAAGGAGAACGTTTCGTAAGAATGGCTGAATCACAGACAAGGCTGGCGCCTTCAGAACCGCTTCGTTTGATTGGAACGTTTCCTTCAATGGTACATGCAGCAGCCAATTAGCCCAGTTCAATTACGCGTGCTTTAGTGCTCGGCCAATCGATGATTGCGGCAAGAAAAACTCCTCCTGCTACCAGTATAAGGTGCTGCTCACTCCTTTCACTATATTTTGTTTGTTTGTTTGTTTCTTTGTTTGTTTGTTTGTTTGTTTGTTTAAATTTCTGTCGTTCCCTTTTGCATGGATACGCGTCTAGCTGTTTGTAAAGGCACTCTCGTATTTTCACGCTGCCGTAATACATCTGCACCTCCCGCGCAACCACAGTTCTTGCGCAAGCTCGCCGGCTGATCGTTTCCAAGCGAACAGATTATCGACTTTCAAGACGCCGAGCCCTCCGGAACGAAGCTCTGACATATCGACACCTTCGGACAGAACACACCGAGCGTCAACTTCTCTAGGCTTCGCCGCCGTATATAGCTCGCCGTGATCGGATATCGGGAAACGGCCGCACGTCGTTTCGGCGGCAGGCTTCAGCTCATGTACGCAAGCTTCGCTCGTATGCCGTGGGAAGGCAGTGTACGATTTCCGCGCGCACATGCGCACATCGCGATAGACTTGCACGCGGCGTGAGCTGCAAGGTAGGTTCCCACGCAAGCGCAGAAGACTGCTGCGCACGAAAGCGCGTCGAACTTGGCCCGGTCTCTGTTTTTGATCACCATGGCGACGTTGAGAGTCTCTCCTTTGTTTCTGCAGTTAGCAAAAGCGGTGCCTTCAGTTAATAACATTCAGCCCCCTCGCAAATCTATAGTCGAATACATTTCAAGAACGAAGCGGCGAATGATTCTCCAAAGGAGGCCCGCCAGACAATGGCGTCGACCAACTGTCATGGCGTCGCGGTTAATCCGTGGGTAATCCAAAAGTCAGGCTAGCGCGACAGGGGATTAACCTATAGCCTGACTTTGGATGAAGCAAGGATTAACCGCAGCGTCATGAGAATTGCCGGACGCTTCATGGCTGGAGGGCCTCCTTTTGAGAAGCATATGCCGGTTCATTCTTTAGCTGTCCACGTTCACTTTTGCGAGTCGCGGGTGACAGGGAAGTGGTTTTCTCACAACGAATCGACCGCGAAACAGTCGCGCCACGTCCCCCGACTCGCAGGCGTGTATGTGGCCTATAGTTCAAAAGATCAATAGCGTGGAACTTGGGGATAGTTGGTATTTGTTCGTCACGTAATAAACACGGGACACAAAGAAACAGCACGACACTAGCCGCGTTTACATGAATGCGACAGAAGTCGACGCCTGTCCAATTCTTAAGGGAAAGTGCAAATACGTCGGGGAAGAGAGTAAAGGACGAGTCACGCCTTTCCTTCCCGAAACCTGCTCTTTCCGTCAAAGAGTGGAAAGGAGTCGATTCCTGTCGCATTCGTGCAAACGCGGCTATAGTGGCTGCCGAAATGAATAGAGGAACACCTATTTTGATGAGTATGCGCGCTGTCTATACCGTATACCATTTAAAGCACTACAGGTGCTCGTCGCGCGTCATTTCACTTTTTATCTTATGAAACTACCGTCGCAATGTTTAGCTTATACGGCTCTTCGAAAGCAAGTTCTTTTCATTTCAGTTGCCAGCAGCGCTCGTGTGTTGTGCACATTCTTACACGAGGGTTCGTAAGACATTGCCGCCAGCTTGCGGTAGCAGAGGCATACAGGACGCGGCTTGGGAATAGCATGCAGCATATATCGCTCTATACGGCAAATAGCCGCACATTGCATGCGCAGTTAAATGGCCCTTCACCGGTACACGGTACCGGTGTAACAGTATGCAGTGGACGCGGGCGCATTTTTTTTTTTTTTTTTTTTACTGAAGAACTCCCAAAATATGCGTGATTCAGTATGACCGCGTGTTTTGTTGCTTGCGCGACTATTTTCAGTCTGTCCAGGTGCGCGCATGGTGCCGTCGGGCTCTTACACAAACGGGACGACTCCGTCGAGCGAAAAACAAGCGGACCAAAAGAATTGGGGACGTTTCAGCGAAAGCAAAAAAAAAAAAGGCGCAGGCACGAAAAACACAAGCGGGGAGGTTACGTGGACGGGGAGGTCGACACTCGTTGGCAAGTCGCGGCCCGCCCCGCAGCCAAAGGGGTCGCGTCACTTTTATAACGCGCGTCTTGGCAGCCGGCTTTCGGCATCTTTCGTCTTTGGCATAGCTGGCGCGTTTGCGAGAAGGCGTGCGCCCTGTGTGCGCGCGCCGCAGACGGACGCGCCGCACTGTTTTAAAAATACGCGCTTGCGCGCTCGCATACCGTGTGAACTTCGCGTGGGGCAAGCCGGCTGCTGCTGCCGGGCCCTCCTTATTACGGGTAACCGCTTTTTTTGTTATTTATTTTACAAAGCTCGTCATCGCTGGCGGTAACTGCGCTTTCTCCACAAGGCGCGTTTGTGCGGTGCGGCTGCCGTTATGGTCGTGCGTACGCAACTCCGCCCACCTCCTCACCCTCGCGTCGGTTCCTCGAGGTGACCGCGTGCTGTTGTCCACTATTTCGGTCCTCGTTGAAGCGAGACTGAGCCGTTTGGAAACTAGTGACGACGGCCCGCGCTGGGCACGCGCGCAGCCTGCGTCAGAAGTTCGCGGACCGCCGCGAAACGTCACTTGTGTAACGGTGTAGCTAGCGCGGTGGTTACCCGTTCGTGGGTGGGTATGTTTATAGAACGATGGACCAAGAGCAGTTCTGCCTCCGAGCGCCGCCGTCCCGGCTCTTGTAATGACGGACTGAATTCGAAAATATCGCTTTGTTTACAGCAGTTTCACCTCTCTTAGTGATCATCGTCATCAACCTAACTACGTCCACTGCAGGAGAAAGGACTGACCTATATACCTCCAGTTGACCCTGTGCTGTGTCAGCTGCGGGCACGTTATCCCGGCTAATTGCTTCCTATTCTCGATAGTAGTTCGCACTTACCGCGGAGACCTTGTCTCGAGTCGTGGGAAGCCGTTAACTCGGCGGCCAAAAATCTCGCTGCATAGTAGACGTCGGCAGCTGGGTCGCAGCACGGTCATGAAACGGTGACCCGCTGGCAGCCTGACAGGTCTGGTGGGCCGGTGTGTGACGTAATCTCGTCTGTTCGTTAAACAGACTGCGCCGCCGCCGCCAGCGCGCGTCTGAGTTTAGACTATAGGCGTGTATCGACGCATGCGTCCGGTATGCGCTTAGGCGAAACTACGGAAGCTGTGTGTTAGATCTAACTGTGCACGAAGCACTGAACTACGACTCCCTGCACGTACACTCTTCCAGTTTTTTAACGGTATCACGCGAGTATCGATCGTTCGCTTGATCAGCGGACTATGACGGAACAAATCGGCAAACTCGCCAAGAGTTGCGGCATGCGTACCAAGGCCAGCTCACGGTGGCCGTCGTCTGCTAGGCTGTTCCACAAGCTGCGCACAGCCCCCGACCATTTCCTTAGATCGTTATACTGCTGGCATACGCGCAGCCGATATTCAGGAGAAGCCGCGTGCCACCCAGCTCCTAACAGCTTTACTGAGTGTTTGTCGAACGAACCTTGCGATCAGTCTTTCGTTTGCTCTTGTTTTATTTGCACTTGTATGCGGATATGGCTGGGGCCCACAATTTTGGTTAGCCGGAGATAAAAAATGCCAAGTAGTGCGGTATGCGAAGGATAGGGTCGGGGGTAGCGCGCAGCTACAGGAACAGCCGGGCAGATGACGACCGCCGCGCCCTGGGCTTCGTGCGCCTGCGGCAACTCCCGTCGAGTTTGCCAAACTGGCCAAAATTGCGTGTCAGCGCGCTCTATCGGCAGGTGCGCAGCAGCGAGGGTGCGTCTGCGCATCCGGCTGACCCACCTCGATGATTTGATGCTCGCTGTATCGCCGGCACGAGCGAAGCCGCGCCAGTATACCATGACTGCTCGCTAGGGGCGCTTCAAAGCTTTCATGCAAGCTTCATGCAAAAGCTGAGCATGGTGGCAATTGCCACCACCCCATTTCAAAGGGGGCGCTCCAGTCCGTCCGTCTCCGTCCGTCCGTCCATTGTTTGCCCGCATCATGCAGAAAAGCTGGCCTTCGGCGGCGTGCGCGAAGGAATGCGACCATTTTCAGTATGCATGACCACTGTTGTTCGCGCTTCACTTGGCGGCGAGCTGGTTGTGCTATGGAGTATAAACGCTTCTGCATCGCTTTCGCAAGTGTGGTATGAAAAAAAAAAAAGAAAGAATAGCATGCATAAATTAGCTCCGCTGTCTTTATGATATAAATAGGTGCTCAACGGCATAGCAAGTGAGGTAATTGAAGACCACTTGCTTCAGCACAAATTGGCTTTCTTACACTGGCGAAAACAAAGTTAAATTTGCATACAAAATAAGGCTGTCTTTGCTTGAGTCATCCTCGATCGGTTATATTTCGAGCATGTGTTTATACCACAGAAAACAACGCAGCCAATACATGCATGCTATTCTTTCATGCGTTCTCTGGAGCCAAGCAACATTTTGACCGCACTTGCGAAGCTTCCTTTCGAAGCCGGAAGCACACGCCGCTGAAGGCCAGGTTTTCTGCACGATGCGGGCAAACAATAAACGCTTGCATGATGCATTGCAAATGTTTCTCGCGAGCAGTGATGGTAGCAGCGCAGCTTCGCTCGACCCGACGATAAGGCCAGAATCAGATCATCGAGATGGGTCAGCCGGATGTGCGGACGCACCCTCGCTCTCTGCTGGGCATCTGATGATAGAGCGCGCTGGCGTGAAGTTCTTTTATAAAGTCCCTTGATAATTGTTTTTTCAAGTTCGGCCACCACTCGCGTGCTCCGTTTCTCTTTTGGTGCGCCTGTATACGTACAGTCATGCACAAAAATTTGCAGGATGCGAATCCGCTCATTCAGCTGGTATTCATCTATAGAGTACGCATGTTCCCTTGTGATTCGGTGCTTTTCATTGACCTGCGTGCGTTGCCCGGCGGCACAGAAATATATATATATATATATTTTTTTGTGCGAAACCACATCCCGCACACTTCTGTCCGTGACTGTATACGTATAGCTCACGATATCTTTTGCATTCCTGCGCGTGGGGCGCGGTTTCCTCTTGTTCCATGAGCTCAGTGCATTCCTCATTCTTCATGGCGCCCCAGGAAACAGCGCCCCCGTGTAGGGCTGCTGCAGTGTCAGCGCACAGATCCCGCAACAAACAAAAAATAAAGAAAAGGCGTGGGCGCAGTGGGATGGCTCCAAATATTCTCGGTTATATATATAAGCACAACCAGGCGGACGTGCATGTACCCGCCCCACGAAGGGGCCTGACACTGCGCTGTTTTAATTTCAACTAACCAGTATAGACTGAACTGAGCAGTTGAAAGCGCTGTGTGACGTCTCGTACGCTATGACGAGTTTTAAGCGTGCACTTCTATACGTGTTATTTTTCAACCACCACTTTGTGGAAAACCTGTCCCCCCTTCCGCCTCATTGCTTCGACGCGGCCTGCCATCATCACCGTGCGTCAAGACAGCACCGGCTGGGCGAGGATGGAAGTTCTCCTTCATGGGGTAGGCGGAAGCAGCGACGGGAGCGCCACCTCGAAGGCTACGCGGAGCCCCGCGGAGCCGTTGAGAGTCTCTTCGGGGATGGCTTTGCCCCTAGAATGCGGCGCGCACGGGAAAACCCGGCCGCCATTGTCGGCGCGTTGTTAAGAGTGGACAACGTGGTCCTGAGAGCCGGGTGTGTCTCATCGCAAAGCAAGGGATATGACGAGGCCTGGCGCCGGCGGCAGAAGCATAGACGACGACGGCCGGGGCTGTTGCACTCCAAATCACCGAACCTCCGACCCGATCGAAGGACGCTGTCTCCCACGGACCTGGGATAAATTACTGTCAGACGAGTGTCGTCGTTAGGCAAAGATGCGGCGACAGCTTGCGACAGCAGCGGCAACGATGAAAGCAGAGATGCACAGCAGCACGGCGGAAACACCGGTATACGTTGGCCGAGTCGACCTTCGGGTCACCGGACTGGATGATGCTACGCAAGGTCACGCTGAGCGAGGCTGCTAATTGAAAGACGCTGTGTCGAATGGGTCTCGTGCTTCGGCCACACGGCGGGGGAGTTCGAGAAGGTTCAACCACCTGCGAGGAGGCTGCGGGATTCTGCTTTCCCACGGAGGCAACGTACAGAAAACTTGCGGCAGTGGTCAAGGTGACGCATCTGTGTTTGATGACTGTCTTCCCCTTCTCATCCCCCAAGCTGTGAGAGAGCGAGAGCTTCAGCACCGCCCCGTGCCGTGGGTGGTACCGCCAGCGTCATCAATGGCCCATCCGATTGGACAACGTTATTCGAACCAAGTTCCCCAGTCAGGGATCTAGGGAACGCGAACCGTATTTAACGGGATGTTGTTGTGTGATCGGAGGATTCGCATTTGCATTGCATTCGATTCGATTCTCATCTGTAAATATGTAGAATAAACCCTTCTGTACAGTTTCCTCGATAACGCAGTCCGACATCGTCATTCGGAGCCGGTACCTGCGAGGCTAAACGAGTTAGTCATCTCCAGGACCCCTCCGTCTTCAACTCTGGTTCCAGCGGTGGGATAGAAGCCCCATCTCTAACACTGGTTCCAGCGGTGGGTAGTGTGGCCCCGTTCCCAACACTGGTTGGCAGCAGCTGGGATGGACCGTGCGGCATCGTACTTTCTCCACGGGTGAGCGTTTTGGCTTTTGCTAAGGGATTCGCCAGGCTTTAAGATTCAGAGAATAATCTTCACTGGGAATCAGGGCTTTGTCGTTTGAGAGGGGTTATTCTCAAGGCATTGTTGTGTTAGCAGAGCCAAAGCGGAGAAAGCGTTGTCATGGACCTAATGAGGTTGTACAAGTCGGACTTGCTGTTGATATGCGAGGAACTGTCGGTTGAAGTGCCTAGCAAACTAACCAAAATTGAATTGGGCGAATTCATTCTTAAACAAGTCAAGCATAACGATCAGTTGCTGGTAGATACGTGGAATTTGGTACAAGGGGAAAAAGCCCGCAAAGTAAAATCCGACCAGGAGGCTAGAGAGAAAGCCGACCAGGAGGCTAAAGAGAAAGCCGATCGGGAGAAACAAAAAGCACGTAAGGAGGAAGCTGATCGGGAGTGGGAAAAAGAGAAAGAAAGGAAAAAATGGGAAGCTGAAAACGCTGAAAGGGATCTAAAGCTTAGACAGCTTGAAAACGAACTGCGAAGAAAAGGCGGTATTGTGAGAGCCGGAACTCCTGAAAGAGCAAGCGATGCTTATGAAATAGGTCCGCAGACAAGACCCGCAAAGTCTGTGACCGTAGCCGAGTTGGTAAATCGCGACACCACGAGGGAAGTGGCAGAGAACGTGTGCAATCGGTACGGTAGTCCAAGGAAAGCCGCAGAATCCGAGACCGTGTCCGGAGAAGTTGGACGTAATGCTAAGAGAGAGCATTCCGAGATAGCGTCTAAACTACACGAGTGCGAGGATTCTCCTCCAAGTGAGGTAGGGGTGGCAACGGACAACTTTGTCGGGACAGTTGCGAGCGCGACACTTTCAGTAGAATCGATAGAGGCGTCAAACCGGCAGAACCGCGAAAAGGGAGGTTTACCTATCGAATAAGGTTTCGAGGTAGAAACAGCGGAAACCCCCTTTGAGAGTAACAACCGCAGTAGAGAGAATGGCGCGCAGAGCGACAGCCAGGCGGGCTCAGTTGTAGCTGAGCACTGCAGTAGAGAGAATGGCGCGCGGAGCGACAGCCAGGCGGGCTCAGTTGTAGCTGAGCACTGCAGAGTAGAGAATGGCGCGCAGAGCGACAGCCAGGCGGGTTCAGTTGTGGCTGAGCACTGCAATGTAGACAAAGACGCACAGAGCGACAGGCAAGCGGGCTCAGTAGTGGCTCAGCACTGCAATGTAGACAAAGACGCACAGAGCGACAGGCAAGCGGGCTCAGTAGTGGCTCAGCACTGCGATGTAGAGCATGACGCACAGAGCGACAGCCAGGCGGGCTCAGTTGTAGCTGAGCGCAGCAATGCAGAGAATGGCGCGCAGAGCGACAGGCAAGCTGGAGAGGACAACCCCCAAAGGAATGAGCTAGGGATCTCAGGGGTAGTTTCAGGTCCGTCTGTCAGCTGCGTGGAGCTGGCACTCTGCTGCAAAGCCGGAAAGGCCAGTTTGGAATCTGAGGAAAATTTCCAAAGTGCGACGGGAAAACTAGAGATAGCTAGTTATGATCAGGAGATGCACGCGGTAGAGTCTAGGCGCAGAAAAAGAAAAAGGGCAAGAACCAAGAGAAAACGAATCAAATTCAAAGCCCTAAATTCGGTTGCGCGCACAGGTGCGAAAGAAAGAAATGCGGTGGAAGGAAAGGCGAAGCCTTCCCGCGTTGCGCCTCATAGACTTGCAACTGCAGTTAATGATCTGGCGACATGTGCAGCTCGTTCGAGGGTTGACTGCAGCAACGGAAAAGGAAGTGCGCGTCTTCCAAGCAAAACAGGCGCGAAGTGCATCAAGGGGCATCGGCCTGCAGGAAAACCTAGACCGCGTCGTCCTGACAAAGGGCCCGTAAGAGAAAGGGCAAGGCGGCCCGACAAAACAGGAGGCGCCAGGTTGCACGGTACTCAGCGCATGCAAACGCAGGCGTCGAACAACCGAGACGACGCAGGCAGGCGGGTTCGGCGGGCGCACTTGAGGGGGATTCGTCCTTCACTTTTGGCACCCCATTCTAGGAATCGCGCAGGACGAAAGGGTGGCCGAGCTTCGTGCTTGTGGCGAGAACAGGGAGCAGTTTCTCGCGCTGGTCACTGCTTGTCGTCCAGAGTCGGTCATCGACATTGCATGCACTGCCAAGGCTTTCCGAGCACGTCGAGGGGGCGCGGATGCGAAAGCGGAAGTCAGGGACGTTTTTAAGGCGAAAGCCTTTAATGTCTCATCGTTGTAAGCAGCAGTTGTCGACAGAGAATGTCACGCTTTTCAGTTGGTCGAAACGGTCGTGACGTCACAGTGCGCCAATTTCAAACGGGGCCAATTGTACTTTGGCTAGTAACCATGCAACCAATTGAAGGGACCATATAGTGATGCTCCAAGTGGGACAGAGCTTAATTAATTGCTTAATTACCCAATTAGTCTAATTAACTTCTCTAGTCAGGCCATATAAATAAATAAAACCTAGTAAGAAATTGGTCGAGCTCGGGAATCGAACCCCGGTCTTCGGAGTGCGAGACGAGCATGCTATCCACTCCGCCATGCCAGCTCGATGGTTTGGAATGAACAAAGGCACGTCTAGTGAATACGATGTCTTCGCTCACTGCCATCCTCCTCCCTTCCCTTCCGGCGAGGTTTAGGTGTCCACCGAGATATGAGAGACCGATACATTTCCTTTCCTCAAAAACCAATTTACCGACGAGCGAGGCGTAGAACCGAATGGTCGATGGCGTTCTATGGACTCCCTGGCAGCGTTGCAAGACGCTCTCGCGTTCCACTCTTAGAGGCGAAGCTTACATCTTAGCCACACATCAGTGACCACACTTTAGGTCAAAAAAGTGCACCCCCCCCCCCTGAATTTTGACGGGTGTCCACCGAGATAAGTGAGACAGTTACTGCGTAATTTTCTTTCCTCAAATACAATTTTAATTTTCTTCATTACGGTCCATCTTCGTCTTTCTTCTTTCACTCCCACTTCCTCCGTTCCTCTACGGTGCGGTTAAAGTGTCCACCGAGATGACAGAGATTTACTGCGCCATTTCCTTTCCTCAAAAACCGTTGCGTTGAAACGGCAAGGCATCGCGCCGAACGGGTGGTGGCGTTCCGTGGACTCCCTGGCAGCGCTACAACACGCTGTCGCGTTCCACTCCTAAAGGCGAAACTTAAGCTTAAGCTTAATTAGCAGTTAATTAGTATTCAGGCATTAATCAGTAATTACCCATTAATTAGTGATTCCTCATCACTTAGTAATTAGTACTCAATTACATGTGACACCACCAGTGCCACAGAAGCACTGAAAGTGGTGCGGAAAACGCTTTCGCCTCTACGCACTTTAGACAGTCAAAGTGCCCCCTGAATTTTTTCTGCAGCCTTTTGTCACGAGTTGACCGCAGTACAATCAGTCAAAGCGCGACCCCGGCGGGCGCGTCTGAAAGACTAATCCTTTCAACTCGGCGGCGGGGAGTCAGTTTTCCCCCCCCGCGTGGCGATTTGAAGTAGCTGTTTTTTTTATTCCTCTTTTTTTTTTCTGTGTGTGTTTATGGAATCAGGCAGGGAAAGGCTACTTTTGAGTTAAAACAAGTTGATCGGAAGTTACTGTTTTTTTTTCATTACCTTAGAAAGGATAGGGCGTCACTAAGTTAGAAATCACAGGTGTCGATTTCACATGCTACCAAGAGATAAGGGCACTCACAGGAGCGCAGCTCGAGTAGAACTACGCTTAACGTCGCGTAGACGGAGCGTAGATCCCTTGATTGACTGACACCTTACGAAAGGGAGCCTCACTGATGTACACTGAAATGACCGAAGAGAAAACTCTTGAAGGAGCCGAAAGGATGCGCGCGTGTCCCGACCTTTGCTTCGGACCGCTGCCTATGGTAAAGAGCTTAAGTTCAGTGTGACGCCAGTGATAGAGGACTGGGTGCTATTATAAGTCAAGTTGGCGACGGCCACGAAGAGCACCATGTTCTGTACGTCAGCCGCAGGCTGACATGTAGAGAAGCGTTAAGCGCTTTAGACAAAGAGCGCGCGTTTGGTTTAGGCGGCACAGATGTTGTCGGGTTACCAAAGTCACTTGAACGGCGCAAGGTTCATATTTGAGACTGATCATCGTCTGAAATATGCTTATGACAGTTTTGTCCCCCCAAAAATGGTCGCTTGCTTAGACGGAGTCCTGCTCTCCAAAAACAGAATTTCTCGATGCGTTTCAGGAAGGGAAAACCGCACGGAAATGCTGATGGATTCAGCCGATTGTTGTAGACAGGACTTAGTAGGACAACCTACTGTGTGTTCTTTTTTTTTTTGGTCCAAGCAGTCCGTCTTTGGCGATTTCATAGGGGAGATTTCGCGCTTTCTCGGCACCAAAATTACGCCAAAATTCAGTCATGTTTCAGTAAACATTTGTTGTCAATGTGGGAAGCCTGGTGGGTCTTGGGCAAATTCCGAGCGCTTGCTTGTGGGTCAGTGCCCTGTCTCGTGGAACAGTCCACTGATGCCATTCTTTGTTGAATGTTCGAGCTTGGATGCCATTTCTGGAAACCAGCCCTTCCACCCGACTCCGGCCTCATCTCTTCCTGCCCAGCGGTCGTGAACGCTGGCCATTCGAGATTTTTCGGGCCGCGGACGAGCTGTTAAGAGTGGACAACGTGGTCCTGAGAGCCGGGTGTGTCTCATCGCAAAGCAAGGGATATGACGAGGCCTGGCGCCGGCGGCAGAAGCATAGACGACGACGGCCGGGGCTGTTGCACTCCAAATCACCGAACCTCCGACCCGATCGAAGGACGCTGTCTCCCACGGACCTGGGATAAATTACTGTCAGACGAGTGTCGTCGTTAGGCAAAGATGCGGCGACAGCTTGCGACAGCAGCGGCAACGATGAAAGCAGAGATGCACAGCAGCACGGCGGAAACACCGGTATACGTTGGCCGAGTCGACCTTCGGGTCACCGGACTGGATGATGCTACGCAAGGTCACGCTGAGCGAGGCTGCTAATTGAAAGACGCTGTGTCGAATGGGTCTCGTGCTTCGGCCACACGGCGGGGGAGTTCGAGAAGGTTCAACCACCTGCGAGGAGGCTGCGGGATTCTGCTTTCCCACGGAGGCAACGTACAGAAAACTTGCGGCAGTGGTCAAGGTGACGCATCTGTGTTTGATGACTGTCTTCCCCTTCTCATCCCCCAAGCTGTGAGAGAGCGAGAGCTTCAGCACCGCCCCGTGCCGTGGGTGGTACCGCCAGCGTCATCAATGGCCCATCCGATTGGACAACGTTATTCGAACCAAGTTCCCCAGTCAGGGATCTAGGGAACGCGAACCGTATTTAACGGGATGTTGTTGTGTGATCGGAGGATTCGCATTTGCATTGCATTCGATTCGATTCTCATCTGTAAATATGTAGAATAAACCCTTCTGTACAGTTTCCTCGATAACGCAGTCCGACATCGTCATTCGGAGCCGGTACCTGCGAGGCTAAACGAGTTAGTCATCTCCAGGACCCCTCCGTCTTCAACTCTGGTTCCAGCGGTGGGATAGAAGCCCCATCTCTAACACTGGTTCCAGCGGTGGGTAGTGTGGCCCCGTTCCCAACAGCGTACAAACGTCCGTCGCCGATACCCCCATGTCGCGCCCCTGCCCCAGCCGGTATGTCGGGAACCCTTCTTACGTAGCCTTCTACTTCCGAGGAATGCCTTGTTGATATTGTATAGCTAGCTGGCCCGCTCTGTGTATTCATTGCAAGTGTAATAAATAGCATATGAGTGTTCACGCTTTGTCGTCCCTCCCTTGTTCCCTCGAGCACGAACCCCTCCGCGGTTACCGAGCGGGAACCCTGCATCCGCGGAGTGGAACTGCGGGGCGGAAGACTTGACCCCCGTATTTCCACACTTAGACAACGAACCTGTGTGTAGGATAGGCTGGTATACATTAGTTGTCAACGTCTTCAATTGCATGCAACTGAACTGGATTCCATTGCCTCTTTGCGTCTAAGACGCGTGCGCGTCATGCAAGTCTCAAAGCTCTCTCTACGTGGGCATGCGTCTGTTGAATCACCAAAGCCCCTGAATCCGTAACCTGTCTGTCTTATATGAAAGCCCCCAAAACGCTGAAAGTATATGTATAGATATCCCTCCGTCAGTACAAGCGTTACTAACGTTTCAATCATCTACCACTCTGTGCATTCGATTGCTGCGAAAAAGAAATCTAAGGTCGCGAGTTTACGAGCCGCTGTGGTGTTGAAAGTCGAAGGAGCGTGTTTCGAATCACGTACTTGTACGGCAGCGCGCCCAATGCTGAAAGCCGTTGTTTGGAAAACCGCGAAGCGGTCGAAGTTAATCCGCAGTCCACCGCAAAGCCGCCGAACCTTGTCGGTTTGAATTTACATACAGCCGCTCGCTCTGAGCGCGCGGACCAGGCGTGCGCTCGACGTCGTCAATGGCGCGAAATTTGCAAATTCTCCGCGTTAATCTGGCGGTGGGATGCATAAGGGCAGCCTTCCGGAACTGGCAGCGTGGGAGAGGCGACAGCCTGGAACGAAGGGAGCGCTAAAACACTCGCTTATCTTATTTAGATGTCCCGACGCGTTTTCATGGAGAGTCGTTCTTTCCAAGAGGCTCTCTCTACATTCGCTGCAGCAGCGCGCCGTTATTTCATTACGGCCGAAGCGCGCGGCCTTGCAGCTTAAGGTAATGACTTCGTCGTCCTAAGTGTGTGCGAAGTGCCATTTTAGGCCTGTAGTCGTGTTCGTGTATTCTTGATTGGATTATTACCGTCGCGTCCGGCTTGCGCAGTCCCGTTCACTGTACGTTTCTCAACTCCTCTCGGCTGCCCGCAACGACCTTGAGGACGGAACTCGCCACTGAGTGTCTTATGCGCGCAAGGTTCTTTGTGGTCGTCGTATTCATGAAACCTGGCGGTCGACGCATTCGCCAAATAGACGGACTGTGCACGGCGGAAGTAACGTTCGGCATTTAGAAGTGTATGCGCGAATTTAGTGGCGTTTGCTCCACATATTGCCGATAGGATTCGTTCGCAGCAGTTTCTCTGCACAAAAGCAGCGAAAATGAGCGGCGGGACTTGCGGGAAGAAATAAAATAAAAAGTACAGAGAAGTTTTTTTATCATTTAACGCTTCTGCGCGAGAAAAAAAAAAACGCGGGAAGTCTTTCACGAAATGCGCGACAGTTGTCGGCGTTAGCATTTTTATTTATTAATGCGGTGGATAGCATTGCAGAAGTCCCGTTTTCGAGAAAAGCTGGCGTTCGTCCACGAAAAAGCGGGCGGCCACGGTGATTAGTCGAAAGAGGTAGCGTAGCCTTTTGACGTAATCACAACATGCCCCCACCCCGTGGCCGGTGGTAATTAAAATAATTCAATTACATTCACGCTTTGTCCGAAACGAAAATCATAAAGTATAGAATGCCCAGTTCCGCATATATACTGTGGGCGTGTGAGGCAGAACGTAGGCGAGAGAGAGTACTTGCGCGGCACGGTTCTGCAATGCTACCACATTGTACAGTCTGATGGGACAAGAGTCTCCGGACCATGTTTTGCTCAAACGAAGCTTATAGCTCTGCTATCAGACAGCGGCTGGAGACCGCCCTTGTGGAGATGAAAGAGCACAAATTTAACTTTTACCTCCACAAGAGTGGTCTCCAGCCGTCGACTAACCGCAGAGCTATCGGCTTCGTTAGAGGAACACGTGGTCCGGAGACTTTTGTCCCCGACTGTACTCTTTAAGGGTAGGATAAAGGTTTATTGATTTCAACGCAAGAAGACTAGGGGAAATTGATCTATAGGGTTGCAAGCGTTGCGAAGAAAAGTCTGTGCATAGCTGTGTGTTAAATTTGCAGGCTTTTGTGACGCGGAAGCTGCTCAAGTACGGTGGCATTTTTCTCCTTCTGCCTGGGTTATAGTAATCTATAGTAAACAGCCGGAAACACCGATAGAGTGTGGTCGATGTTTTATTAAGAAATGAGCGTCTATCTGAGGATAGCAGCTTATAACGCGTGCTTTACGCGCAACTCACCAACTGACTTATCAAAACAACGAAGCATCGTGCGTACATCTGGTTCGATTAAGGAAACAGTGCGAAGCACGCGAGGATAGAGTAGAAGATTTAAGCGCGTGCAGGTGCTGGTCTCGCCTGTACGTCTACAACATCAAGCGTCATTGGTCTGTACTACAGCGATATACCATCTGCACGTTTGTTCTCCGACCCCTTTTACCCTTTTCCTGGAACGCGTCATGAACCAACTCGCCGAATCGAAGCCGTACTTCTTCAACGAACGAGCAACGCGTGGATAAGTTAATTATAGCGCATGCCTCGGATTTGCAGCGGGGCAATCGGTGAGCTCGCGGAAAACGTTGCACTTTCCTATGGGGCCGCGCTGCAAGCATCGCGCTATCGGACGTTCAGGTTCGCTGCCTAAACGCGGGCTACAGCCTTCGAAGTGATTCACACCTCGCGGAGCGAGCGGTTCTCGCGGAAACTGCGTTGGACCGACGAGCTGATACGAGGACAGTCTCACACCGCCGATCTCACAGGGCCCGTATAGTTTGCGTCGCAAAGCAGGTTTTTCGCGGGCCCGAAGTGCTGGCTCGGCCGCCTGCACGTAGCACCGCGGTCGTGGCAGGCGCTTTAGGGGACGCTGTTACGTTATCGCGCTCACGCTATAAACGTCGCCCAGAGCCGGAGACGAAACGGAATTAGGGGAGGGGGGCGGGAGGTAAGGGTGGGTGAGTGAACCTCGGGAGTGCTCAATATATCAACGGGGCGACCAGAAGACACTTCACGCCTGAGCCGGCGCAGCTGTATAATGCGGTTCGCCGTAGACGAGGCGAATGGCTGCTTGCCCTCGTGGCGTCGGCTCCTTCTCGTGCAATAGTGACGCATTCTCGCGTCGCTTCGTGGCGGAGGCCGCGGGAAGGACAGAAGCGCATCGGGAAAAGGCCGCTTTCGTCGTCGGATCGCTGGCGCATTGTACAGACAGCTGAACGGCGAGGCCGCCCGGCCAGCAAGCTGGCTCATCTGCATTGCGTGGGAGTGTAAACAACGCTTCCCCACTGCAGGCGATGTCCTCGGTGACTTGAAGTGGAAAAATAAAAGACGGGGGATCGGATTGAGACTGACGGCAGTATACCCTGCAAATGAGATGTGGATGCGCGGTAACCTCGCAGCGATGCTTCGTTTGATGGCTTATTTCGCCCGTTTCCTTCGAAAGCGCTTCTCAACTTCTTCGCTTCGCGGCATTGTTGTGATGTGTATAAGTGCCGCAGTGATAGTACACACGCGACAGTCAGAGAGACGTCACTGAGCGTCTATATACACGGCGTTTCACCCAAGACAATACACAATTTTCAAGCTTTTTTAGGCATAGCGTTGTCGGCGTTGTAATGCATCGCAGTGCAGCTAAAACGTGTTAACTAGCAGGCTGGTTGACTAGTAGTGAGTGGTTAATTTTGTAACTATTACTGTTGGGCTCCTTGATTATTGAAAGGCGTGTAGTCCACCATAAGTAATATCCATATAGGCGTGTTGTTGACACTGAGTAAGACCGGGGTTTCTCGATCATTGTATGTGACGTATATTACTGTTAGACTCCTTAATTACTGAGAAGCTGTAAGGCCAGAAATTTCAATATATGTACCGCCATCACTGGCCCATTTCGCGAGTAAAATGCGTGCATCGGCACAGAATTTTGTCTCGCAGATCGCAGAGGCCATGCTGAGCCACATTTCAAAATTGAGGCTGTGGGGACGCCTTCGTCCCCTGCGTTCACTTTCCCGCACTGCACCCCACTGTTGTTAGCTGCCCCCGAAAAGCACTCCCTTTAGTTTGGTTACTCTAGCTAACAGGGGAGGGCGCTCGCGTCGCAGCGACAGCAGCGCCACGGATGGCGTGTTTGGTCGCTCGCGCGCAGGGGAAGGCTAGCTCTCTTCTCTCTGGGATCGGGAAGCGAGCAGACGTTTCGCTCGCAGCTTCGCTCTTCGTCGACGGGCGCCTCTCGGTCGGAACTTACTCCCGCCGAGCCCGTCCCGCTCGACCTCGGAGTTCCCTTTGCCCTACCGTGGGCGGACGTTCGCTCGTAGCCGTGCTGGTGAGTCGGACATCCTAGATTCCTCAGTGTATTTTGTTGCTAGCTGGCGTTATTGTTGTTATAGCAATAAATGCCTTGTTTGTGTCAGCCAGTGTGTCGTTCCTTTGTTCCCGCAGAGCAAGGCCCGCCGTGGTCGGCGTGCGCTCAGTAGCGTACGCGACCACGGGGTGGGGTCTGCGCGGCTTTGAACCGTGTCAGCCGCGCTTAAACGGGAAATACGTGTTTATCTCCCCGATTTTAAACCCCACAAGGCAAGCAGGCCTTCTCAGTGTGTACGTCACGAGGTTTGATCGAGTGACGGGAAAATTTTAAATTACGATTTTCTCAGCCATATTTTTTTTTTCTGTCGGACAAGCGTTAACATATCCCGAAAGAGCCAAGAGAATCAGTTTTTAGTGTGAACAATAATTGAGCAGAGTTGGCCTCTGCGTGTGTGTCCCTTTAAGAGACGCTGCGTTTGGTCGCGGCTTGCGACCGTTGGTGTCGGTACTTGCCGCCGTTGCGTGTTCGTTCTACCTTGACTGTCGAGAGGGCGCTACGGGCGCTTTCCTCGGTCGGCCTGTATGTCAGAACGTGCCTGCCCCTTCGCACGTTCAGAAACAACCCCGTGGCGGTTCGCACAGTCCCTAGTAATCCCTGGCACAGAAACCTGTACCACTCGCGTTACGCATGGTTTCGCGCGATGGGACGTGACTGAAAAGGTAAACGATTATCGTTGACCACTGTGTCAATTGCGTGCATACTACGTCTCTTCCTCTCGGACGTAGCAAACGCTTGGAAGGGTCAAACGAGGTGACATAACTACTAAGAGTCTGCAGTGTGGCACCGTAATTTTCGGGAGCGCTCGCAAGGGTTCCTCTGGTCTTCTAATCGTCCACCTTTAGACTGCGTGATAATGGGCGGTGTTGGGTACAGCGTCATAGTTTCGCCGCTAATTAACCGTGCGACAACATTGTGCGCCGTTTGCAAAATGTTCCTCAACTCTCATGCAGATGTTCGGTAACCACGTGTGAAGCCATGTTCACATTTATTTTAAGGCTAGCACGCATTGTATGTTTTTTTAAGCTCCGATTTCCATCCGACCGCGTGAGGTGCTAATCCGCACCTTTTTTCATACAGCACGCACGTAGGGCAACGCTTAAGTAGTTCCGGGTTCACTAGGTCAACTGTTCTGGCATTCTACCCACGGAAGGCTGGAGTTGTTAGGACGAGTGCGGGTTAACAAGGAAACAACATTTCGTGGCATTCATTCTCAAAACTGCTGTACTTTTCTAGTCGTATATACCGTGCCTTCAGCTTTTGTTTTGCACGAAAGAGCCGGGTATCTTATTGTCGCCGACATCATGCTAGACGGCAGCGGAGCTATAGCACTGAGCCTGTAAAGTGGCTCTGTGCAATCTCTGCCCGCAGCTAACTCGACTGGGGCTATTCCGACGGCGCCTCCGGACATGCTGTCGTTCCCGACCGGATGCTCACACACTGCCCAGGAACGCGCCCCGACCGATCAATACGGCGGAAGCTCCCCCTCCGTTGTTGGCTTTCGAGGACCTGAACTGCCATCCGAACGTCACCTTAAGGCCGTTGTACGATCGTTTTTGGGCGGATCCGCCAGCGAGCGAACCGCTCGCTTTCGGCCTTCGCTCGGGCGTGGGGCGGAATGGGTGTTGTACGATCATTTTGGAGCTGGCGGACGAGGCGGATGGTTTAAAGCGTTCCGATTGGCGCGCCCGGGATTGCCGTCTGTCCAATAGCATGCTCCTGTTGGCAACCTAGACGGCGCGAAAACGTGGTCTTTTTTTGCTCCTCGGCGACCGGCACCTAGGCTGAACATCGGCATAGCCATGGCGTGCAGAAGTTCAGCCGGCAACAGGACGAAGAACTTTGCACACGCAAAGGTGACGCCACGCGGCGAACCACGGAGATGCGAACCGGTTTCAAAGTGAATCGTCTCGTGGGTTGATGCCTTGATTCCCCGCTGTGCCCGCGCATTGAGCCGCTGCGAAAGAGCTTCCGTACTACTGGGGCACGTGATGGAGGGCGAAGAAACGGGCGCATGTACAGTATGGTAGCACTCGAAATTAAGGCAGGCTGTGACCTGTACATATCCGCGTGAGCGAATTCGGAAGCACATTTTTGCGGAATCTGTAACGCGTACCAATCCCACGGATGCCGGGATGGATGCGCGCAATGTCAAGACCGCATACTAGGGGTATTTAAAATGAAGGATGTCAAATTTTCAGAAAGGAATGCTGCGACGGTCATACAATGACAAAGGATAACAATTTAACTGACAAAAGAGATTATGAAGTCTGCATTTATTGGGAGAAGCCCAAAAAACAACTAAGACAGGTGGAAAATGACATTATGGAGGAACATGTACCAGTGAACAGCCTCAAGAGGGAACAGTTATTGATGGATGAACTGAGGGGGCTAATTAGAAGCACTGTCCCCATAATGGGACAGAGGTGTGACAAGGCCCAGGGAAAGTACCTGAAGGCATTCCTGAGGTTATAATTGAAAAGCAGGATTAATGATAGCCATCATGGGTGAACTGCTGACACTTACTGGGAATTCTTGTATGCAGTGCTGTACAGTTGGATACTAATTACCGCACATGCATTTGAGCATTGATCTTGCATAGTGATGGAAATGGGGCAATAGCTGCTGGGTGGTAACTGGCAAAGGCCAGCATTCTGAAGTAAGAAACAGTACGTGCAGCATGCACTCCATACGTGCGTATACACAGTGGTTCCTGCACTCTGTCGTTTGTTGCCACAAAATTGTTGCATAGGGTTCTCTGTGCTGCTGAATGATAGCAGTGATGTCGGGTGAATATGACTGTTATTATTTTCAACTGGTAACCGTCTGTGAAATCAAACACATGCTTTTAGTGAGTTTCCATTGTTTGCAGAAGCAAACCGACATCCTGAGTGGAGTACCTTAACACAGACGTTGGCTACCTACCTACAACGTAACTGCAAGTAAAAAAATAATGGTGCATTTCATGACAATGGTTTGCTGGATTTGAGGATGGTGACCTTGTGGAACACACATCAAACATCTGAGCAAGATGAAATTGCTGTGACTGAAATTTTATGATTCTGGTTCACATACCGCGTACCTCATGTATAGTAGGATAAAACTTAAAAGAAACAGCAGTTGTTAGCACTCGGTCATGGCCCGAGGCATCCTGTATTACTCCACTAACCAATAACAGTAAACAAAATTAGTTGTTCGATGCTTGACTTTATTAATCTATCCAGGTATCAGAATTCTAGAAGTTATCATTTTTTCTTGTAATAAGCTTCTTATGGTAGTATACAATAAAAGTTTTGACAGCGGACTACTTTTTTTGGCGCAGAAGAATTCTGTGCGGCGGTCCAGATGGCAGAGCTTCACTGCAGACTTAAATTGAATCTGACTATTGTGTTCGGTGATAACATGTTCTGACAGCCAAAAACCAAAACTGAACATTGGTTGTTGACTGAGCTTAGATGCCAATTCAATGCAAACAAAAATATTTGTTGTAGGAATAGATACGCATAGTTAACATGAAACAAAAAGAGACAACCCGCAACAAACACCTCACTGATACTGCCAACTGTCCAAAGCGATATCACGAACAGTGTATGCTGGACTGTCCTACACAAGAGGTGACGTAGAGCAGATGCCTCTGTGTGCTCTTAGATAAAAGGGAATAGTACCGAGGCTTAGTCCATGCTACTGCTTCTGACGTCAAGGTGACCTTGACAAGATTGGTTGTTGCATCTGTAGAGAGGGCATCTGCTGCTGCTGATGTGGACTGCTTGTTCACAGCCTTTAACAATGCTCTGTCATAGCACGTTAAAGAACCCCAGGTGGTCGAAATTTCCGGAGCCCTCCACTACGGCATCTCTCATAGCCTCAGTCGCTTCGGGACGTTAAACCCCATAAACCGAACCAAACCAGATCATTTCTGCCCAGCTTGGTTCTTCAGCTGTGGGAAATCCAGCATCACCTGTATATCATTGTTCTTGTGTCCCTGTTCACTCCCGCCGCACTTCAACTCTATCCACATCATAGTATGTGTGGTCAAATGACATCAAACACGCCACTGTCTCTCATTAAAGAAAAGGTGTATGTGTATGTGTGTATTATGCATGCATGAAAAAATCAGCATATTTTAGCATGTTACCATCAGATATGAATGCATCTATACATGAGGAAATTACAATGTTCCCAACCTTTACTAATATGGAAGATCAGTGTTAACTGCAGGTGTTTACAATATCACAGAAAAATGACGACACAATAATACTGATTTCTTTTCTGATTTTTTTCGTCATGTTTTTCACACCATTACGAAAATCGAAATAGAAATACCGCTCAGTGGCTTCAAAGCGGATATGGTGCGCATCACTGTACTAAAGTGCACGCTTTTGTTCTGCAGTGACAGTGGGCAGGCCGCTTCCTTTTACCAGTGCTTCCTGAGGTGACATTGCAGTGAACATTGTGCAAACCAGTATGCAGCATAGTAAACAAGTGTGGAAAGTTCTGTTGAGAGCCAATCAATGTTGACATGCACAGAAACAAGGTGGCGTATTGTGCGTACGACCACAAAGCATTCATAACTGTCCCATGAATTTAAAACAAAGTGGTTGCTTCATATTTCAGAAAAGTATACATGTGCCATCCTCATTAATCCATACATAATTAGATAAGGGAGTAAGTACACTGGCCTAGAGGTTAAGGAAATGCAAGAACCGATTTGGAAAGTTTACATAACAAATATTGGCGGAGACTAGGATAGAATGCGTTGTATAGTCAAGGGAACGGGAACTGCTTCATATTTTGCAGTTACCTCAAACAAACACAATCATATCAAGCAGAATGCGAAAAAGTTAATTTTCAGAAATAAGAGCTATGATGTCTCAGGACAGAATGAATTGAAAAATAAGCCATTGAAGTATGTGTGGGCCATAGATGCTTAAGTTCTCCAGTAAAGCTCTACAGCAATCTTGAAGGTACGTCCTTTCTGATCAGTAAAAAATAATATGAGAAATTTTAAGGGCAACTATGATTCCCAAAGCAGCAAGCAAAAGAGAGAATCTGTATTTGTTAATCGATATCCGCACCACTTGTTATATATAGAATGATGTCGTACTAGTTACTAATTACCAATTTCTTAGCAAAATATCCTTATTCCACTGCCAGTCTGGGTTGCAAGGAAACGAATTAACTGAGCCATCAGTAGTCATAAGGAAGTTGGAAAAAAACCAAGTTGAAGTCAAGCCGAAGGATGACGAAGAAAAACAGAAAGGCAGTGATGACTTTTGTCTTTTATTGCTATCTCTTTGCTGCAATCTGATGATGAGAGCTTTTAAGCTGAACCAATTGCCCAGTTAATACTATCCTTAGTACATGTGACTATATACAAGTTACATGCATAAGCATACAGATGTAGAATTCTCACTGAGCCACATCATGAAGTCAGTGTGTTGCTCAGCTGAGCAGAACAGACAAGCACAAAGAGAAGCCCGGTCAACAACAGGTGGGTGCACTAATGCATGTTTAGCTTTGCAGTGAGCGAATGTAGGTAGCTAGAGCTAGCTTGCGCAAAGTTAGCCCAAATGCTACTATTGTGTAAATCTGCCCCGATAGTTCTCAATGAACACGTTATGCATAAGAGAGCATTCTACTGGTTTGCCGAGGTGACCGAGTGACTGAGCACTATATCAGATCTATTTGTTTTCATATTTATCACACCTCAATGGTCCTAAATGACGTTACTTTAGTAGCGGGCTTTAAAATGGTGTGCCAGGTAGGAGCTCAGTGAGTTCGTAATTTATAGCATGATTTCTGTAGTAACCACTTCGCAGGACAGTAAGATACACAGCCTTGTGGGATGCAAGACCGTTACAGCCTTCTGTGGCACGAACAAAAACGAATCTTGAAATTCAGTGGCATATGAGCTAAACGAGGCACAAGAGTGTTAGTGCACCTAGTGCACGAGAGACTACAAGTTGGGACTGATTAGTTGGGGACGTGTTGGTAAGGAGCAAAAAAAACCTGCATAAGATGAAGACATTCAAATATGCACTTTTGGTGCTGTCACACTGGACCTTCAAAAATGGCCTGAGAAAATAAAACAAGCGGCTCAGGACTGAACTAATTCAAGGATTCTAGTTAAGTTAGATTTGTGCCATGTGCCATTAGAATACCCAAGTTGATGACACACAGGGGAATTGAATGCAAGTAACTTGGAAGACGGTGATACTAACAACTTGTCATGGTGTAAATATCCTAGGTTGTGGGTGGGTGTACGAGGATTATTAGGTATTTGAATCAGTATACAGTGAATATACCTTTATCGAAAGGCCTTATAAGTTGGCAAAATGTAATGCTGACAATAAAAAACAATATTACTGCATTCTTAGTAACATTAGCAAACAGGACAATCCAGGGCATGCTAATTGTTGTTTTGAACAACTGAAATGCTGGTATTGATTGCAATATGGCACACACCATATGGCTGTCAGTGAAGGCATATGACAAAACACTGAAGGGACGGTAATAATGCAAGTAATGAAAAGCTGAGGCCCCAAGGAGTGCCTTGGCGGACGTCCGAGATTGCAGGAAAAGGCAAGATACATAAGAATTGGCAAGGGAAATTTGCCGAAGGCTGGCTGTTTAAGCTTGGATCCAGTTTAGAGCTATTGGATGCAAGTTAAAGCACGAGAAAACCAGCCTCACATAAATAGGGGAAATGCATGCTTTTTCAAAGCAAAGAACAAAAGCATCATAGGGGGATGTTGCAGTCACGGTGCATGTCGTGAAGAACAAGAAAAAGTTGGCTATTGCAGAAATGTCTTCTAAAAGCTTGCCGATTTGAATCAAACAACTTAATGGGCCAAAACAATCTAGCAGGGTCAAGAGTATGAAATGTGTTTGGTGATTTGCAGCACATGCCAATAACACAAATAGGGCCATAGGTGCTGGGTGATGAAGGATTATAAACAGAGGGGCCAGGCTATAATAAGGCAGGAAGCTATCTGTACAGCATGCACTAGATATGCCTATACAACCTACTTCCTCTCCCGTTGTTGCTTTCTGTAAATTTCACAGAACTTGATCATAGCGTACTGTGGGGTGCACCGGTGGCAAGTTGGCATGTCGAAACTGTGCTAAGGGACGACGACAGAGCAAGAATTGCTACCCTGTGCAGTGATGTTGTTACCATCGTCTTTGTTCCTAGCGTAGCTTTACCAGCTCCACAGGGCTTATTTTGCAGTCTGCAAGTAGTCATGTCTGTAGCAAGCAGTCACAGGCAAATGAAGGTGGTAGCAGACAGACATATGCAAGTGCATCGACGAGATCTTCTCAAAGCTTTGAGAATGGCTTGTTAAACAAAGTGCTGCGGCTGACCCAGGAAGCACCGCTAAACAACCACTTAACACCAATAAGGCCGATTTCGCAAGCAGCTCTGCAACAATAGCATTGCGAACACATCCAGTTTCGTACCACTGATCCCCGGATCGAAAAGGACCATGAGCAAAATCAACAACAGACACTGTCATTGCCTATGAGGTGCTTCAAGACCACTGTATTTTTCTGATTGCAGTGGAAACCAATATCCCACTTGAACTGAATACTGCCAAGCATTTGTCAATATTGACTTAACACTGCTATGCAAAAAGAGAAAAAAAGCAATGGCAAAGGTTTTCTCAATATTTTTTCTTTTTCATCAAGACTCGTTATGCTCAACTTGCTCTGTGGTCAGTTTTGATTGCATAAGCTGCTGCCACACTTTTTTTTTTTCTGCGCTACATCAATTGAAATGCTCATGAAAAACAGACTTATGAGTTGGCACATATTAGAGATTTGTACACTGTCAATCAGTCGTGATTCAAAAGCGGCAATGATTCTTGTTTCCATGTTGTTACAACTTAAACCGAAATGGCTAGCGGAAGTGTTCAGTCATCCATTCATCACGCCGATATGTTTATTGCAGGCAAATGTGCGCACAGCCGGCAGGAAATAAAAAGAAATGACGCTCCCGAAGATACATTTGCACTGCACCGATCTTTTAACACAGGTTACACAGTTTCTCCGGCGAGTCGTAACCCGAGCACCCATCATCACAAAACGTACTGAATGGAGCACCAAAGCGCAGAGGATGGCGACATCGCTGTTGTCGCCGCAAAACAGTCCTACGGCCGTGCAGCCAAGCTCGCGTCGCGTCACGTCGCACACACGGCAATTCTCAAGCACAGTGCCAACACGAATCGCGAACAAAATGGTAACGAATGCGTAGCCAGCAACAACGTCATGTGCACGCTTCGGTCGCGATCACTGCAACCATCGCAACGAATGCGACTAGCTGCACAACGCCACGCTCATTTCAGCATTCGGAAAGCACGGCGTGCGTAGTGAGCTCTCGAAGGCGCACATTTCACTGCCTTGACGTAAAAGCACTCGCTTCGATCGCAATCACTTTCACTACGCGGACACTAGTCACTGTGCTACGCAGCTCATGCACGCACAAAAGTTCACCGTGAGCAGCTGTTGTTCGCCGCTGTGCGTGATGATCCTCGCAGGAATTAGGAACCCTTGCAGCAACCACAAACAGCTCCATATAAACACTTCGTGACACAGCCAAAGCGTAGGTCTTGCGTCGGTTTGAAGAGGCGCTCTGTCAACTACATCAGCGTCGATTTCAACTCGGGAAACTGTCGCTGCTCGCCGCTGCTGCACGCGGAGAAGTTCGCAGTCGCTCTGAACACTCGTAATATCAACATGTGGCCAATATAGTATGCCTCGCGGCATAGGTGCCACCACTACAGCCACGACCTATGCCTCGCTCCCCAGTTCAGTCGACGGACGGCCATCTTGCCCGGCAGGAGCGGATGCCTACGTCACGTAAAAAGCAGCCAATCGCTGCAATTCGGTCGCCGGGCGGTTCGCTCGTCCGCCCCAAAGTTGAGTTCACCAACTTTCCTTCCGCCTGCCGAACGGGGCGAATGCCTATTGTCTGGTCGTTCGGTCCGCCAGTCCGCCTGCCTGGCGGATCCGCTTAAAAGCGATCGTACAACGGCCTTTACTCGGTGCGAGGTCGTTAGCGTTCGGATGCCAGCGGTCGGCGTAAGAAGGCTGTTAGCGTTGGAACACCAGCGCGGAGCGCGTTTGGTTTTGGTTTTATGGGGTTTAACGTCCCAAAGCAACTCAGGCTATGAGGGACCGGGGCACGTTCGGTTGCACGTATACTGTTAAGCGTAAGCGGAGTAGGCCGCGGCGTTGTCACCTCCACCGAACGCGTTGCTTAGCGGTACTATGTATAGGCAGCAGCGATGCGTATATATGTAAGCAGCATTGGCCAATGTGGTCGCGTACGCATGCATGCTGAAGCATAGCTTCCGCTACGACTGGCGTCAGAACAGCGAACGGGTCTCGTTTTATTACTCCTGTCCGCTCTTGTATTGTACTTGCATTGGTCATGTTCGCAGATCCACGGGTACTTGATCGCGGCAGGCTTACAAAAAGCGTCTCTGAGCGGGGCCAGAGACGAATTCCGCAGGTCTATATAGCTATTTGCAGCGCCGCCTAAAGAAACTAGGCCGCTAGCTTAACGAAGCACCTGTACATCTGCAGGTCGAGTCACATTAGCTGAACAAGCCCTACGACAACACCACCTAGACACTGGCTTCCTGCGTGCACTCGAAGCCTTTGCACAGCGTAGATTTACAGGTTTACCTGCATTGTAAAATGGAACGGTCAGTATATACACGAGAATGTATCGTGGTTAGTATTCGCCCAAAGGAAAACTGTTTAGGAAAGAGGCTGCTCTTGTGACTCATGCCATAATAGAGTAGTAATCATTGGTTGAACGCTCAGTAATGCGTTAATTTCCGTGAAGTCACTACCTCTATACGTGTACCTTGCTAATGATTGCAGAGGTGAAGTGCTTAGTGTTCCGAGCCCTGGGTCAAAATGCGCCCGCGGAGGTTAGTACGCGTGTTGTATACATACCCGACAAAAAATATCAAACAAAATGAAGCAGAAAGGAAACGCGCGTGTGTTTTAACGTGTAATACGATCGCTGGTACCCAATAACGGAAAGAACCGTGGAAAAGTGGACGCAGACCGCACGCAGCAACGCAGACGGTAAGCGAAACGGACGCATGCGCGCTGTTGCCAAAGTGTGCCTCGCGATACAGTTGAACCTCGATATAACGATGTTGAAGGAGCCCGGCGATTTCTTCGTTATAGCCCGTTTTGACCGAGCTTCCAAAGGGGAATCTTCATTCCTTCGTTATATCCATTATTTCGTTATAAACCGTTTCGTTATAACGAGGTTCGACTGTAGTTCATTTCTGTCGTGCTCTGATGACACCAAAGTTTCCACTGCTACTTGCCCGATCTGTTGCGTTATTGAGCAGCGCAAGCTGACGAGACATTCACGTACGCGCAGATATGCCTCCTCGCATATGAGAACTCAGTATGCGCGCATGCTGCACCTATGTTTCTCTCGGAGCACGAGCGTGCCTTGTTGTGTTGACACTTCGCCTCTCCCCCCCCCCCCCCCCCTCTTCTCCCCCCTTTTCGCGCCACTGTAGTGTTCCGCGAACGCCTTTGGCGCCAGTGTGTCTGCGAGCGCTTAATTAATGGCGCCTCGAGCGCGCAGTTACGGCCTCCCGGTGCCCGCGCGTGCCTGCGCGCAAACGCGGCTGTCATCGCGACGTCGGCACGCTCCGGCGACTCCCGAGGGCTGACTCAGAGACGAGGCGTAGTAGCCTCCGCGGCCGAGGTCGAAGCCTCGCGGCCTTCGTCTCCTGGTGCGGCGGCTGGCACGGCGCGCGAGCCCGCTGCGTGAGACAGGCGACGACGACGATGGGGCTCCGAGGCGACGGAACCGAAGGGAACTCGGCCAAATTTTTGTGTCGGTTGTTTTCGCGGTGTACGCTGCATATGTACCCTCATTTGCGGAGGGTGACGTCACAGGTCACTGACTTCGAGCACCTGACATGGAGGCGTCTGGCCCTTCTGCTGCTTGGGGGAAAAAGAAAGAAGGAAAGC
This sequence comes from Amblyomma mixtum, assembly GCF_055824585.1. Classification (NCBI taxonomy): domain Eukaryota; kingdom Metazoa; phylum Arthropoda; class Arachnida; order Ixodida; family Ixodidae; genus Amblyomma; species Amblyomma mixtum. Next base: position 47,294,546 of record NC_143016.1, on the reverse strand, counting down.
TAGACAGATTTGAATGGAAGACGGCGCTACCTATATCTCTGGAGTGCGACAGCACTGCAGAACGCCTTAGCACAGTGCGCTTTATTAGCGGCAGTTCGTCGTGTGCCTGTAGCTGAAAGATGGAAGTCGCTTCTCAGACTTAGTCCGTATCGCACGAATCCACCTCGTTCTTATTTACAGTTTTTCTCCAGCCTTTTCTTTACTTCTGTTCTTACGCATTTTCTCTGTGGGTGTTACAGCGCGAAACAGATGAAAGACAAAGTAGAAGAACGACACGGCCGAACACTGAAGTTGTCTCTCGTCTGTTTCACGCCATAACACCCGCAATCAACTACTGTCACTGCGGAGTAGCAGGCCAGGGCCATGTTACCACCGGCCGCGGCCTCTCCACCTTTTCCTCTCATTAAAATTCCTTTCTCTCTCTCTACTGTTACTAACTCGCCCAGCTATCCATCCTTCTTCAGTGCACTATATATTTTTCGCGTAGGAAAAATAGGTAATTAAAACCAAACGAATAGTGTTGAGAGGTCCTGTCATTTCGTTGGAGCCATATAAGAAACGTAGCTCCCATTTTCGGCGTCTCACAAAAGCGGTTTTGTGCCGAGATTTCAGTGTATGCGTACGCTAAAGAACCGGTAGGTGGTTGAAAGTAATCGGGAGCCGTCCGCTACGCGGCGTGTCTCATAGCTTGCAGTGTTGCTCACCCATATCTCAGCCTTTTACGGCATCCCTATTGTGCCGACTTTCTCAACTTGTGTGCGATGTGCGTGCCATAAATGGAACCTGTGTCCGAGGAGGATTTACAGTAAAACGCCGGGTTGGTAAAAAGTTCCCAGGTCACAGGGTCTTCTGTCATTTATGATATCAAAAAAGCTATATCAGGGTTCTCCGAGCTTAGAATGATACTTCTCCTGTCCTCTATAAAGATTTTTGGCTTCAGGGTTGTCGTAAGCACACCATGCGGCCTGGGAGCTTTTGACCAACCCTGTACCTGACATGTGATTGCATCCCTGCCCATGTAGCCGCTACCCCCGCTGCGTACTATGCTATGTAAATGCGATTCTTATTGGGAGGTGATCACCTGACGCCACCTGGTGATAATTCCTTCCTATCGCCCTTATTGTCGCCATGGTTCACACCTCGAGCGACACTTAAATACACGGGCGACCGCTGACTTGAGTTGCATATGCCGGCACGTGGGAATGAGATCACGTACTTAGCGAGGCAATGCGACACGCCCACTAGCGCGGGCTGTTCTTTGAGAGGCGAGGACCCGCGCATTTGGGGTTCAAGCTTTTTGCGCCTGGTGACAAGGGTGTTGCCTCCTGAGAGAGAGAAATATGCCGCCGGCTTTCTCTTGTCCAGCGCACTTCATGGCTTCAGCTCCATTTATCACGGCTTATCTGCTGCACATGGGAGCGGCTGCTTCTAGGAAGAGGCGTTGCTTCACGCACGAATGAGAGGTTGGGGGGGGGGGTAAAGGACTGTCACGTGCCTCGGCCTCTATAGCTGGAAGCGGTCGCTTACAAAATTACTCGTAGCATTCTTGGTCGTAAACAATTTGTGTAACAGTAACGGTGCACTTCTCGGTGGGGGCCGGCGCCCCAACCGTGCGCGTGGCGAAGCATCTAATTTATTTCGAGTACAAATCGCGTTCAGAGGGGAACTCGGAAACGTTGGCACCCACGTGTCTCTCTCTGACCTAATTACAACCTACGGCCTGGGCGGGCTTTGCGTTCTCTGCATTCCAGCGTGGGTCCTTGAAGTTGTCAAACGGTCGCTTTCGACGGGACCCAGCGGAATTTCGGTGGGCGCGCGCTTAGTGGTGCTTACAAGCGAGAGCTGCCGGGCGCGGTACGGCGAAGTTCGGTCACAAATGGACGAAACGACCGCGGATTTTAATCCTTGTAGGCCTCTCGGCCGGTCGCGACATCCTTCCGCGATGCTGCGCGCGCTTGTTAACGAACACGCCAGTGTGTTCCACCACGGCGATTAAACTCTCGATGGCTCCCCAATTCGCTGAGTCGGTTAAGTGGCCCTTCTAATTAGAATCTGGTCACTCGGCTTACGCATCTGTCATCGGACTCGTCCGCAGGAGCTCGCATTTAGCTCTCTGAACGCGTCCGGCGTAAAAAAAGCTGGGCGATCGTTCCGCGCTGCTGTGGTCCAACTGGGTATGAACTATGGAAAGTGGCCTCTCTCAGGCGGGCAAGCGACAAGAAAGTATAAATGTATAGCCCGGGGCTGCATGCGGCTGGGCGCTCAATGCGAAGCTGTAGAGGATCGCCGGCGAGAGCTCCACCGCACCCCCATCATTGACTGCTGCCCTGGGAGGTTGTGAGGGAGAGGGGTATGAGGGAGGGACGAGTTGGAGGCAGGCGACGCGAAAGTGGTAATTGGCGTGGCGGCGGACGACCGGCGTTCGTGTGTTGCGCATACAGCACCGAAGGGATTGTTTCTTGCCAGATCGATGCGACACGTACAGGGGACGAAGTGGCGTGGTGGTTGGGGAGGGGGGGTCACCGAGTACACCGTGCGGGCCCGCGATGTCGTTTTTCGCCGTCGTCGGCATCATTGTCGCCGTTGCAGCGTGAAGGCGTGCGGTGGCGTGCCCCTCGCGCTGCTGTCGCTCTCCACGTCGCGCGGGCCAGCAGGCGCTAATGAAAAGTAAACGCGGCAGCCCACACGGCCGTCATGCGTGCGTGGTTGTGCGTATGCCTGTTGTGGGGGGATAAGGAACAAGGCAGACAGACAGGTGCGCTGTGCCGGTGCGTGCAATGCTGTCGCGCGCACCGTCACGAGGGCGGATTCCGCTAGCCGTATACGCGGGAAAGGAACAACAGCACCGTTGTCGAGCTGGCTGATGCGCGAGTGATGAATGCTCTGGCAAGATCAACGCACGTCGCCAGCATGCGTGAAGGCCGCCCGGATACTGGGCTGCCACGAAAGCAGCGCATAGAGGTGGCGGATGAGATGGAGGAGGGGACAGATGCACGTAAGAGTGCTGCTTAATTATAATAATGAACAGCAATGCGTATGTATATACTGCTGCGAAACTAGTAAGAAACGATAGAGAAGCCTGCGAATGGATGTGGCCAGCGCCGCGTCGCAATCGGATTGCCGTTGTTTTTTTTTTTGTTTTTTTTGGACTGCCGTAGGCGTGGAGCGATAACGGGAGTATAGCTGTCGCAGCAAGAGAGACGTCCAGTGGGGAAGTCTAGGCATAACGTATGCGCATGCTTCGCAGTGACATCAACCCGGACGTGCGCCACGCACGCACCGAACGCACGACTTGACGACGGAGCGAGGCGCTTATCCTGGGCTCTTATCGGCCGCGCCTTGTGTGTGCTGAGAAGCTATAAGCGGCGCAGCTCGGAGGAATGGGGTTCACGCAACGTCGCGCGCTGCCTATCTGGGGCGTATAATAGTGTGTGATGCTCTCTTCGGTTCCCTGTGCTTTCGCAGCGGCGCTGACAACGCTGTTCATTTTCACTTTCGCAGCTTTCGTTCTGCTCTCAATTTCTTCCACTTTTCGTCTCCTCACTGGAGCGTGGCGCTTATCGCCTTATTCGCTTTCCCGAACGATTCTCTCCACTGGCTGCCTCTTCTTTCTGTCTCGCAGTTTTCCCGCGATTCGCTCAGAGCGCTTAAAAAGCTCTCGGGAGAAGTGGGCAGGAGCCGTACTGCTGTTCACGCGGCGGCTCCCGTGCTGGTTAGCGCCTAACGTGCCTCTCCTCCTCTCCCTCTTCGGCTCCTGAGCCATCAAGCGCCTCGCGAGGAGCTCCTCCGCCCTGTTCTCCTTGGCTTCCGAGTTCTGTTCGCCTCGGCAGCACGGCGTGAGGACTTGATGGCTGCTTAGCCAACAAAGCCTGCCTCTCGCGTGTGGTTCTCGACAGCGCGCTCCCCCTACGACTTGTTCTCTTTTTTTTTTCTCTTTTTTTGAACCTTGCGCAACTGCAGGCGTATACTTATCTCCGCTGTGCCACTTCAGCCAATTTTTTTCCCACTGAACCTGCGGCCGCTTGAAAATGCAGTCAGCTGGCCTGCTAATATCAAGGCAATGTGAGCGTTTTAGTTGTATTCTTTTACCTTAGGTAGTAATAAAAAAACACTCTGCGCTGTATTTTCTTCTTCATTAAGCGGACCGTTGAGCGGCTGGCTAACAATGATTTAGACTTGATCTTTATCAGGCTAACGAGTATGAAATTCCGAGCGTAGTCGTCAAGCTGGACTCGACTTTGACGTGTGGAGGAATTTAAATATATATATATATATATATATATATATATATATATATATATATATATATATATATATGCCCCTTTTCTATATTTCTATATAGACCCCTTTTCTATTCACCTTTTCCTCGCTACAAAAAAAAAACATTCAAACCTCGCCAGGGGTGTGGCCATCCGACCATGCAACCCTCAATGGGATTTCAGTAGTGGCACTCACTTATTCGTGACTGCGCGATATGACGTGACGCTGTCGCGTGCTCGCTGCTAGGCTGATTTAGAGTTTTCGTGACTGGACTGCAGGATTGTCACGTGAAGCGCGCCCTCCTAGTTTTAATACCATAGCAGTAGAAGCATCACGGGAAAAAGAATGCGTCGTCGGGCGTATGATTCTGAGGCTCGGAAGTGTTGTCATCAGGCCGGAAGTGACAACTATACATTTCGATGTATCTTCATTGCGTCTGTGTTGCAACGTCTAGACACAATCCTTTATTCATTAAAGTCTCTCTCTCTCGCTAGACACAATCCGGGAAACATCCATTAGATGTCCCGATGAGATGTCTGGTTGTGTGCAGACAGACCTGTACGACTCCGCAAACACAGCCATGAAAGAATGAAGCAAAACTCTACGTAAAGAAGTCAACAACTTCTAATGCCAACACAGAATGTAATTAGGTGTCCTTGTTATTATTATTATTTTTTTTTTGCAAAAAATGTCACACTAGCGCTTGGATACCGCGATTTTTTGCGTGTCGGCGTTCTATGTGCGCTATATGGATAGGCATGGAATATTTCGTATTCGGGATATTGTAGCTATAGCGCTCGAAAGAAGGAAAAAAAATGTATAGAACAACCACTAAGAGTCAAGTTGAACCGGCCATTTTGTTGCTATTTTGTGTACAGCATTGTACTATATTCTCTGGGTACAGATCTAATGATGAAAACGCAAACCAATCGACGAATTATGTTGCAAACAAATGAGCTGTGAGCGCATGAGGGCGAGACTATGGAGTTGCAACGGCCATAGGAAAATAATAAAAGGATCTGAGTTGAGAAGGAAGAGGAGGAGGAAAGGCGGGGAGAAGGTGAGAAATTAATTGTCAACTGAATGCGCTGCTGGTGGATGCATGATGCATATCAAGGGGTCTTGGACGTCGACCGCTAGTGCCATCTGTTGTCGGGCTGCAGAACCAGGCGATTGATATATATAACTCATTGTGGAAGGCACTCCTATAATAAAACGATGGCTTGGCACGGCGGCTGCCGATTTTTTCGCATACCAGAATTTGAGTACAGTTTCTTGCAACTTGTAAAATGTGACGCATGCAGGTTTGCCCTTTTCCCTGTGCTTGTGGAGCAGTACTTTATATAAAGATAGGCAATTAAACACTGCTGCAAGAGAGAGAGAGAGAGAGAGAGAAAGGCAGGGATGTTAACCAGAAAGGATTCCGGTTGGCTACCCTGCACAGGGGAAGGGAATGAGGGGAATTAAAGAGGAAAGAGAGAAGTAAAGGGAAATAATCACAGTCTGTCATTTAAGGCAGTCGCTCTCAAAAAGCGAAAGAGTGCCTTGTAAGCCTTGATGGCAGTTGACTGTTGTGGCCACGGACCGAGGATCTTGGCCTCTGTGAAAGGGCGAGGGTCCAGGCGGTCCAGAGCACATCGCAGCTTATGTCTTTCGGCTACAAAGGCAGGGCACTCACACAAGATATGGGTGATTGTCTGTAGCTTGCTATAATGTGTGCGTGGTGCTGTAATAGTGTTGCGAAAGCAGATTCGTGTCAACGCCTTCACGATAGTGTTGTATTCCCTACGCTCAGATACGCGCGAGGGATTTGCGATGTTTCCGCTATAGCCCGCATTTGCTTTGGTGTTGTTATGCTTGCGCACACCTTTACGCTGGCTGTGTACTAAACGATAAGTTATAAGTTCCCATTACTTAGTGCGCTTAGCCTTCTTGTTTCGAGCTATAGCTTTTTCATGAGTGTGAGCCTTCCGAAAGGTGCAGTATTTTAATAGAGTTAGTACCTATCTTCACGTATAGAACGCTCAGCATCGCAAAGCGGCTTTACGCGCTTTAAAACTGTGCGACGGAGCGAGTGGAATGTTGTGTGGAGAGGAGTATACCTTCTCAGTGAAGCTGCACGATGTAACGTTTGTTCTATCCTGTGCACTTCTCTCCCTCTTTCTCTATCGGAACAGAAACCCAACTGTTTTCTCTCTCTCTCAGAGAGGGGGGAAGGTCGGGAGGAAAGCCTTAGGCCGCCAACCAACGTCTCGACAAGAGGACTCGGGTCTTCTACGGGACAAGAGCGGTCGTCGTTGGCAGTGGTTTAATAGAGGCTTCTAGAATAGCGGCTGCGCATTAGCGTAGACGTATACCTGTTTACCGGTCGCCGGCTGCGCACGCGCAGTGGTCCGCCTGGCTCCACCCATGCCACTGCGCGATGCGTCTACGCCAGAACGTCACCGCTATGCTAAAAGTCTCTAATGGGCTTTTCACTCCAAGGAGGCAGTATCTCGGTGGGAAGGGGTCAGGGCGTGGAGTGAGGAGGGTGGTAAGATTTAACGTAAACTTCTTGAACCGGCTTTATTATTTTTTTTTTCAGGCAAGGGCGCTGCGACCGCTAGCATATGGATTAAAGGGAAGCCGGGTTAAGCTGAAAACGGTAAAAAAAAAAAAAAAGAGAAAGTAAACGTGGGAGCCACAGAACCGAATACGGGACAGGTGGTGACAAAAGCGATGAAAGGATTTTTTTTTTTTCAATCGCTGAGAGAGAAAGAGAAAGCGGGAGGGAAAAACATATGTTCCCATATGCGAGAAGAATGCCAGAAGAGAGAAGAAGGGGGAGCAAATGATCGCTGAAGAACGAGAATAGCAGGTGCAGGCAAGTCTTTCTAAACCTTGCGCTACGGTAGCGGTTGTTCCGGTTATCTCTGCTTGTAGTGTCGTTAAGGCCGCGCTGCCCCGCTGAATTATAAGGCTGGATGGCTGCATGGCTGGATGCTTCTGGGCAAAGTAAAGACAGAGGCTAGTGTACAGCGCTGTTCACGTCACAGCAGTAATCACGAAGTCATTTTGGTGCGGACGTCACGAGTTTGAACAAAGGGGCGGGCAACAATTTTGAGCGCCATTTTCTCGGCAATAAATGCGCCTTTATTGTCTGCCGGACAAACATCGAGGTCCCCAGAGAGAGCCAAGGAATCAAGTATATTACAAAGAACAAAAAATTGGTGGGGCTTGCCCTCGGTGTGCACCTTTGAAACCCGGCGCTGCTCTCTTCACACCGGTCTTCAGCGCCGCATCCCGGCGCTTTTGACGTGGTCCGTCGCAGTTGTCGAGTATACAGGGCGCGCGACGATCTCATTTGGCGGGTCCTAAAAAGGCGCTAAAAGTGGACGTTAATAACGGGCGCGCGCTTTCGGTATATCAGCGATCGCTTGTAATTAAATTATCGGGCAGTCGGCGAACGAAACGGCCGGAGTTATTCTGCACCTTCGAAGGAGAGCGGCCTACGGGAAACGGGATCTATATAACATGGCGCGCGCGCGGAGATGTATGAGGGTTGGCAGATTTAATTACGACGAAGGAAAGCGGCGACGGGGAGCACCTCTGACCGGACAGAGACGAGGAATAACAGACGTCCCTATAGGAGCAGGAAGCTCCTAGAAGTTATTGTTTTGTTTTCTTTTGTTTTTCGCGTGTTGTCATCGTTTTGCTGCCTACGCACGAAGTTTTGGCGGCCTGTACCGCGCCTCCTTTCGCGACGTTGTCGGAATTTAGCTTTTTTTAAGTGAGTCTAATTAACGACGTGGACGCGCGCGACAGGACTCATTAGTCTTACTGTTTAACAACGCGGGCTGTCATTGATAAGGTTTACTTTGTGCTAACGTATATTTGTTGTTGGCGTTTCAGCCCTCCCCTATGCTGTCTTCGCAGATGACGGAAGAACGTCCTCTATAGAGCTGACTGATGCGACCAAAAAAAGCAAGGAACAGTCCCATGAACAACAATCTCTTTGAAATTCGCAATAATCCATATCATTCGGGACACGACGAATTGTTCTGTTTGCCCCCTTCGTTTTCCTCTCTCCCTCGTTTTCTTTTTTTCGTGGCTGCTAGTGTTGAAAGGCGCAGCCTTAGACTTACTACAGGAATCGATTCTGACGCGAACGAGACGCCGTATAAAGTAAAAAAAAAAAAACGAAACAGCACCGACAGGCGCCGTTCGGTGAGTAGCAGCAGCCAGCGCTGCGCGCGGCCGGCGGCGCGGGAAACATGTACATTTTTTTCGACCCGCAAAAACGACTGCGGGCTTGCGCCACACTGAAAACAGTGAGGCGCACTGCTGCGCTTTGTGTCCGGAGGGAAAAAACACGACGACGCCCCTGTTTTCCAATCTTCCCCGAGCAGCGTTTCTCACTCACGCTGATATGCGGCCAGCGGGCGAGGCGCATCTGCGCCCTCTGTCTGCCGACGATATTGCTGAAGAGAGAGCGGGGGGGGGGGGGGGGGGGGGGGTCATTGTTTCGGGACGGCTTTCCCCTTCCCTCAACCCCCCTCCCCCTAGAAGAAGAAAGCACTTAACAAGTGGTCATCACGGCTCTTTCGCGCTGATTACCACACCCTTAGTTGTTCCTGCGTCGCGGTACGAATGGTATGGTATATATGTGGGAGTTGAAATTGAAAGTTTTGCAGTGATTCCCGTCTTCTCCTCGTTGGAAAAGTTTGAGGGAAGCAGTTGAGGGGAGGGGATTCGACCCGCTTGCGTGTGTCATTTCGCACAGCCGCCGTCACACTTAACTCGGACACGCCCGGCGCGGTTTGTATTTCATTGCTGTCGTCAGCTTCACCGACTCTTCGACTGTCTAATATTCGGGCGATAATGGAGGCGTTGCTGGGCCTCAGCCAATGTCTACGAAGCACAGGAAGGAATAGAAGTACAATGCAACCGTTGCAGTGTTTCAACCTTGGAGTTCTCATGCGAGGTATGTATGCCCTGTAGAAATAACGTCGGCATTTGTGGGAAGAAGGATGACCTGCTATAGCTCGGCGCGGTGTTCCAAACTCTAATACGCCTATGTTCGAGTAAAGAGCAAGTAAGCTGTCCACTAGCGCACTCCCTTGAATACGCCTATGTTGGAGTAAAAAGGGAGTAGATAGTCCTCCAGCGTCTTCCCTCTAGAGGACAGCTTATACTCCCTTTTTTTACTCCTTTCCGTTCAGAGTGCAGGAAACCCTGGTGGGCAGCAGACATGAAGTGACGGCGTCAGTTCGGCAGGAGGAGCGTCTCGGCGATGCCAATGACGCATGTAGAGAGTATCATCAGGAGGAGCTGCGTGTAGAATTTGTGCCGCTCATGTATACTGATTGCTCACAGTACAAAAAAAAAAAAAGAGCGAGAAAACCGAAACTATACTACCGAAAGCGCGACATCACAAGCATTCAGTGCAGAGATGCGGAGCTTCTTAGCGACGAGAGACGCGGATTTACTTGCACTAAGTAACGCGCAGATAGGTGGGCCTATAATCAAGCGCTGCTCAGTGAGAGTGCCGGCAGGGGAAAACTCAGCTGGACAGACGGTGGATACCGTGGACGGCGCTAAGCGCCGTTAATTAAGAGCGCCGATGGAGCGTGTATAGCTTACATTCGCAGCACGAACTTGGAAGAGAGCGCAGTACAAACAGCGGACAGGAAGGAGTTGCGTGCTTGGCGAGTTAAGCGCCGGCGCTTAACTGGAAACATGCGGAAGGCAGAACGAGAGCGCAAAAGAAAGAAAGAAAGAAAGAAAGAAAGGAAGAAATAATGAAAGAAGGAAGGAAAGAAAGAAAGAAAGAAAGAAAGGAAGGAAGAACGTAGGGAAGGAAGGATTAAAGAAAGGAAGAAGGAGAGGAAGAGAGAAAGGAGGAAAGACACAAATAAAGGAGGAAATAAGAATGAGAGGAAGAAATAAAGAAGTAAAGACAGAAAGGAGAGGAAGAAAGCAAGAAGGAAAGAAAGAGCGACGTAGACAAGACAGCGAGAGGTTCGTTGCATTCCGGAACCCATATGGGGGAAGGGACGACAGCTAAAAGCGCTGGGTGAATGAATAGTGTAGAAAAAAAAAAAGAAACGTTTGGAATGCGACGAGATTCAATTTAAGGCAATCCTCTTCCCGAACCACTTTTATATGTGCCTTGCATGCGCGACGCGAGGTCTTTTGCGTGAAGCACGCTGCATCGTGTATTGGTGGTTCTGACTTCCGAGACTCCTCTAACAAGGAAAGAATGCTGGGAATGTGTTAATGTTCGGTAAGTCCGCTGCTAGCACCATGCGCGTGTATTGAAGAGGGCCGTTGCCAGGTTTCGCACAGATTGCCTGCGGTCTCCGCACTTTGCTTTCCGTAGCCATACGTTTTGTTGTTTTTTGTTGTTGTTTTTTTGCTGTGCCATTCTAAAGCATATTTGTTAGCTTTTCGCAATATTTTATTCCCGAAATGGCTAAGCTGTGTGCGCCTCTGCTTCATAATTACATATCACCAAGAAAGGCCGTTTGTCGTACAATACTGATAATCCGCTTTATCAATAATAATAATAGTTTTTTGCCACATGATATTTCGATAGAGTTGCTTCCGCACCGAAGCACTCAGTGCTTGAGGGTGGGTGGCAGGTCAGTGTCGGCGAACCGGACAAAACACTTCAAATTCAGAGTGAAGAACACTGACTCTTGCGTGGCATACGCACAAAATTCCAAAAAGAGGACTTCAACAATGTCGTTTCATATAATATTGGCAGTTTGCTGTGCTGAGTGGTGCTTCTAGCACACAGTGTAGTATATAAGTATAGCTGTTTCACAAAACACGCACTTTAGTTCAAGTGGAAAACCCCTGGCGGTTAAGCTGCATATAGTTGCTTGAAGGCTGGCGAGATTAGGGCGTCCCCGTATCGCGGTCAGCTGCGCGAAAGAAGGCGTCTATTATGTGCTCCTTTTTTTCTTCTCTACTCCTCGATGCGGGTTTTACTCCAACCAAATTTAACTGCCGCCTCGCAATCTCGTAATTTCTTTTCTTTTGTTTTTTACGTTAACGTGCAGCCTGCGACTCGCTCCCGCTGGTGATTGCGCCTTGACTACTTCTACGGCTTACGTAAGACTCCATGCTTGTTCTTGCAACCAGCTTGTTTCTTCAAATGTATATCAGCGGAAATGAAGAAAGATAGAGTTGCATTACCTTCGCGCATAACCTGCTTGTCCGTTTTCTTTTTGTTTTTCTTTTCTCACGTCTCGGTTTTTCTCTTGATCGTCGCCCTGCCATCTGGAGCTTGCGTGGACGTCTTCGGGATGAATTCTGAATTCTTCCTCTCGGCTGGCTTTTCTTCCGGGCTGGCTAGACAGCATCATTCAGTATCATCCAACTGTGAAGGAAAAAGCATGCGTTAGTGCTACAGGGATGTGCTCAGAGTATAATGCCTTGGAGAGAGATGCCCTGCAATTAGTCTGAGCAGTGGTGATTGGTGGTTATCGTTGCTTAGCGTATATCGCTCGCGGCATCTAATGTACAGCGTGTACGCTGAATGAGTATTGGAACCCGGAAGCCGTGTTTTATTTGCGCACAGTGCCCCATTTAAGTAAGAGCGCAGTGAGGCAAAAGCGAGAGACACAGAGTAATAACCGGTATACGCTGTGCGTGGATGAAACTAGGCCGTCGTTTGTGTAGGTAGTTTGGCGTACGTAATAACGTTTGAAAAGTAATTAGCTGGTACAACCGAAACGCGGGGACAACCGAAAACGGTTCTGCGATGAAGTTGTTTGTCGAACGCCTTTACTATACGAACGTCCCACACCTTCCGCGTTCTTTCTTCCTGTCTCTCAACATTCGCAGACGCTACTGAACGTGAATTTTATGCGCGCAAAAATATGCACGACAGAAGAGGAAAGTGTTTTTTTTTTTTTTTTCTGTCTGGCGTCGTTTACTTTCGTGCAACGTTAATTCACCCCTCGGCCAGTATAACGGCGTCATCGAGCTCTTCCGGTTTACAGCCTGTATTGTTTCTCGGCCGACTGCTGTGCATTGCATGCAGTGTTTTTGGCGACAGCGCTACCTCCTTCTTATATTTGTGCGAAATCGCTTAATACACGGTGCGCTATTGTGCAGCGGCTGTGTGAACTCATCATCGTGGTGGGGTTGTTTCTGTTGGCCCTGTATTTTTGCTATCTCGAGCGATAGTGCGTGCGATGATGGATCGTTCACCACGCACAGTCTTCGTATCAAAATGTCTGCCTCGCAAAGCCGTTCTGGCGCACGAGGACTCCAAATTCGTGAGAAAATAAAAGTAGAGTGTGTCACATTTCTGTCAGTCACTGCGCCAATTCCTGTCAGCAGCGCATCGGAAATTGGCGGTACTCTTCCCGGCGACTCTGTTGTTACGAGTCCGAGGACCAAACGATTCTCTTCGCTCTTTATCATCTGGCTCAGTTGCATCACCTCACCTCCGCTGCTGTCATCAATGAAACAGAAAATAGTAGTCATTACAATCGTGATGCAATAGGTACCCAGCGTTCAAAATTCGGTTTTGTTTTTGTACTGCAAGTAGAATTAGGGAGTGGTCTCCCTAAGCCGAAAGCCGGCTTGGCGCGACCATTAAGGACCTATACCAGTCGGCTGCCAGCATATTTTTGGCGCTTTGGTCGCCGCTGTTGTGAAATGACGATGCCGGGTTCGGACGGGCATTCTCAGTGGTCGGTGACCGCGGTGTCTCCGTTAAACGTGTCGAACACCAGCTAAGGCTCGCTAAAAAGTCGCTCCTGCTATATACCTGGCGTCGTAGTGAGAAATGCTTAGAAATGCCTAGCGCAAGAAAAGACGGGACGAAAGAAGAAGGACATGGACGTTCGCAGGCTGTACTACCACAGCTTTATTCGGGCCTGAGGCAATATACCCCCCTGCAGTGATTTTGAACTTTGTTGATGCCGTACAATGCTCCACTACACTGCTCTGAGGCAGACCCTGTGGCCTGGGAACTTCTGACGCACACTGTACATGTACACAGGTAGATCGTGCATGCGCAGTGAGACAGAAAATAAGCAACAGCCAATATTTGTATCACGCAACCGCATTATCGAAAAAATGCATTAAAAGAGCCACACTCCCGCGAATGTATATACACGTTTAACGAAGGAGCGCGCTCGTTAACATTGAGGGGATAGCTTGTTTTGTGTGATAAGCTTCATAGAGACGCTGCATGCGTGCACTGACAGCGAGTGAGCAGAACCTAACCGGGCACTCGGGACAGCTTGATCTGGCGGAAAGCGCTTTTTCGCGAGCATAAAAAGAATGACTAGTGACGGACTCTTCGTTTAATGAAATTATCCCCTGAGTGGCACCTCTTCCAAACTGTAGCCGCCTTTTCTCTTTCTTTTTTTTTCACGCGAAGCGTTTACGCGCCGGCCGTTCACTCCGGCCGGTTTGGATCGCTCAACGATGCGCTCGACCATTAAATAAAAGGCAGCCGGGCGAAGAAGGGAACCGAAATAAAGACGCGGTGAAGCGAACGAGTTAGCGAACGAGCGCGTCGGCTGCTCGACGAGGGAAATGATTTGTTTACTCCTTGCGCTGTTATGCATGGTGCCCGCTGAAAACAGGAGGGCCGCCTCTCGCAGGCTCGGTAGGAGCACACTTTTTGGGATCCCTTTCGCGCGCAGCGTTCGTCGGGCGCACATGTTTTCCCTTCGAGGCTCGCTTTTAGTTTCGGCGCGGAACTTAGGCCTCCCTTCGCCCCACGACTTGCGAGGAAAATCGAACTGCGCGAGGCTTGCTCGCGGCGCTTATACAAAGACGGTTCGTTCGAGGCCCGAATTAAAAGTGCGCGCTGGGCAGTGATGGATGAAGAGCGGCTTATACGAATCTCCTCGCGCCGTGCTTTCTTCGAGAAAACAAAAACAAAAAAAAAATTCTTCCTCGCCCGAAGTGAATGCGTGCGCGGTGTGGGCGGCGACGGCCGACGCCGAAGAACAAAACGTCTCATCCCCCCCCCCTCCTCCCCCCACTTCCTCCTCCTCCTATTCCCGCCGCCCGGCCAGAGGAGAGAATCCGTTGGGGAGCTGCGATTGATGAGTTGTGTTGGCCTTCGTTTAACGAGCAGAGAGGGCAGGAGAGCCTCGATCGTGCCGGCAAAAGAGAGCGCGGTTGTTCGTTCGATGGATGGGCACTTCTTATCACAGTGCGTTCGTTAATAAACGAACGCCCTCATCAGAAGTACACGCATACACTGCGCGCGCTCGTTTCGGCGGCGCCACCCCGCCATTTTTGTGCCCGCTTTATAGTTTCGTTATTCCTGCGGCGCAGTCTGCCTCTCGCGCCGAGCGCGCTCGGGTGCAGACCGTCTTCGTTTGGGTGCACATAGTCGTGTAAGCCGCCTTCGTTACTGCGCGGCACTGTGCTTTGCGCTTCATTTACGCGTGTCGTCTTTTCCGATACGGGATAGAAGGCCGGCCGCGACGAATTTCTCGTGTTTGCGCTAATAATTTCGCGCTAGTCTCAGCACCGTGGACTCAGCGCGCTTAATTTCCGCTATATATATGCAGCGCTCGGTGCAGTCATGCGTCGGACTCGGGGAAGTTAAAAGGACGTCGTGTAATGCTGGACTGCGTGTGTTAACGTGTAATTAATCATTTGCGCGAGCGCGCAGGGAACTGGAAACGTATGTAGCGCCCCCTTATTGGAGAGCCGTGACGGACGATGGCGCACTCGCTCCCCTAACAGTGTGATACGAAGTAAAGCCTGTGTCATATATATTCACTTCGTCGTGCTGAGCGAGAGACATAATGGGACGCATAGCTGCTCATTAAAGGGTTTTAGCAGAGTCGTTCAAGCTTCGCCGCAGGTTTGGTAGGGGGACGGAAGCTGCCGCTAGGGGCGCCACTGACTAAGGAGAGGTAAGTCACTCTAGAACTGCAGATTGGGCTAGTTGGTGTAGATTCATAATGAGTTCAACAGCGCTGTGTGTGTGTCTTGTCTCCTTGTTGGTCTGTGTGTGTTTGCGCTGTTGAACCATCATTATGAAAGTCACTGGAACTCTGACTTTAAGGGCAGGGTAGCGGCACGCGCCGCCGGCACTCACGCGTTACACGTCGCAGCCGAGACTTTATATGGTGTTTTTCGAGAGACATTACGTGCGAGTCATTTATGTGGAACAGATAATTGGCGGGACCTATAGAGGCAAAATATACACTTTGAGAGAAACTTTTGGTGACAACAAACACGGATGCTGTCTCTGCGGTGCAGTAAAGTGGCAGAATAAAAAAAAATGTTTCTTCGGGCTTTGATTGCAAATTGTCCGCATTCCGCCTGCTGACTGTGATGATAGTCAGCTCGTACGCAATGTCTAGGCGGCGGTCACGTCTAAAAACTGCGTCCGAGAGCTGTGATCGCGGCTCTTCCACATGCGGGGAAGCATTCTGGAAAAATGGCGTAAACTCATGCAACCAGTATTGGAATGTCTTAAAATTTCTTTAAGCGGCACTCCAGAAATGCAGCGGTCGCCACTCGTGAACACGCTTTTTGTCTCTAGACGCGGGCATTCTTGAAGGAATATATGGGCGGCAGACTGATCTATTTGTGCACGGTCCAGTCTAATGGCGTCATTTCCCTTCAGCCCATGGGCGAATTTTATGAGCCACGGCACACACCTAGTCTGTGTGAAGCTTGACCTCGAGGGTGACCTTGACCAAACCATAATTGCCGCGACTGGGATGTCTAACCCGCGACGGCACGAACAGATCCATTTCGCTGGCCACTGCACGAGACCACTCTGCTATCGCCGCAGCCGATTACGCTTCGTGTTAAATTTCGACACACTCTCGCGTTGTGCATTGCACATCGTCGTCCTGTGCTACACTATACTACTACGGAACTAATATCGACGTGCCGACGACCCCGCAAAGCAAAACCATGAGACAATCAGGCTAAACAGTGCTTTCGTACGTCAATTCGGTTAAAACTGTTAAAACGCTACCACATTTTTCCAGATGAAGTTTTTACTGCTAGCGCATTATTAAACAATTATGCCTGACCTGAATCACCCGCTTTTCTAATGACTTGGGCTGATCAGTTTGGCCACGGACGTAGTTATGGTCAGTCGATCACTAATACGCCTGCATTTAACAAATAGTCGCAAACGATTTAATAGAGAGTTTTAGTATAGCGTTAGCGTGATAGCGGACCTAAGGGAAATTACGTTAGCGTGCCGCAAGCAACTTATCCCCACAGACAGTTTTAGTATAGCGTTTTGAAAACGTTAAACGCCATCTGCTTGACATGGATGCGAATAGTCCTTCTAAAATGGTCGACACGGCCGCTAACTTGCCAAATTATAATATTGCCGAGTTTTTTATACAAATTATTAGTGCAGTGTTCATTTTCGTCTGCAAAATGACCCCGAAATTACAATAAAATGAAATAGAAACGTAAAACAGTGGCGCCATCTAGTAAAGGCAATGTTAACTACAAGCCGTTGGAGCAAGAATATTGGAGCAAGACATGACGTCTAATGTTCAAAAAACTTATGTAAATTTAATATAAACTCTTTTTACATAACTTAAGTCCATAAAACATCGCGAAAAACCTCCAAATCTATTTTTGTCTCGTTCCAGACGTTTTTGCTAGGTTTCTGCTGCGTTTCGGGCCGTTGCAGACGGTAGCAGTGCAGCTTGAGTTTCCATTAGGCTTGCGCGCTCCAGAATCGAGAGCGTATCTCAAAAACTGGGCTGAATTGCAGCTTAAACTTTATCGTCGAAGCAAGGTAAGTCATAGCGAAAACCAACAACACCAGTAGTTGCCGGTAAACATGCCGACCGGAATCGCAAGAGCTGCTGAATCGGCTGAAGCGGGCGGCTCTCGCTTGAAAGGACGCCGCCATGTTTCCACGCTAAGGGCGCAAATGCCGCAACGCTAAATTCTGAAAATTGCGTGCGTACGCTAACGCTATTTCCCCGTTAGCGTTCTGCGCATGCGCACTCTGGACCCGCTATTCCGCTATGCACGCAATTACGCAAAGCCCGCAATACTAAAACTCTCTATTTTCGCCTTATACCGGTGTCGACAACGTACTTATATCCAACCAACAAAGTGAAGTTGCATGCCTGCCGAATGCCAATAACTCGGTCCCCCTATTTTCAGTCCACGGGAGTACTATTTAATCGAACACAATAAAACAAAAAATTGGGCCCAGCCTTTTGCCTTGCCCCTAGATCGTAATTTGACGATAGATGCACTGCAGCACCGCAACCGCTTTCCCGTGAAGGTCACTCAGTCCTCGATGGCACTTCGTTGCGTGTCGGGACCTCGCGGTCTCGTTCCCTGCTGCCAAATTTTCACGCTGTCTGTGGATGTCTCTTTTGTTTTTAAATAACCAATAAAATTCTGCCGTTTATTATAGTTCACTCATTATCACGAAGTTGAAGGTGCCCGGCGATTACTTCGTTATCGCCGTTGCTTCGTTATAGCCAGTGATGACCGAGTTTTCAAGAGGAACCGTCATTCCTTCGTTATAACCATTATTTCGTAATAAACCGTTTCGTTAAAATTATATTCTTCGTCGACTTAACTGTTGCTGGCGCTGTACGCGGGATTGTGCGCTGTTCGAGTGTGCCACAAGTGCAGGAACGCTTGCTTGGACTGTTTTATGAAGGACAGGCGCGGACTATGTCACAAAATTCGTGCCCATGCTTCCCTTCCATGTGCGGGATTGTGGTCAGCCCTTCCTATACGCAACAGCAGCTGGGTCGGAGAGGCTCTTGCAGGACGAGATCGGCACAATATAACCGCTGCCTCGTGATCAGCTGACGGCTCTCGGCGACGTTTTGCACGTTTCCACTGTGCTATCGGCCGACGTCGCTCGGTTTCGCGTTGCGAAAATACGCCGGGAAAGTCGTCGAATAACCTGGGTATGGCGTCCAACCTGAGCTTAGATATCTCGCGGGGCGACGTGACAGCGTCGCCTTGGACAACTCATTCGTTTACTCTACACGAACGATGTCACTCACGTCGAAGTGATTTCCACAGACACTCACATGCGGGAGTCGAACGTACCTAATTTACTGCGGTATACGGTCCGCTTCCACTGATCGCCCCGTGTCATATATAAGCGAGGAGAGCACCTTTTCCCTCTTTCCTCTATAGCCGGAATGGCAGCCAGGTACACAGCAGGCGTTATGCATCATTCGCGACACTCGCACACAGCATGCCAGTCGCAGCACGCTGAATGAACGGCAAAAACTACGTGCCGTTCCATCACGATATCACTGAGTGACAGCGGCGGTCACCTTCTCTACCGTCTGCTCGGTGCCCTTATTAGATACCTTTAGCATAGCGCGTACTACGAGGCGCCACTGCACATGCACAGATCGCCAGATGGCGCCACGTTCCGATAAACAGGTTGCAAGCCTGCTGCGTCGAGACCAATCAGCGCGTGCGCAGTTGTGGGCCGCGGCACACGGTAAGCGGTAGCAGTAGCGGTACGCGCTATGCTAAAGGTATCTGATAAGGTGCCTCGATGGCCAGCGGGCATCCAGGCGCCCTAGTGTCCGATATGCCACGGCCTGGTAGCCCCTGGCAGGCGAAACTTCGTGACCAGGGAAAGGACTCGGTTTTAACATAACGGACACACACGAGCGTAGGCGTGTACTGGACCAACAGCGGGAGTCTTCTGCGCATGAGCAGTGGCGTAATGGCTGCGCACCCGCCTCTGCGCATGCGCAACAGGCATTGGGCTGGCCGATATACGTACGCTCAAGTACGTCATCCGTATGCTTTAACTGTCTCTTGACTGGGCCACCGCGGTGGATGATTGTATGGTTTTGCCACGGCCACTCGATCTCTGGTTTTGCAAACCGCGCGCGCGTCTACATTCATGGGGACACAGAATAGGCTTTTGTTCTTTTGCATGCTTACATTATATCAGCTGTTAACTTTGTATGTGCCCGTAAATAAGAAATAAGATGTTAAACTATCGTAGGGACTTAGCGCTGATATATAGCTTTACTGCCCACCGAATGCGACATGCCGTTTTATGCGCAAGTTGTGGCACATTTTCTCGTTTCTTGAGTAGCGCTTCTTTCTTTATTTTTCGCTCGGGCCGTTTAATTCTACTTTCCGCGCTTTCAGTGCAGTCGGTGACGTAATTCGTGACGTCATGCTATCGTTGTGCACCGAGGAGCGAAACAGAAACGACTTGACTAATCTTCGTAAGTCCAAGAAATGGCCATGAAACCATGACACCCAGGCCTTAGGGGGTCAGTTCGTGGAATTCACGATATTAGATGTCACCGCAGTATTTCGCGCGATGGCCGGCTTGCGTCACCAGGTGTCTTCCTTCTATCTGCGTTTTCTTTTCTTTTTTTTTTTTGAATAAGTAGGCTCTGGAGATCGGAGAAAAGGCCGAAGCGTGTCATGTAGAGCTTATATACAGCATACTCTATAAGTTAAATTCTATTTAGTGCCGCTTTAATCCGCGAAGCACCAAAGGCAAACGCAGTTAACCAAAACAAAGGGCGGGAATGCTCGGATTTAACTAGAGTTCATTGGGAAACACAGAATTCACCTGACGAACCAGAGAGAAAGAGTGTGTGGATGCTTGTGTGCTGTACACTATACAGCTAGAAATTGAGAGAGAGAGAGAGAAAGGAAAGACGCAGTATAGGACCAGAAAATATACTATACAGTTGTACCGTGCGCTCAAGATATGTCGCCAGAACAAATATAGGCTAGTTGTCCCTGCTTCGGTAACGGCCTTGTCCTTTTGGAACTCAGAACACCCGAAAAGATAGACGTGTTCTCCGGCAGCACAGAAGGTCGCAGTTATCCGACGCTAGAGAAAGAAAGTAAAGGAATAGATACACGGAGACAGACGCGCTCTCAAGCCTTCTCTCGTCGTTTCTGCTCAGCGTGTAGGATATAGCGACAGTGCACTTGTCACGGCTGCCCCTACAGCATATAGAAGGTTGCAGCTTGACATTTCCCGGAGCGGTTAGACGCTGACGACGAACTTTCCTTTTAGGTGCCTCGGGGGCATTCTGCCCGTCGCTGATGCAGTCGGCGGTGAAGTGATTTTTGAGGACAAGTTGAACGGGAACACGCGAGGGGCAGCGCTTGTTGCCCTTTTCCCTTCTGTAGAGAATTATGTCCCACGGTTTTGTGCTTTCGTAGTTTCAGAAATTGGGTCTAGAGGGCGCTATAGATAAGAGCTTTCAAGTCGGAAAAAGAAAAAAAAATCCGAGTTGAGCACTTTAAGTCGCTCCTATGTTACTGGCTATGTTTTTTTTTTTTTTTTTGGGGGGGGGGGTCTTTTTCTGTGGAACGATCAAGCGTTTCACTGAAAAGCGCGCCAATCATTACTGCCGTCGTTGTTGAATTAAGAGAGGCGGGCGACTGATTATCAGCGACCAACCATATTAATTTCTTTTCCAGCAATAAATACCAAGGGCTTGGGTATCCTATATTATGGGTATCCTATATTGCCCTATATCCGAAAGCGTTAGAAATGCTGCACACATTTTCAGGGAGAATTTTGCGGTCAGTGGACACAGTCGTTTTTAAGTGTTGAGGCGCTGAATTGATGATAATTTAAAGCGATAGCTCTGGGACGTTAGAAAAATCCAGGAGATAAGTAAATCCGGCATCAAGCTCGAAGAAAAGAGAACAATATGATTGTTGGCGCATGTCTACAGAATTGCATTACTTCGTCCTAGCTAAAAATAAGTAAAGTATTTAAAATAGCCGGAGCGTCTAGCGCAAGTGAAAACAACGTTGTTTTTTATGGCTTGACGTAGTCTCTAGTTAATTTTATAAATTCTTCCTAGTTCATTAATTATATGGTACTAATTATAATTAATCCTTGAGTTTTCTTCGTCTTTAGAAGTGCGTTTCACGTACAGCCACCCTGATTTTTAATAATATAGCGCGAGCGTCGACCGAACTGCTGGTCAGCGCCTTATAACGGCGATAATCGTGCAACAAGGCGAGAGTTCGCGCACGCGCACGAAGGCAGAGCGTCGTCTGCTACGCTGTTCCGAGCACGAGGACACACGCCCTGCCACAATATCAGTTCGCAATCAGATCCCGCCAAGTCGTAGAGCGGATGCGCATGATTAATATGTGAGACTGCATGAGACGTGATTTCTTTCTCTCTCTTTTTTTTTTGCCTATTACGGGAGGCCAGCCTGGCGATGCAAAGTTGGGATAATAAGGGAGTAATTACTCATTGGCATCCACCCGAGCGCAGCCATACGGCTACAAAGGAAAGCTACACAGCTCTCTCAGAAACTTCGCAGTTAAAGAAAAACTCGTCCTGGTCCGGGGTCCACCTACTCCACCTTGGGGATTCCCCTAAACATCTGACCAAAGTTGGGATAAGAAAAAATAAAATGAAAGAAATATAGCAGCACATTGAAACTATTGCCTGGATTGCGATAAACAGGGTTCCAACCAGCCTTGCAGTGTCTCGACGGTATAAAAAACATCGGTTGGAATCCCGTTTATCGCGATCCAGGCAATTGTTTCAATGTGCTGCTATATTTCTTTCATTTTATTTTTTTTATCCCAACTTTGCATCGCCAGGCTGGCCTCCCGTAACAAGCAAAAAAAAAAGAAAGAAATCACGTCTCATGCAGTCTCACATATTAATCATGCCCATGCGCTCTACGACTTGGCGGGATCTTGCGAACTGATATTGTGGCAGGGCGTGTGTCCTCGTGCTCGGAACAGCGTAGCAGACGACACTCTGCCTTCGTGCGCGTGCGCGAACTCTCGCCTTGTTGCACGCTTATCGCCGTTATAAGGCGCTGACCAGCAGTTCGGTCGACGCTCGCGCTATATTATTAAAAATCAGGGTGGCTGTACAAGATCCACAATTAAGGCCGCGTGTTCGAAAACAAACGGAGACTTCATGCAGTCTTCAAGTGGACACACGTACTGGCGCTGACCCAGCCGATCTTGCCCTCGAGCCTTAATCTCTTTGTGATGCCCTTTGTCGCTTTGCGGGCGCCAGGTTTCTTGAATAAAGAGCAGGAGAGTGGTCAAACTTATCCGTAACAGCTATCTGCATTTGTGTCGCGCCTTTCCCGGCAACCGGAAGAAACGGTCTGTACAACGAACAGTTGCATTTTGTTGGTTCGGGCGCTCATTCGTGCAAAACGCGACACGAATTTGCAACCTTCTTTTTATTATTCAGAGGTAGCAAAAAGCAACGCCATGGAGTCACGCTCACTAAATATGAAAAGGCTACTGGAAGGGCAACATGGTAAAATGTAATGATATTTAAAACTTCGAAATGTCACATTTTGCCCCCACACTGGTAGGCAAAATGCGACAGTGCACGTGGCGAAATGTGACGCTCTTCCAAAATGAAGACATTACAGATCATTGCAGTGAATTAACAGGAAGTTGGCTCGACAGACACTTAGGCAATCTTTGTGAGCCTATTCGCATGTTAGACACTGTATACCCAGTCCGAAGCCATGACCCACTACATGCCCATAGGCAGTTCTACAGCCGGACTCTGCGTATAGCCTGCAGCTACGCGATATATATATATATATACAGGGTGTTTCACCTAAGACTTTCTGCAATTTTTAAAAATAAGCTATTTGAATTAGATGCGCGCTTTTTCTGGCATAGCATTGTCAGTGGTGTAGTACATCATAATTCAACTAAGACGTGCTACTAGCAGGCTTGTTAACCAATATTTAATAGTTAACTTTTAAACTATTACCGTTGGGCTCCTTAATTATTGTGAGGCATGTAGCCCACCGTAAGTAATGTCCATATCCGTTTTTAGAATTTCGAGAACGCGATTATCCTCGGCGCTGTGGCCCAACAAATTTTGGCTATTTCGACGAGTTAGGTGCACTGGAGAGGTTACTTTGCCGTCAAGCTTCTCAAACCGCATGTATTTTGGCACGATGTAGGCGAAATTTGTTGGGCCACAGCGCCGAGGATAATCGCGTTCTCGAAATTCTAAAAACGGATATGGACATTACTTACGGTGGGTTGCATGCCTCTCAATAATTGAGGAGCCCAACGGTAATAGTTTAAAAGTTAGCTATTAAATATTGGTTAACAAGCCTGCTAGTTAGCACGTCTTAGTTGAATTATGATGTACTACACCACTGACAATGTTATGCCAGAAAAAGCGCGCACCTAATTCAAATAGCTTATTTTTAAAAATTGCAGAAAGTCTTAGGTGAAACACCCTGTGTATATATATATATATATATATATATATATGTTGTGTCCCCTTATTGCTTTTGTGTGTGTGCGCCCCCGCGTCCTCCTCCTAACGACAGTTCGCATCCTCCTCCTAACGACCACTCAATCCTCCTCCTAACGACCGCTTGCCCCTCGTCGCACGCTGTCGCCAGAGGCCCCCCCACGGTGCGCCCCCGCACCCTCCTCCTGTTCTGGGAAGCCACTCCCTGCCGTGGACGCTTCTCCACTCCCTCCTTTCTTCGGGCGGCCAGTTCGGCTCCTGCCTCGGTCGACGCTGGTCGCACCCTCATCGGCTTTAAATAAACGAAGTCTTAAAGTACCGTGTGCGTCTTTCGCTGCATTCAACACAGCGACCGGACACAATATATATATATATATATATATATATATATATATATATATATATATATATATATATATATATATATATATATGTGTGTGTGTGTGTGTGTGTGTGTGTGTGTGTGTGTGTGTGTGTGTGTGTGTGTGTGTGTGTGTGTTTAATTTATTGCCTGCTTCGTTACATTTGTTTTAGAGTCACAGCTATTGCTCCTCCACTTATGGCCTTGTTGAATGGACGTACGATTTGGTTTAATTCGCAGTATGTGGACATGAGGTCTTGAATGCAATTGTATGTAGGCCACTCCGAAGACAGCTCGCTCCTTTGGGAGAGTGTGTTGTACAATTGTGTGCAGCTGTTTTTGTCCTCTTCCGAACAGACTGCGATGCGCAGGGTCACAAGACTTTCTATGCTGTTCCTGCCTTTCTTATTTTTTTTTTTTTTCATTTTCTTTGCTGTTCCGTGGTGGGAGTATTAGAGGGGTCACCAAAGCGTTTGATGGAACCGGTGCTACTCTCCAGAGCTCTCTTCGCGTCCTCTGCGCGCTAGTCGGCGATCGCTATTTTCCTCTCCTACATTCGGACTATCCTATAGAGGGCGGCGAAGTAAAGGTAGACCTCTGGAGCAAGCAATAAAACTTGGGGGAACACTTAAGCTCCGCCTTAAGGGTATGACACGATAGCGTTGCTGGGTCCCTTCAACAGCCTGTGGTCCTCTTTGCGTGTCACGTCGCAGACACGGACACTGTTTTTCCTTTCACCGTCACATAAAATTAGAGATGTCTGCCGCGCAAGTATACCCCTTCTCTTTCGCCTAGGTTCTGCCTACGTGAGTGCCATATATGCGGAACTCTACTTCCCATTCATAGGTCGCTGGGAGTCCTCGTACCCATCGTGGCGCAGTGGTGCAGCGGTTAAAGGGAAGCTGAAACGGTTTTTTGAGAATTCGAGGTTATTCAAGAATTCGAATCTATCAAGCTTCTAGATACAGCATGCAAAGTATTTTTGCACTAGCATATAAAATGGTGACATAATCGTCGATTAAAACCGCGACGATGTTTCGGCCTCTCCTCACTACGTTGGAGTGCGAGGAAACTCGTCAGTGACGTCATTGTTGCCGAAATTTCAGATGTCCGCTGCTTACGCCTGCATGCTGCTGTGCGTCGTCAGATGGCGTCAAACAATGCATTGTGAGCTTCCCCTTCGATGGCGTCGGTTTTCATCCATGGAATAAGCGTTTCTCCGCTGGAAACGTAGTGCTGTCTTACGTGACGTCATTATCGGGGCCTCTGCCCGTCGCTGTGCACTTCAGAAAAGCTGAACGCCGACGTACTTTATTTGGCGATCACGCCACCATTTCAAATGCTAGAGCCAAACGATTTCGCAGGCTTCACCTGCACATTTTGCACATTCGGAAAACCTTAAACTCATCGAATTCTAAAACTGCTTCAGTTGCCCTTTAAGCGATGCGCCACTGCCCCGGCAGGTGACTATTTCAAACACAGCCACCGCGTGGGGCATGTGAGACCCATGTAGCTCTTCCCGACCAAGCTCGCGACCAATCACTAATTAAACTGCCTCCTGCCACGGTGGGCGGGTTGTGATGACGTCACACGGTCACGTGAGCTTGGTGGCAGGTGGGCCCCCTGGTTTTCTCGACTTGCCGACGACGCCAGGGTTGCCGCTGAATGGAACCCACGTTAAGAATCATCGTTAAGCCCTGCACATACAGCCGTGCCGTTGCGTTTTCACCCACGTTTAGACTGACGCTAAAATAATTCTACCTCCTCGTAATTCATAAACTTTTCATGAGACCAATGTCCAGTCGTGATAACTAAATACTTGCGCTAGTTCGGGATGCCGGGTCGGTTGCGGTGTACAGTACTGAAAAATGTGGCCTGCGGAAATTCGCGCCTTTTTGACCGCTGAATTCGCGATATTTTTTCTGCTGCTTAGAAAAAAAAACAATCCTTGTCAGCCTTAATAAGGTAAGTTGAAGTGAACACGTGGCAGGTAGTGGCAGGCAAATATCCCATTAAATTTATTGCACGGTTGGAAGTTGGAGGCGCAAGTACCAATATGTTACATTTTCTCCCACGTTGTACCTTGCCCCATTCTCCCCTAATCGTCATAGCCTTGTCCTGCTCATACGCCTATGCTAACCACTAATACAAAAACTTCCAGGGAAAATTGTGCATGCTGGTAATCAAAGGAGCTTTGCAAGAAAGAGCGTTTTGTGACGGACTTTTTGTCTGCTTTAACTGAAAACTAAAATGGCGTGAACTTCTCTCATTTCGATCGTATATGTTTTCACCAACTTCGCAGCGGCCGCCATTCTGTCCTCTGCGGAGCACTCTGAAAGGCTGCCGGCGTGTATTAAGGGGTTTTCGCCTCCTGCTCTAGCCTCCACTGCTGAAGCTGCACGCTGGGCAACAAAATGGCGCCCGTGGCGTCGCGTGAATACTCCCCATAAGCTGACCGGAGGTGCAGTTAGCACGAGCCTAGACCGTGATTTACAAAGCGTTCTATAAGCTTAGCCGGAGAAAGCTGCTGTGCGGTGCTGAGATAACACATTCAGTAAGGTCAGAGGTGGCTGATGTGCCGCGGACCGTGCGGCGTGGATGCGATCCACCGAACGTCGAGAGCCTTTCCCGCGCCATTTGCTTAATGTCTGCTCGCTCTGTCGCTGGTGTATAAGCGAAGCTTCGTAACTGCGTTTACACGAATTTCTCCCGTCCCCCCATTCTGAACTCTGACTGTATGCACTTTTCGCAACCGTATTTCATAAAGTAAAAGAATACGCATATATATTCCCTGCGAGTATAAGCGCCGTTAGATATTTAAACACGTCTCCCCTCTCTCTCTACTCCCCAGAGTTCCGAGTCCAGGACGTGGAAAGCGAGCAATTTTATATGCGGAATTTAACGTGTCGACTCTGCGCGTGGTCTGTGAGAGAGCCGTTGCGGAGAGCTTCGGATGAATTTCGCCTAAGCGGAGTTTTTTTAACGCGCTCCGACGTCGCAGAGCACGCATGCACAGGGACGTTTTTTGGCCTTTCGTTTCCATCGAAGTGCGGCCGCCTCTGCCGGTATTCGATCCCGCGACCTTGGGCGCCCAGCGGCCGAACGCCATTGTGGTCGAAATTTCCGGAGCCCTCCACTACGGCGTCTCTCATAGCCTTAGTCGCTTTGGGACGTTAAACCCCATAAACCAAACAACCAGCCATTGTCGTTGAACCACCGCTGCTAGTTTGAAGAAGATAGGAATTGCCTTAAATGACGTTCCCGTGGCAGCTCCTCGCGCACGTTGCAGTTTAGTTCAAGTCTTATGCAGAGAGAAGCCATTTCTCGTGCTCGAGAAAATTGCGAGGACACTTTGGCAACTAAAGTGTTGAGAGGCGAAAGCCGAGGACACTATGCCGTGGTGACTTCCGGTGGATGTGACGTCACACCGTTCCCGTAGCTCTACAGATACCCAAATTATACATCTTTCGGGGATGTTAAGTGTTAATTACGGTTAATTACACATTTTTCCATCTAATTTGACACAAATCTGACGTTTTTCCGACCATTTTGTGACAATTTTCACTATGCCGTGACGACTTCCGGTGGATGTGACGCCACACCGTTCCCATGGCTATATCGACGTCCGCGCTATTTCGACATTTTTGCCTATAATTAATTAACTAATTACTCTACAGTCATCAAACTTGGCTTCTAGGTTAATTTTTTTCCTCCTCCATCTGAAGCGACCATTGTTTGTTTGTTTTTTAGCTTTTTTAGTTCCCGAGCTAAAAGCGTGTGACACGCTTTGTTAACGGACGGGCGACAGTATGAGCCATTAAAGGCTTTCGCCTTAACGCACTTGGTTCGTGCGTTCGCCTCTGCGCAACGTAACGCAAGACACCGCGTGGCGGCGCCACATGCATCGACCGCACCCGTGCCGGTGCACTGCACGGCGCACTTCTGCCGGCGTCGGCGGCGCGTGGACAAGGCGCGCGCGAGCCCGGCGCGTGTACAGTGAACGCACATATCCCGCCGGATGTTGCGCCGACGCGGAATAGCCGCGCCGGCCATTGTCGCCGTGACGGACGGCCCTGAAATCGGCGCCGCCGCGCCCCGCATTCCTGGGGCATCTGCCGAGCGGCAGCCGTCGCCCCGGCTGCTGCTACCAGCGGGCTGACGCGCGGATTCCCGCCCCGAGGCGGCGAGCCACCTGTCGATATAAAGTTGGCCTCCCCACGCCCCGGGGTATGAGGCCGCCGATTTATGGAATCCCCGGCTAATACGTACGCCTCGGGCTGCTTGTGCCTTCAGTGCAGCGAGAACGTATCGCTTTCGCCTTGCCACGGGCGTTAATCGGTCGCTGATCTCGAGGAACGGAGTGAAGAATGAAAGACGAAGGGGAAGCTGACGTGTATGTGGAGTTTAATCTTAAAGCTATACGCGTAGGCTGCGAGGGAAGCAGTTTAGCTGACGGTTCCAAGCTAATTTCGACCGCCCGGGGTACTTTAATCGCGCGGTGCACGGGTGTTTTTGCGTTTCGCATCCGTCGAAATGCGGCCGTCGCGTCCCGGATTCGATTCTTCAGGTTCAGTAGCATGACGCAAAATTCACTGAGGCACCGTAGCGGGTGCACAAACTGAAAAAGAAAGCAGCTTGTTATGATTGATACGTAGTTATGAGGACAGTCATGAGACGACTTTTATATGCCACGCTGTGTATAGGCAATAATTGCGAACAGTCACTGGTGACGACGCGAGCCCTGAACAGTGCTTGCTTCAGTTGCAATGGAGAAATGATCCTCGATGACGTTTTGTCTTTGTTGAACTGCATTCTTGCAGTGTTGGCCTGCATCACGCAATTCCCATTGTCTGCAGAAAAAGTGACATCACCAGACCGGACATGATGTCACTTCCAGTAAAGGCATCGACATCTTCTAATGACATCGGATTGCCAACTTCCCTTACAGAACTTTCTATATACTCTCCATAAACTTTCGTCTATAAAGTCTATAGACATTCTATGGACAAATTGTATACCCCTCTCACACGGGCGTTCCGAAGGCCCTCGAACCGATAGACTATCGACTCAAAGGCGATCGAGCGCTGCTACACGGCCAGTTTGAATGGCCATCGAGTCAATAGTCTATGGAGTCAACGGAGCAACGCGGAACTCTATCGAGATTTCGAGGGCCATGTCGAGGGGCTTCGAGCTTTGCCCAATGCTGCTAGCATTGCTTCGAACGGCGCTAACGCGCACTTTCGTGCACGATACATAAGCAAGAAAAAACATTGTTCTCTCGAACTTTAATGCAAGTAGTAAACTATTAGTCTGCACAATAATTTAAAAAATTGTATCGGTCTGGTTTAAAGCGCATTAATTTTATGCTCTCCATCGCAGAAGCCGAAAACGTGAGCGTTGTCAGTGTTGCCAGAGCTTACAAAACTGCGACAGCAGGTCGTACAAACTGCAGTCTTTTCAAGACAACGCAGCTGGCCTTTAATAATGACTAAAAACCTCCTTTGACCGCAAAAACAGTGCATTTCAACGTTTATTTAGGTTTTATAAAAATATTTTTGTTATTTGCGCAAAAGCCAACGCAGCGATTGTGGCGCCACACGAGCTTGGCGTAAGACGCGAGAACCATTTCAATGGCCATTGAAATTCGCCGTGTAGCAGAGACGCACCTTCTTCGAGTTCGATCGCGATAGAGAATTTCGAAGGCTCTCGACTCGATAGCCACTGAAACTGGCCCTGTGAGAGGGTATTAGTCTACAGGCAGTACAAGTCCTGTAGACAGTCTATAGACAATATATACACTCTAAACAGAAAGGACTAAAAAGGGAGTAAAGTTGTCCCCTAGCGCACACCCCTTTATAAGAGAGTGTGCTCTAGAGGACTGGTTAATCTCTTTTTACTCCCAGATAGGTGTATTCTTGTTTAGAGTGTACATACATGGCCATACTTTAACCCCGGGTGGTCTAAATTTCCGGAGCCCTTCACTATGGCGTCTCTCATAGCCTCAGTCGCTTTGGGACCCCATAACCAAACCAAACCAACTTTTAGCAGACTTTTTTCTATAGACTATCAAGAGACAAGGAAATATCTATAGGAAGGAAATAGAGTCTATAAGGAGTCTATAGGGTTATTCGCACACCCCTAGTTATAAGGTGATTAGGTGTCCTATTTTACGTGCGGCTTTCATGCTCGACTTAGCTTTGCCGGCGCGTTACCGTGCAGCATCACCCATTTTTGAAGTAACAGATGATAAGGAGGACGTTTAATGACTTTAGTAAATTTCTGCGACATGGCGTCACAATTCCTGCTATGTGGGTATCATCACCCTTCGATCCATAGCTCAGGACAGTCAGCGAGAACCGCCGCGTTGTTGACGGCCCGACGTACGTTTGAAGCGAGCGTGTCGGCGCTTGCCACGAAAACAAAAAGAGGCGAGTTCCGTGCACTGATGAAACATTTCTATTTAAAGCAGTGGACGGCCGCGCAGATCGAAGCCGAATTGGATGGAGTTTCGTGGTGGGGGCTCTGCACCAGCGCTGAAGGCAGTTTATTTTTGGGAGAACGAGTTTAAACCGGGGCGGGCAAGATGGAGCGTTGAGGTCACCACTCCGCGGACGTCGTGAAAAAAAAAATCCATGGCGTCTATGTATGTAGAAGCGACGAATGATAGTGCGCGAGTCTGCTGATCCTCGAGGTTGGCATCTCAGCTGACAAGAGTATACACACACATATGGACTCTTGGAAGCAGCGGTCAAGCAGTGGGCAGCGTCTGGTTAAAAAAAAAAAAAAGAAAGAATCCAAGTAACGCAAGGGCCAATTTTTTTGGCTGGGAAAGTGATGTCCGCTGTTTTTGGGGCGGACATGGAGTCATCCTTTTCGACTACTCGCAGTAGGGCGAAGCAATCGCAGGTTCTCATGAATGCAGTGCTATTAAACTTTTTGAAAGAGCTGAAAAAAAAAAAAAAGGGAATGGGCTGGCGCTTAAAGAAGCCCCGCAAATCGACCGTCGCAATGTCAAAATGGGACGCGTTGGGCTTTGAAATGGCTCCTCGCGCCGCCTCTTCTCCGGATATGGCGCCATCTGATTTCCTCGGCCGTCGGGAGGAAATTGTTCTCCGTGAGAATAAATTGTCGCACAATATTGGTGTCATATCGCTGCGTGTGCCGCTGCCTTTGTCGATGCATGCATTCCTGACGGAACGAAGAGGAGAACTGCGGAGATTAAGTCGAGAAATAACGCGGGATTTTTTTTTTTTTCTCGAGGAAATGACGATCGATTTGCATCTTTACCGAATTTATCAGGCTACCATCGCAGAAGCTATTCACGAAACCGAACGCGAAAGATTGGTACGCCTCAGCCTGCTGGATGACGACGCTTCCCTGAGTTCGCTGCCTTTTCACTGGGGCACAGCCGTTAGAGCAGAGGCGCCTGTTTAGAATTTACGTTTGCAAATGGAACGCCTGTTATAAGGGAGTAATTACTCATTAGCATCCCTAAACGCCCACGAAGGAACAACGGTCCCACTTGGAGTTGCTCATCAATTCGCTCTCGTCCTGCCATGTTAGCCGTCCTGGTTAGCGCACTTGGTACAGCTGCTATCCCAGACAGGCGACGGACGGTCCCGGGTTCGAACCCTGGACAGCTACGAATTTTTTTTCAACTACGAAGTTTCTGGGAAAGCTGTATAGCTTTCCTTTGTAGCCGTGTGGTTGCGCTTGGGTGGTTGCTAATGAGTAATTAGTCCCTCATTACAAATTTACTCCATATTTAGGGATTCCCGCAGACATTAGACTAACAATGGGACGCTTGAACAGCCTGTATAGTGAAAAACACACAGAATGCCAGTGAATTTATTTGAGCGTGCATTAATTGTCGAGGATGCAGCACGTCTTTGACATTCAATATTAATTATAGCTCTGAGCTGCACGGGTATTGGTGCCTTTTATGTTCCGCCTTCATTTTGATTGTTTAAGTTTCCCTGATAGATACACTTTTTGAGTAATTAGGTACACCCGGCCAGTCGTTGGAGCTCACTGTAATTAACATCTCTGACCCAAATGTAAATGATCTGCGCCCAGAAGAGGGCGTGCAATTTTTCTTTCAGTATCCTTTTCTGTTTGATGAGCCTGTTCCGTCGATACCTCCGCCCCGGATTCGTACTTTCATAAGCGTTGTTTGTACTTTCAACACGTTACCACGAGCAGATGTCGTCTCTTAGTCGGATTCCTTGAATGTCACCAACGTCTGGTGCCAGCGAAGGCAGATCGGCAGAGGAAAGGAGGCCTCGCAAACGCTGTACACCGGCAGGAATCGAATTACGCAGTCGAGATTATATTATACGTACAGTAGACACCCGTGTCACGGTGGCAGAACGCGTTGTATTTGTTGTTTAAGCATTCTACGTAGTTTTAAGTCGCGGCAAACAAAACTTTATAAGTAGTGATAATCGGGTAAACACGATTTCTCGCCATAGGTGGACGTTGTTTCTGGACTAGTCCGCAGTGACAGCGCATCTGACTGCGCAGAGGGCACGACTCTGTTCTTCGTGCGTGCGCTCTTTTTTTAATTCACGACCTCAGCGACTGCAGGCATCCGACGTTTTCTCGGGTCATATACGAGCAAGGGCTGGGATTGAGCTGGGTACCTGGCGAAGCGACTTTAGAGACACAAGGAATGTTTGAGATAACTATCGGACAGAGGGGAAGGCATATCTGTTTGATCGATCGGGTATTTGCCGCACGCGAAACTCCAGCGATGATAATGTGTTATCCCGAGAAATGAACTGGAACTCGCATTAAATACGCTGTATTTAACTACAGGTCCTAATTTTTCGCCAGGCAGTCAAAGTGGAAGTTTATACGGTAAGGTAAAGCTACCGTGTGCAGATAAAGTTAATTTATTCATTTAGATAGTCGAAGTAATGTCATTTCCTTTTGATCATCACGTGTGTTCGCTGCAACACACTCAATGAACCGCAGATGCAGCGAAGGTACAGGCAAACGAGTAGGCGTGGAACTCGCAGGTAGCGGAGCACAGTTGATCGCCTTCTCCCTCAGGAAAAGGATGAGCGCGAATGCTTTCCTTCCTCCTCCTTCGCTGTCTTGTTCCGGAGTCCGTACCCATGTGCCATAGCCATAACCTCCCTCTACCTCCACCTTCGGCGTTTGCCGCCTTCGGCACCGTCCCATTTCGGTACCACGCAAAATTGGCTCGACCCCATACGAATTCCATTCCATTCAGGGCCTCCAACCGCAGTCGCTTCAACGGCAACTCCGCAAACCACGGTGCCGACCGGGCGCGCCCTCGGGGTCCTGCGCGTCGTCAGCGCGCACTCGACAGCCTGTTCCGCGCGCGATCGAATCGTCGCGGCGCCCAGGGTAACCCATCCGGCCGCGACGCGTAGACCGTCCGCGGCGCATAAAAGCGCGCCTTCCAAAGGAGAGCACTGCCGCGCGCTTTGTGTTCTCTTTCGGCGCACTGCGGGCTCGCCTGTCGCCTTGAGAGCGCTCTCACTGCGTCTCGGCGAAACTCCTCTCGGAGCCCGTATCGTCTTTCGCCTTCTTGGCTCGTCGTGCGAGAAGGGTGCCGCCATCGCGCCCTTCTTGGGACGAATGCGCGTCTGGCGTCCGGGTCGCGCATCGCCGCGTGCCCCCGACTAGCGCTCGTGCTTTGTGCGTACTGCTCGTATTCCCGCGGCCGTGCTCTCTCTCTCTCTGTGCGCCGCAGCTCGTCAGAGATGCCCCGATAGAATGACGCTCGTGTTGTCCGCACGTTCAAAGACCTCCTCGTCTGAGAATCCTTGGTGCATGCAGCTATAGCTCTCTTGTTTGCTCGCTAACGCGCAGCCTTCCAAGGGCTGCACTTGAAACTATTATCGGCGAAGGACGAGATGCCGAGAATGGATCCGTCTTTCGCGCTAGGCCTCGACGACGTGCGGGGTTGTCTGTGTATACGCGGCCGTGTACAGCTATGGAAATGCAGAGTTCTTTACGCTTGTGCTCTACGTGGCGATGTGCGATTTCCTGCTCTTTAGCTGCCGTTTGTTTTTATCTGCTCAAGCTAAGGTCGGGCGGTTATCGACCCTTCTCGGCACTGATTTGCCCCCAGATGTTCACAGCAGTTAAGGTAGAGGGTGGGAGATGAATGCAGATGATAGAAGGCGTTATCGATACGAACGCGGCGACTGCGGTGGGCGGCGAGCAATCTGCTAGCGTCTTCCGGCCAGACTTCCAACAAAAGCGGGTTATTTAGATTGGACGGAGGACAGGAGACAAGCCAGAGAAAACACGAGGCTTTTTGAAGGCGCGCCCGGCTGTCGGAGCGCTCTCGTCCACTTTTTTTTTTGTTTGTTTGCCACCCCTCAAATAGCTTCTCGTTTTTCAGCGGAGCTGTGAGATGTTGGCGCCCTTCAGGTTCAGAATACAAACGTCCTTGCATGCGGCCAAATCTTGACACCGTCAGCAGCTCATTGAGTTTGTTTGCGACTCGAGTGCACATGCTCACCACGTGTTCACAGTATGCGGTTACCAGTGGCTATCACGACGTCGAGAACTTGCCGCTTCTCGAAGTGTTCACAGTGCCGGCCGTTTTCGGAGGTCCTGCGATATTGCTGTTTGTTAAGGCGTACCGGGGTTAACGACGCAACAGTATTTTCTAGCTAGAAACCACATCAGAAAATTTAATCTATGTTGTCAGAACTGTGAATAGCATCCTTGCCCAGCCAAGGATGGTTGCAGAGGTTTGCCGACTTCTTTTAAAGCTTTTACCAGTGGCCATTATTAAAATTTTTCTTTTTAGCATCACTAGGTAGTATAGTTAACGTTTAGGCCTTCTACACCACCGACCACATTTAACATTTTTATAAAATTCTGCAGAAAACTTTTCTACACCTTGTGCTTGGCCCATGATGGCCTTAGCTGCCTATGTGCCATTGAACCCAACACAACACAGAACTGTGAATAAAGAACTGCTTCTGTGCCTCTGCCTTTCAGAGGTGCTGTCACCAAACACAGAAGTGCAGCACAGACTGTAGCCCATTGCATAACATTTATGAAGTGCTGAAGGAGGTTGTTTCCTTGTGCTTGCAGGTTGCTGCCAATGTGCTGGTGTTTCTGTGCGGCCACCTGGTGGGCGTTTTCGTGCACTCCATCATGGAACATGCGCAACGAAAGGCCTTCTTGGACACGCGCAACTGCATCAACGCCCGTCTACACATGGAGGACGAAAACGAGAAACTCGTAAGTTATCTGCTGCTGCTCCCGCGAGGCTCACGGCGAAATATCATCCGTGAACCTTGGTCAGGTCGTAATTATTGTGTGCTAAAACATAAGCTTTGGCAGGTAGTGTACCGGTTGTAACAGTAACTGGCTCATACCTCGGCAGACACCCCAACCGCGCCGTGACGTAAGGCAGTAAGGAGCCAGTACCCGCCGCGGTTGCTCAGTGGTTAAGGCGCTCAGCTACTTTGTGTAGTACCTGGCTTCCTCAGACCCCCCCAACGCCCCCTCCTTTTTTTTTTTTTGACGCGAAAAGCTTCACTACGAGGGTCGGAGCCGAGCTTCGCGTGAGTCGGTGCACAGATTTGCCAGTTCTGCGCATGCGCGAGACCGAGTGACGTCACACGCGGCGCAGGTAGCCACAGCCGCCGACTCCGTCGCCTGACCTTTCGCCGCAGCCGCGCGCTGCTGCGCTTGTGCGCCGCCGCTACCGCTGCGCGCGCTATTAAAGCGAAAGCTTTACTACTTGCACTTTCAGCCTTTGCCGTGGCGCGGCGGTGCCACCATTGACCTTTAGTTGACCTCTGTATGACGTCATGTGTGACATCACGCCGAAGAGAAGGGCGACCGACTCGCGCCGTCGCAAGCCGCGGCGGTGCCACCACTGGCGTCTAACTCCTGCGCTCTCCGCTAGGAGCGCAACAGGTGCTTTGTGACGTCACGCCGAAGAGAAGGGCGACCGACTCTCGCCGTCGCAAGCCGCGGCGGTGCCACCACCGGCGCCTAACTCCTGCGCTCTCCGCTAGGAGCGCGATTGTGGCGTTATGCTGAAGAGATTAGGCTCGACTCACGTCGCTAGAAAGCAGTAGCTGTGCCAACCACCAGCGGCTTAACATTGCTACGCGATCTCGCGCCGTCCGTGTGCGACGGCGGTGCACATGAACGGCGGCCTGACTGGACTGGATACGATTGGATTAGAATAGATTAGATTACATTGGATTGGAATGGATTGGAATCAAATGTGCTGTGGAAACTCCGTTCTATGAACCTTTTGGACCGCCATTGCCACAGAAGTGCAACGACAGGCCAAACCTGCACCCCACTGGGTTTCCACGCAGCCTGGCATCTCTGAACATTGCCGAACGCGCCGATGCGCTATACCGCCGCGCCCATCAACCCAGGAAGACGGCCGAAGCTTTGGAAGTGGAAATATGATCGAACAAACAACGTGATGTCACTTTGCTCCAATGACAGGGCACTGCATTGCCCCACTCACACTCACGCGCGCTGCTTCCTTTCTCACATACCTGTCTGCCATGTCTACCGTGCACTGCTTTCGGTTACAACGCCTGCGCTGCCTCAAGCTGCGCAAAATGCACCGCGCACCACGATAATGCCGCATTTTATCTTCTTTTTTTTTTTTACCTCTTCCACGCTGCTCTCCTTCTGTCTTTCCAAATTCTTCTGTCCCAAATTCCCCTCCCTATGCAGAGTAGCATGCCAGTGATATTGAAACGCCGGCTAAATTCTCTGTATTTCATTTAAAGAGTCTCTCTCTCTCTCTCTCTCTCTCGAAGCAGTCTGGAGCGAAACGGGGCTCCTTTGTTTTTGGCGGACATGGCGTCCGCGGCTATTGGCCTCCCCCCATCAGTCTATATTTCAAGGTCGCGTGGCAGAGATGACATACGGCATCGACGCGTGCGCTTGGACTATTTTGTCCAAGACCGTTTTCCCCAGCATTTCCCCCAGAAAAGCCGAGCACCGGGCCAGAGGAAATCTTGTACCCATTAGAAAAGCAGTGGGTGCCCGGCGGCACTGGGCACTGGGGATCGAACCCAGATCCTCCCGAATGCACGCGCGTCGCATCGCTGTTGCCGCGTGTCAACGCGCGGGGAGCATCGGCCCGCCATTAAAAGAAATTGGCTGAAGTTCGAATTGCGCTTCAAACTAAAGAGTGAAATAAATGTTCTTGCTTCTTTATCTCCTGAATATGGAATGCTTGAGGTCAGTGTGCTGTGCGATGTCAGTGCATGTTAAAGAACCCCGAGTGTTCGAAATTTCTGGAGCCCTTCACTACGGCGTCCCTCATAGCCTGAGTAGCTTTGGGACGTTAAAGCCCCGTAAACCAAAACCAAAGCAGAACACGTAATACAGAGTGCTATCTTCTTCATAAGTGCAGCATAATGTGCCTAGTGTGGAAAAAATGAAATGGTTAGTTCTGATCAACGTTTGTTCTGATGGCACAAAGACTGGAAGTTCTTGTAGATTCAGTGCTGGAGAATAGACTACATTGACAAGAATAAAACGGCATAGAAACACTTTACCTGAAGAAAAATAAACTGGTTTGAGTCACTTGCATCCAATCACTGCACGCTTGCTTTCCAAGTCTTGCTGGGTATGGCATGGCTAAGTTTGAAAATTGTGTCTGCTGCATGCTGCAATATAAAGTGCATCTGGGCCTTCAAAAATCACATTCTAGGTTTTTGTGGGACCTGTTTAAAGAGACTGCTATGTACGTGTATGATGGACAAAGATTCCAGGTGTTGAATTGTTTTGTTTTTTTCTACATGCATTTTCCAGCGGCAGGTGGTTTTTAACCAATGCACAGTTTTTGTGCTTCTGGTGCCCATGTGTTAAGCAACTTGTTATCTATGAAATAAAGTGTACCTGCGTCGGCTTGGCTGATCTGTCAGCTTTTATCTTCCCCAATAGGAACGACTACTGCTCAGTGTACTGCCTCAGCATGTTGCCATGGAGATGAAAGAAGACATCATTGCCCCTCGAGCTGGCCAGTTTCATAAAATCTACATACAGAAGCATGAAAATGTCAGGTGCGCATTTTCCTTTTCCTAGCTTCATTACCCAAGGAGAAATTATGCACTCCGTGACTGTATGTGGCTTACATCACTCTGCAGATATCATAATCTGAAGACCACCTGTTTCATGATTGAAGGCAGTATTGAGGTTTCCTGGACACATCAACCAAACCACTTTTGTTAAAGTTTGTTAACAAACGTGACTACATAGTTATGCTCTTCTTAAAGCAATGGAAAATTTAGTTTGTTGCTTCATTATTGCTTGAGGTGAAATCACAAATTTCAAATGAAAAGCCGATGTTAATTAGTACGAGCTGCTGAAGTAAATTGTGCATCGTGCAGCTATTCCTGAATTTACCTCTTTTCGAGCACATATGCTACACTCTGCTTTTGATTTTACACTTCAGGAAATGTGCATTGCTAAAAATTTCTCCTGAAATGCAATGCGTGAAATGCGATTGTAAAAGGCAATCTTTTAAACAATGGCTGTGCCAAGTTATTTTGAAAAATTGTTTTGTTTAAAACACAAGAGTTGAAGGCAAATGTGGTTAAGTACAATGAAACAGAACACTTGTTGGATGCATTTCAAAAATGAGAGATAAGAAAATCGTCAGCAGCCAAAAGTTTGCCCTTTTTCCTCCGCTTTCTCTGTTTTCATTTCTTCTTTTTTTTAATTCGAAGCTTTTCTTGTGGATTCCTGGATAACAGTTCATTTTCCCTGCTTTCCTTCACTGTCTTGCATGCTTCATATTAAGAGAAATGTATTTGTGTTCTTGCAGCATCCTGTTTGCTGACATTGTGGGCTTCACTGTGCTGGCATCACAGTGCAGTGCCCAAGAGCTCGTGAGGCTACTGAATGAGCTTTTTGGCCGCTTTGACCAGCTAGCCAATGTAAGTCTGCAACCACGTTGCTACTTTTTGTTCTTGCATCTTTTTTGCAAATGTCTTGTTTCTGGCTCGAGTGAAAGTAATGCTAGACATTGTAAGTTTTCTTTTGTTAAAAGGTGTCTGCTGTTTTGTTTCCAGGATAATCACTGTCTCCGTATTAAAATATTGGGCGACTGTTACTACTGCGTCAGTGGGCTGCCTGAGCCACGTTCAGACCACGCTCACTGCACCGTGGAAATGGGGCTGGACATGATCGACGCTATAGCGTGAGCATTTTTGCTTTGTTGTTCATTATACAACCTTTGTGTGCTTGCCTTTCTATAGAAAGACTTGTTAACTTTCAAAAAATTGTATATGTATGTATATGTAATGAAAGCAATTCTTTCCGAAGAAAGTATAGCAGTATGCCAAATTTACAAAGGTTGGAAACAGAAAAGTCTAAACCCTAGTTCATTACGTCCTTCTTTTAGCGAACCACTTCAGAGGAGATTAATGCTTGCATACTGCAAATCCTCAATTTATTGATAGAAATTTTCATGTATTGCAAAAGAAGCCTGCATTTTACTTATGGAGCGTATTCTTAAAAGAGGAGGCCTTTTCTTCATTATTTTTTCATATTTTTTTTGTAACATCAGCAAAAGCTCCTTAGCCTTTATGTTTCACAATTGTATTAAGCTTAATTATACCAAAAAAACAGCCTTCAAGATTTAATGATGTTAAATTGCTTTTGTAGTTTGCAATAAACTAATTTTCAAGGCATCTAATCATCACAAACAAACAAAATTCAGTGTTGCTACCAGCAGTGGAACTGGAAGCATTAGGTTTGAGCTCCTGCTCCAGCACATGCAATTGTTGTCACTTCTTTTAGGGGTGAAATTATAAAAATTTGGCATTGCGTGGGCTTATGAGAGCCACTATGAGCGACTGGGATACATGGCCAAGAGACTGTTTTGATGCAGAGCAATTTACTTGTGAAATCAGCCGATGGTGGCGACACCTGCACTTCATTTCTTGGCTATTTCTGGCATTTAAAAGCTGTGGTTGCAGTGAAAGTAGTGCCTTTGTTGCAGAATGTGGTAATCTATCGATACAGGTAAACTTCAGACTGTCCTCAGTGTTCCTTCAATTTGTGTTTTCTAAATCCTGAGTGTGTGTGCATTTCTCATGATAAATGATTGATAGGGTGCATTTGTGCATTGAGGGCTTCCAATTATCTCTTCTTTTTTTTTTTGGCTGATGCCTGTCTACAGTGCTAGTAGCATAGATGCACGTGACATGCCCTTCATGCACCTTGCAGGTCCGTGGTGGAGGCCACTGAGGTGCAGCTCAACATGCGGGTCGGCATCCACACAGGCCGGGTCCTGTGTGGGGTGCTGGGCCTGCGCAAGTGGCAGTATGATGTCTGGTCCAACGATGTCACCCT
This sequence comes from Amblyomma mixtum, assembly GCF_055824585.1. NCBI lineage: Eukaryota > Metazoa > Arthropoda > Arachnida > Ixodida > Ixodidae > Amblyomma > Amblyomma mixtum. Next base: position 47,254,368 of record NC_143016.1, on the reverse strand, counting down.
GGCCAATGCCATGGAGGCTGGTGGCATACCAGGGTGAGTGATCTCTGATAGCCTCGATTGAGAGAGCAAAACTCGTTAAGTTCAGGTGAAAATTAAGTCACTGTAGCTTTGTGGGTGTACTAAAATCCTAAAATCTCTGGCGAGGAGTGTGTTAACAAGAATGGGGGACAAAACAATTCTCAGACAACCTACGCGATTCAGAGTATGCATTAGCATTAGTGTTCCACCCTGACACTGTGTAGCACACCCTGATTATCGCGTGACATGCCATAGCCCTCTCCACTCGCTCGATCCAGTCGGTTGTCTCCCATTGACTTGACCTCTACTGGGCAATTTCTTTTTTTTTTCTTACCTATTGTACTCTTTGACTTGACCTCTCTCTCCCTCCTCTCTCTCCATCCCTCTCCATCTCGCCGTTTCTCTCTCTTCCACTTTGCATCATCTCTTTCGAGGCTTCACTTGCCGCCAATGCTGGACGATTTTTGCGCTAATGGGGGTTCTATTGCCAACGCATTAAAAACCTTCAGGAAAAGGACAACTCTTCTTCGAGCGAAGAAGAAACAGTAATAGGAGCATAATGTCCCCCTTGCACCCAATGAGATCACCCACTTTGAAATTTGCAGGGCACAGCCCAACTGAATCCTATTATCACACAGGGCACATCACACAGGACACATTCAAAAGAGTCTCCTCCCCTTGCCGAACTATATAAGGTTATCATTGGCTAACAGGTGAAAGCAGGAGTTTTTCATTATGGCACACTATACCAACGAAGTTTACCTTAGAAAAGCATGCAGCTTCCATGGGAAAGGCAGCATGTGAAGGCGTAGCAGAGGGGAACTCTTGTCACATACAGAGTGCTCTACCTTATACATGGATTACACTGCAGAGAGTTCTCGCCCTGTAGTTCGATACAGCTCAAGAATGAACTGGCAGGTGCCTCTCACAGGAGGCTGTCCAGCCAGTGGCACCAACTGATTGTCATGTGATGCGGTGGCTAATCTGTTTAATCTGTGGTTCATCCCCTTGCACCTGCCAGCCCCCTATGATGTCGTGCTACCAGGTGCAAGGGGATTAACCATGATGCCTCATGAGAACTGGTGGACGTCACTGACTGGAAGGCCTTCATTGGGGAGGCAAAGTGTAGCAGTGCAAACTTTGTGCTTTGACTTTGTAGAGGGTGCAAAATGTCCATGGGGGTGTTGTAGGTTTGACTTTGTAGAGGGTGCAAAATGTTCGTGGGGATGCTGTGTTGTAGGCGTGTCCACGTGACTGAGGCGACTGTGGAGTGCCTGCACGGCGAGTACCAGGTGGAACCTGGCAGAGGGCAAGAACGCAACAGCTACCTGCGGGAACACAACGTCAACACTTTCTTCATCCGACCACCTGCACACAGGAGAAAGGTGTTACATCTCTTCTCACACTTCTCTACTTCCTTGCATGGCACATTCACCAGGTCACGGAAGCAGCCTAACCTAGCTGGCCTGGAGGAATGAGCAAGACTCCTTTTCTTTCTGTGATCTGGCTCAGATATGGGCTTTTACTTTACTGGTTACTAGGCAGTTTAAAAGTTTATTTTAGTTATAATTTGAGCTGTTAAAAAGGAAATTTGAACATGTTCGACCTTACCTTTCTTTCTGCTTTAGATAACTTATACGTCTTGAGTGCAAACTAAACCATGTATTAAGTTAATCTAGTTAATCTGTCTGTTAAAGCCACTTGTGCACCTGCACTAAAAAGGTCTTTGAATAAACGCATCATCATTTCAAAAAACCTCAAACATTTCTGTGTGATACGAGTCTAAAACCATGGCCCCACCCACGTCTCACAAGGGCTCCTTTTTCAAACTGTTTGCCTTGTTTACTGTATGCATTGTAGCGCTTGGAAAGTTATGATGCCCTGTCTAACTATACGTTCGGTTCCCCCCGGAAGCAGACCATGCTGTTCAACCAGCTTCAAGTGCGACGCATGGCGGGTCGCAAGCTGTCCTTCAAGAACGTCTCCAACGTCGTGGTGCAGCTGTTGCATTCCATCAAGTACAGTATTGATGTGCCCTTTGCCAACATGGCCATGCCTGGCCCCAGTGGCACTGCTGAGAAACAGCCCAGTAAGAAGGTGAGCTGCCTCATTACTTCATGTGCAGGTGTGGAGGGGAAAAAAAAGAAAAAAGCCCTTGAGGCAGAAAATTCTCTGTCAGCCTGCATAATGTGGTATTTGAGAAAGAAGGAAAAAAAAAAACAGAAGTGGTGCACTGGCAAGATGAAACAGTCCAAATTTTGATGTGTGCACATTATACTTACGTTAAGGGCAGGTTTTGACTGATGCTGATAATTAAGAGGAGATATTCTTATAATTTCTGGCTTTGCTGTAGAGGTATATAGCTACTAACTAGCCATGTGACGCATATGATAAGATGTGATGCACTGCAGGGATGGCTGCTGTCACTGGAACTTGAGGAAAGAGATGTTTGTTTTTGATATTTTTGTTGCTAATAGTTTCGTTGCTGTAGCTACATAATTTTTTCTGCAGCTTTGCATTCGTGCCTTGAGTCCTCTGACTCAAACATGGCTGCTGTTGGAAGTTTTCGATTGTTTTGCTTAGCGAGCTCTACTTACAGCATTACCTTGCTGTAAGTCCAAACGGGCAGGTTTCTTCTCAGCAGCCAATAGGCAACTTACATGCTGCCTTGCTTTAGGGCTGATAGGGTTTGATTTGCACAAAGTAGGGGCCATTACTACTATGCTTTTTGTATTTTTTTCTCCTATTGTGTGTGCTAATTCGTAATGCTGCCCTTTTCAGTTCAAGATGTCCGATAAACTTCACAAGCCACTAAAAAAGAGGTACACATTTTTCTTCATACTCTAGCCTGCTTTCGAGATTTTCAGTGAATACGTTGTCAAAACGTGTGACTTTTTCTTTCTGCAACTCATGATAACATAGTTGTTTTCTAAATAAAAAGGATAGGAAATAAGTATAGTTACAGACTTGTCAACCTCAGCTCAATTAAGTGTGCACATTGGCTGTCTTTTCCTTCTTTTAACCTTACTGTTTCTTAAGTCGTATAACTACGTTATTCCCTTGTCCCGGCAGGCATTCCGTGGTGTACCATCAGCCAAGCAATCGAATCAACAAGTACCTGGCCCAGGCCATTGAAGCCCGTAGTGTAGACCGGGAGAAATCCAACCATGTCAATATGGTCACCCTCTGGTTCAAGGACAAAGCAAAGGAAGAACAGGTGAAGTTGGCCACTCTACACGTGCACCTCACTTGCATGCTGCACACTTACGACCCGCAGGCAAGAGCAGCATCTCATCACTCTTGTGAAGCTTCAGGTGAAGGTGTGAAAACAGTGGCAGTCGAGTTTCACACAGCTTCATGCTATTGCAAGCAAGGTATTATGTGCCTAGTGGAAATGTGGTTTGTACGATTGAAGGCAGGAGAAAATGCAGTGAGCAGTTGGAGAAGCTCAAAGAAATTTTCTGAGTGCTGCTGCTTAGTGCATGCATCAAGAATTAACCCTTTCAGGTGCAATTTTTTGTTCTCACTGAAATCAATTATTTTTTCACCTAAGTAGTATATTCAGGCCTCAAGAAAGGGAATTTGTTAGTTTTCGAACGTGAAAGACCAGCAGGTCAGTTCTTAGAACGATGTGGAGAATTCAGTACAAAGTGTCAGATTTGTTAGAAATAATAACATCAAAATGTTCTCGTGTCTCAGGTAAACACCCTAGGGATCGTGGAATCGCTTTGTGTTTGGAAGATTCACATTACGCTCGAAATTGAGCAAAAACAATCAATGTTTTCACTCGTGGCAAAATCTGTCTGCACAAAAACGGCGGACAAAGTGCTACCTAGCTCACTCTTACGTGAAATATTATTTACTGCATTCGCTACATGGTACAAAAAAGCAACTTATTTGCAACAAGAAGGGTGCTCAATTTGACTTAAATAATGAAATCACGGTTAAGTGCTCCAGTTTCTCAGAAAAAGCTGTAAATTTGCCGCTTACACAATTGTGTACAAAGCGCCTGAAAGGGTTAAGCTGTCTACTGCCAGTCTGGCCTGGCTGCTGTATGGCAGGGAGATAAGGCGGTTAAAACTCATTAACCTGGCCTGAATGCAGACATTTCTCAGTTGTATCCTAGCTTACTTGCAACAGCTGACAAGGTGGTGCAATATGTGTTGAGCTGAATGCAGGGTTGTGGCCATGTTTCAGATGTCTCATTTTTGAGAAATTGTAGCATGACTGAGTATGTGCTACAGAAGGTTTTAGAGTGTAACATTTCATTATACTACAGCAAAGCGGAGGAGGCACCTCAAGTAAAGCCAGCCCATGCTTTCCACTTCCACTTGGAACTGAGTTCAGATATCTCAAGCTTATTTTGCGTCTCTAATATTAACTAACAAACATTTACGCTATGCTACGTAATGCAAGAACCTGCAATAGGTGTTATGCTTTTCTACATGTGCACTGAAAACAGTGTCGATAAAACGAAGCAACGTTGCACACTTAGTGCAGCTTAACAGCTGTCCTACGCTCCTGTCCTTCTGTATGGCTCCCTCGCACTCCTTCGCTGATCCAGGGGGCTGCTGTCGTTATCAACTAGTGCTGTAAAAAAGTCAATTGCAAATCTGCATGTGTGTGTGTTTGTTCGTGAATGTGAAATTGTGAGAGTGTGTGTGTGTGTCAGTTTTAGTTCTTTGTCTGAGCTTGTAGATCTATGTTTGCCAGGCTATGCCTTGTGCTTGTTGGTTATTGGAGTCTTGTTCATTGGAGGCTAGAGCGGAGACATTTCAATCCATCGCTCAGCATTATAAAATTCATTCTGCTCTTCTAGTATCACCGGGAGAAGGACCATGGCTTTGGCAACAGCCTCGCCTGCATCCTGGGGGTCCTACTCCTGCTTAGTGGAGTGGAGGCCACTGTGCTGCCAAGGTACGACGAACTTGTGATCGTTACTCTTCTGTTATGCCTGAACTTGTTTTAACTGGATAATTGGGAACAAGGGATGACAGTTTCTTTACGATAAACGCTTTTAATGTTGCACTGGTTTGCCTCAACTAATTGCTGCATAGTGCCTAGCATTTGGCTTTGCCTCCTAAACTTTTTTTTTTTTGTCGGATACAGTCTCATTTTCTACAGGTTGAAACCTGTTGCAGCCGTGTACTCAAGGTCCGGACAGAAATAATTTACTGTGCTGCCTGCGTGTGTTTGTCCTTGTCATTTAGAACCCTGATCCTCGTGGTGCTCTCGGTGACTGCGTTTGTTTGCGTCTCCCTGTTCCTCATCTTGGTCCTGGCTGCGCAGCTCAGGGTAGGCTTAACCATCTTCTTTTGTGTATTTTTGTACTCACAATTGTGGCCTTATATAGTTACGCAATTTTTCAATAACATCAAGTGAATTCTGACTGATCTGTCATGATCTGTCATTCTGTCATGATCAGTCGATCATGACGGGGGAAGCTTGCAATTTTGCCGAAATGGTTGAGAATACGCATGTGTCTTCAAAGAATACCGCAGCTCGTCTATGTTAGTCACGCACAGAACATCTACTGGATATATGTCTTTTTCTTGAGTACCTCAGATGTCCGCTGGATATACAAAAATTACTTCAGCATATATGGAGGGAGGGTGTTTGTCAGGCATTACGAAGTAACTGTTGTGAGCGACCTTGTGTCTGAATGCTGTTTCCAAATGAATGTTCTGAACCTTTGAGAATAATGCAGTGGTGAGAAAAATTCTTTGTTCAGTATGTGCTTTCTTTCTGTAGTTCATGGATTGAGGGCTCCAGGAATTTAGTGTAGCCACATGCAACTTCACTTTTTTCCCTGGCGCGCAGTCACAGTGCAGCCACTTAAGTGCACCGTTCTCATCTTAGCTGCTGGAAATACCTTCACTCACAACTGGGCGGTAGCAAAAATTAGAACACCCTTTTATCCTGGGACCTCCTAACTCCATAAGCAACTTTTCATTTGTGAATTTGTGAAAAGCACTGCACTGTGTGTGTTACTGCACTTGTTACAGAGCAAACTGTTTTTTGAAAACCAGTTAATTTATTCTGCTGATTTTCTTAGCTCTCGTCCACACAGTTTCTGTGTGGTTTTCTTGTGCAGTTTGTATCTGCTGCCAGCAAATGTGTCGACCGTGCAAGATCACATTAAACGAAAATGTTTTGAGACATATTCTTCTCTCCACAACTAGCTGTTGTATATCATAGGTTTGTTGTTTTACTGCTTTTAATAAGAATTACCGTTACAAGCTTAGACAAGCAGTTTTCTCAACATCACCTGAATGTTTATTTGCTCCTACTTTCCGTTTCACCGCATTTGTTGTGCAGTGCATCCACTGGGACATCAGCCGCAATTTTGTTCTGCGAATGGTCATCACGGTTTTCTCACTGCTTCTCATCTACTCTGTGGCTCAAGTCAACATGGTACTTTGGCTTTTTATTGTTGGAATTCTTTTCATGTACCATTATATAGTAGAAGTGCTTTAAGGGTGCATTGATGACAGTAAATAGAAAAAAAAATTTATCAATTGCTTAATTCTGTCAGAGCTGGCAACCGACAATTCGGTTTCCCTTGAGGTGTTGCATTCTTAGTGGCTGTTGCTGTATTTATTTCATTATAGTCCTGTTGGAGCAGGAGAAATACATTATAGCCCAGGAAGTACCAATTTCTCTGCAGAAGATTTTGCATTGCGGTCATCTATAAATTTATGTTGCTTTCCATAACATTTAATTTTGCAGGAACCTTACACATTAAAGAGTGTCTGTGCTCTACATTACATGGCATTGACGGTGTAGCAAGGTCTCTCTCTATTCATTGTTCATTGTTGCGAATAAAAAAGGTGTGTGAACAAAAACGGTGTGCGGTTTCCAAAATGTTTGCGTTCATCATTGAGCACTGAGTATTGGCTAACCATTCAGTACTGCATTGGGCAAGAATTTTTTGGTGGATTACCATGCATAGAGTATGCCATTATAATTGATTCTAACAAAGGATTACTTTGCGAGCTGTTGACAATGTGCTTAATTTATAGTTAACATGACTAAACATTACTTTATATCCTTGTTACCACAGTGTGGCAGTTCTTTACATGCGGTGCTCAATGCCACTTCTTTAAAGCTGTTTTTAAGTGGATCTTCCAATTAATACACAGGTCTGTTTCCTTCTTTTTTATTCTTCTTATTCATGGCAATAGCACATTTCTTCAGGACTTGAAAATTCATCAAATTTCTTGCCTGTTCCCCTTCTTCTCGTAAAATTTATGTCTTATTCATGCTCCAACTTTTTTTTTTAACTCTTTGTTTATGGCCTTTAAAAGCCTACAGATGAGCATTTACATGTTTCGCTTTTGATGTGCTACAGTTCCTGCTGTTTATTGTGTAGCCGGGTGTGCGAAAGTGTTATCTTCATGCCCTTGGCTGCAGTGAGTACTGCTAAGTGTATGCAAAACACACTAAGGAGAGCTTAACTGTCTTTCTAAGCCGCCGCGGTGGCTCAGTGGCTATGGTGCTCGGCTGCTGTCCCGAAAGACGCGGGTTCGATCCCGGCCGCGGCGGCTAGAATTTCTTTGGAGGAGAAATTCTAGAGGCCCGTGTACTGTGTGATGACAGTGCACGTTAAAGAACCCCAGGTGGTCGAAATTTCCGGAGCCCTCCACTACGGCGTCTCTCATAGCCTTAGTCGCTTTGGGACGTTAAACCCCATAAACCAACCAAACCAAACCTTAACTGTCTTTCTCTTCATCTTGGACCATCGCAGCTGTCGTGCATGGCCGATTGTCACGAGGAAGCTGCAGCTGCAAATGGAACGCTGCCTGCCGTTCCGCGAGGCGCGGAGTGGCCGCACCGCGTGTGCCCGCTGCCCCAGTACCTGGTGGTGTGCTGCCTGCTGACGCTGCTGCCTGCCTCGGCCTTCCTGCGGTTACCCCTCCTGGTCAAGGTGTTGCTGCTCTGCCCCATGGCCATTGCCTTCCTGGCCCTCGTGGAGATTTCACACGCGCATGTGTTCCACTGCTACGACCTGAGTGCCCAGTGAGTCTCCTTTGGCTTCTCATCCGCTGCTGTTCGTTTTGAATGAACTTTGTAGCTACTAAGATCAAGGGAAATGCACGGTACGCACAAATAGCTTGTGTCCTTTGTTCTAGGTAACTGCATGAAGTTACTAGCACCAGCGCCTCAACGGCTTCTTGAATTTAACTGCTGCAAATCGGTGCTAATAGAACTTTGTGACATTTTTGTAGGCTTGCTACGTAAGCCCCCCCTGAGGTCTCATGCTTTCTTTAGCGTCACCAACTGTTTGTATTATTTGCGCATTCATATTCACAAACCGAGCCTTTCATTCTTTTAAGTATTCCTTCGTAAGTCTGGCACACACTAAGGCAACAATCTCTCCACATATGCGTCAAATTTTTGTCTTTTTGGATGGCACAGAGAGGTGGACAGGACACGTTGCTGCATTCTCAAGTTGCAAGCAATGTCTGCCTCCTGTCTGCCTCTTATGTCGCCTGTGTCCATCATTCTAGCTGACCTGTCTCAGTGGAATCGAACCGACCAGCCTAGAACCATGCCATTGAGTTTTCTGCTCAGCGCAGTGTACTTATACTGGCCTAATGCTGGTGCCTATGTCCTGTTGCGTGCAGCATGCTGGTACCTCTGCATGTACTGGCTGTGGTGGGCATCATCCACATGCTGATGGCTGTGCTCATCCACGGACGCCAAGTGGAGTGGACTGCTCGTCTAGACTTTCTGTGGAGTTTGCAGGTGAGGGCAACAAACATCTTGTTGTTGCTATGCTCTGTCTTAATGCATTAGCATTAGAAGATTGTGAAGAAAAGCCGGCATCCGGCGTAGTGTTGTGTACAGAGAAAATGTGTATGGCCTTCCAAAACAGGCCTACCAAAAGAGTTGGTTATGAACCCAGCAAGCAAACTTAAAATTGAGCAAAGATCCTTTAATGTATGTCTTTAATGTAGAATATTACCATATTTTCCGGTGTACAAGACGTGCCCGCCATATATGCAGGCTGTCATAAGACGCACCCCAATTTACCCAGTTAGGCTAGTGAGGCTTAATTAAACACGCTTGCGCGACCATCGCGAAATGCACCGTAGCTGTGAGAAGTTCTTACGCAATGCTAAGTGATCGAAAAAGGCAACACTCACGCCATACCTGCCCACATTTTAGGAAAAAAGAAAGAAAAAGCGAAAGAACCCTCCCATATGTCCATAACAACATTTTATTTCTACTTAAAACCTTCAAAGTCTTCATCTTCGAATGTGCCATCAAAAAGTTCGCCCATTTCTGGAGGCAACGCAGCTGAAACATTCTCTTCGCACTACGTACTTACTGCGTACACGGAGCAATGTTGCAAAGGGTGGCTAAAAAAGAACGCCGGCTTGTCTTGGCTTTTCCTGGCTTGTCCTGACAATGGCGAGAAGCGCGATTGTCGCCATCTTTTTGGCATTTCACATTACTTTCGCTTGGGGCCTCCGAAACAGTCGCGTGTTTGCGATCGCGGAAGTCATCATCCCCACCGTTTCATGATAAAGTTCACCTGAAAAAAGTTGCGCATGGCGGTCCCCGTATTGAAGTATCAGCCGTGTTACAACTGCGTCATTGGTAGTGATATTTTTTCGGTGAAAAAAAAAGCTTGAACATGAACCTGAGTAATTTCTGAACTACGCAAAAAAAAAAAAACGAAAAATTCGGGTATAAGACGCACCCTTGTATAGGACGCATCAGCAAGATTTTCGAAAAAAAAGCCGCATCTTATACACCGAAAAATACGGTAATGTCTCTAAGCTATACACTTAGAATGTATGTTTTATGTAGAGCCGTCAAGTATGTCTTTAATGAGTAAAGAAATAGAAGGCAAATTATATAACAAAATATGAGGAAAAGATAAGGAGTATAAGAGAAGCAATTAAAACCAAGGAGATGACTAATGCTAATGAATTGCCATCACATAATGGTAATTAAGCACCCTCATAATTTCTTTTTATCATTATAGCTTTGCGAAAAATAGAAAACAAGACTTTACTTGTGCAAGATAAGTGTGACACAATTTCACTCGGTAACGGGCAACTGGTGAAAGGAGTGGTTTCATCAAGAACTAAATTCTTATGCTTGCTGATCCTGGCACAATACGTACTTAGCGTAACCATTCTGTGCAATGTTGTGATGCTGTTTTGCGAAAGGAACCTCAGCTAATTTTAGCGTGCTAGCACTCAAGCTCACATTTGCAGAAAAAGCCGTTCACCCTCCTGGTCCTTCTGGGCTCCTTCTGGCATGTGGCAACCTGCCCAGATTTATATGCATCTGGTTACACCCAAGAATATGGTTACTATGCAGTTAGCAGGTTTATGCCACCTGCCACAGTGGGCAGGTTGTGATGACAAGCCTTAATGTAACCAGAAATTCAACTAAACATACAAATTTCTGAATGTTCATTGCCCTACTCCGAGTATGCTTATGCGTAGTACAGTTCACAATTTCGATCGTAGCCATGGAAGCCTCATTCTGGTGGTACTAACCCCCTTTTGTACTAAGATTATGTCACCTGTTAAAGGGACACTGAGGAGAGCTCTATTAATATTTTTTTACAGCAAAATCCAATAGTTCGGCATTTCATGGCTTTGTTGCCACTTGGCCGGCAGCGAAAGATGCATTTATTTCTAAGAAATTTGGATTCGAAGTTGAAGAAGTTTTTCCCGCCGCTCTGATTCAAACTTGGGATTCTCCTATGATGACACAGGACTAAGTGACGTGCACATGACGTAACGCAGACTCCGTGATTTCTGCCGGCCAGCAGTGCGGCCTGGCAGCAGCCGAAAAGAAAGCTACCGCCGGCCGCACGTTGAAGGCATCTATTGGCTATTGCAGCCGTCGCTACCGTCACTTCGTTTAGGTTTGCACCGGCGTTTTGCCAGCGTTAAGATGGATCCCGTTCTCGAAGTCGTCAACTAAGTTCTAGCAAATAGACACCTTTAGCATACCGTGTACCTTGTTACCGTTAGCGGAATACCGGGAGCCCGCCTACCGCCGATGATCAGGCGCTTATTGGTCCCGCTGCTGCAGGAACGCACGTAGCTGACGGGTAGTGGCGCCATCTGGTGACGTCAAGGAGATTTGCACATGCATTGGCTGCGCCTCAGTGATTCATGCCTTCTCGTGTCCCAGTGTTACTAGAACTATTGGTTCTAGCAACACTGTTTTGTCCTATGTCGTCACTACGCTTGTACTTGCGAGTTTGGCCTGTGGCGGCGATACCTGTATTTTGGTTCTTGCTCTTTTCTACGTTACAAGAGCTTTGTTGTCCGTATGAGTGGCGTTTTTGTAATCAGGAGCTGGTATTCTGCCGATACAAGCCAACTTCAATTTCTCCTCATTGTCCCTTTAAAGACTCCGAATGCTTGCATATTGTCTCTCATGCATTACTTCGGTCTCTTCTCTCCCTTGCAGGCCAATGAAGAAAAACAGGAAATGCATGATCTAGAGAGCAGCAACCGAAGAATTTTGTTCAACTTGCTTCCTGCTCATGTTGCAACGCACTTCCTGGACAATCAGCTGAGGAATAACATGGTATGATGGCTTATGACTCTGACATTTCAGTGTTGCTGAAGATATCTTGGCTTAGGTGGCCTTAATGTTTTGGAAATGTGTTTTATTTATTTATTTATTTATTTATTTATTCATTCATTCATTCATTCATTCATTCATTCATTCATTCATTCATTTATTTATTTATTTATTTATCTTTACTGCAATCTCTTAGTGTCAGGATTATAGAAGGTTGTGAAAAACAAAGCAATTACACAAAAAGTAAACATTAAAATAACAGCCCAAGTCTAAGCTTTGCAGCCAGGTCAACAATAAAATAAATTAACTGCATTAGTGCATAGTCTGTTAATGCTGTGTGAAATTTCTCATTATGAAAGCACTTGATGAACATTTTATCAGTTTTACAGTTTCATGTCAGCACTGCATAGTTTATCTGCATTTTTCGTGCCACCACCATCACATTACTGTTCACCTTTTCACCTAAAAAGCATTTGCACTTTGTGCAGTGAAAGCACTGTAGTCAGTGGAGTCTCAATCGGCATTTTTAGCACTGTCATAGGACACTGGCAATGTAATGAATGAAATACTAAGCCGACTACTCTGTGGTTACTGTGAAACTAGCCTGACAACACAGTGTTGTTTCCTGAGAGGTTAATCTGTGCTTTTCGTCCTTCTCTCAGGAGCTGTACCACCAGTCGTACAGTCGTGTGGGAGTCATGTTTGCCTCCATTCCAAACTTTCACGAGTTCTACATGGAGCTGGATGGCAATAACCAGGGTGTTGAGTGTCTGCGACTACTCAACGAGATCATCGCAGAGTTTGACCAGGTAATATACACTTTGCTGGGTACAGCAGACGTACTATCGGTGTCAAATGAAATGCGAACAGGCGGAGCGCATGGCCAAAGATCCATTTTACACCATTTGCTTGTCGTCATCAGAGGCAGGCGTGTTCTTCTGGTTTGCAATTGTTTTGCTCCTGTTTTCGACAGTCGTTTTCCCACCTTGCCACTGGAGACCACATTTTTTGTTTCGGTACAGCGATAAAGTTCTGTTCACTGCCAAAAACAAGCGATTTATCTATGACCACTTTGGACACCTACTGCAACCCGACCGGTCTTTTTCACTGTTCGTGTCGCATGCAGATGCTGATAACAGGGAAATGATAGAAACAGAATCAAAGCGCTACAGGCCAGGGAGCTAAGATCGCTCGCTTCATCTACGTGGCCTACAGCCGCTGGCACCAGCGAAGCCACGCCGTGCATGCTGCGATCACTGGAAAATGTGAATGTGGTGCTGCAGTGGCAAATAGAGAAAACGAACGTCAAAGAAAACAGACTCGAAACTACCACAAATGAGACGAGCACATATACCTCTGACGATGATAGCAGACAGGGTAAGCTGGACCTTTGTCCACATGCGCACTTAGCTTGCGTGCTTGCAACACTAAACCAGAAACGGGACTCGCATTCAGTGGTCTCACAATCTTGATATGTGTGCTGAATGTATAGCAGTCTCTTATTTGCAATCCTTACTGGTGAAGTTGATAGTTCTAATGCAGATTTATGTCTTCAGTGCTGTTGGATAAGTGGCCATTGTGCAGTTGGTTGTGTAGTATTTGTTTAAGTTGCCACAGGTGTTTTCCCAATAGAGGAGTTCGATTTTGAATAGCCATTTTGTCCTTGCACCCCAGCTGTGGAATCCGTAATATCAAGCATGACTCGGTAGGTTTACAGGCCTGGAACTTGAAATACAAAAGTGTTTGGAGTGCATTATAGAAATTTGATGCAGTGGCAGCTCACAACAAGCGTGCAGCAAGAAAAGCTGTTCTTAGAGCGCCTGACAATGCAGTTCACACCAGAACAGCTATGTGTTCTTTAGCGATCTCAGCCCAACCACACTTGAGATGTTTAATCATGTCGCAATGGAAGAGTAGCAGGTTATCGACAGCTTTCTGTAAGATCACAGATTAGCACAGTGAACCTCGAGTGAGGTGTTACACGGGCTTACATGGGTGTTACCTAGACTTATGTGGGCACTGGCTGGGAGTGCACCCGCAGTTCGAATTGTCCAGATGTCTGAATTACCGGGGGCCAAATTAGCGAGCTTGTACTGTATCGGGAAATGAAAATGTCAACAGCTGTTGCTGAATCTCACGTTACGCAGTGGTAACTGTGCTGTGAGAGCCATGTAGTCATGATGGCTTTCCTTGCTTTTTCTTAGCTGCTGGATGGGGAACAGTTTCGAGCCATTGACAAGATCAAGACAACTGGCAGCACCTATATGGCTGCCATTGGACTCATGCCAGATGCACGTATTGGGGTGAGTCTTTGCCTTAGTATATATATATATAGTATATATAGAAAGAGAGAGAGGCCGTGCTCATTGAACCATACTTGCTGTCCACACGCAGGACTATTTGGGGCATAAATTTGGCCTGTCCTGCAGATGTGCACAAAGGAGAAATCCAAGAAATATTGCACCAATTTGATTACCCACTGTGCCGCTGCATTGAAAGGCTGGGAATTTCGGCCGTTCTTCCTGAAGTTCATACCCAAGTTCTTGTATGGACATGAATGAACTCAGATGTTTGTATTTAGCAGAGTACAATTTTGGGCCTGTTGGTGAAGGGTTGTTGCCCACAGATGGCATACAGTGAAGACTTTGATGAAGAAGATGCTTTTTGTAAATGCCAGGTCATTGGACGTGCTGACTTTTTTGGCTTTCTTGATTAGGCACACATTTAGGTGCCAAGTTTAAATACTTCAGCATTTTTTTTACTGGTGCAGCTCACATAGCTAGAAGCTTTCGCTTGGTGTCAAAAAATAAAAAGCATGGATCTGAGCAGCCATGGTGTAGCTCATGGTAGATACCGGAAAGAGATGTGGGGAAAACTAAATGGCGAGGCTTCAAGGCACATTGGCAACCAAGCCAGAAATGAAAACAGTTATTAGGCTGCCTATTTGTAGGCCAAGCGTTTGCACAATTAACCGGCTATGACAGCCAGATGGATGTTTGCATGTTCAAAGTCTCAAAGGTCGTGACCTAAGTTAACAGATTAACTGGGCAGGCATGCATGTGCTTACTTTCAAAATTATATTTTATGACCTGAGTGACAGGTTTCCAAACTGCTGAGAATCTACGAACTGAATGGCATTTTGAGTGAACTGGTTCTGTAAATGCAGAATGCTTGAGCTTCCACTCAATTTACATGTATTATGTGAGGTAAATATCTCTCTCTCAGTGTAAGCGATATAGAAGGCAATGTTTTGTTTTTTTCAGTGAATGGCTTTTGATCACCTGTGATTCATAATAGTGGCGATTTTCATGAAATAAATGCCGCCTTGCGGTGGCAGCGCGAACTAGTTTGAGAAGGATTGGCAGCACGCATAAGCATTTGTTAGCGCCTTTGCGAGTGCTTCATTGGGGCATTCACACATTGTTGTCATAGTTTTCTTACAAAAATATTGGCAGTTTTCGCGACATAGATGCCTCAGACTGCGGCAACGCTGTGATCCCATGCAGGGAGAACTCTCCGAACAGATTCGCGCTGCATAGCAAGCACTTTTGGATGTCTTCCCGGAGCGGCATGGAACAAAGAAAGCTGGGCAGCACTGCTGCATGCCTTCATGTGTGTCAAAGAGATGAAAAAGCCGGGAGGTATCATTCGGCAGCTTTGGGCGTGGAAACTGCAAATTGGCAAGCCAGCCAAAGCGTCGATGGTCTAGTGTGTGCGGTATTTTCAAGGAGACGACATCTTTCTTCCATGTAAAGAATATGTTCCATTATACAGTCAAAACTCGATTTAACGAAACCCGATTTAACGAAAATCCCGATTTAACGAAGATATCCTAATTCCCCTTCAGACGCCCATAGAGTTCAATGCTTTGACTAACCCGAAATAACGAAACTGATTCCGTGATCTGTCCCGATTTAACGAACCTTTTTTCGAGAAATAAAGGCGAAAAAGTGTTCATTTTTGGTCTATTTTGTAGACAGCACCCCAAAATTTATTGATTGCGAGTCAGTGGTAACAGCGCGGAGCATCTTCGGCCCGCCGCTTTTTTCAAACTGCGCAGCGCAAAACGAGTTTTAATTTTGAGTCAAGCTCACGAGATGGCGCCAGCAGTAAAAAAGTTTCGTGCCACATTTCATAGATGGCGCTGTTGCAGTTCACGTGTTGCTGAGCATGGTGGCAATTGCCACCACCCCGTTTCAAAGGGGGCGCTCCTATCCATCCATTCATCCATCCATCCATGTTTTTTTTTTGTGTGTGTTTGTGTGTTGTGCTCTGTGTTCGCTCTTGTGCGGATATTTCCCCGTGCCTTTGAACGCATGTCTTTGTCAAGCTCAGCTTGTTAGGCCTCCATCAGTCTAGCCTTGCTATCGTGAACGCGGACGTGGTGTGTGTGAGCAAGCGCGCCGCTAACCCTCCTGACTAGCAGATAGAGCCCTGCAAGAAACGAGAAAGGCTTACCCTGGACGAGAAAGCCGACATAATTCGTGCTGTGACAAGTGGACATTTGTTAGGTTGGGGCAACTAAAAGGAAATAAAAATAATATGCCCCCGCCTGCACCGCTTACGCACAACAGGCTCAACCCAATTGGAAAATAAAAGAGGAGGCCCGTAGGCAAGACATGTTTTCACCACCCTTGGGTGGAAAAATAAAATAATAGGGGAAATGCTACATCAGCGACCCACAACCGAGGAAGCGGGCCCGGGGAGACTCCCCTGATCTCCCCTGGGAAGTAGCGGAAAGGATGGGATAAATGGATGGGAAATTGGACGTTGGATTGGGTTGTGGGAATTAGGTGGGATTGGGGACAGCAGGATTTTGACCAGATTTGGCTTGATTTGATCCTGAGTTCCTTTTCAGGCCTCCTTGAAGGGCGAGCACTCAGTACACCAATAGTGGGCCCTCGGCGTCGAACGTACTCCCACACCACAGAGAACGTTTTGCCGGCGATCTCCGACCGTCCGAGACAGGGAAATCCTAACAGGGGCTCGACTAGGATCCCCTCCCCCAAGCCAGGTTCCGCCACCCCAACCCACTCACAGTACTAAGAGACAGATATTTCGCAGCACTCGTTCGGTGCTTCGGCTCTTACTCCGCAGTACTCGCACACGCTGCAGCCATCCTTTCACGGTTTTCGCGGCGATCGAGACCGATCACCCTGGCAGAGTATGTGAAACTTCAATCCATACTCCCACTCTATCATGGTTGAAGTCTCAGTTGATGTCCGCAGCGACATCACGTGCTACCACAAGGTATATCTGCACGAGCCCGGGCCAGGCTTGATGCCCGCCTGCGATTTCACCAGTCTACTAACCGTTACTCAGACAGCCGCCGGGCTTTCCCGCGTTTCGGAGCTTACTGGCCTCGGAGTTTGCTGCTACTTACTCCATCTCTTTTCGTGCTTTAAGGCCAAGGGCGGCTTCCCCAAAACCCAAGCTTGGATCGCCCAGCCACATGCCCCCGCGAGGCACCGAGCTCTTCGTGATCGGAAACCAACGCGTCCGCGGCTGGGTGGTACGCCCTCGTACCGAGAGGGAACCGTGACTTTCAATTTTGCGAATTTTGGAACGACCTCGTCTGCCCGGGCGATCTCGTCGATCGGCAAAACAGCTAAGTCGGGACCGCGTCTACCGAGGCGCCAGCACCAACGGCAAAACGACAAAGTCCCGACCGCGTCTACCGCGTCGACCACGCCAAAAGCAAACAGCCGTTCTAGTCACCAGTTCTGCTTTTAAGCCGGATTCCACGTGCCCAGTCCGTCTCCCTTCTCGGACCTGCCCTCCCACTCAGGCATAGGGCATCGTGGGCGCGACACGCTCACAATGTCGCGGAAAGTCTGCTGCACCTTTCCTGGGGATTCGCAACCCCAAGAGTGGATTCCGGCGGATCCACCGAACAAAGCCTAGTAGCCGAAACTACACCGGCCCGTATCCGGTGGCAGGGGGGGCCACGGGCAGGCCGCACAGTCGGATTTCCCCCCCTGACAAGTGGACAGAAGAAATGTGACGCGGCTGCAGCACATGGCATTCCAGCGAGTACTCTCTCCACAATATTGAAAGGGAAAGATGACATCCTCCGCGCCACTTCGTCGGGGAATCTCTCGCGCGAAAAAACGCTGAAGACTACTCCTCAAAGCAAAATGGAAGAGGCCCTCTTCGCCTGGTTTATGGATTTGCGGGCGAAGAATATTCCCGTGAGTGGAGACCTGCTCCAACAAAAAGCTCGCTCTTTCGCATGCTTGCTGGGTGACAACGAGTTCAAGGCAAGTCCCGACTGGCTGTCATGCTTCAAAGAACGACACGACATCGTCGGGAAAGTGCTCAGCGGTGAAGCGAGCAACGTAAGCATGGCTGTAGTCGGCGACTGGCAGTCTGAAAACGTGCCCGACATTCTGGGAAAATATGCCCCCAGCAACGTCTACAACGCCGACGAGAGCGGTCTATTCTACCAAATGCTGCCTAAAAAAACACTCGCCCTGAAGGGGCAGGCGTGCCACGGCGGCAAACATAGCAAACAAAGGCTGACTCTTTTGCTGTGCGTCAACATGGACGGCACCGACAAACGAGACCCGCTTGTCATCGGAAAGAGTGCGAGGCCGCGCTGTTCTAGAGGCACCAAAAAGCTTCCTGTGAAGTACGTTGCCAATTCGAAGGCTTGGATGTCGCGTGCCATTTTCACTACATGGCTGAAGGAATTTGACAGCGACATGTGTTGCCAGAAAAGGAAAGTGTGCCTGTTGCTGGATAACTGCACGGCCCACTACGTTGCAGAGGTCGAGCTGACCAGCGTGGAGCTCCGCTACTTCCCCCCAAACGCAACGTCCGTGGTTCAGCCCTTGGATCAAGGGATAATTAATAGCGTGAAGTGCGCATACAAGCTTCGAGTCGTCGACAGAGTTCTCCTTAACCTGGAGCTGAAGCGCGAAACGAAAATAGATATTTTTATGGCGGTTGAGATGGTGGCGGCGGCTTGGAGAGCATTGAGGCCGTCGATAATTGTCAACTGCTTCAGGACTGCCGGTTTCGGTACACTAGGCCCTGAAACTGCTGAAGCTGGTCCGGACTACGCGAGCGCCGTGCACGAGGATGAAGATGCCTGGGAACACCTTCGCTCAGTGGATGAAGTGCCCACAGGCATAAGTTTCTCAGACTACGTGAACGCCGACGCAAACGCAGTCACAACGGAAGTTTTGACTGATGCCGATATGTTGCGGCTTATAGGAAGCGTGGAGGGAGTGACGGCTGAAGACGCTGCCGACGACCCTGCAGGTGCTGAAGCTCCCGTGCCGACACCAGGTCAGGTGATGGATGCTCTCGATCTGCTGCGACATTTTGCCGGCGCACACGAGGGGACGGAAGACGCACTGGACGCACTTCAGACCTACGAGAAATCGGTGCGGCCGTTGCTCACAAAGCGCACGCAGGCAAAGATCACCGACTTCTTTGGCGGAAAATAAATTTGTAGTCCCCTCGGGCCTTTCTTGTTGAGTAAGAATTTTTGTTGCTTCTTTTCATACGCGCTAGCGGCGCCGGTCGTTTCCGCGGTCCGCAGTTTCATTTTGGGAGCATTTACGCTTCACAAATATGATGCTGCGGTAGCTTTCTGGATGCCGCCATACCATATAATCGAATGTACCGAATTATGTGCCCAAGAAATGCCTCATTCAATTTAACGAAGTTCTCGATTTAACGAAATAATTCACGGCTCCCCTCAACTTCGTTAAATCGAGTTTTAACTGTAGCTCTCTTTGGTTTTAATTCAGTGATTAGGCTGATAATTGTAGTTTTGAAACTGCTGCCAAGATGCAAGCATAATGCATGCAAAATCGTACCTCATCGTAATCTAAGCTGCAATTAGCACCAGCGTTATATTTTTACCTCTCTGCATTTTACATTTTTTCCCTTGTATCTCTTCATTCTAAACATTCGTGTTTCATGGTCCGCAAAATAAAACTTCAAAGCGAAGAGACCGAAGCAGCAAGCGGCATTTGCGGACACAGGTCGATGATCTCCAGTTTTTTATCAGTTCTGTGCCTTATGGAGACTAATACAAAGTGTTTAGCTAAAGCTAGGCGCTCAGCTTCAACGAAAAAGCGTGACTCGATCACGGAAAAGGAAACTTGCAAATGCGCCCAGTCTGATCACAGACGGAGTCCTCTTTACGGCTGCCATCTTAGCTCTACTGCGGTGCCACCTATAGTTCATGAAAATCGCTGGTATAAGCTATATGGAAGTCAAATCTGCCTTTCATGATGTACTATGGTGGCTGTTGCCAAGTTGCAGAGCAAAATATCTTAAGTTCAGGAGCATTTCGGAACTTCATGTCAAGATGTACATAGCATTTGCATACTAACTAAGACTCATCTTCTTTGTGTGCAGGACGATCATGAATCAGCTGCCAGCTACATGGGCATCATGGCAGAGCTTGTGTTCACGATGAAGGACTGCCTTGCTGACATCAATGAGAACTCGTACAACAATTTTATGCTTCGTGTCGGTTAGTTGGGCACCCCTTTTCCTTACCTGACTGTGCCGGCCTGCATTTTATTTTAAATATATTGCATAGCCACAGTGTCACTGAACAGGCAAGTGGTATATTAACGTGATAGCATTAAGAAAAGCCAGCGTCAGTGGCATTGGGACGTAAAAATCCTGATTAGTCGATAGGGTCATTACATCACAGCCACATGACCTCGTGCGGGAATTTCAAACAACCCACAACGCTCTTGTGAGACGTGACATCACGCGTGGGATGAAAGTGAGTAAAATATGACATGTAATGCCAATTAAAGGTCGCCGCATGTCTCAAATCATTGACTTTTAAAAAGTAATTTATTTGGCTTAAAGAAAAATTTTAAGAATTTTAGGCGGGATTCAAGCCCACGACCCTTCGGTTGCAAGCCAGACATACTGCCAACTAGGCCATGCGTTTTTTTTTTTCTTTATTGCACTAGCTTTATTGCACGGCTCAGGAACAAGCGGGAGTTTATATGTATGTTGTGTGCACCCTTGTATAGGCTTTTTTTTTTTTTTTTACTGGCACTCTGTGTCTGACGGTGATATTTTTCAGTTGCATACACGTGCTTCTTCTCTGGTCCTGTTCTGCCAGTTCTCATACAATCATCGGTGCCAGCAGACTATCTAATTATGTATCCACGTTGAAATCACAGTGCACAAAAAAAAATATTGGTTTCCTAATGTTATGGTTGCACTTCACTTTAGGGCTCAACATTGGTCCTGTGGTGGCAGGAGTGATCGGAGCCCGCAAGCCTCAGTATGACATCTGGGGCAACACAGTTAATGTGGCGAGCCGCATGGATTCCACGGGATTGCCTAATCACACGCAGGTAAGTTTCAGTGGTGTGGAACACTAACTGTTCAGCAGGAGAGATGGCAGTGGTGTGAGGTGTTGTAGAAATGCTGACAGCTGCGTATGGGTTCAGAAAAAAAAAAAAAAAAGTCTTCACTAAGGTAGTTAGCCACACAGCTAAAGCGTGCACTGAACACTTGAGCATGAACCAGGATGAAAGGTTTTAACAGACTTCCCAGTTTTTTTTATTGTGTTGAAATTTTCGTTGGACTTATGACTGCCAAGTTACACACTGAGTGCTTACACAGCCCAGCAGTTCTTGCTTTGCATGCATGAAGTGTGACAGTCATCACTGGCTTACTCCTTCCAGTAATAGTATTAATAGTAGTAAGTCTGGAAGCTCATAATAATATTGTGCGTGCACCGGCAAGAACAACGGTTTTGTTTATTCATTTTGCACTCAGCCATTATGGTCAAACTTACTGTTTCAGGTGACCGAGGAAGTCTACCAGCTGCTTCGAGATGGTCCCTATGTGTTCCAGTGTCGGGGAAAAGTCAAAGTGAAGGGTAAAGGGGAGATGACAACCTATTTTTTAGTCGACCGCAAGAGCAACCGCTCGGCATCCAGTCCAAGGGAAGAGGGCGTGTCTGGTGGCCAGCCTGGTTCAGTGTCGCGTCAGGAGGATAACAGCCCGTCTGGAGCTCTCTCTCCACCTTTCAGCTCGGACTCCTTGCAACTAAGGAGAGAGAGCGGGCACACGCCAAACAGCTGGACAGGACAGCAACCAAAAGCAGCATCACTGATGCCACCCCATGATGATGTTCTGCCTTACACACAGCCCAAGCCAATCATTGTGTCCAACACACCTCCGCATGGGTCACGATCAAGGGTGAAGACCGGAGTCTCTTCCAAGCCAGAGTCTCTCACACGTGGCGACCCCTGGGAAAGCCTGAAACAGATCAGGGTGCCCCCACCATCATTGCCTGGTGACCAATCAGATGCTGCGCTAAATGACGACTGTAGCCTTGACCCTAGGTCAGACAGTGCAAGCAGCCAGCTTGATAGGCAATCCAGTAGTGGTAGCCTTGTCTTGGAGAGTAGCTGCCTGAACGACCGACCATCATCGCATGAAAGCTTATCAGGCCCCGGTTTTCCCTTGTTATTGCTAAAAAACTCTAACTGCCCTCAAGCCAATTGTATGTACCCATATTCTCAGTCTATGGGTGACTATGACGTGAGCCCCGGTATCATAGGTTCAGGTCTGCCTCAAGTTGGGTACTCTCCTAGCCACAATGTTGGACAGCCACATGACGGCAAGTTGGCTTTAAGTCGCATGTTGCCAGAAGCAGCAGTTCCCAACACAAGGCAGGATGCAGAGCACGCGGCGTATCTCACAAACTCTTCTGGATCTCGAAAACGAACTCACGAAGAAGCAGTGAGCAGCTCAGTGGCACCACCTCTTGTCGACTCTCCGGAACAGGTGCCTCGCAAACAGGCCTGCAACTCAAGTCCAGCACTGCAAAGACTTGTTCGAGATCAAGCCAAGGCTAGGGCACCACTTCTATTGATGCGTCATGAAGCTGTTGAGGTTCCGTTAGCGGTCTATCACGAGAATGGTAATTGCAGTGCATTAGCCCAGCCGGGGTATACTGTTAGTGACCTTCTTAATGGAAACCCTCCGCGTGTGCTCATGAGGCTTGGCGAGGAGTCTGCGGGTGTCGCATTGCGACTGGCCGATGCAGGCGAAGCCTTTGGCTCCGTTGGGCCTCTTGTAGGTGGACCACTGTTGCACCTTGACTCGCGAAGCAGCTGGAGCAATGATGGCTCGAGTGAAGCTGATGAAGAAGGTGCCCCTCTGATGGACAATCTCGGTGGTGGCTACACAACGGACGATGCCTCGCTTGCTAATGACCAGGGGCTGACAGATGCGGAGGGGGCCCTGAGTGACCTCAACTCGTTGCTTAACGACGCAGGCCACGAAGGAGACGACACGAGCATCTCTTCTCGAGCCAGCAGCCGCTTGCTCAGCATAGACTCGCTTAGTGTGACATATGACTCAGAATATGACAACTATGGAGTTGGCTTCAATGGTGCCATGGGCCGTACTGAAGACCTAAGGTCACTCACAGACTGTATAACACGGAACTTTGGCCACTGTGTGAGTGACAATGAAGACAGTGACGTGCTCGCTTGATTCTTTCCTCTCCTCCTCCCCTTTTATTTTCCTTTGCACCAGAAGGCATTGTCAGCACTGGCAGCCACACCTGTTTTTAACGCTTTTAAAGGGACTTGTGAGTTGAAATGCTGAGCATGAGTGCACATCTTTTGCAATTGTTTAGCTGTGCCATGGCGTGCTTGTGTGTGTGTGTATGTGTGCACAGTAGTGTCTTGCTTATCCAGACTTCGGTTCACCCTATTTGTTGGCGTGCATCTGTAACGCATGGGCACATAAAATTTGGAAATAAGCTCGAAACTTGGCTGTGAAGCTTTCCTTGTTGTGTGGACATCATCTGTAGTGATATGAAAGGACCCTAAAGTTCGACTGAGAATACCTAAAATGATTCATGCCAACAAAGCACCCAAAGCCATAATTTAGTTTTCTCAGCTAAAAACCAGAAAAGAAAAAAAAAACAGCTTTGTTACACATGAAGGACTTGTTCTGAAGGATAACTAGGAGCAGCCA
This sequence comes from Amblyomma mixtum, assembly GCF_055824585.1. NCBI lineage: Eukaryota > Metazoa > Arthropoda > Arachnida > Ixodida > Ixodidae > Amblyomma > Amblyomma mixtum. The sequence continues at coordinate 47,230,794 of NC_143016.1, read as the reverse complement.
GAGAACCAGTTGTCTCGGGAAACTGTCTCTGAACTCATTGGTCACTGCATCGAAGCCCCCCATAAATGGCAGCTTGTGATTCATATACTCTTGTTTTCTGAAGCATTTCTTTTCACTCTCTATTCTAAGAGTATATCTTGAGTATTTGAAATCATTTTTTTCTGGCTGTAATGATTGGTTGCTTTAGTACTTGGTCTCTCTAGCCTGGGAGCCAGAGTGTCTGGATAATCAAGACATGGCTGTAGCTTGTAGATATACCTGTATATATAGATAGTATGCGTGTTCGCTTATACTTTATCTTGCATAACGCTGCTGTCACAAATGGTAATTGTGTAGAAAAAGGTGTGAATGCTTTTGAGAGGAATGGTTGTGTTTGTATTTTTCTCCATGTTTGTTGTGACATAGGTTTTGTCGTTAATCATTCTTGATGATCACTATTAAAGCAGGCGTAGTACAGGCCGACTACAGCTCAAAATGTACAGCACGCTGCTAGCAAACATCACCAATTAGTATCGTGCAGTCGACTTCAAGGGCACAGAGCCGGCCGACTTGTATTTCCATCAGAGAACCGAGGCATCTTTTTCTCCTACATTTTCATCATCAGGTACTTGAAAGTTCGTTTGATTAAGATTGATAGCAAAAGGCTTTTCCCCCACTAAATGTTAGCACATTTGAGGCTGTGCACATTATTTGTGGCTCTTGCAGCTGATGTTCTTGTTGCTTCAAACGATTCCAGTTTGGTAGCTGTTAGAAACACAGGCAAAAAAGCACATGCGATTGTTCAACTTGCTAGACCCAACCATTCCAGCTTTTGGTAGATGACACCTTGATGCATTACTTAAAATGTGACACGATGCAATTAAGCTGTCCTTCTTTTTCGCACAAATTTCGCTTTGTGCAATCCACTGTCTAGTGCTGGATTGACATTGCAGGGGTGCGACACAAAGTTTAAGTCAGTGCACATATCTGGTTAGGCTTCTGTGCGTGCATAGTTTCCTCACTACCTGTGCGTGCATCGTTTCCTCACTATGTTAATAGCAAAAATTGCTCCTAATGTACCTAGATTTAATTTTCACAAATTATATACAACCAGTAACTCAAAAGGAATGCACCTCACAGCATGGGTGTCATGGCACAAACACAGGTTTACTCGAACTATAGCATGATGCTTATGAGACACTCCAACACTCATTTTTCAGTGCAGATCTCATGAATTGGCCTGCTGCTACTGGCTCATTTTAGATGTTAGTGCATAACAAATGTATCAAATGTTGGTGATCGAACATTATCACTTTCTGTGGTTTCTTGGGTGCCACTTATTATTTATGATGACGTTTTCAATTAAAGCCAAAAATGGTCATAAAAGTAGCAGTGAAATTAATTCCTCATTCTGCACTAAAATAAACTGAGGTCCTGTGCCTTGGTTAGTGGGCAAATTTTTAACCAATAAAGCAGAAAAAGGCTACTCAAACTTTGTGTCAGCACCTCTTTAAACCAGTGGGACAGTGCCCTGCAGTTAATGCGCACTGCAGCAATTTCAATTAATTTAGTCACAACGGTAGCTTGGAAAATTTTCAAGATGTGTACCGAGACATGTAGTTTCCAAGTGCACAGTGTCAGGACATGAAATTAGTTGCATCTGCAATACAGAGAATTAAAAACTTCGTTCAGAAGACATGTGAAAAAAATTTGTTTAAAATACTAAAGATTGCGGAGCAAAAAATCGAAGAAGGAGAGCAGCTATTTTATCCAGTTCTATTTAAAAATTGCAACTGACTTCACTCTAGGCCAAAACCTATGTCTAAAGAGCACCATTCACTGACTCTGAAAGCATTCACACCCGCGTTTTTATCAAACACATTTTTTTTTAACAGCCTGATGTTCACTGCGGTGAACATGTGTTTCACAAATCATGCTTTATTATGTGCTGGTAGCGTATGTCGCTGGCAGTTTCCTTCAGAAGTTTGACCAGAAAGACTGATTGTCAGGGATAGCCTCCATACTTTTGTTATGTGTGACTGCCACTTTATCAAGCTTCATTTGACATTAACATTATTGTGCGTTAAATTCAAGAAAGTTGCTCTGCACTGTAGCCTAAATTCTTTGCCTCGTCTAAACTTCATGATGACATCATGCTCATGAATATGCTGCATGAACAGACAGGTACTGTTGCATGTGTTACCTTAATATCGCTTTGCTGTTGCACAAAGGTACTAAGCATTCTATCCAGCATACATCGCCCACTAGGTGGATACAAAACTGATGGTACAGTGCGTGTCTCTCTTTAAGGCAGCATTCGGTGAAGCAAGATTGCATGTGCATTTAGTAAGCAATAAGCAGTAGACGTAGCATGTATTGCTGGAAAATGTCTCATGAACGCCTTTTTGTAAACTATCTGTCACCTCAAGGAACCTCCTCTAAGCAAATGGAGTAATAATTTGTTATCTGTCTAGTACTTGGACAGCACCTACACATTCGGTGTTCACAGTGTTTCGTGTTGGCAGTCTATTTTTACACTGTTGAGAGTTTATCTAGGTGCATATCTGATGTAGCATAGTTTCGCACTGTATTGATTCAGAAATGCTCACTGCAGTTTTTTGGGTGTTACAGCTTAGTGCTGCATTCAATGCTGAAATGCTGGTGTAGAAATCAGAACTGTGTGCTAACAAAACAATCACCATCTATGTTTCAGGGAAGACACAGCGCCTGTTTGCGTGATGAAAACTTTGGAGCCTGTTTTAATGATGGTGTCAGAAATTAACCACCAAGGTCAATGGAGAGGGACCACAAATGTGTGACTGACTATGAGGCTGTTCTAATATTTAATGCAACCAGCATAGACCAGTAATACCCGCACAAACATTACCGCTGCTGGAAGCTTGTGGCTTTTTGGCATTGTTCTTGTTAAATATGGGGATGAATTATATGTACATCCTAATAGTTGCAAAGTAGTGCCATGTGCTAATTCAAGATTTAAAGTGCTTCAAATCGGGCAAAGTATAATATTGATACATGCAATTGTAGACAGAGAAGTAGCGCATATATATTGAAGACATGGCCCGTCTTTTCAAGCGCGCTCACCCCAACAAGACAGAGGAGAAGAAGCTTTGCCATTTTATGCGTGGGGTTAAACAGGAACTGTTGGCAGGCCTCGCGTGCAGCCCACCCCGCACTGTTGTGGAATTTCTTACCGAAGCAACCAACTTCTGCCTCTACTAATGCATGCGCCACTTCTTAGTCTACAATTGCAAGTATTAATTATATACACAATACCACACTCATAGCAGTGCAATGTTTGTCAAGCTCATTACAAAAGAAAAAGAAACCATTGTTCACTGCATGTCTCGTAACAGGCAAAGGCATCATAATAGTTTCAGTGGCATGGCCTGGCTGGCTGCTTGACATCAGCGAGCGTAAAAAGTGCAATTTCAGGAATTTAATTTGTCATTTATTTTGCGGAGAATCAAGAGCAATTAAAGGGTGAAAATGCACTTCACAGCCTGCCAGATGCTCTGCTCATTAAAGCGGATTATTTAAAAATACACCACACAGCCAGCATGCTGTGCAAGGGCATTCAGCTTTTCCACTTTCCTGCCACTGTTCCCCACTTATTCACAAAATGGCAGGAAGCACTTATCGTAGCTCTCTTCTCTTTCTGGGCATCATGCTAATCGAAATGTACAGCTCACGCTTGAACTCTTCGCAATGGGGATGACAATCTCTCTCCTTTGTTTCGCCTGCATCCTGGAAGTTGTAACTGTTGGCAGTGCAGTTGCATCTTTATTATATTTCATACCCAGATGTTAGGTTAGAGACGATTTTAGTTTCAATCAGTCGATAGAGCCACTTTGAGCAGCTGAGATGAAAGTGTTTCATTGTACCACTTGGCATGGGATGTTGGAAGCCAATCTGGAGACAGAAAAACTGGCTCATACGCCTGTGTGATCAGCATAAATATATTATGTTCGAACAGTTTAGGGGAGCATCTAGGAAATATTCCTCTTGGCAACCTAGCACTTCTAGATGGCTGCACCCACCAAATGAAATTAAAACGGTGTGTAGCTTTGGTTCTTTGGATGGACAGGCAAATGGTAGTGTAAGATGGTCAGCTGCCCAGATGTACTTGAGAAGTAGCTGCACACTGTACATTAAAAAGCATGTTTTCTTGACTTTGAATGCTGCGATACAACATTTATTGTTGAGTGCACATTGTGAAGCGTGGCACTGTTTCATTTCGCATAGAATATTTCAAACTGCCCGGAAAAGGGAATGAACAATGTGTCAAGCAAAGTACAAAACAAAACTGCAACACTGCCTGAAGCCCTGGACTGGTAACGCAACACCTGTAGATGGTTTTGTCAGCTCACATATACGTTGTTGAACAAAAGCTGTGCTGCCCTACACAGTGAAAGCTTGTTGATAGGAATATGAGGACACTGTTCATGAAATGGAACAATCTTCATTCGGTTTGTTACCGTATTGTCATTATCAAATATATATTTAAACAATGAGACAAGGCATTCTGTTTCTTCTATAGCAGCGTCTTCAAACTTTCTGATGAACAGAAACCTAATAAGCTCTTTCATAGTGCCAATTTTACTATCAATCGATTACAGTTGAATCCCAGGTTCGAGCGTACTACTACAGCCTAACTCATCTTTGGGAAGGTAGTAGCTGTTTGGTGTTGCCGTAAAGTCATTAATGTTATTCCCTAACGTCTTCATCCTTGACATGTGCCTGCTTGTTTTAGGCTGTCTAAGCAGTAGAAGCAATACTGAACTCTGTTTCTTTACTCTGTCCTTGCACTTTACTGACCAGGGTTTGTCCATCTACGAAATGTTGAGAGTAAAGCTCTGGGACTGCTCCCAGTATCAGCTGAACATATTAATAGTATGCATCAGTACTAGCCTCTTTCATGTTGCAGAACTTGGGCCTAGTGTATTGAAGCCAGCGACTTTGCATCACAGGGTTGTATAATCTTCAAATACAGCACCAAGCTTCAAACACAGAAGTTATGCACTCAGCAGAAGCAAAACCAAAATTGCTTCTCACTAATGGTCGAGTTCTATATACAGGGTCAGTTAACGTTGTTTAACATATAGTTTGAAGTGGGTAATTATACACTCACCAGTAATTTATTGGCAAGGGAGCCAAAGTACACCTTGCAGGTTAGTGCTACTCAGCATCGTTGTAGTCAGCAGAGATCTGCTCCATGTATCCTAGGCATCTGGGACACTTTCATTTAAACACTGCAGTCATATGCACTGCATGCAGTGTGATGGAATGCAGTTTACTGAACTTTTGCTCTCCACCATAATTGGCCCATTTTACTCAAGTTCGCAGGTGCCGTAATAGAAAACAACTTTAAACTTTGAGATCATGTATAACCATCAAACTATGCTGCACTTATCTGCAGAAGTTAAGCGCCTGCTAGATGTTTTTTGTCCTGTTGTGCATCTGGTGTTTCAGCACTGCTTCATAAAAAGAAAATGCTGCACTACCACTTTTATCAGTTCTCACTGCCCGACCACGCACTTTTTTTGTTCTGGAGGCTTGCCCAGCCTCTGTGCATAGCACATTCGAACAAATTGGCATTTTATGAAAGAAAAAAAAAGAAAGGGCTTTCTGTATTCTGTTCTGCGTGACAACTTGCTAAATACTGTAGCATTAGCAGGCTGATTGAAGGAAAAGAAGAAACCGATGATGTTCTTGGTGCAGTAGATAAGGCACACAAAGATGTCCGCTTTCATGTGCCATAACAAGTGCTGTGCTTCAAAAATAGTTATCCTGCAGTGTAACAATAGTTGTCGCATTTACTTACAGTTGGAAATACGTCCATGCAATTTTAAAGACGTTTCTAGCTACGAGTGGCTCTGATGAAAAGCACACAACCACTTGGTGCCATTGCCACAATCTCTAAACCGAAAGGTTTGTAGCAGAATCTATATGATAATTTCAAAAGTAAGGCATTCTATGGTGCCAATTTATCACTCATTTACCTAAGAATTCAGAAGAGTCGCCTAACTTATGAACGGTAAAGGTTTCAGTATCTTAATCGTGGGAAGTTCATGTTTTACTCGTGTAGCTTTTATTGAAATAGTGTTGTGGCTATCTTGCAATGCACTGGACCATGAAAATTCTGTTGAAGCATGCCTGTACTTTAAAAAGCTTCAGTGTTTTCACTAGCTTAGCTGTTGACGCTTTGCTATTGTTATAAGTTTCCTTTTTAGTTTTTATTGAGACTAAGACTACCTAGAATGTGCCTTGGATGAATAACAAGCTCACGTTGTGCTGCACAAACACTGTTCAGTCGGTGGTTGTGCTAATAAAAGGAGCATATGTTGTGCGTTGCTGTTGGCTGTTTCCAGTATTTTTCCTGCTAATGCCACTCCACTCTTGGATCTATTTTTCCTTGACAGAACAGGGCTGCGGCATTTCCTCGATGCCGCACATTTACTCACAGTTGTACTCTTGCAAGCATTTGTGCATAGCTGCTTGCATAGGAAATACTTGTATATAGCAAACACACCTTTCAGTGCACTTGCATTGTAGAGTGTGATGACAGATGCCACTTTTTGCACACCTTTTATGCACTTCAGTAGCTAGCAGATTAGCAGAGGGCAACTTACTTACCACCTTTTCACAAGGAGTGATAGCAGGCTATCCTGAGCAATGCCAAAAACGCACACACTCTGCAACATTTGTGTGTCAGATATGCGAAAAGAGGGTATTTGCCTCTCGGCATTTCATTCTACTAGTCTTCTGCTATATAGTGACAAGTGTTGGAGTTGTGCACTGAAATTCATTTGTAGAACATGCACAGTGTCGGGCTTCAGCGCTGTTCAAACAGTTGTCTCTAGAAAGTTGAATGGAACCTCCAGCACTGATACTATCTGTGAAATGCTCTGCAACGTTTCATGTGTGACATAAGAAGACGCCTGCATGCTCATGGCAAGCCCGGGAGACTGTAGTGTGTAAAGTGACCAAGCATTTTGAGATTGTATGAGAACCCTGTGCTCATAATAAACCATTTTTGCATTAATGTTCATTGTGAACCATATCTGCGTCAAAAAGTTGCCTACACCCATTTCATGGAAGATGACCAAGTCCCAAGAGAGAGAAGTCACTGTCTGGACGTATAGGACTGTATGGAGCATGCACAGCTCAAAGAAGAAATGAAAACCATCTGCTTTATTACCCACATGCTACTGACATTCAGAAAACATGTAATAAATAAGAAAACAAAATGTATCTCTTTTTCCAGGCGTACTATACAGCCAGCTGCAATTTCTTTGTTTCAGAAAAATATGGAACAATGTATTCACATTGCCACTGGTGTCCCTTCTATGTTAACTAGTTAATGCAGTAAATAATATATCTCACAACAGTGAGCTGGACACCAGGTCTTTCGTCATAGCCATATAGACAGGATTTATCACCTGCAACAATAATTTTATTCTGCATGTCCTGTGGTTGTGGTCCACAACGCCTTGAGTGCCAAACTGACAAATACTATTAATTCAGTGTTTTGATTTTCAAATGCTGTAACGCTTTGTAGAAGAACTTGCATGTAGTAAATTAAATAATTATGCAGTGGCTTAGCTCTGGTTAAGCCTGGATAAACAAGCGGAAAGCTTCAGTTATGCTTGGTTTGACGGCCGTCCACACACTGCCTGTACGGAGACGGAAATCGGCGCGGTTAAAACTGCCCGCGGGAATGCGGAGAGGAGGGTTGCCGGCTGCGACAGGGGCAACACGCGGCTGCAACGAAAGGTCAAACGGTGGGCGAGGAGGCGAAGCACGCAGTTGTAGCGACAGCGAGGAGGCGACGCGAAGCTCGGCTCTGAACTGCGTAGTGAAGCTCTTTGCTTCAAGATTTTGCTGCTACATATTGGTAAACGCTTTCTTGAGGCCAGCAAAACTATATAGGAGGAAAGATTATTTTTTCAAATAAATCACAAACTGCACCTGAAAGTGATATGTATGCCCAATCTGATGAAGGCAAGACAAACTTCAAAAAAATTTCATGCACTTCTTTACTGCATGCATGCTGCATGAATGCAGCTTGCATTCGATCTACTTGTACACAATAAATTTTTTGCTCGACAAAGCAGTGCGTCAAAATATGTCGCAGAACATTGTACGCCACCTATTAAGGCGGAAGCCTTTAATGCCTCATCGTTGTAAGCAGGAGTTGTCGACAGAAATGTCACGCTTTTCAAATGGTCGTGACGTCACAGTGCGCGAGTTTCAAACGGGGCCAATTGTACTTAGGCTAGTAACCATGCAACCAATTAAAAGGGCTCGTATAGTGATGCTAAAACTAAGTGGGACTGAGTTTAGTTCATTCCTTAATTAACCAATTAGCTAATTAAGCCTTCTAGTCAGACCAGATAAATAAATAAAATCGAGAAGGAGTTTCGTCGAGTTTGGGAACCGAACCAGAGTCTCCGGAGTGCGAGACGAGCACGGTAACCACTCCGCCTGCCAGCTCGATGGTTTGGAATGAACAAAGGCGCGTCTAGTGAATATGGTGTCTTCGTTCACTCCCATCTTCCTCCCTTCCCTTAAGGCGAGGTTCAGGTGTCCACCGAGATATGCGAGACAGATATATTTCCTTTCCTCAAAAACTAATTTACCGAGCAAGACGCAGAGCCGAACGGGCGATGGCGTTCTGTGGTCTCCCTGGCAGCGTTGCAAGACGCTATCGCGTTCCACACTCAGAGGCGAAGCTTAACATCGTAATGATGACGATAACAACTTTTATTTCCACCGATGTAGGAGGCCCCCTACTCCCCGTCCCTGGCACGCAGGCCTAGGGGACGGGGGGACGGGACCTCCGCGACTAAAGACTGGCGAAGATACATTGGCTCTTCGCGGCTTCAGCTGCCAGGCGGACAGCTCGTTTCTGGTCGGCGGGGACCTCGCTTCGCAGAAGGGCCTCCCAGGCTGCTCTACTCTTAATATTGTCCGCTGCACCCGGGGATCCAGGGCATTGCCAAATTATATGATTATAGTGAACTAGAATACTATCCCCCTCGCTCCGCAGGTCTTACATTTGTCATCTTTTTTATCGTCTAACGTAGTTTGAAATAACCAGACGGGATTAACGAAATCTCCGGCCTGTAATCGTCGCCAGGCGATGGCCTCTGTATTGGTTAAGTTTGGATCTGGTGGTGGCATTAGACGCCTGCCTAACCTGTAGTGCACGGCGATTTCCGCGTACGTTTGCAAACGTTCGTCCATCCCCTGGGGGTCGGGTGGCTCTACAGTTACCCGGAAGTAGAGATCTCGGGCTAACACGTGGGCCGCCTCGTTACCGGGGACGGATGTGTATGCTGGGATCCAAATTAAGGTGATCTTGCGATCAATTTTGGCTGCGGACAGAATTCGAGCCGTTTCTGGCGAGACCCTGCCCTTTCCGATGTTTCAGATTGCTGTTTCGCTGTCACTAAGAATCAAACTAGCCTTGGTTCCGGCGCAAGCAAGCGCTATTGCGACCTCCTCGGCCGTATCTATGTTTCTACTCCTAATGGAGGCGGCGGCGTCTGGTGCACCTCGGCCGTCGACCACTGAGGCGACCGCCGCCCACGACCTGCCACTCGCTGCGTCCACGTAGGCAACCTCATATGCCCTTAAATTCCCGGCCCTTTTAACTAACGCCTCCGCCCTCTTCTACCGTCTTTCCCTGCGATGTTCTGGGTGCATGTTGTGGGGGAGGGGGGGAAATTTGATATTCTCGCGACATTGTGGCGGTAGGGCGACCTTGTCGCAGATGCCCCTATCTACTTTTCGGCCGACCCACTCTAAGATGGTCCGGCCCATATTCGTTGTACTCAATCCAAGTATTATGCACCCCCATTTCCAACAGGCGTTCTGTAGAGGTGGAGATATATAGGTAGGCCCAGCGCCCTCTTGACGCAACGCCGAATAATTGCGTCGACCTTCTCTCTCTCGTTTACCCTTATATCGAAGAATGGCGTGGCATAGCATATTCGGCTAATAATATAAGCCTGCGTCAGTTTCAAGAGGCTACTTTCTTTAAGGCCCCTGCCCTTCAGCGCGACCCTCCTGAAGATCCCTGTTACTTGCGCAGCGTAGTTGCTGAGCTTCTTGATAGTTCCTTCATTATAACCGTCCTCTTGGATGAAAAGTCCGAGGATCCTGATGTGATTAACTTTCGGTACAGCTTTGCCCTCTACCTTAATTTCAAAATTCCAGTCGCGCTTGCACCGGAGCGCTTTCGGATTGTAAACAAAAAGTTCAGAGCGGCAGACACGCGGCCGAAAGGGGCCTTGTGTGTTCGCCGCAGAAATCGGAATTTAACATCGTAACCACACATCACTGACACTATAGCAGCAACACCGCCTCTCCGAGCTTTAGGTCAACAAAGCGACCCCTTGAATTTTTTTCAGCAAAGGCTTTCACTCTTGTGGCAGGTCATAACCCAGATTTCGTGCTCACATTTCAAGTTCAGAACACAAACATGCTGTATACCAAACATTGAGATCTCTTCATACATATATAGTGCCTAGAATATACTACAATACATATATTGGGAGAGCTGCCATGTCATGCTTGCATTATTTAAATTAAAAACAAATAAGCCTTGCATACTTGGCATCCCTTTCAAAACAGTGGTTTGGATTAGCGCAGCTATTTTTTTATAGTTTTCAGTAGTTCAGCTTGGCTGGCCCACAAAAGTGGCCCTTAATTACCAGGAGCCAGAAAGTAAATACCATATTCCCGTGGAATGCTAGAAAAACTTTCCTCTCGAAGCTTTAGCAGACAGTTCTTCAATGTCTTGTTCCTTTCAGTCACAGGGCCACGATTTTTTTTTTTTTTTTGATGAGTCTCAAGCCAACCAATTTTTGAACTCAGAGTAACCTTCCGACAGCCCTGCTTGATGGTTAACTTCCCGTCCTTTCAACATTCCCAACAAGTGACCATGCACAAATTAAGATGGCTGGTTGCCGAAGGCAGATGATGATGCTCCACTTCAAATTCACTTATGTCTTGGTAGGCTTCGACACCGCCGAATGGTTCTTGTTGTCGTGCATAGAGTGCTTCGTTTGGTGCGGAACTGTCGTCGTCATCGTACTGTACATTGAATCCTAGTGTCTTGATTAGCTAGGCAACGTGAAGCATCCGCTTCGATATTAGCATCACCGAGCTCGAGCACCTCGACGTCTATGCATTTAATAGCCATTATCAGAGACATGGGCATCATCATGAATGATGGTACGACTTTGCCGTGCCGCTCTTCAGCCGCGGCACGCGCAGCGACCGTGTATGAGGTCGGGCCCGAACCGAGCCGTCAGCAGGGCGGCATGAGGGCCGCGATCCTGCTCACGGTACTGACGGTAGCTGCGTCAGCACCGCGCAGGATCGTCATGGACGGCTGGGCGGCTTCGGCAGCGTTCCGCGGCGAGCCCAGCGGTGTGGCGCAGCCGTGGCACGAAGACGATGCCAGCGGCGCGGCCAAGCGACGGCGCCACGACTCGCCAGCCTTCGACCAGATCATCGTTGAGACCCTGGAGCAGCCGGCCAAGCACCGACCGTCGCTGTTCCTAATCCTATTCCTCTTAATCACGAGCCTGTTCACGGGAGCCGTTCTCTTGCTGCTGTGCGTCCTTTGCCTCCTGAAGGCGTTTAACGGACAGATCGTATACCGGTCTCTGGAGCAAAAGGATGACAACTTCTGCGTGGTTGAGAGCCGCTCAAGGCCTGTGACTGACGTCAGTTTCAAACAGCGACCCGTCCAGACGTTCGCGGAGGCGACCTTGGCAGCTAAAGTTGTCAAAGTCGACCGCGACGTGGCGCACAGCTCTCCAGCCCAGAAGTACCGGCAAACACGGCACGCGCAAGAAAGCAACCGAAACCTGCCCGCCTACAAAGGGTCGGCCAAACCTCAGCTTATCAGGAAGCGGGACAGAGGCGAGAACGCCAAAGAACACGACTGCTGGAAGGCACTCTCCAACCTGTGGCCGGACCTTCGCATCAGTAGTAAGGGGCGCGACCGTAAGTCCAACACTATTCCCAGCAGCTTCAGCCTGCCGGCTAGGTCCTCAACCTCTTCGTGCTCGAGCGGGGAAGGCGCTGATGCCGGGAAAGTGTCAAAATTGCGACCGCTGCTATTCTGTCTAAGTCCGGACAAAAAAGCCAAGGATAGCAACAACTACCAGAAGACGCTCTCCAACCTGTGGCCGGACCTTCGCATCAGTAGTAAGGGGCGCGACCGTAAGTCCAACACTATTCCCAGCAGCTTCAGCCTGCCGGCTAGGTCCTCAACCTCTTCGTGCTCGAGCGTGGAAGGCGCTGATGCTGGGAAAGCGTCAAAATTGCTACCGCTGCTGTTCTGTCACAGCCCGGACAAAAAAGCCAAGGATCGCAACGACTACAAGAAGACGCTTTCCAACCTGAGGCGGGACCTTCACATCAGTAGCACGGGGCGCAACCGTAAGACCTCTGCTCCTAGCAGCTTCAACCCGCCGGCTAGTTCGTCAGCCTCTTCATGCTCGAGCAGGGAAGGCGCTGATGCTGGGAAAGCGTCAAAATTGCGACCGATGCTGTTCTCCCAGAGCCCGGACAAAAAGGCCAAGGATCGCAATGACTACCAGAAGACGCTCTCTAACCTGAGGCGGGACCTTCACATCAGTAGCACGGGGCGCAACCGTAAGTCCTCTGCTCCTAGCAGCTTCAACCCGCCGGCTAGTTCGTCAGCCTCTTCATGCTCGAGCAGGGAAGGCGCTGATGCTGGCAAAGCGTCAAAATTGCGACCGCTGCTGTTTTGTCAAAGCCCGGACAAAAAGGCCAAGGATCACAATGACTACCAGAAGACGCTCTCCAACCTGAGGCGGGACCTTCACATCAGTAGCACGGGGCGCAACCGTAAGACCTCTGCTCCTAGCAGCTTCAACCCGCCGGCTAGTTCGTCAGCCTCTTCATGCTCGAGCAGGGAAGGCGCTGATGCTGGCAAAGCGTCAAAATTGCGACCGCTGCTGTTTTGTCAAAGCCCGGACAAAAAGGCCAAGGATCACAACGACTACCAGAAGACGCTCTCCAACCTGAGGCGGGACCTTCACATCAGTAGCACGGGGCGCAACCGTAAGACCTCTGCTCCTAGCAGCTTCAACCCTCCGGCTAGTTCGTCAGCCTCTTCGTGCTCGAGCAGGGAAAGCGCTGATGCCAGCAATGCGTCAAAAGTGCGACCACTGCTGTTCTGTCAAAGCCCAGACAAAAAGTCCAAGAACCGCAAAAGCAATAGCTCTGTCCCAAATGCGAAACCGTTCTGGCTGAGGGATAGCAGCACCGTCCGGCGTTCAAATTCCCAAGACAACCCAGTTAGCGGCGTGGACGAAAAATTCTTCGGCCAAGCTGACGCCTCGGAGGTGCACCACGCTATCAATGATAAGGCAAGGCGGCTGCGTGGCAGAAGCGAGTCTCCACGGCGTGCCTTTACGACGCCCCAAATTGGTAGCCGCGCTGCCAGCATCAATGAGGGCAGCGGTCGGCAGCAGGATGCCACGACGACGGACCCAGTCACCCTGGAGCAAGTCACGGCACTATTGGATGTCATCCTCAAGAAGTCATCTAGGAAGTCCATAGATCACTTTTAGGTGGCCTGCCTGAAATGCTTTTACTGTGTGCCTCCCAGTGAATTCCACGTGGGAACAAAAATCTAAGCCCAGCTTATGAATGCAGCTAGCAAATATATAATTTAAGTCAGTGTCTGTTGTCTCTTGTAAAAGGGGAACTAAGTACAAAACCAGTGGTTTCTTGAGACAGCTGCAGTTCAGCGTCTCAACCTACTGCTGCTGATGGCCCATGCAGGCTGATGGCTCAGGTATTTAAAAAGCTAGCCCCATGCAACACTACCATGGTCTTCCATTGAAGTTGAAGCTTCATCTGTCCGACAAAAAAAAAGATTGACCAGGATGCCTCAGTCACTGTGTGTTGCGAAAGTTCTCAGGACATCTTCATTTCAATATTTTTTTGCAAGAAAAGAGCAGTTTTTAACAGAATTACCACCATCTTAGAACATTAGTATACTTTTGGAAATATGCACAAAATAGACTGTGTTATGCAAGTGTGGATCTGCCTCCTTAGACTTGATAAAAAACTGAAAAATGTGCTCCAGGCATCCACATTATTGGCTGTTTTTCATATTGGGTATAACAATATTTCAACAAAGCAGAGCACTTCTAGCTAATTGTTCAAATGAGCAACAAAGATACTAAAATAAAAATGCTGAGAAAACTCAGGCTGAAAGGAACCCCGAAATGATTGTGATGGTCATGTTCCAGTGCAACAGATCTATAGAGGTGGTCTTTGTGAGTATTCGAGTCACATTTAAAAGCTCTGCGTGAACCCCATAATAAATTTTAAAAATGGCTGCTCGGAGTTGCTCGCAACCAATTCAGGCAACACTTCACCACATGCTCTTAGCCGCACCTACCCCGATGATGTCAGTGGACAATCTGGTCGAGCATTCTCATTGGGCTTGCTAGTTGATGTAGGCAGGCGTACCAGTTGATGGCTGCACTTGAGTGGATGCCATTGAGTAATTTGCTCCTTAATTACAAATTTACTCCATTTTGGGGGATTCCCCTAAACATTTGAACGCGTCGTGTATGAGCTCAGAGGTGTGAAAAGAAGCATAATTTTTACTCACTGATATCTTAAATGTTAATGAAGCTGGCTTAAAACTTGTGGTGTGGTGACGAGCGATGGAATTTCAATCGCTCGTCTGCTTTTCCTAACCCCAGTAAATATCATATAATGGTCCCTCTAACCTCTACAAGCTGAAGTGGGCTAAAGAAGCTGCATGGAGGGCTGCGGGTTAATTTCAATTCAGGGATTTAATGAGCACTGAAGTTGCACAGCACGAGTGTGCTTACATTTCGCCTAGTATGAAATGCAATGCCACGGTTAGGATTTCATCTCAACATTCGGCTTCTCAGTTAATGCTATAGCCACTGAGCCACCAAAGCAGTTAATACTCACGTGCACATAATGCTAGCAGCACAACTTTTCATACTTGGTCATCCATCCCGTTTGGAACCATTATATTACATGCCTGATCAATATAAAACCATGCCGAAATAGTTGCCATAGATTTGCCGGACTGTTAGCGTGGAACGACAAGGACAACAGAAACTAAGACGACAAGAGCAGTCCAATAAAACCTTTGCTGCCTTCTGTCTCTACCTCTTATCCATTGTCTTCCCTCACTTCCATTATCCATTGTCTTCCCTCACTTTACCCCCAACTTCACCGAGAAGATAACCGTTCTTGACACTAGGCAGATTTTAGAATGTAAAGTCTCTATTACAAATGTAAATAAACTAGCTAGCTTAACACTGTTCAAGCATTGCAAAATAAATATTAAGGCGGAAGCCTTTAATGCCTCATCGTTGTAAGCAGGAGCTGTCGACAAGAAATGTCACGCTTTTCAGTTAGTCAAAACGGTCGTAACGTCACAGTGCGCGAATTTCAAACAGGGCCAATTGTACTTTGGCTACTAACCATGCAACCAATTGAAGGGATCGTATAGTGATGCTCGAAGTAAGTTTGAGTTTAGTTAATTGCTTACTTAACCAATTAGTCCAATTAACCTTTCTAGTCAGGCCAGATAAATAAATAAAACCGAGTAAGAAATTGGCCGAGCTTGGGAATCGAACCCCGGTCTCCGGAGTGCGAGTCGAGCACGCTACGTCTAGTGTGCTAGCAGGTGCGTCTAGTGAATACGGTGTCTTCGTTCACTCCCATCTTCCTCCCTTCCCGTTACAGCGAGGTTCAGGTGTGCACCGAGATATGCGAGACAGATACATTTCCTTTCCTCAAAAAACAATTTACTGACGAGCAAGGCGTATTTGTCCGCGTTTCAGATTGGTCCAAATTGTCGTGATGTCACCACGCGCGAATTTTGACGGGTGTCCACCGAAATATGTGAGACAGTTACTGCGCAACTTTCTTTCGTCAAATACAATTTTCGACTAGTGCTACTGATATATGCGAGACAGTTAATGAGTAATTTCCTTTCCTCAAATACAATCTTCATTTTCTTCATTACGGCCCCTCTTTCTTCTTTCACTCCACTTCCTCCCTTCCTGTACAGTGCGGCTCAGGTGTCCACCGAGGAATTACTGCGCCATTTACTTTCCTTAAAAAGCGTTGCGTTCAAAGGGCAAGGCATCGCGCCGAACGGGTGGTGGCGTTCAATGGACTCCGTGGCAGCGCTACAACACGCCGTCGCGTTCCACTCCTAAAGGCGAAGCTTAAGCGTCATTAATTGGCAGTTAATTAATGCACCAACAAAATGTGAAGTGAACAATCGTGTAGCAGAATGCAGCACTCAGGCTTTCGCCTTTCAGCACTTTAGCCGCTAAAGTTGCTCGTAATTTTTCTGTTAACCCTTTAATGAGAAAATTATGAAGGAATCAAAAGCCATTATCTCTACATTATGCTTGCCAATGCACCCGCATTAAAAAGACAATATAAAAACTTTTAGCGTCACTAAAAGTTCAGAAATTAGCATGGTGCAGATTCGAAACGATGGCCTTTTGGACCAATTTGCGTAGCTATTCAGAGTTGTGTGAAGGACCAACCCGAAGGCCTCAAACCAACTCGAAGGCCCAGGGACAGCAGACAATTTTTCATCCCACAAATTATATTCTTTCTGCAAAAGTTGGCACAAAACGAGAGACGAGTTCAACACTTCCTTTTTCTTCACACAGCTTTTTCGGCAACTCCAAACATTTTGAACGTAAAGCACTGCCTACTGAGAGCATGTTGACATCAAACTTCACATGCAAGCACCATAAATTAACGAGTACACAGCGTGCAGTGGTATGTGCACTGGTTGTTCAAGGCTTAACTAAAACTTTGCAAAATAAAATATATGAAGAGAACATTTACTTAACTGTCCAATTTTAAACCATCTCAGTCACTCCTTTCTTCAGCAACATGTTTGCGAACACAAACTGCCCTTTTGGATTGCTACCTTCTGAAAACCATTATAGATAGATATGCTGGAAAACACGCACTTGTTAAAAAATTGGTTGGAAAAGACATTGTTTTCACCACTAATAACCAACAGTTCAGGGTATATTCAGTTTACCACAATACAGAACAAAGCCACTTGATATACCAAACTGCCCCGAGAGGCCCACAGCAAAAAAAGTCACTAATCCAAATCAATGTGCAGAGAAAAATTAGGTTAATTCCCAGTTGGTGGTACGGTGACTGATGTAGCATATGGCTTAGTCACATGCCTGCATCTGTTGGCACCTACAACAGACCTAAGCAACCTCATGAAATACTACTTGGCCTGCTGATGCTACTTGTTTTTCGAGCAGCATGAAAAGGAAAAAAAGAGTGATGCTTGTGCCACACAGAGACATGACTTCCACTGTCAGCTCTCAGGTTATTCAACAGAGCCTGTTGCGCCATTAGGTGGTGTGAGCAGGGCACAGTTTTTTTCCTTCCTTTCTATGGCCCAGACTAACCAATAAATGTGTGGCGGGCAGTGGTACCTGGACACTAAGTGAAGATGTACACCATGAAATGTATTTCTTTTAATCACATGATCACTTCTATAACGACAGCTACATGTCTGAACCAAAAGAGCTGGTGACTCGCAGAGGATTGTGAAAATGTAAGCAGATGAAGGTGTCTTCTAGAGGTCAATGTACCATTTCCCACGTAAGACACCACATGTCTGATTTGATTAGTGAAGTCTAGTGGTAGGACTCTTCACTGCCAAAGGAGACTGCAAAAAAAATAGGAAAGGACAACACATGACTATTTTATTAGAGCAAAGGAGGTCATGTAAATATGTGTCGCCTTCAACAGATGGCAATAAATGACCCACAGTAAAACTCTTAACTGAAAGCCGCCTTTCTATGTACGAAGCGGAGGGACCACAATTTGAAGCTTTATGAATTTCCTTTTAAAGATGACGTACTCCGTTATTCGTTTTTTCTGCGAACAGTTCGCGAATGGAATGCTTTGCCGCCACATATTGTTAATGTTCTACCTAATGATGCCTTTTTTCACGCGTTAAGTGTATGATTTCTTGTTTTTTGTTTTTTTTTTTAATGTGAAAGTGCCCCCTGCTGTAATGCCGAAAGGCGATGCAGGTACCAAACAAACAAAAAACAAATGTTAGAAAATTAATGTTAGAAAAAGCAACCATTGTGTGTTGCTTGATAAAAGTTTCAGCGGTGAAGTTACTTGAAAGCAATACACAGTTGTTAAAGACTTCATATTTCGGATATCTTCGTGACTGAAAAAGTAGGCACTGCCTGGGCACAGGCTACATTTTAGGATTTCAGTTCCAATTTAAACGGCAATTACCACTTCAAAGCCACTGATAGCTCTCATCTAGTAACTACTGTATGAGAAGTCTCCACTTGTTTACCCCTACTGCATATAGTCTCTATATATACTCTAGCGAACGCAGTACTCTCCGACTGATCTAGGAAGGGCAAGTGACGATGATGGGTGTTGGCAGTCGCCACTGGAAACGCGTCGACATCGAGCCAGATTCTCTGACGAGGCACTAATAGACTTACCTGAGCACCGAAAGTTCAGGCATTCCTGGATCGCTTCCTTTCTTGAAGCCTGTAATCAGGAAATTTGCGCACACACTGTTGTATAAACCCCTCGGCTGTGAATAACCGTCGCATAACTTCAGCCACTTGTGCAGCCAGATTTCTGTACCACTTTAACATGACCATGCGTAAGCAGTAAACTTACGACAACAAACAGTACTGCACTTATAAATACCTATGAAAGTGGGTTTCTGCAGTCCATTCAGTCAATGAAATAACATGCAGGAATGTGAAACGTGCGTAGACAGCTACGGGACTTACCCATGTATAGCACAGTTGGAATGAAACCCCAGTGAAATGCTTTCTTTGCGATGAACAGAACGAGAGCTGCTTTTTGCTTAGCTTCTGGGCTCATCTTCAAAGTTGTATTTCACGCAGATAAGTACAAATCCGCGGGTAGTCCTCGAGGCCGGCAGCACACCGCAGCACAATCAGCACATGCAGCAAACTTGCGCACGCACTTGGATTTGGATATATGGCCAGATGTGGCTTTTCAAACGACCTTGGCTTTCGCGTGGTATCGAATGGTCCGTACGAAATTCTGCTGTAAGTGTCGTAGCTTGTTCTGTGGGAGACTGCAGTTTTCCTAGTTTTCGCGCAGAGTTTTTTCCGCAACGACAATCCACGTCTCGTTGTTTCCACTGCAACAATCATGCCAGCTGTCCTTCCGATATCCGCCGTATCAGTGGCAATCAAATCGTCATCTAGTGGCCGTCGCAGCGGGAAAATCAAACCAAGCCAAGGGCATACTCGAAGAATTTTCTTGCACACTGTACCAAGGGCCTGCCCTGAGGTAATTCCAGCTAGATATTGCGGCTGGAGCACTGGACAAGCCTGAACAATGTATCTGCAGTCTCTTTTTGTTGGCTCAACATGTACGTCTTGTCTGTTCCGTCTGCATTTCGCCCGCAAAGATTTCACCGAAGCTTTGTCCGTAGCAACCCCGCGCGGGTGTCAAAAAGCGGCAAGCTTTCTGTGGAGTTGTGGCAGAATAGTTCCTGCTTAGCTACTTCTTCTTGGCGCAATATTTTCAGGGGTCGGCTTCTCGTCAGCGCTCGATCTCCACCGCTGCGTCTCAGCCGCTGGAACCCGTTCTCTCAGTTTACCACAGCTCTAGCTTGTTCCCTTCAGGCCGCACGACAAAGAAACGCTATAGGGGAACACCACATTTGGTCGCTAATCCACGTATTCATTTTTTACATCTTGTGAACACTCCAGCCTGAGTACAGAAGGTAGCATTGCACCTGGTAGTTCGCCCAGCGCTCTTGACTGAAGTCTCAGTACCGGATTTTAAATGGATCCTGAAATGATTTAGATGGGCATATTCCAGTGCAACAGATTTGTAGAGGTAGTCTTTGTGGTTATTCGAGTCAAATTTGAAAGCTCTGCGTGGACCCTATAATTTAGAAATAATTTTTAAAAAGATCACTGATTTGCTCGCGCAGTGTCGCAGACTGCCCACTGACGTCATCGGAATAGGGGACGCACGGCGGTGAGGTGTCGCCCTAATCGGTTACGAGCTACTGCGAGCGGCGATTTTTAAAAATCGCCTCCTCTCTCCATGGTCGGGGATAATCCCCTCCCTGCGTTGTCGGGCCGCTGTCACGCTAGCAGGGTCACGAGAATCGGCCGACGCTATTGGCTGGGAGGGGTCCTTTGACGGAGAAAAGCCGCTTCGTTCTTGAGTTGTATCAGGATATAATGCTTTCGCATTCCCGCATGTTAGCGGTCTTGCCTCTGTCGAATTATTTTTAGAGACAGCCTCCGGGAACCGTATACATAGTTGTCTACCACCGTTAAGAAGGTTTGACAGTTCAGGTGAAATAGGTCGAGGCAAGGGCGTCCGCAGAATTTTTTGCAGGGGGGGGCCCCGTTGGTGCCCCGGGGGGGGGGGGGGGGGGGGGGGGTATGTTCGTAGCAAAAAGGCGCTATTTGCGGAGTAAATTTATTTATTTATATATAAATAAAAATTAAACAAAATGCACACATGAAAGAAAAATTACAAACAGCAAATTAAAGCGCGGCTAGGAGAGGTACATTGGAGTTTATCAACGAAGAAACAACTAAAATTAATAAAAAATGCAAAAAGATGCTATATCACTTCGTGGAGAAGAGTGCTCAGTCTTCCTGCATACGGGTTCTCGACTCACCCGGATTGATGACCAGCACACAGCACAATATGTTCGCAAACACGCAACTACAGTCACTCAGTCAGTCTTCCTTGAACAGCAACTGTAGGCGCCTCGGATTTTTCTGGGCGAATTGCGTAATTACACGTGTGATAAATTCACTTCTGTGCTTCATTACACGCTCTCGGTGCACACTCATCATACACATTGATTGGAAAAACTGTTGAACGCGTACGTTGAAAACAAAAGATGACTATATATACAACGAAAACTTATTTACAAGATAAATGCACGCTCGCAGCTTCATACACCTCGCTCCATCTTGCTTGCGCATCCGCACAGTCGAGCAACCCCACACACACTGCTCGCCGCTCGTCGTTTTCTCGTCCGCTGTCTTGGTTGTTCTCAGCTTCGCTGACAACCGGCCACTAAAAACACCCAAGCACAAACACAGAGGCGCGCACACGTGCGAGGGCTTACTTGCCGCAGTATCCCCGAATGCGCACTTTGGGGGTGAAAGGAACGCCGCGCAACTTCCGAGGGGAAGGGACACTCGCCACTCCGGTCGGAAAATTTGTTTTTGTGTTTTTATGGGGTTCAGAGCCCCAAAACGACTCAGGCTATGAGGGATGGAGTAGTACAGAGTTCCGGGTAATGTCGACCACCTGGGTCTCTTTACCATGCACTGACACGCACAGTACATGGGCGCTGTTGTGATTTGAGGCCCAGCCATAGGTGACAGGCGAGCCAGGCAGGCACCATCGGGCGGGCTGCGTTGACCAAAGGCGCTGGTTTTCACAGAAGACGCAAAGAACGCTGGTGTGGGGGCGCCTCGGGAGACTGCGTCGCCGTGAACAAAAGCAGCTAATCCCCTTTGCCGGAGATTCTGAAAGCGGCGCTTCTACCGAACTGCGCTACACGTGGATCGGAGGAGACAGCGAGCGGCGGCGGCGCCAACTCATCGCCCGCTTGCCCCTGAGCAGCCCGACAAAGCGGGGGTGGACACGGCTGATTTGTCCTTCCCTCCTTAAGAATTCATCGGTGACCGGCGTAACGACATAGGCGAAAACAAGATGCCCCGTGCACTGTCTGCCTCCGTGTCGCTATCTCTCTAGAGATCAAAGAAACAGACACCCATCTCAAGGCGGCTCGAAACACATGCTCGCCGGTGCCGCTGTATGTCTGGAACAGGTCGCCCTTCAGTAGAGCTAACGATGGCGTGGTTTGAAAACGGCGGAACGACGCACGCCCGGACGCGGCATTTCGCAGATGTGACCATGCGGGGCTGCTTTTACCCTTTTGACTGAGCGCACCACCGCCCCTGGTGTGCGGCCATCACTCACGGTTCGAGTGAGTGATTTTCCAGGGGGGTGCAACCGCCCCCCCTTGCCCCCCCCCTCCGGACGCCCATGGGTCGAGGCCAAGAACTTCCCAGGGAACGCCAGAGAGGTTGGTAGGAGTGGTTCCGCTGGATTCACTCGAGTAAGGGAGCACTTTTAATAATAATAATAATAATAATAATAATAATAATAATAATAATAATAATAATAATAATAACTTGTTTATTTCCATCAGTGATGGGGTAGACTGCGGATAAAAGCCGCTTGACAACAAGCGACTTGACTGAAGCCGTTACTAGATTACCGTTACTAGATTACCTGGTCAGTTTGCAAACTCCGCTGCAGCTCGGCTATAGTGCCTAGCTCGGCGGCCAAACGTGGCCCCATTCGTGTCCCTCTCGCGTGGTGGCGTTATCGACGCTGTTGGCCCGGTCCGGCCGGTCTCTCGTCACACGAACTATCGCTATCAGACGAGCGCGCCGTGTTTCACGCCACTTTAAGCCGGTAATTCCTGTTTAGCGAAGATATTTCCAAGATAGGGCACAAATATTATTCTGAATGTGCAACTACGGTGGCATTAAGGCTGCGCGAACGGTCCTGGGCGGCAGAGGTGCGATCAGCTATTTCGATGAGACACCTGGATCTTGGTCGGGTATAGTTTTTTTGTTTCATTTACTTCTCTACAAACTAAATGACTATTTGCTTACGGCGGGCCACGAAACGATAGATGAGCCGAATGTTGCCGAAAATATCGAAGCATGTACGATCGGTTTGAAGCAAGACAGTCAAAGATGCATACGTGCTTTTTAAAGGGAGATGCAGCAATACCACCGTGAAACTTCGACGTTATTAAGGTCATAAAACGCGAAAAATGACGGTAATAGCAGAGGTCAGATTGAAAGTAGTTTATTCAGTTCATATAAGAAAAAAAAACATATACATCTTAATGGGAGCCATTTTTAATGGGCCGAACAGTTACAAGAGACGTGCTTTTTTGTTTGCAACAGCCACCTTCTCCTTGCTCTCTAAACGGTGATTAACATCTATAGAGAAAAAGTGCATTCTTGTAGCGATAACAAAGTTCAGTATCTAAAAAGTGAATGCCGACATGTGCTTAGCACAACCCAAGCGAGCAAGGCTGCACTTGTCCAGCTCTTCCTGCACTTTCCAGAAAATGTTTGCAGCCTTGGCGATGGTCAGTGTGAATTGCGGTCGCACATTACGATGAACGCTTATCAATTGCCTTGGTTTGGGAGCAGACAGGTCGACAGCTCGGCCGCACCGACTCACGGACGCATAGCTCGGGTATATTCTAGTACACTATAGCTCGGGTGCACCGACGCTGTTGCGCTTGTGTGTTGAGTTGCAGCCGGAGCCAACGCCGCACGAGCTACGTCGCTCGAAACGCACTTATATAAATGTGGCAAGGACACACAGGAGCAGCGATCAACTTGCAGCGCAGTTTAACACCAACAAAAAAAAAAACGCCTGGCAAAAAATTACCGACGATTACGTTACTTCCTAATGCGAAATTTGAGCGCAGCAAATAAGCTGTTTCACCTTTTCGATAGATTGAGGCAAAGAAATCGAGCAACACATGTATGCGCTATCACAGATTTTTTTTTTTTATTTTTCACACGTATTCCTTTAACAAAGACTCCACTAACAGTTCTTGACAGTCATGAAGGAAGCTTTGTGGTCGGAGAAACAGACTGATATATGTTCGACTTGGTACACCAATGCTTGATTCTCAAAGACGAGATCTATACAAGTGCCTCGCGAGGTTGTCACAGCCGTGGGACGCGTTACGAGCGAGAGGAACGGGATGTTCTACCGCATAAGTGTTAGGAAATTGCTGTTTGTCTTTATGTCAACATTAAAGTCCCCCACTACTAACATCGGTGTGGATCGATGGACGGTTAATGCGAGTTGCAGGAAGTGCACGATGTCTTTCGTGAGTGCGGTAGGGGCGAAGTAGGCAGCTACTACCAGCAAGCCGTTGGGCAACTTTGCGGCGCACAGTTCGGCAACTTCATGTGACGTGCCAAACATTTCGACTGATATTGCAGAGAGACCTGTGCGCAAGTAGATAGCGACTCCCGCCGCTCTGTTGTGGTCTCTGCGAGCACCACAGCAGTATAGGAAATCTATGATTTCGAGAGGCTCTTCGGGATCCATCCAGGTTTCAGCAAAGCAAAGTACAGAGGAATGGCGCAGAATGTGATCGTGGTGTACGTCCTTGGCATGTGCGGCAAGGGAGCGTACGTTAAGAATGTGGTTGTGAATGATGAATCAAGTGCTGCCAGCGAATGACGCGTCCATTGGCTGTCTGCGTGTGTTACTGATGTGTGGTTAACATGTTAAGCTTCGCCTGTAAGAGTGGAACGCGACAGCGTCTTGCAACGCTGCCAGGGAGTCCACAGAACGCCATCGCCAATTCGGCTGTACGCCTTGCTGGACGGTAAATTTATTTTTTGAGGAAAGGAAATGTATCTCTCTCGCATATCTTGGTGGACACCTGCACCTCGCCGTAAGGGAAAGGGGGAAGGTGGGAGTGAACGAAGACGCCGTATTAGCTAGACGCGTTTTTGTTCATTCCAAACCATTCAGCTGGCATTACGGAGTGGCTAGCGTGCTCGTATCGCACTCCGGAGACCCTGGTTCGATTCCCCAACTCGACCAATTTCGTTCTCGGTTTTATTGATTTATGCGGTCTAACTAGAAAGGTTAATTAGGCTATTTCATATTTATATTCTTGTATTTCTATCCATCGTGTTCTGTCATTAACCTGTCAATTGTTGGAACTGTCTAGGATGTTCGACACAACGTATATGAAACGAGCAACGTCTTACTGAGTGGGGAAGTGCGTGGTGGTGGAGGGAACGCGGCTTCGTACTTACCTGTTTTTTTTCAGCAGCGTCTCCTTCCGCGGACGCTGTTGTCGCTGCGGCGCGCGTCTTTCTTTTCTTTTCTTTTCTTCTGACCTCTTCATTCTCCTCTATATTAATTAGGCTAATTGATTAATTAAGCAATTAACTAAACTCAGTCCAACTTAGTTGCAGCATCACTATACGATCCCTTTGATTGGTTGCATGGTTACTAGCCAAAGTACAATTGGCCCCATTTGAAATTCGCGCACTGTGACGTCACGAGCATTTCGACCAATTGAAAAGCGTTACATTGGGGGCGGAGCTGGTTACGAGGCCGACGCCGACGCCGACGACGACGCGAAACCCAGGAACGGACGCCAAAGAGCTGCGCTCTAAAAAAAAAAAAACGCTTGGCTGTATTCTTCGCTGACGTGGTCAGCGTGGCTACTCTGCCGAGAAGCCGGTCAAACAGCGACGAGAGCGCCCCGCTCGGCGGTACAGGCAAGGGCGACATCCTTGGCGCCGGAGTTTGCCAACTGGAAAAGTAATCTAGTAACGTTGCTTCTCACAACTGGCTACGGGAGAGGTGATCTCAGCCGTTATGCTCGGCCACCATTCAGATTCATGGGCGAGGGCTTAGTGCGACTTATGCCTTGATGTCGTTCATGTAGGAGGATCAAGACGGCTGCAGCCAGTGATGAGTCGAGTGCCCTTGAGGAGGAGGCCATCACAAACAGATAGTTTAGATGAACTTTCCTGAGTCAGCCGTGGCGGAAATCAGTTTCTTCGAAGAAAAAAATGCTAATTATCAGGCTAACTAAAATTTACAAATTATAATTTAATTAGCAACGTCTGGTGGTTACTGCCAATGGTGAATTCACATATCAGTTTCCATTTAGGATGCCGTATCAGTTTCTGGAACGAAGAAAAGGTCACTCTATGAAGCCATACAGCCCTGCACGTGACTTGTTGCAGCGCCCGCGGCGCACAATTAAACAGCATGCGCTATTGTTCCACGTCACGCTCATAATTTTTCTTTACAGCTTGTTGCAAGCAAAAGGACACTCACTTCCAACCTCGTGGTTGTTGTTTTTTTTTTTTTGAAGCGAAAGCTTCACTACGGGACCTGGGGCTTCAATCGCGGACCGTGTAAATTTGACCTTCAGCTGAGTTAGAGGTCAAACCATGAAAAAGATGGTTTGGTTTGGTTTATGGGGTTTAACGTCCCAAAGCGACTAAGGCTATGAGAGACGCCGTAGTGGAGGGCTCCGGAAATTTCGACCACCTGGGGTTCTTTAAATCGCACAGTACAGAAAAAGACATTGAATCGATATCCATGACTGGGAGTCGAACCCACGGCTGTGCGAACAGATCTCTTTTAAGGACCGCTCAGCGAGACCACTAGAAAAAAAAACACAAAAAAACTACGCTATCGCCGCAGCCATTAAACTGCACCACACACTGCGCTGTGCATTCGCATAGAGTTAATATAACCACGTGCATTCGAGAGCGTCGTCTTCATAAATTTCCATCTACTCCGCCCCACGGCACTGCCTGCTCACCGTCGCCTCTACGTAGCACAAATCCGTGCTTCCGCTCCGATTCGAATGTAGTAAACATTCTCTGTAGTTTTTTTAGAACGGCGCAGCAAAAGAAGTGTATGCTGCGATACAATAGAACAGCTAGGCCGTTCGAATTCGGCGCCTAGTCATTGCAACACGTCACCAGCGGATAGAGGCGCACAAAGCTTCCTGGGCGCCTCATGCACTGTTTCGGTTTCGTGGGAAAAAGACTGGACTTCATCGATCTGCTCAGCTTTTTTAAAGTACTACTTTTCCTTAGTTCGGATACATCTGGCATCGTCTATACCTTCGAGCTCGCCGTCGGCTCTAACCGCAGCGCTATTGAATAGTTAATGGATCTTATTAATTAGCTACCTAATTGGGACTAATGGCTCGCTGAAACGTCCCTTGCCGCATTTGGACTCGAGGTGCTCGAGTTTGTAGGAAAAATTTTTCTTTCGCTTCACTTACGAGCACAGCTGCAATGACTCGACCGTCATACATGAGTTTCGAAGGCTTTAATGAGTCTCTGCAAGCTTTTGCTTGTTGCAAAAAAGAAAAGACGAAAGTGAAGCAAAATTGCACGGAGGTTGTGATGCTTAGGTCGAAGTGATGAGCGCTACGAACTCGTCGTAGTTAATTTGGCCGTCTCCGTCTACGTCAGCTTCCCGTATCATTGCATCAACTTCTTCGTTTGTCAGCTTTTCCCCAAGAGTCGTCATGACATGACGGAGCTCTGCTGCAGTGATGAAGCCGTTGCCATCTCTGTCGAAAACCTGCGCAAAACGGAGAAAATATGGCACCGTTTATATGAAAGTGTGATGCGATGTCCTACTTGCTTTGCTTGTCACACTTCCTGCAACACGTGTTTCATACAGTCACGAACGCGCACACGCTTTCCTGTCCATCTACGCTATCACTTTACTGGGGCGCGGTGTGACACCTGGGGCAGTGTTCAGGGTCTTGTCCAAGATTCGCTTGGGTTTTTCATTTTCATTGTTTGCAGTAAGACAACTCAAGTCTGCATTGAAGCTCCGCCCTGATTCAGGACCGCCGAACAGAGTTCCTCCGCTACAAAAAGTATACCGTCGTTAAAACTTTCCTTGCTACAGAAACTGACCACGAGACGAAATTATACGCTCGAAAATTTCGATGCCTATCGCTTGTTACGTTGGTTTTCTTTGCTGTTTGTGAATGGTCAGCGGAGTAACAATAGACCCCGCGGACTTTTTAATGTTCTATCCTACTACACTGTATATGGGGAAGGGAGGGGGGTGGAGAGAGAGAGAGAGGGGCGACAGCTAGGGTAGCCGGATGCGTGCCAACAATATAGGCACTTCCAAAAAAAAAGCACCGGACTTGCTTGCGCTACAGGGCTTTAGAGAATGACCTTTGCTTGGCTGCAAAAACTGATAGTACACAGTCCTGTCCGTAGCTATGAACTCACCACTAGCACTAACCATCCGCCCGAGAATGCGGAGTTTCCCCTCCTAAATGTGCCTGTTCCGGTGCCCAAGCGAGGAGCAGACCGGCGCGCTCACCTTGAATGCCTCCCGGATCTCCTCTTCGGTGTCCGCACTGCGCGCCTTCTTGCTCATCAGGACGAGGAACTCCGGGAAGTCGACGGTGCCGTTCCCGTCGACGTCCACCTCCGCGATCATTTCCTTGAGCTCGGCCTCGGTCGGGTTCTGGCCGAGAGCGCGCATCACGGTGCCCAGCTCCTTGATGCTGATGGTGCCGTCGCCGTCCTTGTCGAAAAGCGCGAACGCCTCGCGGTACTCCGCGACCACGTCCTCGGACAGCTGCATGCTCGATGTAGCCATCGGGTTGGCTCACTGCTGGGCCGCTGGTGGCTGCAACGTCGCGTCCTGGTACACGGACAGCTGTGGGCCCTTGGCACCGCCTCTGTTGCTGCTGGCCGATGCCCCGGACTTGGCTGCACTGGCCGCTGGAGGTGCTGTGGAGGCGGCCGAAGCTGCTGCGGCGCTGTGTGGGAGGACCTGCGGAGGCTCGCCCGAGGACCGCTTTCATGCGGTCGCCTCACGCGAGCACGAGCAGCACGAGCCTCTGCTGGTGTTCTTCTTCTTCACTGATACCCAGGGTGGATAATCATTTATGA
This sequence comes from Amblyomma mixtum, assembly GCF_055824585.1. NCBI lineage: Eukaryota > Metazoa > Arthropoda > Arachnida > Ixodida > Ixodidae > Amblyomma > Amblyomma mixtum. The sequence continues at coordinate 47,202,157 of NC_143016.1, read as the reverse complement.
AATAAATGGTGCGGCTTACATTCGGATCCGGACACATTGAACAGTTGACCGAAGATATTTCAGGATGACCCCTAATCCCACACTCTCCTTGTCTTTATGACAACCCTGTTTTACCACCACCATGACATACCCGAATTATTCGTGACGTACCTGTGTTTATTACTCGGCTTGACCGCCCTTCATTCCTGTTCATCATGGCGAACGTTTCGAAGGGAAGCGCTCCTCAGGTATCTCGAGATTTACACGCACGCATATTCGAGCGTTTGGGCATTTGCTGTTTCGCTCAACGAATCTTATTTCGAGCCGCAATTAACCCAACACCGAGAAACACGACTGTGTTCACGGCCCAGAGCAGCGTCCGGTGCGAAGAACGTTCAGCGCACTGCAGCGACAAAGTCCATAGCGAGTATACTGCGCTGCCTTTGCGGAAAAAAATGTACACAAGGCACAAGCATTCCGGTTTTAAAGCGAAGTAGCCATTTCATTTACGACTGAAGCCAAGGGCGTCCGCAGAATTTTTTGCAGGGGGGGGGCCCGTTGGTGCCCGGGGGGGGGGGGGGGGGGTATGTTCGTAGCAAAAAGGCGCTATTTGCGGAGTAAATTTATTTATTTATATATAAATAAAAATTAAACAAAATGCACACATGAAAGAAAAATTACAAACAGCAAATTAAAGCGCGGCTAGGAGAGGTACATTGGAGTTTATCAACGAAGAAACAACTAAAATTAATAAAAAATGCAAAAAGATGCTATATCACTTCGTGGAGAAGAGTGCTCAGTCTTCCTGCATACGGGTTCTCGACTCACCCGGATTGATGACCAGCACACAGCACAATATGTTCGCAAACACGCAACTACAGTCACTCAGTCAGTCTTCCTTGAACAGCAACTGTAGGCGCCTCGGATTTTTCTGGGCGAATTGCGTAATTACACGTGTGATAAATTCACTTCTGTGCTTCATTACACGCTCTCGGTGCACACTCATCATACACATTGATTGGAAAAACTGTTGAACGCGTACGTTGAAAACAAAAGATGACTATATATACAACGAAAACTTATTTACAAGATAAATGCACGCTCGCAGCTTCATACACCTCGCTCCATCTTGCTTGCGCATCCGCACAGTCGAGCAACCCCACACACACTGCTCGCCGCTCGTCGTTTTCTCGTCCGCTGTCTTGGTTGTTCTCAGCTTCGCTGACAACCGGCCACTAAAAACACCCAAGCACAAACACAGAGGCGCGCACACGTGCGAGGGCTTACTTGCCGCAGTATCCCCGAATGCGCACTTTGGGGGTGAAAGGAACGCCGCGCAACTTCCGAGGGGAAGGGACACTCGCCACTCCGGTCGGAAAATTTGTTTTTGTGTTTTTATGGGGTTCAGAGCCCCAAAACGACTCAGGCTATGAGGGATGGAGTAGTACAGAGTTCCGGGTAATGTCGACCACCTGGGTCTCTTTACCATGCACTGACACGCACAGTACATGGGCGCTGTTGTGATTTGAGGCCCAGCCAGAGGTGACAGGCGAGCCAGGCAGGCGCCATCGGGCTGCGTTGACCAAAGGCGCTGGTTTTCACAGAAGACGCAAAGAACGCTGGTGTGGGGGCGCCTCGGGAGACTGCGTCGCCGTGAACAAAAGCAGCTAATCCCCTTTGCCGGAGATTCTGAAAGCGGCGCTTCTACCGAACTGCGCTACACGTGGATCGGAGGAGACAGCGAGCGGCGGCGGCGCCAACTCATCGCCCGCTTGCCCCTGAGCAGCCCGACAAAGCGGGGGTGGACACGGCTGATTTGTCCTTCCCTCCTTAAGAATTCATCGGTGACCGGCGTAACGACATAGGCGAAAACAAGATGCCCCGTGCACTGTCTGCCTCCGTGTCGCTATCTCTCTAGAGATCAAAGAAACAGACACCCATCTCAAGGCGGCTCGAAACACATGCTCGCCGGTGCCGCTGTATGTCTGGAACAGGTCGCCCTTCAGTAGAGCTAACGATGGCGTGGTTTGAAAACGGCGGAACGACGCACGCCCGGACGCGGCATTTCGCAGATGTGACCATGCGGGGCTGCTTTTACCCTTTTGACTGAGCGCACCACCGCCCCTGGTGTGCGGCCATCACTCACGGTTCGAGTGAGTGATTTTCCAGGGGGGTGCAACCGCCCCCCCTTGCCCCCCCCTTCGGACGCCCATGACTGAAGCTAAACTGCATAATTAAAGTCGTTTCCGAATAGCTTTGCTGCACTACGATACAGCGACGGTCAGCGAATAGGACTGCCGGACTGGCGCGTGCATTCCGGTTAAGGCGGGCGTTAGCATCCTTTTTATAGAACCTGAAAACGTCAAAACGATGCCGCGGAGCAGGTGGCTGAAGAATGGGCGAAGAACTTCAGAAGAATTTAATCTAAGGAAACGCGCGCTACATAGCCCGCCAAAGGAAGCGTCGGTCGGTGGCAGGCAACCGCATCGGTACTCGCCATCATATGTGGGTTCTTTAGCGAGTTCTGCAGATTTCTTTCTAGATGCAATCGCGAGGAACGCCGCTACGCTGTGTCCCTAATCGTCATCATCGGTATGCCGCACTCCAATGTTTATAAACGTCGGATAATAGCCGAGCGGCTAGTGCCACGCCGACGAACAGTGCAATGACACGTTGAGTGGACTCTCGTTCATTCGAACTCGTTTAATTCAAACTACAGGCTAATCCAAATGGCACTGCGGTCTTGTGAACACTAAAAGGTCCCTGAAAAGAACGTTTGAGGTTGGTTATAATATGTTAAGGTTATAATATATAAGCGCCTTGTGCTGTGTTGTTCTTCCTTCGTCCCGTGTCTTAGCGCTGTTTTACTTACATATGGTTATAATATGCTTGCATTATGTAGAGCACAAGCCATCGAACTATCATGCCACGTACAAGGCCTCAAAAGCGAGCCGATTATGGTTAAGCCTAGGATGCGAAGCATACCGCCGGCAGAGGCTGCGCGTCCGCAAGCGAGCGCACGAGTTGAGCCCCAGCTTTCACAGCTGTTGTGACGTCAGCGCCCCTAGCGGAAGGAGCGGGAGTTAGGCCGCCGGTGGAGGCTGCGCGTCCGCAAGCGAGCGCACGAGTTGAACCCCAGCTTTCACAGCTGTTGTGACGTCATATCACGTGGTGCGCCGATGTAGGTCAAGTGGTAGCTACGCGGCCGCGCGCGGCGCAGCAAGGAAGATCTCGGTTGTGCGGCTAGTATGCTTCGCATAAAATTCGCGCTTCTACGCCTCGCGGTGGCCAGCGGTACTGGGCTTTCGCCCGAATCCACACGCAACGCGTACATTCTCACAACCGGTTTTTCCCTTGCTCTGTCGCCTCCGCCGCGCCGGAAGCCGACGGAGGGGGCTGCTTTTGGACCGTTTTCCCCCCAAAATCGGGCGGCCGGTGCCGCCGGGTCCTGCTCTACGTTTCCGTCGAGCGGCGGCGACGGAGTCCCGCCCCACAGAGAGCGTGCCAGTCACAGCGCGAGCTCGCTTCACGTGACCCACCGCTTGCTTGCTGCGACCAAGAGATGGCGATGGCGAGCGTTGCGGCTTCGGCGGCGATGCGCGGGCAGGGAGAAAATACCGCCGGCGGAGGCTGCGCGTCCGCAAGCGAGCGCACGAGTTGAGCCCCAGCTTTCACAGCTGTTGTGACGTCAGCGCCCCTAGCGGAAGGAGCGGGAGTTAGGCCGCCGGTGGAGGCTGCGCGTCCGCAAGCGAGCGCACGAGTTGAGACCCAGCTTTCACAGCTGTTGTGACGTCATGTCACGTGGTACGCCGATGTAGGTCAAGTGGTAGCTACGCGGCCGCGCGCGGCGCAGCAAGGAAGAGCTCGGTTGTGCGGCTAGTATGCTTCGCATAAAAAGCCTGCTCGTTTTTTGTACTGTCCGCCGGGAGGTGCGCGCGTCTTGCGCCCCGAAAAGCGCCCGCTGTCGAGGAACAGAGCGGATGACAGTTTCATTTCATATGGCAATATACGAGGTGTTCGAGCCAAAACGGGTCTCCGAATGAGCATTGTGTTTGCACTAGGCGTGGGGTATACGATAAATGATTTGTTTTTTTCGGGAGGGTAACGAAGTGGCCAGGGACGAAAAGACTGTTGCCAGGTTTAAAGCGAAGTGAAGGGGATGGCTGATGCAAAGGGGAACCATCCAGGTGAAGAAAGGGGCGAGAGAGGTAACTGCGGAGATAACGAAAAGAGCAGAAAAAACAAAATTCCGTTCACCCTTTGCTAGCTCTTGAGGCCCCATTGTTTTTATTAGCCGTTTAAATTGTTTTGCTAGCTTAATTCTTGAATGGTTGTATAAAGACCAATCTCTCAAGCCATTGATAACAAAGTTCATTACCACCCTACATATGTTCAATTTCGCGCATATTGGCCTGAATACTGTGACTGCAGCACTCATTTCTGCAGCGGCTTTAAAAGTAGCTTGCTATACTCATATATGTTTGTTTTGGTGCTGTACGCGTGGTGTTTCGCTGCGAAAACAGGGGAGTTGTGTAGAGCTAATAAAGAAACTTCAAACTTTTTCCACCGCTTGCGAGATCGCATCGTTTCTTTTTTTTCTCCGATAAGAGCCCAGTGAACCAAAGCGCAAGCAGACGACTTTCACCGCTACTTCGGCATGTCCTACGGACACCACCGAGCAGCGTTTTTTTTTTTTTCGCGCGGAAGAAAAAAAAAAAGACGCCGACGTAGAGTCACGTGGGAGCAGCGAGCGCCCGCCCAAACTGGTTTGCCGGTGTCCGGCGCCTCTTTCGATTAGAACACAAATCCGTTCCGTTGCGGCAATGGTTCCCGGCTCCGTCGCCGCCGCGCCGGAGAGGAGACCGGCTGTGAGAATCAGGCCTAATACGGGGCTCGTTACATCAGCAGTGGAGGGCTATCATTGGTTCGCCATGCAACTCTTTCTGACGTCACGCCGCTACCATGCATGCTGCAGCCAGAAGCTCCGCCCCCCGAGGAATTTTCGCGCGCGTTGATAGTCGGTGGAGCGGCCGAGTACGTGGGGCCCACGGGGGACCGCCGACATTTCGGCGTGCTAAAAATAACGAGAGGAAAACGGCGCCAAGGCGTGGAAATTCAAATTTTGACTACAGATAACTCAGCTTCAAAAAAAAAAAACGCATTAAAAAATTCTTGCTGGAGGATATTTGTGGCGCGGTGTCCTTTAACATCCTAGACAAAGCACAACTTTATTGAGATCCCCTTTCAGAGCCCCTTTAAGTACATTAAAAAGCTCTGCTTAATTCGAAATAGGCATAATTCAAACAAATTTTCAGTTTCCATCGATCTTTACTCATCAATCAAGACATGGCATGTGTGCGTTCAAACCGTTACATGGCGGATGCAACCTTTGGCAAGTTAGGAGTGATTATAACTGGATTGTTCGTGCCAGAGCTGGGGTTTATCTAAGCTAAAGAACAGTCACTTCTTAATATCGTCGGATATCTCAATATTTTCGGCATAGTTTTGACCAGGCCAGTTGGAGGGAAGCACCTGTCAAGGGTACACAAAAGCTTACATGCACTAACTTGAGCTTGCCTTCATAAGCTTGGATAGTAGCCCCTTGACTCCCAGCTGCCTTACAATGAAAGCGAATTCCCGAATGAGGCATTGGAGATCAGTTGTGTAGTCACCTATGTTGGCCCCCGCATACTTTGCGTTGCTGAGGAGGTGGTGACGTACTAATGGAATAGTAATAGCAATATCGCACTCGTACATAGAGAAACTGTATAAAAAGTGTATAAAGCTTCTGTATAAAAAGTGAAACATTACGCGGTAAGAAATGATTGTATAGATGAAGATTCACTTTGTATTTTTGTATAATCGTCGAAACCTTTTTGCTTTCCAAGTGTCACGCCCCACCACTGTAACGGCCTCACGGCCAACAGTATTTCAAATAAAAAAATAAAAATAAACGTTGCTTGTACTGTGCAATACGTATAAGTCAAAAGATGTGCGTCCCTCCACAAGGTTTTTGAGCAAGTATAGGGAGGCTAGTGTCACCTTCAAACCAAGTGGAGCCACAAGTCATGACACTCTCGGACGTCACTTTAAAATGGTGAAGACAAGTTCACACTAGCGCTTTCATGTTGAATTTTTCTGGGAAACAGAGAATACAGGTCAAAATCTTGCTTGGTTTGGTTAATGGGGTTTAACGTTCCAAAGCGACTCACGCTATAAGGGATGCCATAGTGAAGGGCTCCGGCAATTTCGACCACCTGGGGTTCTTTAACGTGCACTGACAATGCATAGTACACAGGCCTCTAAAATTTCGCCTCTATCGAAATTCAACTGCCGCGGCCAGGATCGAACCCAAGTCTTTCGGGTCAGCAGCTGAGAGCCATAACCGCTAAACCACCACGGTGGCGAAAATCTTGCTTGGCACCCCTTAATAGCCTCCACTAAAATTTCCATTTAAAGGCCAACTACAACGAAATTTTTCGCCCCGTAATAAGTCTATTTTCTAACAGCAGGTCAATGGATGAGGACCGTCATTTTTCAAACTGAAATGAAAAGAGCTCGGCCACACACTACCAGAGACGGCGTAAAAATGGGAACAAACTTCCCTGCTATGATGTCGACAATCAGTGTCTAATATTTATCTAGCGATTTTTCCGCTAATACTCAAGTTGGAACCCATTCCATTGCCCTCATATAGTCTGCACAAATTATCACCTATTAACCCACTTTAATCCACCCACTATCCTGTATAATCAACCTTAATCCATTTTCTGAGGTGGGTCTAGTTCCATAATTTTGGGTGTCCTTTCGAATTTTGGTAGGGTGAATCAACTAAATCTTAGGGGTCAGTTTTCAAATTTGGCAGTGCTGATGAGCCTCCACCATTCCCCCCTCGCCTGCTGTCAGTAATCTGTTTACTCACAATGGGCCCATCCTGATGGAGTGCCCGAGGATGGCTCTCGGGTTGCCATGCATACATATCAGGTTGCCTTATTACATGACACACCGCCAGGTGCACACTTCGTCTGCTTCAGAAGTTTTCAAAACCCTTGTAACAGCAGTATCAGTTTGCTAAAAAGCGCGGAACTCTGTCACGATTAATTTTATTGCATGACCTGAGCATTAACTTAATCACTGTCCTGTTATGCACATCGGAAAAGTAGTTTTTGCTGTTGTTAACAGAAGTTAATAGACAAACGCCACGCCACATCTCACTGCATGAGACAGGTGAGAGCTACATATAAGGCATGGCCTCTGAGGGCATGCATAAAGGCCAGACTGCTGAACCTGCCTGGGCCCTGCCACATTGTCCAAGCTTTAAGGCCATGTATAAGGATTGTGAACACCACCAGGTGAGGGACTGTACCGCAGCACTAAACCCTACATGCCGCACATACAGACTGCGGCAGCATGGTACACAGCGCATATGGCCTGTTTTTGGAATAGCCATGGTAGAAAAATACAACAGACCTTCATCGAACTTCATGCCAATTATTCGAAAGTATTAGGAAACTTAAGGACATATTTGATTTGTTTCAAACAATTATGAGCATACACTACTTGATTCAATCGAATAATTGAATACGAGGATATATGATTCAATATTCGAAATTTCCGAATATTTGCATACCCCTAAAAGTTTTACTTCAAAAGCTTTGCAGAGGAAATGAACAATGTACTCTTCCAAAAAGTAAGCAAAGTATGCAATGCAGAAGGTGAATAGGTCACAAAAAGCAATCCTTATATTCTACTAAATGTTTTATTGACATGTAACTTTTGGTACCATGGCACATATAAATTTGAAGCTCAGGTATAACAGCAAAAAAAGCAACAGTCAAACACAATAACTAAAATAAAAAAAAAGACTTAAACACATGCGTGACAGGAATGTCGACGATGACGGCACTTAAGTAGCAGACTAATTTGCTTTCTTTGATCCTTTCTCATCTGCAGTTGCTTCAGAAAGACTGCTGTCTTGTTTGCATGAGTTTTCCCCACCAGTCGTGGCAGTGTCAGCAGCCTGTAAACAGATTGAACAAGGCTTACACAAAAGAGAAAACTGGTGCCAACACTCTACTGAGAAGCTAAGTAAAAGAATGAGCCATTTCAGTTTCTGAGACAGGCCAGAAGCAAAAGATGCTTTATGGCTCAGGAAGTGGTAGCATCTTATTTAATGTTCTGGCAGAATTCAGGCTGCTGTGTATCTATGTGAATGTCACACATGCTGCAAGCTACATACATGCCTAAACATGCCTAATTCAGATAGTGTACACTTAAGTATCTTCAGAACACTCCATGGTGCTCTTTCTGCTCCTGCCCACAATTTCATGCACTACTGACGTCAAAGTTTACTAGTTGCTGAATCCAAAAAAGTGCAAGTGACCATGCATACTGGCAAAGCATCCCGCATTTGGAATTGAAGGAAAGTGTTCTGGGAAGCACCTCCAAAATGACGGTTGTACTGCATTAGCTGTGCTATGCAAAAAAGACTCATCTAGTAGAAAGGCAACCAGTTTTTCTAAGTGCCGTTTCCGGATTGAGGACATGAGACGAGCGAGATAGAAAGCGATTCCATGATCACTAGGGTGTTAATTTCACAAATCTTGATATTTCCGTTTTACAATTTTTGAACATTTTGACAGCTCATGAGAAATTGCGAGTAAAAAATAACCACAGTTGTTCCTCGTTGTAAAACTAACAAAACGGCTTTCTTGAGGCCAGGGTATACAAATCAGGCGGAAAAATATGTTTTCAGTTGAAATGAAAAATGCCACCTAAAAGGGAAATGAGGGGTTAAGCATAGTCAATAATAACTCTTGACTAAAGTGGGCTAGACACATCAAAATAAGCAAACAATTGGCAGTGGTCAGAGTCCTTGTAATGTGAATGGCTGAAGGTGATGAAATCTAGTACAGTTCCTTTGTACTTTTACTCCGGCAGTGATTAGCACTTCCCACCTTTGGGAACAAGCGAAGCACTTTTCAGAGTGTTAGCCAATCAAGCAGTCCTTGAAAGCCTATAGAGTGCATTAAATTTTCCATGGAAGAAATCCATTAATCCCAATGAATACTGACTGACTTCAACTAATGAATAAGGGAAAAAATCTGACTTCCAACAATCTTTTTTCACTTCATTTTAAGCATTAATAGAATCTGTGATAACAAGACATACACACATACAACAGGGAGATGCAGATAACTTAAAGTAGGTTACGAGATAATAGTGGGTCGATCTGCCAATAGAATATACTCAGCATTTGAATCTCTAGCCTCAAGATGTAACATATTTCATTTAGCCTGAACTTACATCATTTGCTTTTTCTTTGCTAGAGGAATCCCCAGCTGCATCCACACGGATCTCCTTCTTGGCCCATGGATTCCAGACTGAAAGCACAATTGGCTGAATAAACCGGTACCAGATGAACAGCAACACCGGAGCAATGATGCACGGGATGCAAACCATGGCTTCTTGCTTTTTCTCCCAACAAACAGCTGCCTGCAAATAGGCACAAGTCAGATGAAGTGACTGATAAGTGCAGTTCTGATAAACACGATTCGATGGCACAGCAAAATATTTGTTCCCTCAAAGACTGAACTACCATAATGAACAAGAAGTGTTGAATTTTAAAATCTTCTAGCACCACTGACCATGGTGGTTGCTTCCACAAAGTGAAGGTTTAGGTTTAGGTTTAGGTTTATGAGGGTTTAACGTCCCGAAGCGACTCATGATATGAGGAAGGGCTCTGGAAATTTCAACCACCTGGGGTTCTTTAATGTGCACTGACAGATAAATTCACTTAAGTTTAGAGCACATCAATAGGCAAGTTCAACACAGGGAATAGAAAGCACTGCAGAAACAGATTCACAACAGTGCTACGGAACGAGGACAGAAGGAACACGAAAAACACAGGACGGGCGCTGTAGAAAGCTGCAGAAAGCTGTAGAAAGCTGCAGAAAGCTGGCAAATACTATGTGTCAGAACTTTCCAAAACTATTGTTACAGTGGACACCTTTGATGACAGAAATATCGTGTAAAAGAAAAACATATCCATGTGTAATAAAACATTAAGCTCCCTGTAGCAAAAGAAGGCGGCATGAGTGTCTCAAATGACAGCTCCCAGCGAGGCTTGCCACATTTAGACTTTCATGCACGGCAGCTAGCACAGGACAGGGCTAATAGGAGCGACATGATGGGACATGCCTTTGTTTTCCAAGAAATGTTCGAAACCTCATGATGCTAAAAACATATTGGTTCTGTCGTTGAATTCAATTCGTATGCAGTTCTTAACCAAGGACAGGCTAAATGACGCGGCTCATTTCTAAATGTAAGGCGCACCCGCGAGGCCATAATTAATTTTGCCAGTGCGCCTGTGAACATTAATAATATTTTGTGTCAGCCTATTTTTTGGCTCACGGAATTATGAACGCAGAACCCGTACTCATCACACGGCTACATGAAAGTGTCCTCCAATCAAGCCACCGCCTTGATAAAGTTTGCTCTGACTACACTACACAACACACTTGCACATTCGCTCATTGTTACATTTCGCAAGTTTAAAACAGAAACGTCCGAGTCCAGTGTAATTACATTCGACACATTTCGTTTTTTTTTTAATATTCATAGGAATTCTCCGCAATAATCACAAAAATTGAAGCAGCTGCGTTTCCACTTCACACAAATAGATGCCAAAGTAGGGCGTCAGTCAGATCGTAAGCAATGACTAACAACTCAATCTGAATTTTATCGATTCTTTAAACGTTGAATAAGCAACTAGCAAGAAAGCAAAAGCTAATTATGAACCGTGAACTAATTACTTCGCTCCAACAGAAAGAATACGAGAAACAAAAATGAGGAAAGCTTTTCCGATCCCAGCCAAATTTAAACCACAGCTCACCTGAACTTCCGTGCCGTTGTAAAAAGCAACAGATGAAATCGGGGCTTGGATTTGACCTAGGAGCAGCACTTACACGTCACAGAACCGTCGCGTTTCCATGATTCCTGTACTTTTTTAACGGTAACTGCGACAGGATATTTTCCTATCCCTTCTGACGACAACTGCTTGCATTACTTGCATGCGCCAGCTGTGTCACATAGTTGCCAAGCCGAGACAATGAACTGGCTGAATGGCTGGCTCGCCTTTCGTTTGCTGAGCTTCATAGCTTCATGATCAAAGACCTCCGAAAACCTCGGAATGAAGTGCAAGCAGTAAGTTCATTAAAAAAAAAAAAAGAAGTGTTTGAGTAACGATAAGTCCGATGAGCCCAGTCCGGCGGACGTCGCTGTAGGCTCACGGCTAAAGTCACGTCCACCGTATGCCCGTCGCGCAGCGACGTAGTCTGCCGTGCTCTTCCCCGCTGCACGGTACAGCTATACGGTTATACTACAGTTACACGCTACATTCATCTCTTTAGAGGAGCTGCAAAGAGAAGTTCGTCCATTCTCACATCTTCGCACTAGCACAAATGAAACAGATTGGCGTCTTCACGTCCGGTTGCGAGCGGCGAACACCGCCGCATTGGCTGCAGCGCGCACCGCTGTCACTCGCACTTCCTCCTCTATGCTCACCACCATAGCTGTATGAACAGTATTAACTTCATGACTCCTCGCATCAGCCTTGTGTCCGAGTGTTCTTCCTTATGAGGTTATAGTCATTGTTCTCTTGGGTGCAAGCGACGGTGGCAGGCGGCGCGACGTATGCCAGCAAGGATAAGAATTCGCTGTGTCTCGATAGTAATCTATCACCTCGATCTGCTCGTAATCTAACACGTTCACTGCGCCGTGGGTCACCAGTGGGTCACGTTGTGCACTCATGCTGTGCACCACGAATACTGAGTAGCGCAAAGAAGCCGCGGGGAAACTAAGATTTTTCAAACAGCCCGCTAAAAAAAAAAAAAACGCATTCCTATGATGATGATGTTGTCATGGTCATCCCCTTCACAACGGGTGGAATTTTGGTAAGGCAAGAGTCCTACCGAGATGTAGACAGAAAAGTAAAAAAAAAAAGGAAGGGAAACAATGCATGCCGGGTTGCTATTGCAATCCAATGTCGCTTTCAATAAGCTGACTGAGACATCCACTACGCACCTCTTTCTTCCTTTCTTCTTTCACTCCCTCCTTTATCCCTTCCCTTACGGCGCGTTTCGGGGGGGGGGGGGGGGGGGGGGCACCGAGATGTGAGACAGTTATCACACCATTTCCTTTACTCAAAAACCAGTTTACAATTTACAGCTAGAGGAGGCGATGTCCGGATTCCTGATGACAGTCCGCCCGCAGCCAAGCGCCAGAAGGTGATAGCAAGGACGCTTGAACGCGCTCGGAGAGCCGCGCAACAGCGAGAGCGCAGGTCATCTCCTCAGCCGGAGTACCCGGGTTGGATGGATGGAAACAACTTTATTAGACAAGAAAAATCTTCCAGGGTGGTCCCCTACTGGTCCAGGAGTCCACGGTCTTATGCTTCACGTAAAGCCTGATCCACCAGCCATTTCTGGCCGGCGGGCTGAGCGGTCCGTAAAGCAGCCTCCAGGAAGAATGAGTGGCATTGGGGATGGGGCTGCCTTTGGGGAAGGACATTCCCAAAGGTAGTAGAAAAGTGTGGATCTGGGCTCGCCACAGGTGTTACAATCAGGAGGAAAGGTGGGGTGAAAGCATGAGAGATGGTAGGGTGAAATAAAGCAGCCTGTCTGTAATTGTCACCATGTGGCGCTGGATAATGGCGACAAGTACTGTGGGGTGGTGGCAGTGTCATGCGGCTGAGTTTGTAGAATGTGGTGATTTGATGATAAGTAGAAAGGACCGATGGGACCTCTTGCACACGGTTGGGTGCCTGATCATCCGGGATCCGGGAGGTGAGTTCTCGGGCCAGCGCATGAACGCGCTGATCACCGGGGATCGAGGCACGCCCGGGGACCCACGACAGAGTAACCGTTCGGTCGAGAGAGGTGGCCGTGGCAAAGAATACGGTGTGCTGCCGGCGTCGCCATGCCCTTTAGGTAGTGGCGGTACGCCTCCTAGGAATCTGTGCATTTTTGTCAATGGTGGAGTGGTTTTTGTCAATGGTGGAGTGGGCCAGCGCAAGTGCGATGGCGGCTCCTTCCGCCTCTGCAGGCGAATTAGTTCGGATAGTGGCGGCGGCCCTCAATGTGCCGTCTTCATAGGCTGCGACTGCCGTGAAATATCCTGGTTTCGAATTTTCTGCCGCATCGATATAAAAGATATCGGAGCGGTTGCTGTGTGTTTTGGTGTAATAGCTCTCTCGTGCCTGCCGCCTACCCTAATGGAGGCTAGCGCTCATATTGCGCTGTAGGGGCTTCCGATATATGTGATCCTGAGTGCGCGGAGAAATCATGCAAGGTGTAAGATTGTGTTTTAGTTGTTGCGACTGAGGGAAGGATGAAAAGAAAAGTGCACGGGCCTGCCGACTGATTCGAGCCCCCACAGCTGCCACGAGCAGATAGAGGAGAGTTAAAAGATAAGAGGAAAGAGTGAAAGAAGAGACGCGCGGCGCAACAACCGTGTCCGCCGAAGCGAAGAAGCTGGCTGAAACAACAGATACCTCTACATATCCCTTAACCCATCCCTAACAATGCACGTTAAAGATCCCCAGGTGGTCGAAATTATTCCAGAGCCCTCCACTACGGCACCTCTTTCTTCTCTCCCTCCCTCCTTTATACCTTCCGTTACGGCGTGGTTCGGGTGTCCACCAAGATATGTGAGACAGTTACTGCGTCATTTACTTTCCTCAAAAACCAAATTTCAGGGGTGAAGGTAAAAGTCAGGTACCCAATGGTCATAGTCATCACGTGGTCATGCTACCATAGCTTGGGCCATACCACCATGCGTTAAGTTTTGGCCTTGTGAGGCATTGAAGGTCATTGTCGAGCAGTGCCCCCACTGTATCAAATCAAATGTCAGGGTCAAGGTCAGGTACCCAATGGTCATTGTCCTATGATCACGTGGTCATACCACCAGAGCTTGGGCCATACCACCACGCAGTTAAGTTTCGTTTGACCTTGTGAGGCACTGAATATCATTGTCTCATCCACATCGAAATCGGAATTGCACCCCGCTCTAAAAACTGACTGAGGTTCAACCCGGCTGAACCTAGTAGACGAGCGAAAACAAAGCCGGCAGTATTTATAGCAAATAATGGTGTGACGTCATTGCTGAGCAGTCGCATGACGTCACATCAGGCGATGCGAATCTCAACTCTAAAAGTCAAGGGTCAAGGTGAAGTGACCACTGGTCGTCGGTCAGGTGGCTGCTGGTTGTTAGCTATGACCATACCATACAGGCACATCATGGTTATGCACAGCAAGACACAGTCATAGTCTTGGGGGTGTGTGCTTGGCTTGACCTTGGTCGGGCTTCAAGGTCAAACGCGCAAAGCCAGGCGAAACTGAGATGTATCTCGAGTAGTGAAGCTTTCGCTCTATTTTAAAATAGCTGGCAAGCTTTTTGCAGGTGGACACCACCGCCACGTACCTCAAAGCGCGACTGAGGCGTCTACTGATCCGGGGAAAGTTGTGCGCATTTCCTTTCCTTAAATTAAACGGAGCCTAAACCTTCTTCTGGTTTTGAGAAAATTAAAGGCGTATAACTGCCTCAATTTGTAGGTGGACGCCACCGCCTACTCACAGCGCGATTGAGGTGTCTACTGGCCCCGTGGACCAGTTGCACTTGCTACTCAGAGGCTTGAGACAGCAGCGCCGCCACTTGCTCTGGAGAACAATCTGCGCTACGTGGAATAGCGCTACGAGAGAGTTTGAGCGGGAAATGCGCGGGAACCCGCTCGGATACTCGTGCACATTGCGTGATCGGTCGTGGTTTCAACGCGAACTAACACCCCTACAGTACAGCAAAGAATTTATACGCTATACAAGGAAGCTTAGCAATGCCTGATTTCTTATTTACTGTTATTGCCTACCCTAAAGAATATATGTTCCGTGCAACCTACTCCATTTGCCGTCCAATGCGACTACTGATGACAAAACGTTCTTGGAGCTTTTCATGACATGATAGAGTTCATGGTGGCACCTAATTATTTTATTTTTGTCTGTCCGGCTATTACAGGACATTATCGTTCCTTGAAATCGCTGTCATTTAACCTCGTTATAGGGCATAGCGCCAAAATTCTTGTGTGACGCTCTTGCCGCACTAAAATCGCGCGCGCCAATTAATTGTCAAGAACTCTGCGCCAATCATTGTTTATATAAGCTGTGCATCACGTGTTATTCGTGGCTTCTAAAACGAAATCCCAAGGCCATATCACGTGCCGGGCTGTACCGTTAATTTTCCCGGCTGGGGCCGAAAGTAGAAGAGCATATTATCACACAAAGCAGCGCAGATAACACGGACTGAAGAAAGACGAACCCACGCGTGTGTTTGCCTTTCTGCAGTCGTCCATGTCGTCCACAAATAAACGTGCCGTCCGCATTCAAGATGAACATTCGATGGGACATGTAACAGCCACGTGTAATGAAAATGAAGAGGTGAAAATGAAATCCGCCTTGAGTAAGTTTTTCTACTGTTTCACGCACTTTTTTTTTTTATTTCAACAAGTACGTAGTATTTTAACAGAAAATGCTCGTGCATCTGGCAAGAGGTCGGCTGCCTAACCTAAACAAAGCTATAGATTAATAATTCGGATAAATTCATCTGTATTCTATTCGTCACGGTCTCACTAACACCTAGACTGGTACGACACATTTAACTGAAGCGTGGCTGAAGTTCCGTGGAACACAGACGTTGCAGAATAAATTTCTGCCCCATGCACTGGTTCGCCAACAAGCCAACGCCCTTTCTAAGACAGCATCGGCGGTTCACTTCAGTCTTACGGTCCGTCGCTCGCAATTCCGTCACAGCACAGTCTCATAAGAATTAAGCACGAAGAAGGGGCGCTTACACACAGTAACTACAGCCGTTTTGAAGTTCATGACATACTGCATTCGATAGAAGGAAGCGCTCAGATATTCGAGCGCTCAATTAGGGCAGCCTCCTGTAGCCGAGAAGTGCCCTTTCTGGCACGAGGCCAATCCTCCGGGCCCGGTTGTAGCGGCCGGCCGACGAGCCATCGTCGTCGGTCGAGTAGACGTCCAGGTCCTCGAGTTCAGTGATGCCGATGTCGGAGGGGCTTCGCCGCATGGCTCCGCTGATCACGTACGCGACGAACCAGTAGACGAGAACGACCAGCGACAGCGTGACCACGACGACGATGATGCCGACCAAGACGTACCGCTCGGCGTTGTAGAACCCGTCCGAGACGGAGCCGAATTTGAGCCGTCGTATCTTCGCCCGCTTCTTGTTGTCCATGCCTGGCACCACGAACTTCTCAATGTTCTTGAGCATGGTGTCTTTCAAGGAATCCCGAAAGGCGACCCTTAGCTCGGGATCCTGCCAGGAGAATTGAAGGAACCATGAAATGGAGTTTAGGAAAAGCGTACGAGCTATCGGTATTCCATCACTCGTCACCGTACCGAAAAACATTTTTAATCTAATTTCATTAAGAGCAAAGATTAAAAATGATGCTCCTCCTCGCCCCTTCAACTCATACACGCAGCAGATAAAAAATAAAGAAGACAGGTCGGGACTGCACACCTCCGCGCCCAATCCCGACCATGACACGTGGGCGCGCCCCTTGAGAAGGCTAGCCCGGATTGCCCACTGACGTCTTTGAGACAGGGGCAGTTAAGAACGCGTGGTGAGGTGTCGCCCTAATAGGTTGCGAGCTACTGCGAGCAGCAATTTTGAAAGGTTTGTAAATTACAGGATTCACACAGAGCTTTTAAATTTGACTCGAATTTGTTGAACTAAAATACGGCAATCAAAACCATCTCAGTGTTCCTTCAAGCGGTTGGCTTGAAGCCCACCACACGCAAACGCGGAGATGATGGATATTTAGGCATGACTTTATGTGTAACAATTAGCCGAAAAGGGATTAGTGACCTGAAACAATTTCGCTTTCATACGAACATGTGCCAGTAAGGTAGTGGTGCTTATGCCGAATCGCTAACTATAGAACTCGGATGGCACCCTATAGGCATTCAGCATGCCGTCCTAATGTCACTCTTTCACGCCTCCAGCATATTGTGCTTTGAGTCTTTAGCCGAGTAACAACGTGGCAACATATATTCGCAGTTTCACAATTAACTGCATACATACTACTAGCTCCTGAACCTCCCCACCGACACCCGTTTAAATATGAGCGCCAGGATTGCAAGTATCTCATGAATTCGGATTCCATGATTCCCACTACGATTCGGCGGTCAGTCTTCTGACGCGTCACCTAAAACGATGTCATAGATGGTTGATGCCTATGCAAGTAATTAATATTTACTTTTGCCCTTGCTAATACAGGCCGCAATTTTTCTATTTCCATTACTCAATGCGGCAGAGGAATCTGAACACGGAAGCGTGGTCCATATTACTCTATCCGCGACTGTATACATGTTCTACAGGTATGACGCAGGGGGTTCAACCTCCCAAAGCTGCACATGGGCTATAACAGCCGCCGCAGAGAACCACCTAGGGTTCCTTTACCTGCACCGACATCGCAAAGCGCACGGGCATTTTTGCCTTTCGCCTCCATCAAGATGCGGCCGCCGCAGTCTTGATTGCTCTGTGTGTCCTAACCACCACTAACTGAGCGCAAAAAATAGGACCAATCACTTAAAGCCGCATCAGCTTTTGACACAGGCGACGCGAAAACGATCGGTCAAACCAGTGTGCGCAGTCATGCCGCTGTGTGCGCTCTCAGTGGCAACGGCACGCTGTCCGTTCTCCCTCTCGCGAGTGCGTCTGGATACTACGCGCCTTGCCTTCTCTGCGAGTATCAGGCGGGACACGTTCTCGTAGAGGCTGAGCAGCATCGCTGGCAGGCGGCTATCGTGCACGCCCACCACTGTCCCATTGATGTTGAGCATGCCGCCCTGGTCGTCAGAGGCGCGGCTGATGGGCAGCAGCACCCGGCGGCCCTCCACGAGCAGCAGCGGCGAGGGCTGCCTGGGTTCGGCGGACGCGGCAGCCTGCCACAGCTGCGCGGCTCCTAGGAGCACGGCGCACAGGGCCGCCGCCGCCATGGCCGCTTGCACCGCGCCAGCTGATGGTAGTGCGGTTTCTCATAGTCCACGAAACCGCGCGCGCACAAGTAATGACGCTGGCGTTGCTGTTGCCTCGATCTGAATCAATTGATGGTGTTACACAAGGAAACTCTATTGAAAGGAGAAAAAGACCCGGGTTCAAGAGAGGGGCTGATTCAGCTAAGAAAAAAGCGCACGAGAACAAGGTGTCCACACGAGTTATCAGACCATACTGTCATGCCAGTACTGCGCGATGCGCTCGTAATTAGTTTCACGAAATCTGCTCCCCTGCAATCTCTCTATGAACGTACCAATTCCCCTCGACTTTGACACCACGTTTCCTGGTGCCATACTGACGGCGTTGCAGCTCGAAGACGGCACAAATCATTGCGGCGAGGAATGGTAGGAGCATCAGCGCTGCCATATAGGTATCATCATGAACAGTCGAATGGCCGCTGCGACACGCACGACACGCGCGGCAGACCGTAGTTAAGGTCGAGCCCGAAACGGGCGCTCGGCCGGGCGGCATGAGGGCCGCGATTCTGCTCGCGGTACTGGCGGTCGCTGCGTCGGCGTCGAGCGCGATCGTCAAGGACGGCTGGGTGGCGTCGGCAGCGTTTCGTGGCGAGCCCAGCGCTGTGGCGCAGCCGTGGCACGATGACGATGCCAGCGGCGCGGCCAAGCGACGGCGCGACGACTCGCCAGCCTTCGACCAGATCATCGTTGAGACCCTGGAGCAGCCGGCCAAGCACCGACCGTCGCTGTTCTTAATCCTCTTCCTGTTCATCACGGGCCTGTTTGCAGGTGCCGTGCTCCTGCTGCTGTGCGTCCTGTGCCTCCTGAAGGCCTTTAACGGACAGATAGCGTACCGGTCGCTGGAGCAAAAGGATGACAACTTCTGTGTGGTCGAAAGCCGCGCAAAGCCAGTGGCAGACACCATGTTCAAGCAGCGACACCCCGCCCGGACGGTCACGGAAACGCCCTTGGTAGCTAAAGAGCGCGGCGTGGCGCACAGCGTTCCATCCCAGGAGTACTGGCAACCGCAATACGCGTCACCAGCTGCAGAGTACCGGCAACCGCAATATGCGCCAGCAGCTGCAGAGTACCGGCAACCGCAATACGCACCAGAAAGGGACCGCAACAGGCCCGCGCACAAAAGGCAGGCTAAACCGCAGCTTAGGCGGGAACGGGACAGTGATGAGGATGATGTCGATGAGCACGACTGCCAGAAGGCACTCTCTAACCTGCGGCTGGACTTGCGCATCAACCAGGATCGTGGCCGTAGGAACAGAAACGCTACCAAAGGTTTCAAGTACCACACGCCAGAGAGCATTTCAGGCTCTTCGTACTCGAGCGGTGAGGGTGCTGACCTGGGCAATGCGTCAAAAGCTCGACCGATGCTGTTCTGTCTCAGCCCAAATAAGAAGGCCAAGGACCATGAGAGCAAGGCCTCTCTCAAGGATGTCAAGCCGTACCGAGGAAAAGAAAGCAGCGCCGCTCGGCCTTCAAATTCCAAAGACAGCCAAATCAGCGAAGTAGATGAAAACTTCTTCGGCGAGGTGAATGCCTCGGAGGTGCACCAAGACATCCGGACCAAGAAAGCGGTCCGGTCACATGGCAGAAGCGATTCTCCACGGCGGGCCTCCGCAACTCCTCAACATGGCAGCCGCGTAGCCACACCCATTGAAGACATCAGCAGGCACCAGGAAGCCGTCAGTTCGGATCAGGTCACCTTAGAGCAACTCAAGGGACTGCTCGATGATATCATGAAGAAGAAGTCGAACAAAAAGAACAAAGATGGTTGCTAGGGGATGACGTGCATTAGGTACACAACTTTGCTCTCCTGCAAGAATAATATATCACCGTAATTATTTTGTAAGGAAGTGTTCTTAAGCACAGATCAGTTATTAAGTGCGTTTAAAAGTATTAATTTAGAACTCTTACTGTTATGATCTTGCATAAAAGAAATATTGTTTGCTATATTAATGCTATTCAATTTTTAGAAATGTAGATGCTTTTCCACACCCGCGTATCAAATAACGCATATATGTTTGTAAGAACAAAGTTTGCATTTTGCCCTTTGAGCTTCAATGACTGCATGCAGTGTCCTTTACAAAACTGCCTATAGAACAAACAGCACAGAACCTAGAGAGACACACCAACGCCAAAAAATCAGCCTTTTGTCAACTGTGGTCCGTCTGGTATTTCGATGAATAAGGTGGTGCCTCCTACAAGAAATACTGACAGAGTTTAATTTGTTTTTACAAGCTGAAGCCATGAGAGTAGCTGACAGGCATGCCACAGTGGAAGACCCTGAATTAATTTTTGGCCACCATGGGACCAAAACCTTGGCATATGAACATTTTTGCTTTCTTACTCCCCTGAAATGTGGCTCTCACCTCAGGGACCAAACTGTGACTTCTTGCTCTGCAGCAGAATGAAGCATATATTCAGCCACAGCAGTGGTTGATGGTATAGGTCACTGCAAGTTCCACTAGACAGAATAAATATGCAAAGGTTTTTTACAGCGCACTTTCAACTGCACACTTTGTCTCAGCGTTCGTGCAGACTATCGGCTCCACTACTGCTGGTTTTATGTCATTACCGCCTTTGGCTGCTAATAGAAATGTGGCAAGCTGTCACAAACTCTGAAAGCTTTGTTCAAAGCTGGGAGACAGTCACATTGTCCTATGCCTTGGGAAGCACACTGCCATACGAAGCTACGCAGGACCTGCTGTGTTGCTGAGAACAGAGTGTCGCAACAGCAGATTTCTTTGCAGAAGCCATTTCTGAAAAACTTTGTGTTCCATCACTGGGCACAGGGCTATGTTTATTGCGGGGTGATGCGCCACCAGCACCAATGTGCTCTTTTGTAGTTCTGCTCAGTCCTGCATGCTCGTTAGGCATTAATGTACACTGCAGGATCTGAAAGAGGGTTATTGCTAAATCTCGGCAGCAGTGAAGATGAGGGAGATTTCACTGAAGACCTGCTTCAGCTTGAGGTCCATTGATAACTACGGTGCCCTTGGTCTCATTGAGAGAAGCAGCCATATCCACTGGCATCCAGGCAAAGCCAATAAAATTGCAGCGGCCCATTTGCGGTGACTTTAAGGTATACTACAACAAAGTGCGAGGAATACACCTGAGTGTGCAATGTCAGGTGCGAAATGATGTGGTTAAAAGGTACAGTTAAGGCTTGCTGAACTTCCTATGGAGGCTCTCATAGTGATTTTTTAGCCAATGGCTAGAAATGGCCTCTAGTATCCCATACATCCACGCATGAGATGAGCTATTAAATTGACCCTGAAGACAAATTGAAGTTGGTCTGTATTGATAGATTACAGCGTTAGAACCACAAAAAAACCAGTCAGATCGAAAACAAAGCTTTTGTAAGCTCTGTTCTGTAAGCGATCGAATCCCACGTGGACATACATAACTTTGACCATTGCACAACCTCAATATCTAGGAAAATTATCTGAAGAGTTTAAAGTGCCAGGAACAGCACAAAGGCATCCCCTTTGCCTTCTTTGCCACCATTTATCGTGTGGGCCAATCACAGTCAGACGTTGCCAGGCTTGGACCTTATGCAAAATTTTGCAAGTGAGCTTTACCTCACACGACACCTGTAAAACAAGATGGTCGATCATCACTTTGAACAATCACAACGAGAAAGCGCAGTTTTTTCTTTGGTCCTTCCGTAATGTGTTGCATACACTCACAGCCTTCCTCCTGTCACCTTCAAAACTCTCTACTAATTTTGATCAACTATGATATGCAAGAAAGCCCACTTGCGGAATTTCGCATGGGGCTCCCAAAGGGGCGCGTTGAGGTGTCACAGCTGGGCAAACGATCATGTAAAAATCCTGCCTATTGTATGGTGCACTGTAACCTGCCCACCTCTTAAAGGGCAACTGAAGCGGTTTTAGAATTCGATGAGTTTAAGGTGGCCGAATGTGCAAAATGTGCAGGCAAAGCCTGCGAAATCGTTTTGCTCTAGCATTTGAAATGGTGGCGTAATCGCCGATTAAAGTCGTCGTCGGCGTTCAGCTTCTCTGAAGTGCACAGCGATGGGCAGAGGCCCCGATAATGACGTCACGTACGACGGCACTACGTTTCCAGCGAAGAAACGGTTATTCCATTGAAAAAAACCGACGCCATCGAAGGTGAAGCTCACGATGCATTGTTTGGCGCCATCTGACGACGCAAAGCGGCATGCAGGCGTAAGCAGCGGACATCTGAAATTTCGGCAACAATGACGTCACTGCCGAGTTTCCTCGCACTCCTCCAACGTAGTGAGGAGAAGCCTAAGCATCATCTCGGTTTTAATCGACGATTATGTCGCCATTTTAAATGCTAGTGCAAAAATACTTTGCATGCTTTATCTAGAAGCTTGATAGATCCGAATTCTTGAATAACCTCGAATTCTCAAAAAACCGTTTCAGCTTCCCTTTAAGTGCGCGTAACAGCAGGCATGACAACGATCAACGGGCCCCTGTAGTCAGCTCAAAAAAAAATAGCCTGGCTGTGTAGCTTTGGTTTCTGAGCTTCGCCGCTTGCCCATGGCAAAAGCAGCTGTTGGCCTGCGCATTCGCCAGCCAGCAGAAACTAACTGCGTGCTGCTTTCAGAAGCCGACTGGCGCTTCGCTGGTCATTCCTTTTTAAGAACAAACTAGCCATTCGGACACCAATGCACGCTCCCCTCGCTTATGTACGACTGGTGCTTCGCTCATCATTCCTTTTTAAGTACAGTCTAGCCGTTCCGACACCTATGTACGCTTCCCTCTCTTACGTCAGCATTGTTCTTCCAGTATGTGGAAACTGCGTGCTCGTCACGGGCTTTTTAAATGCGTTTGTGCAATGGTGCCTCCTCATAAGGCTTCACCACATTTTTGCATTTTTGGCAGTTTTTTTTTATTATTTTTTGCAGCGCGGGGCATTTTATAAATTGATCTTTATGTAATCCGGACATTTCTACCAGTCCCTTAAAATCTGAATCAGTGAGTTATTAGTAGCCATCATGTTATTTTTAGTTGGCAGCCATGTGTCAATGCATTTAATTTTGTTACTCAATTTGCATGACCACATTAAGAACACATACTGTCATGCTGTCTAATCAAGTAGCATACATTTCTGTGTGCATCATGTTTTTTATATGGTGCTATGTCAAGTGTAGTTTTGTTTATATCAGTTGCAAAGACCACACACTATTTTGAAAAAAATAAGGGCAATTGCCTGTTTATCTGTTTATCTGTTCAAAACTAATGGAACATATTATTTATTCTCACATCGTTAAATTTTTAGTTTCGCTCAAGTTTTTTCATCCTAACCAACACGGCTTTCTAAAAGGACTTTCCTGTGACACCCAACTAGCCCTTTTTGTTAATGATCTTAGCTCTCATCTTGACCTAAACATTCCCGTTGACACGCTCTCTTCCTTGACTTTGAAAAAGCTTTTGATAAGGTACCCCACAAAAGATTACTACTAAAACTTTCACGTCTTAACCTTACCCCCTTGGTGTTAAAATGGCTACAAAATTTTTTGACCAACAGAGAGCAATTTGTCTACGCCAACAAATCATCGTCACCTCTTTCCCCCGTTACTTCAGGTGTACCACAAGGCACAGTGCTTGGACCCTTGCTTTTTCTAATCTACATTAACGATCTTCCCTCTAACGTCAACTCGAACATCCGATTATTTGCCGACGACTGTGTAATCTACCGCCCTATTACCAGCAGAACTGACTCTGACACCCTCCAAACTGATCTAACCCAAATCGAAACTTGGTGCAAGCATTGGCTAATGTCCCTTAATATTACTAAAACATGCATGCTTTCTTTTCATCGCAGGCAATCCCATATTCCCTCAAAATATGTTCTTTTCGGTTCTGAAGTATCATCTGTTCTTTCCTGTAAGTATCTTGGCATCACCTTAACTCATACCCTAACATGGTCTTCGCATATCACGAACATCGCTAATGACGCTAACCGCACCCTTGGCTTCCTACGTCGAAATCTTCGTTTTACTACCCCTTCTATCAAATTATTAGCTTATAAAACATTCGTCCGACCTAAACTAGAATTCGCGTCAGCAGTATGGGATCCTCATCAATCTAACCTTTCTATAATCCTTGAAAAAGTTCAAAACCGCGCTATCCGTTTTATTTATTGTGACTACTCTTACTATACTAGCGTGTCCTCTTTAAAATCCAGAGCATCCTTGCCTAACCTTGAAACTAGAAGAAAAATATCTCGACTATGCCTATTCCACAAGTTCTATCATTCACCTTTAGGATCATCTCATATCAACAGCTCATCGTCCTTCTAGCCGCAACAACCACATCAAGACCGTATACCCACCCGCTGCAAGAACAACATCTCATTTCCGTTCTTTTTTTGTCATATCATCTCGGGACTGGAACGATCTGCCGCCGGAAGCCGTACTCATCGTCAACTGCATCGACTTAAAGAAAAAGATTGAGGCCATCCTTATGTAATCAGTAATCTTTATGTATCCTGTAATCTTTATGTATCCTGATCTTTATGTACTCTGTAATCTTTATATAATCTGCATGTAATCTGCCCATCCCTCATGTAATGCCCCACAACTGGGGCCTTTGAGGTAATAAATAAATAAATATCTTTATCAGAGGTTTTTTTTCCATACCGAAGAGATATGCAAATTGATATTCAAGGGCATCTTTTCTTCATGTCTGTATTCGGTTCATATTAGAAAATTTCAATATTGGTACAACCTCAGTACTCACAGAATCTACCAACAAAATAGATTTGAGGCTTTTCAGACTGCATACACTGAGAAGCATGTGCCTCTCTTCCTGACTTTGTGTCTCCAACTGCTGAGCGGCCACCCAATCCTATGTGCTCAGCTGACAAGCGAATTTTCATTTGTGTAACCAAGTGCAACATTAAAATTAAACCTCTGCAGTCTCCCTCCTTTGAAATGCAGCCCCTATAGCAACATGATCCAATGATAATTGAAATGACAATGTCTAGGTTTCTTCTAAAGCAGCAATTCTTCATTAATATGAGCCTAAAAAGCATTCTACCACCAACAATTTCACACCATGCTAGTTTGTTCTCCACATGCTACAATTTGGGCATAATGACTTGCAGTGAAAGCTTATGGCACCAAGACAAATTGTTTTTTCCATTTTATTCATAATTATGATGGTTTGGTTTATGGGGGGTTTAACGTTTCGAAACAACCCAGGCTATGAGGGGCACCGTAATGGAGGGCTCCGGATAATTTCGACCACATTGGGTTTTTTAATGTGCACTGACAATGCACAGTACACGGGCCTGTAGCATTTCGCCTCCATCGAAATGCAACCACTGTGGCCGTGAATGAAACCGCGTCTTTCGGGCCAGCAGCTGAGCACCATAACCACTGAGCCACCGCAGCGGCTTCATGCACTTGCTTTGAGGCAAAAATCAAAGAAAGCATGACACAAATATTTTATTACTAAATTGAATTTGGCAATATTATAAATAATTACATCACCCTAAGAGCAAGTCCAATGCCTTGTCCCGGTCATTTTGGGCTTCAACGAGGGCTTTGGAAATAGAGTCTTTCTTGAATCCAAGAGCCAAGAACTGCTGTTGGAGTTGCAAAAACTCAAGTGCCTGTGGATATACAGAAAAAGGTCACACCCCCTATGCAGAAAGGCTAACAGAGAAAAGAACTTTGCTACAAAAATTAACAGCAAAGTTGAAGCAAGGGTGTGATGAAGATTCTAAATTGCCAGAATTAGTACACACATACTTCACGTGCAGTACAGCAATTACTGCAGACTTCTCGCAACTAAGACAAAATCAGAGGATAGCAAACTTGGCAATACATGGATTAGCTAATGCAGATTCATGAAAAGGCAGGCATCACTTCACTTTCTGTGGTGTGAGTACAGTAATACAGGCCATCGTTAGGCCGTACAGAAACAGTACGAGCCAATGACTTACTCATGTTGCCCTTGTGACTGACCTGTTCATAGTTTCCTGTGGTGATCTGTAGGGCCTCCTCAGCATTCACATCACTGAACCCAGCATCAACAAGAGATTGCACCTGACAAAGGTACTCAACAACCTGAAACAAAATCTCATGTTGCATTCATTGCAATCCAGACTCACTGCAGAACGTCAGACAAAACTTTTCACACTAACACTGAGCCAAGCTTGTTAAAACGCAATGTCGAATGCATATACCTATACTCTGCAACAACTTTTTCTGGTAATGGAGCGGAAGCTACAGAGCCGAAACACGCCCTCTTTTCTTACACAGTGAAACATAGTACCAGGTTGCAGTCATCAGTTTTCTTTTAAAACCCTGTACGTTGTGGGGACGCCTTCGTCCCCTGCGTTCACTTTCCCGCACTGCACCCCACTGTTGTTAGCTGCCCCCGAAAAGCGCTCCCTTTAGTTTGGTTACTCTAGCTAACAGGGGAGGGCGCTCGCGTCGCAGCGCCACGGATGGCGTGTTTGGCCGCTCGCGCGCGGGGGAAGGCTAGGTCTCTTCTGCTCGGCATCGGGAAGCGTGTTGGACGTTCACGCGCAAAGCTCCGCTCTGTGCCGCGGGCGTCCTCGTGTGGAAACTTGTTCCCCTCAGCTCGTCCCGTCGGGCCTCGGATTTTCCCTTTGCCCTACCGTGGGCGAACGTTCGCTCGTAGCCGTGCTGGTGAGTCGGACATCCTAGATTCCTCAGTGTATTTTATTGCTAGCTGGCGTTATTGTTGCTATAGCAATAAATGCCTTGTTTGTGTCAGCCAGTGTGTCGTTCCTTTGTTCCCGTAGAGCACGGCCCGCCGTGGTTGGCGTGCGCTCAGTAGCGTACGCGACCACGGGGTGGGGTCCGCGCGGTTTTGAACTGGCTTAGCCGCGGTTAAACGGGGAATACGCATTTATCCCCCCAGTTTCAACCCCACATCTGGCAGCCCAACGTGGGGCCTGCTCTTGGAACATTGGACGACTGTCTGTTCGGTTCGAGGAACGCTCTTTGTCCGGACTTGACAAGTGCTAGGCCTAGAGTGAATTTTGATCGCTAGGACCTGCGGCATGCTTTCTTGAGTGCGAGGTGTATTGCGCTGCAGCATGTTTGAACTTTTCGACATGCTCAGCATGTTTTTTTTTGTGAAGTTTTCTTCCTGGAGTTTCTTAAGAACCACTTGGTCCGCATCGAGGGAGCGCGAGGCCTAGCGCCCGCGGAGTTGCCGAGCCCGAAGCGAGTGAGTACGGAAGCCGCGTGGGTGGTCCGAGTTTTCTGTATATATTTTCTCGCTGTCTCTTTTTCGACTGTCGCGGCTCCGGGAGCCGGGTGGCCTGGGGCCACGGGTGCCGTTACGAGCTCGCTGGTATTGCAGCTCGGCACCAGGCGTTCCGACACCGTCCGATACGGTGGGCGCCGATCGCTCAGAAGCTGCTTTGTGCAGTGAGCGGGGAGGACCACCCCACAAAGCTGATGTCTCCTCGCGGCTGCGCGCACGAAACCCGTTTCGGGTCCTCCTTTTGTTGAGGGTCATCGACCGCCACTATGGTAGTGAGGCCTAAGGCTATTCATAGCTGCCTGCACCTTGTCAAAAGTGACACGACCACCGGACCGTGGTGTTGAGAGGGGGCGCACTTTGCTGGCCACCCGTTTTTTTTTTTAACCTCGCATGAACCGAGCATTCTCGTTCAACTCAAGAAAGGGCTTTGTTCACTCGAACTTTGCGTTGCACAGCCGCCCGACACGTTTTGCTAGCGAGTTGAGCATTGAGCCACGTGGCTCTTGTGTACGCCGTTTCCCCTCCCGTGACCTACGTTAAAGGCATGCGGAGTGTGTTTTGGCAATCTTTCAGATCCAGCGGAGCCACTGCGGCTTGCTGTCTTGTGCACATCGTCTCGCTGCCGCCTGCTGCGACGGAGCGGCCTGTATCCTGTTCGCCGCATCCATCCGGGGCAGCTGTGGCGAGACCAGACAGCAGCCACCTCATGCTGCTGTTGCCCTGGCGACTACTGCGGAATCTTGGCCTGCAGTGGTCAACCGGCTCTCCTCTTCGCGGGCCTGCGGGCACTTAGTCCGCGGGCCATGCGAGACGTCCCAGCGGAGACCTTCACGCCGCCTTCGGAATACCGCGGAAGACTGCGTGCACGCTGTCGGCGTGACCTCCGCTGCAAGACCTGCCTCAAGTGCATGAAGACCAGGAGACTCCTCCATAGCATGTAACTTGCAGGCGCGTGGGTCTATTTAAGGTTGGGGGGATGTGGGGACGCCTTCGTCCCCTGCGTTCACTTTCCCGCACTGCACCCCACTGTTGTTAGCTGCCCCCGAAAAGCACTCCCTTTAGTTTGGTTACTCTAGCTAACAGGGGAGGGCGCTCGCGTCGCAGCGACAGCAGCGCCACGGATGGCGTGTTTGGCCGCTCGCGCGCGGGGGAAGGCTAGGTCTCTTCTGCTCGGCATCGGGAAGCGTGTTGGACGTTCACGCGCAAAGCTCCGCTCTGTGCCGCGGGCGTCCTCGTGTGGAAACTTGTTCCCCTCAGCTCGTCCCGTCGGGCCTCGGATTTTCCCTTTGCCCTACCGTGGGCGAACGTTCGCTCGTAGCCGTGCTGGTGAGTCGGACATCCTAGATTCCTCAGTGTATTTTGTTGCTAGCTGGCGTTATTGTTGCTATAGCAATAAATGACTTGTTTGTGTCAGCCAGTGTGTCGTTCCTTTGTTCCCGTAGAGCACGGCCCGCCGTGGTCGGCGTGCGCTCAGTAGCGTACGCGACCACGGGGTGGGGTCCGCGCGGTTTTTAACTGGCTCAGCCGCGGTTAAACGGGGAATACGCATTTATCCCCCCAGTTTCAACCCCACAACGTATATTGCCAATACTTGTTAATGTGCATTTCAAACACAGCCACCAATTTTAAATGTTACAGAGTAATGAAAAAAGCAGTTTCTTTTATTACAATGAGCTATTTAGGCATGTCTGGTTCTGAGAATCTTCCACAGATGGTGCCAACTGCTTCAGTGACGGAGTGATAAAGCAAGTAGCAGGCAGTGTGTGAGGTGTCTGTCTTGTGGCTGGATTATCAGTGTAGCGACACACACAGAGGCTCCACCCCTGTACCTCCTTTCCTTTCATTGCTCAGAAAAGCTGCTGCCGAGTATAGTAAACAATCTGCAAGATGTGCAAGAAAGTAACCCGGATGCTGCTAAATGTTTTTGAATGATGTCTCTAACGTCTTATCGGTCACATATATTCCACTAGCTTCAGCCTTTTAGCACAGTCATTGAGTGTCCTAACCTCTCACATCAGGTACAGAAGATCCGTCTTAACATGTGCACTTGGTATTTTCTTAAATATGTACAAGTGGCATGCAGACAAAATAAAAAAAAGTACTTAAGTTTTTGTTCTTGAGGGCTAGGTATAGCATTAAAGGGACACCGAGGAGCAATTGAAGTTGGCTTGTATCGACAGAATACCAGCTCCTGATTGCAAAAACGCCACTCATACTGACAGCAAAGCTCTTGTAACGTAGAAAAGAGCAAGAACCAAAATACAGGTATCGCCGCCACAGGCCAAACTCGCAAGTACAAGCGTGATGACGTCATAGGACAAAAACAGTGTTGCTAGAACCAATGGTTCTAGTAACACTGGGACACGAGAAGCCACGAATCACTGAGGCGCAGCCAATACATGCGCAAGTCTCCTTGACGTCGCCAGATGGCGCCATGTACCCGGCAGCTATGCGCGCGCCTGCAGCATTGGGACCAATCAGCGCCTGCTCACCGGCGGTAGGCGGGCTCCCGGTATTCCGCTAACGGTAACAAGGTACACGGTATGCTAAAGGTGTCTATTTGCGAGAACTTCGTTGACGACTTCGAGAACAGGATCCATCGTAACGCCGGCAAAACGCGGTGCAAATGTAAATGAATAGCCGATAGATGCCTTCAACGTGCGGCCGGCCGTAGCTTTCTTTTCGGCTGCTGCTAGGCCGCTCTGCTGGCCGTCAGAAATCACGGAGTATGCGTTACGTCATGTGCACGTCATGTTTCAAGTCACTTAGTCCTGTGTCGTCATAAGAGAATCCCAAGTTTGAATCTGAGCGGCGGGAAAAACTTTTTCAACTTTGAATCCAAATTTCTTAGAAATAAATGCATCTTTCGCTGCCGGCCAAGTGGCAACAAGGCCATGAAATGCCGCACTATCGGATTTTGCTATAAAAAAAACATTAATAGAGCTCTCCTCACCGTCCCTTTAATTTCACTGTAGTGATTGAATATCACCTGCCACACTGCAGCAAGAACTAGTAGCAGCAACACACCTTTTTGTCATCGGTGCTTCCCTGGGATTGCAAGGCACGCTGTGACCTATGCCGATCGAATCCCATGTCCATGAGGGAGCACAGAAGGGGAGAGCCCATTTCAGCTGCTGCCTCTTTGCTGGCTGCCTGATCCTGCTCCTGCTGCTGGGGCTGCTGCAGGAGGAGCAAGGCACATGGCAAGTTCTTTGGATGACAATGCTAACAATAAATGACAATTGAACAAATGAAAAGGGCTACAGTGGAAATAGCTATATGTGTTTACTGTCAATGTACTGCACAACTTTTTTATTTATTTATTTATTTATAAATACTGCTGTCTCTGAGGAGAGACATAGGAGGAGTGGGTAAATACATTAGTAAAAACAAATAACATGGGTAGCATAGAAATAGATAATACAGAAGTATTAAAAACAGATCAACAGGTCAAACTGTCACGCAACTGAACAACAAACTCTTCAATTGGCAATAAACGAAGTGAGCCGTCCAATCCATTCGAAATTTCAACAGTTAGCAGGAAAAAAGAAAATTTAAAACAATCTATATGTGGTTAATAAGGCTATTTGGTTTGAAGGGAACAATATGGGGTTAATAATTATTTGTGGTTTGAAGGGAACAATGTTTAATGGGTGGTTCCGTCGGGTTGCACGTTCGCTTGAGGACACAAATGTGAAGGGTGCCTGAATGCCAGATGACGTGTGAACGATCTTGTGCAGCATAATGATGCTTTCACGTGTGCCCCTATGTTCTAAAGTTTGTAAAGATAAACTGTGCATATGGGAAGAAGGTATATTCACTGTGTGCGAAGGCTGATCCTGCTGTTTGCAGCAGTGGCATAATGAAGCTTATCCCAGTCAAATGCAAGACTATGACTATGCCTATTTGCTGCTGATATGGACGTACATGGAGTGAGAAAGAACAGCCACCACCCACCTTTTCAACTTGGGCTGGCTCACTCTGAGGTGACGGCTGGGCTGGCGGCGTCACAGTGCGTCGGTTGGCATCCTTGTCTACGAAGCAGCGGATATCGGAAGCACTCCTTGAGATGTGAAGAGGAGCCTTGATGTCTTCTTCCTTTGCTGGTGGCACCTCGGTGACTGGTGGGCTCTGCCATGCTGGCACACTGGCAGGGTCCTCGGGTTTCCCTGAGGCAGCCTGTGGCGACTGCACTGTCATGCCCTGCACAGGGTTCTACAATGTACTTCCATAGTTTGCACTGTAACCGCCAGAGCAACCAGCTTTGAGTTTAGGAGCTGCCTTCGGGAATTCCGGAATATGTCACACTCAATCCAGACCCTTTAACGAATTTGGTTTTGGAGCCGATAAAAGCAGTGAAACTTGGCTGCAAAAAGAACCAAATATTCTCTAGAAGTTCAGAGATCAAAACAGATACAGTAAATTAACAGGAAAATGCGATTTCACAAAACACAGTGATAAAAAAAATTGACCGATTCTACACAAATTCGTGCAGGACTTCAAAAAAACACCCTACGCTCGCTAAGACACGTAAAACAGCACTGCCATGGGACAAGCACAAGATTTCACAAAAAGTAGCAACTTTTTGTGACTCTGCCATCATAGCTCGAACAACTAGCCTGTACGCATTTGCTGCAGTCACTGAGTTCAGTGTGGCTCACAGAGCCAAGTTTCCAGAACAACGATTTCTGTGCTAACAATTTCTCTGCTTCTGAAGCGAAAAGATGTCATGCGAATGTATGAATAGCATGCTGTGTGCTTGCTGCACCTCTGCCGTTCATGGCAAACAACTGTGTTAATTTCAGCCTGCTAATTTCCCTGCTTCTGCCAACTTCCGGTTCGTATCTCTGATGATTTCTTGATTTCTCCAGGTGCATTAAATTTCCCTGACAATTCTAGACTTTACAAGCCCCTAGACACCATGTTAATGTGTGCCACCTGTACAAATGGCACACAATAGGTAACCAACAAATTGATGATGCCACTTCAGATGCAAATAATAAAACAACACTACACTGACAACATTAAAGAAATAAACAAGGCAGCTCCCGCTAGTCAACCTTTGTTTTTAACTTCTTTCACGAACAAACCTAAGTGACAAGCATGGCACATTTCTTGGCGCATAAAAAGCAACCCCTGAACACCTGCCTCGCCTGGCAATGTTATGGTGTGGAACGCAGCAGGAGGTTACAATGATTGCATTTCTCACCTGAAAGACAGAGCTGAGTTCTTCTAGGTCGTTGATTGTCTGCAGCTCAACATAATCAAATGGGCTTGAACTGTCGTTCTCAAACTCTGCTAAGCTGAATGACTTTTGTGTTGGCGCTGGCTGAGCTGCAGCAGTGCTGACTGTCTCCGGAGCGGGTGCGGGCTGCAGTATACTGGCAGACGTGACAGTGGCAGCGGTGACGACGGCTACCGGCACAGAGTTCGTTGTACCAGGGCTTGCATCACCCACACCTGACCGCTCTTGCGTGGGCAGCTGAGTGAACTGCTCAATGTCTGCTGCCACACGGTCTGTGCGGGCCTGCCGCTTGGACTCCTGCTCTTGGCGGTAGCGCTCGGCAAACTCAATGGTTTTCAGTTCGAGGTCAAAGTTGTACTGAAAATTGGAAAAGTGCAATAGAAGCATCACATCAAGACCATACAATGGACCTCAGAAAACTATGCATTGATCACAGGTGACCATGCACATACAAATGCCCAGATAGTGGCATTAGTAGTAGTAGTAGTAGTAGTAGTAGTAGTAGTAGTAGTAGTAGTAGTAGTAGTAGTAGTAGTAGTAGTGGCGTTTGGAGGGTTAGACACAAAGGCAACAGAGGTTGAAGGCCATAACACAAGGTGATACAAGTTATGGTTGATAAATATCAAGGTCTAAAATGAAAGTTTAAAAATATCAGCTAAAATATCAACAATTATTTGAAACGTAAATGAGGTGATCAAACAATGCTAGTGTCGCTGAGAAAATGAAGTTTGTTTACAAGGAATGAGTGACACATTGCTAAACAATAATGCTGGAAAGAACAGTGTGTTCTCAGTACATCTTAAAGAAAATACTAACGTAGTTTTGACTCATGTTATGAGCAAAAATTAAAGGTATGTAAAACTGCAAGTGTATATTCATGTTGAATGCAGAAAGGTGGATCTATATTCTAGAGAAAAAAATCCATGTGTAAATTGCGCAGATGCGACACTATTGAAAAACGAGCGAAAGCGTGGAAAAAGTTCGTCCTGCACCACCTAACGGCACACGCCTTCTTGTTCTTCCTTTGCAGGCATCTCTGTAAACCCCCTCCTAAGTTAGGCGTGGCAGATGTAGATCGGAACTGGCGCGCTTCGATATTCAGGTAGCGTCTACCCCAGCCTCTGTGATGGGTGAAGCCTTTCACGGAGCAGTGACTTTCCGTAAAGGGGAGGGGGCCCGCACTGACGTGTTCCTTGTTTTACTGCATTGGCAGTATGAGCAATATTTCCCCAAAACGGCGACTTGAGAAAGCCTTCCTCCTTCGTCTGATGAACTGCAATCAGTAAACGCCGTGGATGCCAAGTTCATGGGGCATTAGCTTCGCAGAGTGCTGGACGCACAGAACACCCCTGAGAGAATTGTTGCTCAGCATTATTATGCTTTTACTTTTTTTTTCACATGCAAAATAAATCACATATTTCCTTTTATCTATGTCCAGCGCAACCGCATTTTTCACGGAGGGCTGGTATACCAACATTCTATGTGACTGGAGCAGGTGGTCATTCCAGCATTCGGAGCCTTGTGGCCTGTTTGTTCAGCGCTTGCGCATTGAAAATTGATGGCCACGCCTGCAAGGAGTGTGAGAATAAATCGAGGAAACATAACTGCACGTCCCCTCTTCTCTACTAAGAGTCGCCGCACTGAGAAAGGCGACACACGATCTGTTTCCCCCGTCAGCGGCTTAGGCCAGATATCAAAGCGGCACCTGGCGTCAGTTCTGATCTACGTACGGCACGTGTAAGATAGAAGTGACAGTACAGTGATGCCTGTAAGAGGTGAAAGTGCGGGAATGTGCCGTTAGGTGGCACAGAACGCAATTTTGCCCCGCTTTCCTGTGTCCCGCAATACTGTAATCGTGACAGTATGTTTATACATAATGTACAGTCCTTGCCAAAAGTAACCAGGCAGCACGGTTTGCTTCTCAATCTCAGAGTGGAGCGCTTACAACTTCAGTAAAGATCCAAAGGTCATTGAACGTCAGTACAAGGGTTCTCCTAGCCATACAAAGATTTAGACCTTAGGGAAAGCCAGACAAAGCCCATTTCCTGGTGACTTTTGGCAAGAAAGGTATGTACCTGCTGTCACAAATGCAAAAATGTTCGGTTTTTGGCAGATACTGAACAGTGCGACCACTTCCAAATATTGCCAGCTTGAGCCAAGAACACACAGTGAATGAGGTTAGTAGTGCAGGAATTGCTGGTGACAGCTTTTGAAACTTCTGCAACACAGAGTCATATGCCACTGATATTTTCAAACTGTAGCAGCATGTGTGCAGCCACATTGCTTGATGGTCATTTTAGTGCTTTGCCAAATATAGGGTCTGCTGCAGTACTTATGTCCCAAAGCTTGCCTCCCACATGCACCCAGATCGAATGTACACTTGTACCCTCGTGCTGAAGCTCACGAAGTAGCAATACGATGAGATATATGTAAAATTCATGACAACAGAAATACTCATTTCCTATAGCGGAGCTTTTATATACATTTGACTACACTGACTATGCACAATGTGCTGCAATGCTGAGTTGCCTCTTTCCAAGCTTTTGTGCACCATTATCCACAGTGGGCCGTCAGTCATAGAAGTACTCCGTTGCTTTTTAAGAGATATCTACATGCCAAAAAAAGCATACGATTTTTTTGTGCCGAGCTGACTGACCAATATAAAAGTTGTTTATACGTACAAAGGAAGGCCTTACAGATATATTGAGCTCTTTTTACACTGATATTGAAGATTCTCTTGAGGAAGAAAATCTCTGCGCGAGTACTTTGCTCTGCGATAGGCTTTACGTCTTTCATCCTCAGTAGTCAGTAATCAAACCTAAGGGAGCCGGCATTAATCAGTACATTATCAACAACCGCCCATGCACGACTATCAATTCGTTACAAAACTGTTTCATCTCTACTAAAGCATGTGGAACTCTGAACATCCGACATCCAATAAAACGGCTCCAACACGCTCGCTTTCTTGGAACAAATACCCCCGTACACATGCGCCACCATCGATACTTACATTTTCATGCAATGTCTGAGGGTAGAAGTTCCTCGTCAGCCCCATCGGGAGCACAATCCTTCGGGGAGGCCTGAATTTTTCTGAAACCTTGACGTGGACCCCATCCAGGTAACACAACCCTATGACAACGCAACAACAAAAGTAAATAATCCACGATACCTACGCACCTAAAGCAATTGAGTTTGTTGGACGTTTTTTGACATGACTCACCATCCTTCCTTGATGAGGCCATTCAAATCGGGAGACCTGCAGGAGGTCGCCTAGATAGCCTAGATTAACTCTTAAGCGCTCTGTAAAACATGAAGACAGGCGAAACTATTGTAATGGAAACCGTATGTAGTACAATGCCTGAACTGTTCGGATAGATGGAGGCAGTAACTGCCTTCAGAAGCGCCGGCAAGTCACAGGGAAAACATCGTAGCTCGATGTGCTTCGAAGCACCACTATATTCTAGGTACTATAACACCACAGCTAGAAAGCACAGCAGCTTGTTTTGATGCAACAATAGAATCACCGCCGTAAGCGGAAGTAATTGGATCGCACTGGATCACATTGGATTCATATGTGTTCTCAAAAAAACGAATCCAAGCCAAGCTCAACCAGCTTCGTCGACGCCGGTTGAGTCGAGTCAACGTTCTGCGGTGTTTGTGCCACCGTGTCATGCTGATCTGAGCTGTTTCAAGTGCGAAGATTTGATACAGCTTCAAAGCAAGCCTCTCTCAGCGGGCTGAAGGGCTGCTTGTACACGAAGCGGATATTCGTCTAATAATGGGTTAGTCTTGCTTTTTAGTGCCGTCAAATTGTTCTTCGTGTGGGCTCGAATCTGATAACCGGCACTTGGGCGTGATAGCATTTCCGTTCGCGGTCTTTTTTGCCGGCAGCCCGACGCTCTTGGCCGCCGGAACGTTTCTTGCCTCGTACGTACCCCTAATGTTTGCCCTACGTTTTCAGCGGTGTCTACGGGAACGTCAGCTGTGCTGTCATCGTGCCTCTTCATGTTGCTGTTCGCGGCCATGCAAATCTACAAAGCTCATCTGGCGTCGAGCCAGCCAATGACTATACTCGGCGGCTTCCTTGGCTCAGTACTATTTATGCTCATCCTCACTGTATCCTTGCAACAAATCTGGTCTCGACAATGCGCATTACGAACTCTTAAGTATATAAACTAATGGCATTTCTATGCCCTTAGCACTTTCGTGGCTAGGAAGAGGTCAGCATTGTTGTAACGAAAGTGATTCGATACCTGAGCTTAGCGGTTGCCGGACTCGTAATGTGTTATTTTCGGTACATACCGAAGTTAACAGGAGCGAATTGTCTGAGCGGTAGGAATCCTTAACAGTTCCGTTCCAGGCTGTTTCTAACACGGAAACCCACTTCTTCGGAAAGAACTTCCAAACGAAGCTTATACCTGAAGGTATGCTAGTTTCTGCTTGGTCTATCTTAGTGAGATTGTGCTGTACCAGATCGACCTACTGTGTTTCTTTTTTTTTTATTAGTGCTCATCTGCTTGGTGATTGCCATGGTAGCGTCTGGCATGGTTCACAGAGTCTGCGTTACCACTTGGTAAGTATAAGCGATGGTCATCCATGTCCTGCCCGGCCTCTTCCTATCAAGTCCTCGTTCCAGTGCTCTGTTGAGGTCATAAGAGAATTTTTTATTAAAATTTAGAATAATTTATGTAGATCCATACAGATGTTATTGGGACAAGGTACATGGACTGTGCCTTGCACTTTTTAGTATGATCAAATTCTGCCCACAGCTAATCATTGACGCATGTAACTGTAGTGCAAATGATTGTGCAATACGAGCAAGTTTTTTTGTCCTTGTATTGTCATTGATATGAATTCTATTTGTGCTTTCTAGTGCCCCTTACTGTAGTAGTTCAAAAGTATGCATGCTAATAAATAAAAACTAATAAGTCATTGCAGTAAGTGAAAGAAAGAAAAAAAAAACTTTTATCATGAGCAAAGGTAAGGAGGTTGGTTCCCAGAGGGTGGAGCCTTTATAGTCCAGGGCCTCATTTTCCATAGCTATTTGGGTTGCCCGGGTGACCAGTTCACACTGGTTGTCTAGGCCTGTGCTAGACTAGATGGGATGAAGGGTGGTAGGGTTTTAGGGAATACTGAGGGAGGATTGGGGCATTCCCATGTATGCAGTGCGCCACAAAAAGGGCAATTTGTGGAGTAGTGTGTGGGGTAAACTGTGTGCCTTAATGCAAGATGGAGGAAAGGTGGTGGTATGTTCTGCAGGAGAGTCAGTAACGTTTAACGTTGTAGTATGTGCGAATAAGTGAGCGGAATGGGTGCCACCTCTGCTGGGCTTCTAAAACGAGAGCGACAGGTTGCTCTCTGTTGCATTTGTCTGTTTTTTGCCTGCCTGTACATTTTGTCATAACTCTCCTTTCCATACCTTGAGGTCAGTGCTTTCATAACTGAGTGCAAATACTGCTAATTGAATAAGAGTGAGCTTAAAGGAAAATTTAGTAGAAGCATCTGAACTCATTTGCATAATATTTCTTACCGTTCATTGCTGCTGTTTTATCTGCTTTGCAGCCTCATCTTTTCCCTTGTGGCCCTCTACTACATCTCGCGAATATCGATCAAGGTCCATGGAACTGGTGTTGCGCCAGTGACTGCTAACTCTTTCCCCAAAGGCAAGAAGGCCAAATAGCTTCTCATGCTACCCATTGTCAATAAACTCATGCTCATTCATATTAAGCTGTGTTCATCTGCTTGTTTCTGTATTGCATCACGTTATTATGTGGCAGAACTAAAATCTTTCCATGCACAAAGCCAGCTGTAGCGGCATAGTGACAGAAGCTATCAAATGGAAAGCAGTTGCTATTCAAAACCTAAACACAGCTGAACTCCTATTTCCCACTGTAAAAAAGAACACTGACTGCACCTCTGCTAGGCACACTGAGCTTAACCGTTGCATATAAAAGGTTGCTGTACATACGCTGCGTATATATTCCCTGCACCTGTTTAATCCGAAGCCCGTTTTTCGCTATGGCATATCGCCTTCACTGCTGTTATGTCGTGGCCTAAAGATGGGATCGGGTGGCCAGATGTATTTGTTCAGTACCGCGAGCAGCAGGTGGCAGTGGCAGAGCTATAGAAAAAGCTGGTCTGGCAAGCCGTGCGTCAGCAGTGTTAGGGTGCGAAAAAAAAAATGTAAAGCACAGCCCTGGACGGAACGTTTCATTGCCGGCGACAACGCGTAACTTTAGTACGGTGGTAGGAATGACGAAAGGAGGGCGAAACTAGCGAGAGCGCTATGTAGAGCACTCCAGTGTTCAAAGGAATTTATGATTGGGCGGCGCTCAATCGGCAAATTGGTTTTGAGGTTAAGAAAGGCGCATTAAATGTTTCGCTGTAAGCGGACGCCACTGTGTCCGATCTGCGCCAACAGATCAGCTTCGCTGGCCACTGCACGAGGGCACTATGCTATCGCCGCAGCCGATCACGCCTGCTGTTGCAACACACTCTCTCGCGCTGCGCATTGCGCATCGTCGTCTTCTTCAAATTTCATCTGCAGCGCAAACAGATAAGATCAGCTTAACCTCGATCAGAGCTTAACCTGAGTCGTAATATAGTCGCCAGACGTGCCAGCGACCCAGCAAAACAAAACCATGAGCCAACCAGATTAAGAACATGCCTCAAGTCTGCTCTACCACTTGAATTTCTTCTTAGTTCGAGGAAAATCGGTTTGGAGGAAAGGAAAGGCGCAGTAACTGTACCACGCCTTCGCGGACACCTCAACCGCGCTGTGAGGGGAAGGAAGAGAAGACACTGTATCCTTTGAGCTTCGACTACTTCGGGTTCTTTAACGTGCACTGAGATTGCGCAGCACACGAACGTCTTGCATTTCACCTCTATCGCAATATGGTCGCGGGAACAGCATCCTAGCGCTCTAACTATAGAGCCATCGCGGCGGGTTAGCAGTACAGCGGGTGGACATCAGATAGGGGCGGAGATTTTTGAAAATTTACAGCCAGCTACCGCGCAATGTCGTCTTAGGCTGTAAACGTCTATATTTCGACCCGTGATAATTCGGGAGCGACATGTACACGTGATGCAGTCTTTAGATCGCCTCCGAAATAAGGGTATAGTTTGATACATGTTATATAATGGTATTTTAGCATATTTAATCGGTTTGCTTGAGGACTTTTGCAGCATTTTTTTTATAAAAAAGTATTTTCAAGCTCACTGTGTTTTGTTCCCGCGGTCGACATCAGACAGAAACAACTCAAAGAAATCACGATTGTCCGCGAGAGTTCACTGCATTGTTCTCAAAGCGACAATTAACGTATCTTAGCGCATGATCCACCGCCCGGAAATCCACCGCGTGCAAGCGCACACCTGTCAATGTACAGGTGCAAATGGCTCCTGCCACCTTTGATGCGCTATCGTAGCCGGGCAAATACCTCAGAAATGCAGTCAAGACAGCCATTCGAGTCACGACAAGTCTGCATGCAATTTGAAGAGAGCAAAAATGTTTTTGCTTCGGAACCAGGGCAAATTGCCAGAACATACATGGCAGCCTCACTCGCTTGCTCAATAAGAGCCCGAACGAGACATTCTTGCTCGAGCCGAATTTCCTAACATCCTCTATCCGGACGCTGAGACACGCCCACGTACGCGCCCACAACTGCCGAGGGCTGAGGCCGGATGGCGTATGCGATGATTCACAAATGCTGTGCCATTTTCGTTTGGAACTATGCGCAGCTATAGTGTGTCTAAAAAGAAAGGCACCCACTACACAACGTCACCATGGTTGCGCCCCTTGCAAAAAACAGACACTCACTGCGGTAATTAGTTACCCGCGAGTACCCCAGTCGCTGCACGAGCCTCCGTACCACAAATATATCGACCTTGCCCGTGTCTCTTTCAAGTTCACCCGGCTAGACAGGGAAGGGGAGGAAGGATTTGTTCGGGCTGGAGAGGCTGAGGGTGAAGGGGGGAAGTTTGAGAGACGTTGCGAGATCGCTAGGGCTGAGGGGAGGGAGGGATGAAGGGGAGGGAGGAACGAAGAAAAAAAAAGTACGAGGCAAGGGCCAACGCCCTCTGGAGAACTAAAATGAGAACACCTTGCCGTCTATCCTTTGATGGTCATCTGGCTTTAGTGTCATAATTATAGTGAACTAGATATAGTCATAATGTACCGCCGCGAGATTTTCACGTGGAGAGTTGCGTGCGATCCTCCACTGAAAGAGACACGTGCAAGGTTGATATCTGTAGTACCGAGGCTACTTTCTTGCCCTGTATCGTAAAATTAAAAAAAATAATGTCAGGCTACGTTGTTAGCGGTTTGTACGTGTTGCGATCACGGTGTAAGAATAAATTATTCCTACACCATGGTTGCGATGCAACTTCTTTTGATCAGTTAGAAAAAAGAAAGCCGAAACCGCATTAATTATAAAACCTACACCCACTTTTCCTTCGATCTTTACAGAACGAAATAAAAAGACACTTATTTAGAACAGCCGCCGCGGTGGCTCAGCGGTTATGGTGCTCGGCTGCTGACCCGAAAGACGCGGGTTCGATCCCGGCCGCGGCGGCTGGAATTTCTTTGGAGGAGAAATTCTAGAGGCCCGTGTACTGTGCGATGTCAGTGCACGTTAAAGAACCCCAGGTGGTCGAAATTTCCGGAGCCCTCCACTACGGCGTCTCTCATAGCCTTAGTCGCTTTGGGACGTTAAACCCCATAAACCAAACCAAACCACTTATTTAGAACAAAAAGACGCGCGTTTCTACAATAATTTTGTTTCTATGTGACAATATGAACCCTGCTATTTGCAGTAGTTCCTCGTTAGTATAGTGGTCAGTATCCCCGCCTGTCACGCGGGAGACCGGGGTTCGATTCCCCGACGGGGAGGAGTTTTTTTTTTTTTTTTTTTTGCAGCATATCAAAGCCGTTATGATGTATTTACTCGAGGCCAAGTGCGGGGCAGCGCGGTGCGGTGCTCAAATTCTGCAGTGTGTTTCAACCAATATGAAATAAAAGAGTATATTGGTTCATTCATTTCAAGAGTGTTTTGTTTCTTAATCAGCAAACTAGTTCCGACTGATCAGGTTGTCAAGCCCCCTGTTCCTGAAAGGGGGTTGCAATTAATGAACCTGTCAAGGATATGAGACAAAAAGAAAGCAAGAAAAGAACACTGAAAGCTCCAAACTAAAAAAATCTACCCCGCTGAGTAGTGAAAGTAACACCGCGGCGATCGAACCATGAGTTCTCCAAATGTGTGGCTGGCAGCTTTGGCGCTGTTATCTTCACCACCAATAGGTTCCTAAAAGCCTGTATGTGTAGATGTATGCACGAGATGGCCACGAACCACGTGCCAGGATGCTCCTGCCGACTCAGCGATACAGATACGTTCTCATGCAGCTGGATTTTTTTCAGTGCCCTTGGTTTCCCCGCGGCCTTGCACGAAGCCGGAGATCCAGATAAAAATACCGCCAACGTACGTGTAATGAGAGACGGCGCAAAGATAACCAGCTGCTGGAAATGGTGCAGTCGCGCTGCTGCCCGTGCTGAAGTGTATAATAGAATTCTCAACGAGCCGAACTCTGAGCTCTTATACTTGAGAAGTGTGATTTAGAACTGCCTTCGAACATGTCTCTTTCTTTTTGACAGGAATTTTCTCCGGTTTGGACGTTTGCGCAGATATGATCATATCAGATTCGTTTTAAGTTTTTCGCTCTCCAGCATTTCCTGCTTTGTTTAACATTGTCTCACTCATGGAGGGAAGAAAGAGCTTTCTTTTCTCCATGATCTCACTCATGCACGCTTTTTGATAGGAGAGTGTTAGCACAAATTAAAATAGGTTTTATGAGTTTATGGGTCACTTTGTTGGACATAGTATTATCACCGATAGCGGAAATCATAAAACAACTAAGAAGTTTTTGTCAGTTTTTAGATGCGGCAAAATTCAATTCTCGTCGGCGCTGCAAACACACGGAAATCTTGTTCTCAGCTCGCGGAAGACCTAATTCGGCAGGCCCACTCACGAAGCCGCACCTACACGTACTCTTTTCCTCTTCGCTCCTGACTGGGCGGCGCGATAAAGACACGTGGCACACATTCTTAGCGCTCCTGAAGGTTTAGTACACTACAATTTTGGCACATATTCGAAGTGCTGAAGAGCACGCGACTTCATGATACGGCTACGAATATTCAATTCAACATCGAGTCTGCAGTGAAACTCCGTCTACATTCAGGACATCTGCCCAGATTACCGCCACGAAGAAAAAAAAAGTACTCCATTAATTAGACTTTCCTTGTAACCAAAACGAGAAGTTAACCACTAGACGAAATTGTAAGTTCAATAACTTTGATGCCTCTTGCTTGCTTAACGCATTCAAACATTAAAAAGCTGATTCTGCTCACTATTTTGATTGGTCAGAGATCTCTACCCGGTAGTTCCCTCTAGTGCCTATATTAAAAAAAAAAAAAAGAAACAATGATCGGCTTTCAAGTTGTGAGGAGTGGCCTTTACAAGAGCGTGGTTCTTATGGGCGTATATGATATATGCTCTGCGTTGACATTCGCAGGCAAATCAATAATTAGCCGCGCGCCCATTTCCTAAGAACGAACATTTACATTTAAAATTCGCGCGGCTACTAACAGCTTCGTCCTATCCTGGCTTGTTTCACCTCATAGAGTTTTTATACTGTTGTATCATGTTTCATGCCTGAAAAATGATTATGAAATATGATAAATATAATGACTAAATATGCGCAACTTGTGCTCAAGATTAAATCGAAGCCTGCCAATCCAATCCAATCTGTCAGTAAGCGACAGACTTGCAGAGAACTGCTGGTTACGCGCCTAGTTTGTATATTGTTGTGTTATTGTACGCCAGAGTAGAAAGAGCGCGAAAAAAATACGCAATGTTGGAACCGCTCCTCGGCGCGTTAGAGAAGAAGAGAATCATCCTCGCCAGCGCGTCACCGCGTCGAAAAGAAATCCTCAACATGCTGGTGAGTTCAGCACATGAGACGG
Source organism: Amblyomma mixtum (assembly GCF_055824585.1). Classification (NCBI taxonomy): domain Eukaryota; kingdom Metazoa; phylum Arthropoda; class Arachnida; order Ixodida; family Ixodidae; genus Amblyomma; species Amblyomma mixtum. The sequence continues at coordinate 47,158,573 of NC_143016.1, read as the reverse complement.
CGGTTGTAAATGAGACACTTTATCTAGCAAGCTGATTATTTGCTTATAACTAAAATGTCGCAGAACCTAGGGGCAAGTTAAATGGAACATTATGAATACGACTGCTGTCTGTTAAGCTGGCATTAATCGCCCGCTTTTGTGTGCGAACTAAACTGGTACGCTTGTAGGGTTTCCGTTACGACGTGGTGGCCTCCAGCTTCGAGGAGAACCTGGACAAAAATGCGTTCTCTCCTGCTCAATACTGCATTCGGACAGCTGAAGGCAAAGCCAGAGATGTCGCCAGATCCCTTCAAGAGAAGAAAGTGAGTGAGTCTGCTCAAACTTGTACGAAAGTAGTCGTAATAGCTAGCAAAAAAAATACAAGGTCGGTTTACGTCTCCTATTTACCAACTGCTGAAATTCCTTCCATTACTATTCTGAAATTAGGTCCGTGTGTTTGCCATTGAATGATTGGCATTTAAACTGAGCGAAATATTTTTGCTTTGCTTTTGCCCGTTATTGGTACGAATGGTTCATCTGTTATTAAAAAATTGCCCCATTGCTGTGTAATGTTCGTCTAATTAAGTTTTATCCTTAGCAGAGAATCCGCATTTAAATTGTAGTTTGTGTAACCATTATTATTGCGCGAAATTAAAATAGTAGCGTTGTTCCTCTGCCTTAAGTAATGCAGGCTTTGGAACTTAAAGGAAAGTACTCGTTTAGACAAGTCTTGATTTGGTTATAGGATGGTGCGACTTAATGCTTACATTCTGTTGTCTATCAACTGATGTCCTGTTTAGCAAATGCCGCAGTGTGTGCTGACGGGAGGTATGTATTTGTGCTTGCTGCAAAATGTTAATCAATTGATTCTTTTTTTGCTTCAAGGAAATAGTTGACCTGGTCATAGGTGCTGACACTGTTGTTGTGAAAGGAAACACTTTATATGAGAAACCGGGAGACAGCAATGATGCGGAACGTATGTTGACTGAGTATGTTTTATTTTTCTATTATATAGTGCCTATAACACAGTGTTGGTGTTACTTGTTTATTCTGATACAAAAACCTGTAGTCCTACACATTTAGTAATCATCAGTGAAACTTGCAGAAAGATCAGAGAGTCACGGGACAAAATAGTAAGAGCAATGAAGCAAAATTGCACAGTGATGTACCTCTACAACCCTATCTTAAATCATTTCTTGTAAGGCCTTCTTCAATGTGGCTGATATGTCGCCCCTAGTGAACATTCCGAACTGGTCCAACTGGTTCTTGGAACAATTCCCAATTGGTTCCAGCTGGTACCAATTGGTTCCATTTGGAACCAACTAGGAATTGTTAACCACTAGTTGGATTTTGGTGCATTTAACTAAAAACTTCAAAACAGCTGTAACATTTGAATGTTATCAGGAAGCTATCTAAAACGTTGGCGAAGAGAAAATTAACGATAAGGCACCAGTATGATGTACAGGTGCCGTCAAAAGTAAATGGAAGGCAATTTTAACGAAAAAATTTAAGCATTGCCCCCCAATTCATGTTTCCTTGAATACATATATGCAGCCTAATTGCGATTTTGCGAATTGCACTGTGCCCCAACAAACATGGGCCATTATTCTTTATATTTAAAGAAATTCAATTTTTTAGACAATGTCGCCTTCCATTTACTTTTGACTGCGAGTGTACAGTGGGGCATGTTGTGTGGCCAGAGTGAAGCTGTTGCATGCAGCAGTGCTAACTGGCTAATGTGATTCAAGTTGCTGTGCCTGTGCCATTTATTTTTGTAGAAGGTGACTGCTGCCTGTCAATATAGGACTGTAGTAGTCTGACAACACAACCAAGGTCGATGTAGGTGCACTTTTTATTGCGTAAGCAATACTGCACCAGGTTTCAAGCCGTTGCATAGCTCCCGGCAGTGGCCACGGTTGACCTTCAGCCCAGGCGGCAGGACCGTCGCTGCGCCTCTGCCGCGCGCCTAGTCGTGCGCTCTTGACGAATGTGTCGGAATGTGGAGAGAGGAAGCGGGAGGGAAACGGGGAATAAGTACGCGCATTCGCCTGGCGCAAAACAGTTGCTGCTTGCTTACGCAACTTGCCCAGTTTAACCAGAGCTAAACCTCAGCTAATTTTTTTATAATGAAAGTTGTAAAATTTTGGTTTTTAATCATTATTGAACACATTTGTAAGCTGCCATTCTGAATGGTGAAATGGTTAAGTGCTCAAGAATTCAGCTTCAGTATTACGTTTTCTATTTTTTAGTAACTACCACTTTCATTTAAAGCTTCCCAAAAACAAGTACTTACTGCTTCCTGTGTCTTGATACCTTACGAAAAATGTGTAATGTGTAGTTTGGTATATTTAATGAAGCTTTTGCTTCCTCATTTTCTGTTGAGTAACGGCTGATATCATCTGCTCCCTTTAGGCTCAGTGGACAAGGACACATTGTGCAGACTGGTGTAGCTCTTTACTATCGTTGCCAAGATGGTAAGTTGGCGGCATAAGCTTGTGCTGTGAAATATACAGGTGAGGCTTTTTGAATGATGCAACTACTTAACTCGGCCATAATGGTAATTGCTATCATTGGAACTGCTGAAAGGTTTTGTTTTCATGGTGTTTTCTTCCTGAACTGTATTGTTGTTGGCATTGTGGTTTCTTATGCTAACCCTTTGAGGTGCCATTTATCACTTCAATAGAAATCAAATATTTTTAGGCTTAAATAGCACATCCAGGCCTCAAATATGGCATTTTGTTAGTCTTCCAACAGAAAACAATAATAACTAACTTTTTTTTCACACACATACAAAATTTCTTACAAACTGTAATATTAAACAACCAGGATATGCGAATTCAACACCCTAGTGATTGTGGATTCATTTTGCATATCAGATATGCTCGTGACCTAAGAAATGTGGAAAAAAGTAGACATCAGTACTAGTGGCAAAATCTGACAGCAAGAAAATGTCAGAAGATATGCTACTAAGCTGACTGTTTGTGAAATATGTTTTGCTATGTTCGCTAGTTACTATAAAAAGGCGCGCTGTTTGCAAGCTGAAGGATTCTAAGTTTGCCTGAACTGCAGAAATTGGTACTAGGTAGAGCACACTGAGATAAAGCTGTGTACACACTTGTGTACAGCACCTTAAAAAGGGTTAACTTTTTCATGATTGCTTCAAGTTTAGTATGCTCTGCTATGTTGAATTCTATTCGTATGAGAAGGCTCTGGGAACATGTTTTTATTGTTGTGCTATGATCTGTTAGGTTTATGAGAAGTTTCTGGCAATATCTTTTTATTCTTCGTGTGCTATGATGTGTGTGGTTTATGTGAAGGCTCTGGGAACATGTTTTTATTCTTATTGTGCTATGACCTGTTTGGTTTTCCTTTGTGCTGTCGTTCCTTTATTTAAGATTTTAGAAGCGTGACTTTTCACGAAACAACTGAGGTCTTCATGGCTCCTATCACCCAAGAAATTATTAAAGCCTATGTGAAGACTGGAGAGCCACTGTGAGTAAATTTTTAAAAATCCACAATTTTGCTTTGTTAGTTTTTAATCGTACATGATTCAAATTCATGGTTCAAGAAAGAGTAAGCGTGCTGCGAAAATATAGAGCGATTCACTGTCACGAAAATAAATTTCTTTTCAAAAGTCATACACTCCTTTGTCGTAAATTCTTTGTATTGAGGTCAGTGCACAACAGTGGCTGGATGGTTATTTGTTTGCCTTGCTGGGATCCTTAGCATTCTTTATGTCGAGACAGACTGTAATCCTTTGAAACGTCCACTTGATATTATTATTCAGTGATTAATGACATTTATTTCGGCCTTAGAAGGCTAGAGTACTGTACTAGAAAGACAGAAGGCCCATATTAGGAGATCTAGTGCACCAAACTAAAAAATGAAAAGGGAAGAAACCAAAGAGCATAATAACACATTTGGAGCAGTTAAGCGCACAAATGGAATGCAACTCGATGGCAAATCCTTTGATGTCTGCTGGGTCGAAGCCGGGCCTAGTGCCGCTCCGAATCAAGTGCTGCATGGGGTTGGTGAGGGGTAGAAATGACTGCCACATTTGGATGTGGCTGTCAGCAAAATGCTGAGGTTATGTTAGCACTGCTGCATGTTTTACCATTGTGCTCTACTGCGCTCTGGGCTGTTCTTGTGTTGCTCTACTTTGCACAAAACAGCGACATGTAAATTATCGTGAAGCAAAGTACAAAAAATTCCATCGTAAAAATTTCCTTTTGTTTGTGCAGTTCGTTTTCCTTGCCACTCGCCCCTGCCTTAGTTTTGTAGTGTGTTTTAATACATGCATTATTATCATGCCTTGCATACCATTGTCTACTTGGCAGGAGATGGATTCTGTGCTTTCTTCTTTGCATCATTTTCTAACTCATGAAAGCCATAATCTTGAAATTGTGCTTGCTAGTTATTAGCTATAATCTGGTAATGCAGTTGCAAGTGACCGCTGTCCTCACTATGGTTTTGGTACAGCTGTGCGTCTTCAGGGATGCTCTCTTATTGCTGTATTGAGATGGGAAGCAAGCCTTTGTTGACGTGTTTAACCCAGTATTCATATATCCATATCCAGCACCTACAATTTACTAATCATACTTTCTAAGGCCTCAGAATTTTCTGCATTCACACCCTGTTCAGGGTGTGATTTCTAGTATCATTTACTGTAACTGCAAAGAGCTGTGTGCATTAAGTCTCCCCCAATTTGAAGGGAGACAATCAAGTTGCCAGGTGCGTTGAAGTGGGCAGCTGGAATTTTTGATGCATAGGTCAGGGTTTGGTACCTTGTTAATTAACTGGCTTGTATGCTAAAATTAATGGATCATAAGTACAGTATATATGACTGTGCAGATAACTTGGGACATTTCTGCTGACTCTTTTCAAAATGAATGAGGCTAAAAACTTTTGAAGGAGACTGAGGCGTAGAGGCACAGTAGATAGGGATGTGTCAGTGTTTCTTAGTTCATGTGTCGAACAAACGTTCTTAAAAAAAAAAAAGTTCCTCAGTGTTAGAGGGGTAGCAGTTCGAGCCCTGGCTCAACCCTTGTTTTTTCCAGTGCAATTGTTTTTCTTTCTTCAGAGGCATTGCGTAATGATGGCGGAGTGACATGACGACCCTGTGCACCAGAGAGGAATTGTGTAGTGACGTCATCATTGTTGTCCTGTATCATCGTTGTGGGATGTTTGAATTACCCGTGCTAGGTCTCGTGGCTGTGATGTCACCACCCTCTCGGCCAATCCCGATTTTCTTAACATCCCAACACAGCCTGGTTTCTCTGCTGAATGGGACCCGTAACGTTGTCGTTTTAAAAGGGTAAATTGAACTGAGGCAGTCTTCTGCGTTAGTTTATTTCTTGATTTCCTTGTACTTTGAGAATTGCTTGCGTTCTGCGACACTGTTGGGTGCACAGCATCATTGATGGCGATGACTGTGAGTCGTGCCTCTTCGTGACATTGCGTAATACATATAATTCTTGTTGGAGATATGCGTCTCTTTTGAAATCAAGCCGGAGTGTACAAGCCTAAAAGACAGAAAAAATGGAATCTAGGAAGGAGTGGACGTTTATGCCTGCGAAGATGTTTCTGCATGAAGGCAAATTTAAGCACGCTCTTCCATTCGGTCGTGTTCATACTCGCTCTTTCTCCATGATATGTGTCAGCAGTCACTGGCGCAAATCTAACGGCCGTCACAAACGCATGTCTCCATTGCAGAGAGCACTGGTCAAATAAGCAGATTTCGTGGCGCTGTCGTGTGGTACTTTTTCTATTTTGCTGGTGTTTCTTTTTGTTATAGGCCGTTGAAGAAACTGTACAAAAGATTAACCTTGTTGCAAAAACCCAGTTAGCTGTTTCTCAAGGTCATCTGCAACTTTCAAGTTGATACTTTGTCCCTTACGCTAATGTTTCAGACGTTAGCGAATAACTTTAACATGTCAGCTGAGCCCAATTAAAAAAAAAAATTGCTGGAGACTACGTCGCATGACTGCTAACCTTCTGCTAGTTTCACTCTCCGTACAGGATGTTCAATCTTCTTAAAATCTTGGTTAACTTTAGTTGAAATGTCTTGCATAATTTGACCTTCAGAGTGAAGTGAATAAAAGAGAAAAGGCATTGACTTTTTTTTTATTTGATGCATAAAGAGTGAATGCCTACAAAATACGCTTTTTATCCTATGACCATTGCAGTGGAAGTGACTTGTGTGACATAGGTTTTGAATTTTTTTAGACCACGAAAGAGCACACACAAACGAGGGCAAGGGAAGACAACACAGAGGTGTATGTCTCCCCTTGTCCTCGGTCGTGCGCTGTCATTCATGGTCTAAAGAAATGTAGCTCCATCTACATTTAAGTTTTTTAAGTTTTAAGTGATTTTAAGTTTTGAAGGGTACAACTCGCTTCTGCTTTTGTGCAGGGACAAGGCTGGAGCCTATGCAATCCAAGGCAAAGGAGGGAGCCTTGTGGAAAAAATTGTGGGCGACTTCTACAACGTTATGGGCTTCCCCTTGCACAGGTTCTGCAAAGAGCTTGGCGCCTTGTACACTAAACTTGGTGAAGTGAAATAATAAAGCGCTGAACGCACTTTAAACTGCTGTAAACTGTTGTAGGGTTTTCCTTAAATTGCTTGTGCTTTTCTGTAGGTAATTATTTTCTTTCAGGCAAATGCAGTCAAGCACAATTATTCTGCCTTGATTTTGCTCATGTATTCCACATTCGTGTTGTAAGTGAGCGGCTCAATTGATCAGCTGTGGGTTTTTGACAGCGATAAGAGTATGAAACAGTATGAAAGGCAACATATATGCATTGTAATCACCGTTCCGGAGGCTGCTATTTTGTTCATATTGCACGAACCTGTGGTCCGTTGCAGTAATGAGTTGAAGCACTGTCGAATGCTGGTCGTACTGATTACTCTTGCATGCAGTCCGGGAGCTGTGCCATGCCCAAGATGCCATTTTCAGTATGAAGATGCAAATATGGACAGGTATGCATTTAGAACTAGGACTATCAAGTTCCGGACGGGGGTCAGTCACCTGACTGCTGCACAGGCTCGAACTGCGAGCAGCTAGTCATCTTCAAGTCTTCCTGCAAAGAGATCGGGTGTCACGTCGGCCGGCCATCTGACGGGTGGTTTGTGGGTCGGAACTGCGGTTATGTCATCGGTGTACATTGACTTTTACTTCAAGCCTTGTTCAAGTAGAGGTTTGCAGAGACAGTCATGACTAGTTCTGAAAAAAAAAAAAAATTGTGTGTGCGCGCACACGTGCGTGCACGTGTGCGTGTGTGTGTGTGTCACCTAAGACTACAAAAAATAGGCTTTTTGAGTTAGAACAGCGCTTTTTCGTAGCATCAGAATACAGCATGCAGAATACAGTACATCAGAATACAGCTAGGACGTGCTAACTAGCAGGCTGGTTAACTAATATTCAATAGTTAACTTTTGAACTATTACTGTTAGGCTCTTTATTATTGCGTGGTGTGTAGCCCACTCTAAGTAGTAGTATACATATCAGTATTTAGAATTTCAAAAACGCGGTTGCCCTCGATGCTGTGACGCAAAAAATTTTGCCTAAATGATGCCAAAATACATCTGCATCTGAGAAGTTGCAAGCGAAGCAACCTCTTCAGTGTACGTAACTTGCAGAAATTTATAGGGTTACAGTGCCAAGGGTAATTGCGTTTTAAAAATTCCAGAAACTGATATGGATGTTACTTGCGGTGGGCTACACGCCTTTCAATAATTAAGGAGCCTAGCAGTAATAGTTAAAAAGTGGACTATACATTATTTGTTAACCAGCCTGCTAGTTAACACTTCTTATATGGTTCCTGGTGCACTACACTGCTGACAATGCTATGCTTGAAAAATCGCTGTTCTACTTCAATAAGCCTGCTTGTAAAAATTGTGTAGTCCTAGGTGAGACACCCTCTATATATTTTGACTTGAAAGAGCACGCTGTACATGAGAGAACGATGCCCGCTGCTCTCCAGCCTCTGACGATCTTTTAGAAACCTTGCTGAGAGTGAGAAGTTTGCTTACAGATGCTGGGACGCATGCGCAAGCTTCTCGCACAGCCGTGCTCAGCTGCTCTAATATTGATATTAACGTGGGCGCACTTGGAGTGACGCATGACACCGAGCGCACATTGCAGTTTTCGTGCATTCTTTCCCAAGCGTGGATCTGATGGCGCAGTGACTCGAGCTGCATTCTCCGCAATTCACTGGTTCCGAGACACAAGGCTGGTGCTTCAAACAATCTATTTGCGTTTGTAGCGGTAGCCTTTGGCAAGTCTCGGATAACAAAAGGTGGCGACTGTACGCGACATAGCGAGCGATGCGAAGATTGAAAAGTTGAGCATGTAGCAAAGTGTGATAACCATATTTGCAAGATAATAGTTTGGCTGTATATGCAAAGTGTTTGACAGTACGCTGCGACTTACTATAGCGGTGATGTTTTTATGTGTGACGGCGTGTCTGAATTCGTGGATCAGTGCCTCGTATACCTCACATTTACTGTACTAAATTTACACAGGTACTTACTGTACGTTCGCTTCATATTCTCTCGTTTGTGGAATAACGTACTCATGATCCATAAATTTTTTCTCTCTAGGAACTATACTAATAACTCCCCCTACTATTCATAGAGTGTATGCCATAATCGTCTACTGCCTGGTCTCCAACTTGCTTCTTGCCTGCCTTGGCATCGAAATCTCCCATCTGTACAGAGGACTGTGTTTTTACGTTCATTGCTGATTCCACGTCTTCTAAGAAGGTTTTGACAACCTGGTAATCATGGCTGAATGTAGGCGTGTAATCCTGTACCACCTTCAGTTTGTAACTCTTACTAAGCTTAATTACGATAACTGCCACCCTCTCGTTAATGCTGTAGAATTTCTCTATGTTGCCAGCAGTGGCGAAGCCAGAAATTTTGTTCGGGGGGGGGGGGGGGGGCTCATGTTGCAGCGCGGCCTCCTCATAGAATTTGTGGAGGGATCTAACGGTCTAACGGAAGAATACTAGCTGTATTGCCGTTGACAATGCCATTGTGCATTAGATAAGGCTAAGCACTATCTAGACAAGTCAAATATGTATTTTTTAAAATAAAAGAATGTATTCATATGTCTTAAAAATCGTGGAAGACATAACTGATGCCAATGTTTCCATAATCTTGTGTATTTAATGAGTAAACAAAAAATCACACGAAGTCTAGAACTATATGTCAGTCCGAAACCAGCAAAGCAGTGCATGCCACTAATATGAAAGACGTAAAGGCCATGAATGAGCAAGTAAAAGACAAATATTTTATTGAATCTTTGTTGTTCAAGAACCTTTACACTTTTGTACATATGCAACGGCCAGGGAAAAGTCTCAAAGACGCTGTCCTTCGTTTGTGCAGCATCAGCTGTCACCGGTCGTGTACTGCGAGTAATTGCGCAGAAATATTAATCGCAACAACGAGCACATGCATAAACGAGGAGTTCTGCAAAATATGCAAAAATGTGCAAAATATAGGAATAATAAATTAATTGAAATTCCCGGTTTGAAAATCTAAAGCACAATTTTTGAAATCCCAGCGCAACTTTCGCGTCAAAAGTTTATGGGAACTTTATACCGATTAAGTTTTGGAATTGAAATGAGTGGCTCCGTATACTTTACGGCCGCCGCGAGGTGCCGCGTTGGAATTGAAATGAGTGGCTCCGTAGACTTTACGGCCGCCGCGAGGTGCCGCGGCGAGCCCGCTTGCCATTGATAGGCCCTTGAAACTTTGTGCTAGGATGGGGTCTCCTTGCGTTACGTGAGTCCAGGTGAATGGGCGTTGCCGCGAAATCCAACCCGAGTTAGCAATGTTCGCGCCAAAAATGTATTTTCTAGTCTGAAACAGACACTGTAGGTGACAAAATCCAGCATGACTTCCGGCGCCGGTGGTTGTTTTGGTCAGTAGTGTGTGAGAGTTCGAAAAAATTTCGGGGGGGCTGAAGCCCTGGTGGCGTCTAGCGCTTTAGCATGGCAGATATCCCTTGGCATCACAGCGAATCCCCCCTCTTTGTCCGAAGTCAGCAGCGAGAGTGAATGTTCTTTCAAGTACTTCACCGTACGTCTGACAGGGAGGCCTCTGTTGCGCGACTTGCAGCGCGCGACCACGTCCGCTCCGTGTGCGACGCACCATGGCCCTTTCTTGCTCCGTAGCCGCCCGCGCTACTTGTCACACCATGACCAGGAGTTCCGGTGTAGTTTTCCTCGGCTGCACACAGTACTTCGTACCGTGACTTAAAACTTCCCGGACCGAGTGAGGCAGCGATGCGAGCCCTCTGGTGTGGATGATGTTTCCAGGCGCTTTCCTTCACCGTTCCACTTCTTTTCACTGTGACACTGGCGCGTAGCTTAGGCAAGATGACGCTCCACATGGTCTCGGTGTATCTGCCGACGACATCTCTAAGCTTTGCTATCTCGGCTGCCTGAATTATCTCGCGAACCAGCTGCTCGGCGTGTTTATTGATAACTTTACATTGTGCATACTGATATATTTGTCGATGCTAGAAGCGTGTCCCACCAGGCATCGGGTCCAGGAGCACCGCCGCAGTGCCGAAGGAGGAAGGAAACGTGGGCCGGAGTCGGGGAGTAAGCGAAGTGAAGGGAAAAAACTGTATTCACATATTTACATTAATTACATAGAGCGGGACTGAGAATGGCTCTCAGTGGAAGGGGAACGTCTTCGTCAACCGTAGTCGACTGGAGCTAGCAGGCCTCCCTCGGCCACACTCACGGCCGAGTTAAATATCGTTCGGTTTCCCCAGATCCCTGGCTGGGGAATAATGGTCGACGAGCACTGTCCAATCGGATGGACCGAAGGGGACGTTCTTGTTACCGCCCACGTTTGGGCAGGTGCGGGTTTTTTTCACTCTCTCGCAGCTGGTTGATGAGAGGAGGAGATGCTGACCCATCCAGCGCTGCGGGATAGGAATCTCCCGAAGTCCTCCAGCAGGTGAATAAACTTGCTTCCCCGCCGAATGCCCAGAACGCGAGTCGGGGCCACAGAATTCTTCAATTATCCGCCAGCGTGACCGGCGCCGGCTCGTCGCCTTGGTGTGGTCGCTCGGACAATAACTCCGGCGCGTCCCCGGCCTTCGCCTCTATAGTGGTCACCTCCGTTCAAGGAATTTCGCTGGGTTTACTGCTGACAATGGCCCATGAAATTCCTGCTACACTAATCCGCTGAGGCTCGCAAGGGGCATTCCAAGCATCCCACTTCCCACCGCCGTCGCGGGGTTGTCGGCCTCGATGAATGTTCACGGTAGCTGCATGATCGGGCCCATGTGGTCCGAAGTGGTGGTACCAGGAATCCAGGAGCTGAATACCTCCCTCTTGTTCGTTTTCCACCTGTCATGAGGTTGCATGGGAGCATGTGCTTCATGAAGACCACTGCCTCTGGGCATGGCCTAAGTGGACACAGGTGTGACGGGAACACACAAAGAGAGTTAGGGGGGGGGGGGGTGCAGAAACACAACAGCACGTCCGCCGCCCGAAGAGGTCTCGTAGTGGTTGCAGCCAACGCTGCTGCGCGCAGAGACCTAGAGTTGTGTCCGTTCGGCTTTTGGTCACAGCTGGGCCCAAAGGTACTTCTTGCTTCGTTGACAACTGTAACGAGCTCAACCAGCAAGGTACACAGCCCAACAAGCAGAAAGCGCCAAACCGACTTTAAGAACTGCCAAGCTGTTTTCGGTCGACAAAGTCTGTTTAGAGAAAATGAGCTGTAGCGTGAAATTTACGTCCTCCTCCGAAAGTTGACATGTTTGACCAAACCAGAATACACAGAGCTTGTTTAGCCAAAAGGGAGGAAAATTTCCTAAAATTTTGGGGGGTGCCGTAGCACGGTGTATGTCACAGAAAGCCACCGCCCGTGAGAGCACAAAGGGAAGGTGGAGCTGCTGAACACACATACAAAACAGACAAAAATGATTCCCGCTAAAGCAAAAACAAAATACAAATTTGCATAGCGGAATAACGTCTGGGGAGTCAGGAAAGGACATTACACGGGAAAGCTTCGGCTGAGGCCATCAGCGTTTCCATTACCTCGCACTTTACTGCAACGCATGTAAACTGAGTCCGGCAATGCCAATCTCCAAATTTTCGCTCTCATTTCGCATAGGAGAGTGATGTGAACAAAAGACAAAAAACAAGCATTAAACTCAATATGAGATTATGCGTCGTATCTGCCCCTTGCGCGGCCGCGGTCCGACAGCTGCTTTAGCAGATGAGACATTGCATAATGCTAGGAATTTCAGCTTGCATTTCTGTACAGGAGAGTTAAATGAACAAAAGAAATAAGCATTCAACTCAAGACGGGATTATTCCTCGAATCCGTCTACAAACAGCGTTGCGACTCAAGGAATTTACTGGTTCCTATTTTTCAGCCGCCCCCTGCGCGGCCGCGGTCCGATAGCTACTCTAGCAGGTGCAACAGGACACAAGGCTAGGAATTTCAGCTTGGGACCCTTAACTGTTCCTCGTCCAAGTCTCGCGGTTCTGAAGTTTGGCTGACGCTCAGAAAGCAGAATGCGAGAAGGGAACGAACGGGTGCGAATGCCGTGCCAGCGTATCCGTCTCTCTCGGATTGGGTTCGCGCGTTGCGTCCCCTTAGCTTGTGTTCCCTTCAAGCGGCGCGTGCGAACTCTTGAGCGCTGAGGTGCCAAATTGGGGCGGGTAACCGGTTGTCCGGTTTTCTGTGCAGCAGTCAACATGAGGCGCACTTTCCCCTTCATTAACATTCCCCGTTTGGCCACCTCTATACGCCGCCGCTCTGTGGAAACCCTCGCTGTTGGTTTGCGGGGCGCGTCACTAGCCATCGCGGAACCGTCACAGGTTAAGTCGTCGGCGTTCGCCTCATTGTCAGTTTGTGATCCAGCCTGCTCTGGCTCACTACCGTTAGAGTTTATAAGGCTTACAGGGCCACGTTTGCCCTCTTCACCCGCGTGCTCTGCTGGCTCTGCGAATTCTGGAGCCTTCGAACTGGTAAGGACCTGCGCAGCATTATTTCCAAAACAAAGGCCTTTTTCTTTGGGCAGCATATCCAAGCGATTTGATAAAATCGAGGGATACTGCATAGGCAGGTTTTGGGAGACGGCTGCCTTGGTCAGACGCAGCTCGAGCGGGCTCTCGTTCGCGACGCGGGCAGTAAGTTGGTCGTATTGGATACCTTTCCTATCCTTATACTGGCGGTACAGCAGGCCAGAACGGAGCTGGAAAGGTATGTTCTTCCGTGACACACCTATGTCACTTTGGTGACTCAAGTAATGTAGAGTCTGGTCTTTCTCTTGCTCAGCGGTGAACGTTTCTCTGTCCACACGAAGGAGTTCGAGAAAGCCATCTGAGTGGGGCAACATTTGATTCGTTTTCAGTTTCTCACCTAGCCCCAGCTCATCACTTGCGCCTGCTTCGGAAGACTCACTATAGCCTGCACTACTGTCGGTACTCTTTACCCCTGTGCTACCAGTGAGTAAGTCCTGGGCTGGCTCGTCATTAGGTAGCGCGGAGCCGTCACAGCTTAAATCGCCGGCGTTCGTCTCATCGTCTGTTGGTAACAAAGCCTGCTCTAGCTCATCACCGTGAGAATTTACAGGCTTCGGGCTTACAGGTTGAGGTTTGCCCTCTTCAACCACGTGCTCTGCTGGCGCCGCGACCTCACGAGCCTTCGAAATGGTGAGGACCTGCGCAGCGTTATCTCCAAAACAAAGGCCTTTTTCTTGGGGCAGCATATCCAAGCGATTAGAGAAAATCGAGGGATGCTGCTTAGGCAGGTTTTGGGAGACGGCTGCACCGGTCAGACGCACCTCGAGCGGGCTCTCGATCGCGACGCTGGCAATGGGCAAAGACACGCTGGTTTCAGTGGAGCATAACTCATTTTCGGGTGTTTGGTCGCGAGCGGCTGTCGTTCCCTGATCGTTGAGCTGATCATTGTTTCGAGGCAGCGCTGAGGCGCATTCCTCGCTTACAATAGAACTTGCAGTTGCCACTTTCAGCGCGCGACTGCTTTCTGGAGGACTACCTTTTTGCGCTGCGCCTACGCCTATCTGGGTTGCAAGGAAAATCTGCGCGGCATCGCGCTTTTCATCTAACGCCGCGCTCTGGCTTGGAGCGCCACAGTCGCTGTCAGGTGGCAGACAACGACGCTCTGTGCCGCAGATTATCACATCAATTTCCCGACTGCCACTGTTCTTCTGAGCAACTACATTGTGCGTAGCTGACCAAGCGAGGCTCTTTGGCTGGTCACTGACGCACTGACGGGAGCGCGGCCCGCTGCTATCACTTCGGCTTTTAGACTCGGTCTGTACGCGAATTCCGAAGTATCGGAAGAGGGCACTTTTGGCTTTGTCGTAGTTTCTGGCATCCTCATCGGACAGTCGCGCTAATACGGCGCTGACATCGCAAGGAAGGATGGCCAGCAACATCATTGACCATTCGCCCTGATCTAGTTCCTCCTCCGCACATACCTGTTCAAAATTCGCGAGGAACGTTCTGAAGCTCTCGCCTCTCTGAAAAGTCCGCAACCGATCTCGGGCCCTTCGCTGTCTGAGAAACTGAGTAGTACGCATGAGCTCCTGCTGTTCTCGTTTTCGTAGTTCCTCGAGCTCAGCGAGTCTATTACGGCATTGCTCCTGCCATTATTTTTCAACCCTGTCGGCCTCCTTTTTAGCGGCTTCCTTGCGGTAAAGGCGTTCTTTTTCAATCCTGTCGGCCTCCTCCTTGCGTTCCCTTTCAACCCTGTCGGCCTCCTCCTTAGCGTTCCTGATTCCCTCCTGAATGACTTCCCAGGTCTCCAAAATTTTGTCTCCCTCCTTAGCACCACATTCCTCAATAGCCTCAATCAGCTGCGGCTTTCTGTGACTCTTCCTGGCCTCAATACCCAGCTTTTCACACAGCAACATCAACTCTGGCTTCTTTAGCTTGCTCAAATCCATGGCAACTTCTGAACGAGGACTTTCAAAAATAAGCTGCTACGTGAAATGCTTAAGCGAGCACGTGCAGAAAAACAATCTACAGGTAGTGATAAATTTCCAGAGTTATCAAGCCTGGCAGATTCTTAAAGAAAGTCAAGCGCTCACCACTGCTGAAGCCAGGACCAAGCGTGGAAGATCCCGCCGCTGCCAACCAGTTGATATATTTGCCGATGCTAGAAGCGTGTCCCACCAGGCATCGGATCCAGGATCACCGCCGCATTGCCGAAGGAGGAAGGAAACGTGGGCCGGAGACGGGGAGTAGGGGAAGTGAAGGAAAAACTGTATTCACATATTTACATTAATTACATAGAGCGGGACTGAGAATGGCTCTCAGTGGAAGGGGAACGTCTTCGTCAACCGTAGTCGACTGGAGCTAGCAGGCCTCCCTCGGCCACACTCACGGCCGAGTTAAATATCGTTCGGTTTCCCCAGATCCCTGGCTGGGGAATAATGGTCGACGAGCACTGTCCAATCGGATGGACCGAAGGGGACGTTCTTGTTACCGCCCACGTTTGGGCAGGTGCGGGTTTTTTTCACTCTCTCGCAGCTGGTTGATGAGAGGAGGAGATGCTGACCCATCCAGCGCTGCGGGATAGGAATCTCCCGAAGTCCTCCAGCAGGTGAATAAACTTGCTTCCCCGCCGAATGCCCAGAACGCGAGTCGGGGCCACAGAATTCTTCAATTATCCGCCAGCGTGACCGGCGCCGGCTCGTCGCCTTGGTGTGGTCGCTCGGACAATAACTCCGGCGCGTCCCCGGCCTTCGCCTCTATAGTGGTCACCTCCGTTCAAGGAATTTCGCTGGGTTTACTGCTGACAATGGCCCATGAAATTCCTGCTACACTAATCCGCTGAGGCTCGCAAGGGGCATTCCAAGCATCCCACTTCCCACCGCCGTCGCGGGGTTGTCGGCCTCGATGAATGTTCACGGTAGCTGCATGATCGGGCCCACGTGGTCCGAAGTGGTGGTACCAGGAATCCAGGAGCTGAATACCTCCCTCTTGTTCGTTTTCCACCTGTCATGAGGTTGCATGGGAGCATGTGCTTCATGAAGACCACTGCCTCTGGGCATGGCCTAAGTGGACACAGGTGTGACGGGAACACACAAAGAGAGGTTAGGGGGGGGGGGGGGGGGTGCAGAAACACAACAATACTCAACCATGCAAGTTTTGGATGGGCAATCTCTCACATATATTCCATATGCCTGCGTGCTTGATCGACGTTAGTTCTATGTTCTTAATTGAGGCAGCCAAAATAGCAAAGCTTGGAGATTATTGTATCAGCAAACCGTCTACACTTTTGACAAAAAAAAAAAAAAAGAACTGGAGCTGTTGGATGTACGATGATTCTCGTGAAGTGATGATACGTGTGGCAGAAGTCGCGTGTCTGCGTCTCGTGTGGTTCGCAACAGTGTATAAAACAATGCATGCCTCGAAATAAACTTTTTGAAAGTCAGCGCTCGTTGTGTGTTCTTGTTCTATGTGTCCTGTCTGTGTTTTTTGCGCTGTTACTTGAAGATGAATGACCAACAGCCAAAGCTGCTGTTCTGGCTAATTACATTTCTTGTACCTCGAACTCTTTCAGTGTTTCAATCTCCACTTCCTCGCCCTTATAGCCGTCAATGTCAATGCTGTTTGCCAAGCGAGAACCATGTCGTTCAGCGCACATATGAAGATCCTTCCCCAGAAGTGATATAGCACTTTTTGGAGGCCGTGCACCTTCTGACAGCCACGGTTGCAGATGTATGAAGATTTTAAAGTCAGAATGGTACCGGCAGGCCCGCCTGTATGGAGACTGCTTACGCCTCCGTCTCATCACCAACTCCTGGCAGTGGAGGGACACTTCGCGCGCTGTCGACAGATACACCGAGGCCACGTGGAGTGTCATCTTGCCTAAGCTGCGCGCCAGCGTTACAGTGGAAAGAAGTGGAGCGGTGAGAGAAGCGCCTGGAAACATCATCTACATCGCTGCCTCACTCGGTCCGGGAAGTTTTAAGCCACGGTCCGAAGTACGCTGTGGAGCCGAGAAAACTACACCGGAACTCCTGGCCATGGTACGACAAGTAGCGCGGGCGGCTACGGAGCAAGAAAGTGGCAGGTGCGTCGCAGACGGAGTCGACGTGGTCGCGCGCTGCAAGTCGCGCAACAGAGGCCTCCCTGTCAGACGTACGGTGAAGTACTTGAAATAACATTCACTCTCGCTGCTGACTTCGGACAAAGAGGGGGGATTCGCTGTGATGCCAAAGGATATATCTGCCATGCTAAAGCGCTAGACGCCATCAGTTGCCTTTTCACCAGCACAGCATCTCTGTTTTAAGGAAAGCAAAGTCAACTGCTAATAAGCTGTGTGGTAACCTGAAGCTTGACCGCCTAGTGCATGGTATTGAAAATAGCAAAAAATTATCCCTTGACATGTTCTTCACCGTAAAGACGCATAAACCTGACTGGCCCCTAAGGGTCATAGTTTCTGAGAAAGGTACCTTGCAAAAAACAGTTGCCCTGTTGTTACAGAAAAAAACTAAAATTACCAACCTGCGACGACCCTTTCCTGGTGAAATCCTCGGACGATGTGATTAGGTTTTTAAGGGACAATTCTAGCAGTGACTTTGCGGCATGCTCGGTAGATGATAAAGTTTTGTATTATTCGATACCCCAAGACGAAATGCTTGTTTGCGTGGAAAATTGTATTGATACTTACGGAGCAATCACGTTCCAAATCGCCTGCGCAGTGTCGACAGGAGGGTTTCTAGAACTTCTTTCCGTGTACCTTAATCCACTTATGTGCTTATGGAAGGGGACGTGTACCTTCGGAAACGCGGCGTGTGCATAGGGTCGTGCATTGCACCAGTCCTTAGCGACTGATACCTTGTACAAAAAAATAGGCCTCTTCTCAACACCCTCACGAGAAGCAACGTGCGGAAGGTGTTCAGGTATGTCGACGACTATCTACATAGACGCTGTATCCTGCTTTAAACATGCTCTCCAGCCGTTAACTATAGTGCACGAGATTCCTGTGTAAGGGTCAATCAGATTCCTTGATCTAAGACTTCATTTCTCTAAGGGGACAGTGTGCTGGGCCTATGAACCCAGAGGCGACAAGGCGCCACTGCCTTTCCAATCGGCGCACTCCGAACTGGTTAAAAGGGCCATTGCAGATCTGTGTTTGTCAAACGCGCTCAAGAAGTCGTGCATTCACATGATGGAAGCTAGCTTTCGTCGCCAGATTGAACGCCTTATGGAAGCTGGGCATGGGCGTCCGGAAGGGGAAGCGGTCCCCCCCCCCCCCCCCCCCCCTGGAATTAAGGATATTATTTATGCACTAGTTCCTTTTTGGTGCTAACCTACCGCCCGCCCCCATCCCCAAACATCGAGTGCCCCCCCCCCCCTCCCCTTCTGGAAAAAGTTCTGCGGAGGCCCTTGAAGCTGGGTATCCCTTGCATGTACTTGTGTCCGTCGCGGAACGATTAAGCAGGACACTTAAACTGCGCGACGACAGCAGCAGGAAGCCGAAAGATGAACAAGGATTGTTGCCCTTTCTTATGTCCATTACATCTCCCACCGCCTGAAAAAGATTGGCCGAAAAGCTGGAGTTAATGTTGTGCTCACAGCGCCGGAAAAACTAAAAAGTCTTTGCCGGCGCGTCAATGCCGAAGAGCCAGAAAAACTGCGCGGGTGTACAACAAATCACCAGACGCGGAAGGCGTTTTTTATTCCCCTGCCGTTGAAATGTGGAAAAAAGTACATAGGACAGACCTGCAGATGCACGAGCGAAAAACTGAAAGAACATAAAATTAACGTCGATCAAGCACGCAGCATATTGGAATACATGTGAGAGATTGCCCATCCAAAACTTGCATGGTTGAGTATGCACAATGTAAAGTGATCGATAAACACGCTGAGCAGCTGGTTCGCGAGATAATTGAGGCAGCCGAGATAGCAAAGCTTGGAGATGGTTGCATCAGCAAACCATCTGTACTTTTGACAAAAAAGAACTGGAGCTGTTGGATGTACGATGATTCTCGTGGAAGTGATGATACGTGTGGCAGAAGTCGCGTGTCTGTGTCTCGTGCGGTTCGCAACAGCGTGTGAAGCAATGCATGCCTCGAAATAAACTTGTTGAAAGTCAGCGCTCGTTGCGTGTTCTTGTTCTACGTGTCCCGTCTGTTTTTTTTTTTTTTGCTCTGTTACTAGAAGATGAATGACAAACAAGTCCAAGCTGCTGTTCTGGCTTTTCTTGCTGCAGGGGGCAAAATGTCAGTCGTTAAATTTTCACAGGCAGGTCCAACTCCATCATATTTTGAAGTTCTGTTTTTGTCGCGGTGACTTCTTAAGACCTTTAAGATAGCCGCGCCGAGAAAGCACGCGCTGAATAAACAAATATTGTATTACCCTGCTGTGTTGAAAGCAGCCGAATAATGCAGGAGCAGCATGGATTAGACAGCAAGCTGTTAACACGGCCTTCAAGAAACAGTGTTTGTCTGAAAATATGTTTTCAATCGCGAAAGCTTCAGTAAGCTCTAAAACGATAAACATCTCGCTGAACAGCATCATTTCTGTTAAAGGGAGACTGATGTTAAATTGAAGTTTGCATGTATTGATAGATCGCCGTT
The DNA here is from genome assembly GCF_055824585.1 of Amblyomma mixtum. Taxonomy (NCBI): domain Eukaryota; kingdom Metazoa; phylum Arthropoda; class Arachnida; order Ixodida; family Ixodidae; genus Amblyomma; species Amblyomma mixtum. The sequence continues at coordinate 47,139,000 of NC_143016.1, read as the reverse complement.
TTTCTCACGACTGAGACCACTTTCACTGAAAATGAGTTTTTACTAATCAGAAGAGGCCCAAATTGAGATAAACTACTATACCGGCCGTTTCTGCTAGCGAACTGCGATGACATCGTTATATCTTCTTGACCCAGACCCTCGAGGCTTGATTACACCGCAAACCACTTCTAAATGTGTATCAGGGGGATCTTCACACTCTTGATGCCACGAGTTTGAGTGTAGTGGGGAAAACAAAAGTTATATTTTTAATGAAATTTTTTCAGCAATAAATGCCTCTATTGCTGACGGGAAAACACACTAACACATATAGAAAGATACATATATAACTAATATATGTTTGGCAAGAGCGAAAACTGTACGAAGTTGTCATCAGTTTCTCATTAAAAGTTTTCTGCACTGCCATCCATCGGTAACTGATGACGGAAAATTTCCACGCAATTCATACCCTCGCAGTAGCCTCATCTAATTCGCGGGCGCCAGTCTGAGAGCATCCGGGTGTGAAAAAAAAAACAGGAAAAATAAATGCAGAGCACCATTTTAGCAACGCTTCCGCAAATGGCAGCCGTACCAAGCAGTTAATGCGCTGAGACGCTCGCGGCACGGTGTGTTGTTGTGCGTTGTTTTTTACACGTGCGTTGGGAGCAAGGACGACTGAGGATTGGCTTGACGCTGTTTCATGAGCGTGAGTGTCCGGAACTGCCATCGTTCGGAGAGCATGGAAACGTGAGGGAGGCTAAGTGGGGGCATGGCAAAAGTTGTCGAGCCTACCGGGACAGTGTATTAGGCCCGCGATCGATGCATGTATCTAAATATTCGGAAAGAGGGAGAGACAGAAAGGAAGAGAGACAGTCTCTATTGAAACCCCAAGTGCAGTATAGCTCTAACTTGCGCTGCCAGGGTTTCCTGGCATGCAGGGATTTCGGAGGTGGTGGAGTGAGCCAGTTCGTTCGTGAAAACGGCTGGCTTCGAGCTTGTGGCGCCTCTAGGCAACGACGTCTTTTAACGGCAGCCACGCCAGCATCAGGTGCCCAGATCACCGACCCACGGCGGATGTAAGCAAGAAAAGCAAACCCTAGAGGCAAGACGTGAGTGTCTTGCCCTCTCCTGCGTCGTGCTGCGTCGAGCAGTTCAGTACGTCGCGTTGCTGGAGTTCGAATGCTGTCTGCACTTTTGCAACGCGACATGAATGCCCATTGTGTTAACACGAAAATTAACGAATATTTATGTCTCACTATCCTGGACGCCACGGTGAAGGGCTCCAGATTAAGTTGATCACTAGATACGTCTCAGTAAAGCGAAGTAAAGACACCAGCCGTAATGGTCACGTGGTGATTTTTTTACGAGGAAAAGATCCTAGGCAAGACTACGTGTCAAAGAACTTTCAGCTGCTTGCAGCGTTCAACGTCCAAATAAAATGTATAAGCTTCTTGAGGAAACTTCAATCTTGTTACACAGTTCAATGATGGCATCGTTATCTGCATGATCGGGGCCTTCTACAGAATGGTGAAACATTTTGACCCTATGGTCATTAGCCGGTGCTCGCACTGTGGGGAGGTGGCTGACACATACCACATGGAGTGGGCCTGCCAGCAAAACACAGCCCTTCCCTCACACCCCCACCCTATACGAGAGGATTGGGAGGCGGCCCTGCTCGGCTGCTCGAAACTCCATGCCCAGCGGGCCTTGGTCCAGAGGGCCCGGACGGCGGCTTCTACCAATGAGGTCCCGGACTAGGGACTCCACATAGTATGTAAGGAGGCTTCCTTTTCACCACCACCGGCGCTGCCGTCAAAATATAAAAAAAAAACATTCCGTTACTGGAACGCAGCATCTCGCCGTGCTGCCACTTAAGGCGCGTTCTGTGTTGAGGACGGCGCCGACAGGGGCGCAAAACGGAGGAACGAGTTGGGCAGCGCGGACGCTCTGAAACTGGGCCTATTCGGATGCCGCACAACATCAACAGCGATCGGCTTGTGTAGGGCGGAGGGTTCAGCGCGGCGATGTGGTCCATTCGTGTGACGGCGTTCGTAATGCTCGTACGTATGCCCTTCAAGATTGGGCGACGCGAAAGAATTCAGCCAGCTTTAGCAAAGCCTGCCTTCATAGCCGACATCAGAGGACACGAATGAAACACTCGTCCCTCTCATCAGCTGAGACCTGGCGCTAGTCTTGTCCGCTGTCGTCGTCAGGAGCAAACGGTAATTGTCCTAAGCGTAGACGACAGGACGGTCATGTGTCCGATGTGGAGATCAGTGTCGCGTCCTTCGACGGCTGCAGCTTTAACAGTATAGCTCAAAGCGACGCCGCCAGCGCTGAATGAATGAATAATTTCCATAAAATATACAGTTTTACTGTGGAATTCAGGAAAACAGTTGCAAACGGGAATTTGACTGGTCTTCAATCCGCCTCCCGGTGGAAGCAGCAAATCAGATGCAGGTATAATAACGAATGACACATGCATAATTCCCGTGAAAAAAGAAGAAGAAAACAAAATAAACACGCTATGAAAAAAATCACTTCGCTTGACAGACCGAAAGAAAACAGCGCGTGTAACAAGGACACAGGAAGGAAGAAGACGCACACGAGCGCTGTGCCCTTGTGTCCTCGTTTCACACGCTGCTTCCTTTCGGTATGCACTACCAACTGTCCCGACACCTTGCTCAGCTGACGGGACAGAAATAATAGGAAAGAACAGCTGTAATACACTACACATGTTTACACAGAAGACTGAAGAGAAAACTGATTATACAAATATTAACGTGATAGCATTAAAGGCCCCGTTCTCATGAAAATCCGGCGTCAGCGTTGTCGGCGTCGGCACTGTGAGCGAAAAATGACGGGCGTGGCTCTGGCAGGTGGTCCCCATAGAGCAGTCTAGGAGGCAGGTGGGCCAGCTAGGTCACGTGACTTTGCGGCGCCATCACAGCCTGCCCCACCGGATAGTGAGCAAAGTGCCCGCCGTGGCAGTTGTCAGTTAAATTAATGATTGATCACTCGGGAAGAGCAACCATTGGCTTCACAAGGCCCACCGTAGGGAGCACCTGTCATCGCAGTGCAGTGGCGCATCGGTTAACCGCAGCACCACTGCGCCAGGAGTGGAGTGAGGACTCCCAGGGATCTGTGAATGCAAAGCATAGAATGACCAATTCTGCGTATATGGGAATTAACTAGGGGTGTGCGAATATCAAAATTTTCGAATACGAATCGAATACGAATACTGGGTTCCGAATATCGAATCGAATATCGAATAATCAAGGACAGACGCATTTAACCACTACAAAACATTATTTGAGCACGGAAGAACATCACAGTTCAACTATCAGTGATGAAATGAACACAAAAGATGTGTGTGGCTGCACAAAAAGCATCATAGTCTCGAACATTATTTTTAGAAGAGTGGAAATATCAGAGAAGATGGCTAGTACATAGCATTGATTAAGGCTAGCTTGCCATAAGCACAAAAGCGCGTTGCTGGAATGAACATAAAAGGTTGTCGTGAAGGAAAACCGGCTGCTCCACATGGTCAGGCACAAGTAGCTAGTTCCCTTCTAGCTGAAGCGACTTCTCCAGCCACAAAAATGCCCTCTCACTTGGCACTGAACTGGCACGCATTGCGAGGTATTTCGTGCACAGCTCTGATTATACCAGCGTCGCAGGTATAGCCACAAAGAGGCTCACCAGCGTAGTCAGCTACTGCATGGCCCAACGTTACGCATTGCTCTGGGCGCCGCCATATTGTTGTCTCTGTCGGTAGGACTTGCGGACCTAAATGAACGCCGGTGCTCGCAATAAAATATTCGGCTGGGTACGAATATTCGCGTCGGGTCGAATATTCGAAACAACACGAATGCTTGGATTTCGAATCGAATACGAATACTAAAAATATAATATTCGAACTATATTCGAAAATTTCGAATATTCGCACACCCCTAGAATTAACCCATTACGCTATCGCGTCATATCCTTAAGACGGAGCTTAAGTGTCCCGTGAAATTTGTAAAAGACTACGAGTAGACAAAATAACTAAATAAAACGTGTTTACAACATGAACTAGCATCAATTTCGTCGATGATTAGGCGGTTCGATAATTTAGGTAGAGTGTAACAAATAATTTGCCTTGAATTTGGTACCCGGGTGGAGCACAGACCTATATTCTCGAAACCTTGTGCAGTAATGGTGTCTTTTTATTTTCTGGTTGGCTATAGAACTAATGTGGTTTAGTTATATCTACACTCCTCAGCGTAAGTGAAGACTGATCGAAAATAAATAACCCCTAAGTAACTCTAGATCCTTAAATAGTGAGCGAGTACGGAAATCAGGTGGTACATTGCGCACAACACGGATAGCTCTCTTCTGAAGAAAAAAATTCTCAAGCAGATCATTTTGCAGTCTTGGCCATTCCTATACCATCACTAGGTGAAAAGTAAAAGCTAGCCTCATCATCCTATAATACAAACTTTGCATTCGCTGCCGCATTAAATATATCGTTAATAAAAGTATTAAAAAGAGAAGGTTCAAGATACTGTACTGCGGAATGCCAATACTGACTCCTTTCGCGTGGAATGCAATAATATTAATCTTCACAAATTCACATCTGACTCAGGTATGAACGAATTAGATGTAATTGCGATGCCGCGAATACCATGTAATGTATGAAATGCAACAAAAACTCATGACTAATACGGTCAAAGGCCTGGCTACAATCGATGAAAACTCCCAAGGCGAGGAGGCCTTTTGTGAAAATTTTACACAATAAGTCTTTTTGTTGAAGCAGGGCAACCTCAGGCGATCTACCCTTCCCAAACACAAATTGGCAATCCGTTAAATATCTTTTTCTTTAAAAAAATTAACAATACTCTGATATATAATATTCAAGCCTTTAGAAAATGTTGGGAGTATAGAAATTGGTCTATAGTTTGGCGATATTCGTCTTGCGCGAATATTAGTACATGTAGCGAATATTCACACAACGTTTGATTCGCGTTCGATTCGGTTCTTTCGCTCTATGATTCGTATTTGGTTCGATCTTTTACTACGCTGTTCGTTGCTGAGAACGGCACAACAAGTCTCGTCCGGGAGCACTCAGAGAGGAACCCTAGAGAACCAGAGAAATGGACCAGCCAGAGAGGAACCGGGTGTCATTTGGCTCCAATCACCGTGTCTGGTCGCGTCAGTGCGGTCGTCATCGACCGTAAAGAACGTAGCGTTGAAGTTTGAGCACAAAAATTGTGGCTGACACAAGCTCCGCCTTGAGGGTATGGCGCGATAACTTAACGGGTTAATTCACATATATTCAGAAGGTCATTCTCTACTTTACTTTCATAGATCCCTGGTAATACTCAACCCCCCCCCCCTCTCCTGGCGGAGTGGTGCAGCGGTTAAGCCTGCGATGGCGGGTGCACTCCGGTTGGCAGGTTGTGATGACGTCGCAAGGTCACCTGACCTGAGTGGCCCACCTGCCTCCTGGGTTGCTCTCTGGGGACTGCCTGCCAGTACCATGCCCGTGATTTTTTTGCTCACAACGCCGACACCGGATTTTCTGGTGAACGGGGTTCATCGCGTTAAAGGCCTCGTTTCCGGTGGCTCTTCGGCATACCGAGCACCGGGGCAGGCTGGCTGGCATTATCCCCGATTGTCGCGAACATGTCTAAGGACAAAGGGCCAGTTACCGCCTGCTTCCCCGGCCCCGCGTGCCTGCCTTGCGCGTCGGGTGTTATGAAGAACAGGTGTCGGCAACACGTGTGGACCCCCAGCAGGCCAGAGAACATCACATACTGACCTACTGCAGTCTACGTTACATCGACGGCATCCTCCTCTGCCTCAGGCTCAACAAGCTCCCCCTTAAGCTCTCCCTCAAGCGTGCCAATAGGCGAGAGTGTGGGATCACGTGCCAAAGTGAATTTCAAGGGACACTCCTTCCTCGGCCGGTCTTCCGCCATCTAGGGACTTCACAGCCTTATAAAACTCAGCAACGAATGCGCCGAGTGAGACTTTCCCGTTTGCTGTTGTCGTTGCACAAAATTTAAATAAACCCAGCAGTCTTCTTTTGATCATTATCCGAATCCTTCACTCGACAGAACTACTCCTGTCCTGGTTGGAACCTGCGTCGACTTGACCGAGATTCTGTCAAGCCTCTGCCCCGAACCCCACATCCGACATCGCATTCGATTCGGAAGCATAGCCTACTCATATTCGAATCGGTTTGGATATTATCCGCGCACCTCATACACCCGCAACACCTGCCAATACTCGCTGCAGGTTGTTGTCTATACTGGGAGGAACAAGGCGCACCTGTTGTCGGGCCCCTGGCATCGATTTCAGCGACGTCTGCTCGCACAGCACTGTTTTCATTCGCAAGTAAAGCTCCGGAGAAGCCCACCTGCGTCTCATATCGCACCCCAGCAGATACGTGTCCATATGTTCTCGCTATTTCCCGGCATGCGTACGGCTGTGTTGCAGCACGTGAGTGGTGGGAAGCTGTGCTCTGCTAACTTCATGTTCTCTACCAGATGATTTTATCTATATTTCTTGCTGAACACTGATGGCTTTGTTTTTACGGACGTACATAAAACAGCCGCCGTGCGCAGCCTCTACTCGTGGGTTCAAGGTTAACATCGACGCAGCTCTTTCCGGTCATAAATACAAGTTTTATGTGTACTCATCACGCTTGAACAGCACAGGATGGACTGCGTGCTTCCTTTGCTTCAGTGCTTCTCAAGCATATGTGTGCCGAGGCATATGTGCTCTCTTGGGCCAGCATAGGTGATGGGTGACCCCATGACACAATAGGGAACAAATGGTGCAACTATAATTGCAGTCTTGAAATAAACTAGCTTATTCAGGGGATTAAATCAGATCACAAAAGTACTTCTTAATAAAATAAATTAAAATATTTGCTGTCTGTGTCGGTGTCAAGGTTAGCGGCAAAGGCATCGTGCACTGTTAAAACAACTCGCTCCCCTTTTGGGTGCTTTCGCGTGGCCATTTGAAGGCCAACGATTTGCGTATTTTTGTTTATGAGTTTCTGTACGGCCTTCAATGCCGACGTAGGTGGAATTTATCACAACCTTGAAGACAGGAGAGTGAAAAAGGAAAAAAAAAATTCAACACACGGTGGCGTTAAGCTTTGACTCAATACTTTCCACAACGCCGGCGTGATGTGGCAGTATCACCGCTGAACACTACTTGGTGTTTATTACATCGATTACACCGTAATATATGAGTATCTCTGCCCCAGAAGTCGCCGTTAATTGTGTTGAGGTGACATAATAAACGGCAAACCCGAAGAGAAGCTGTAAGCAGTCCAGTCGAATGTATATATATGTGCCAAGACTTAAGTTCAAAACCATTTCATTAGATGCCTTGACATTGCCTGTCGCCTCAGTTAAAAGGAAGTTTGAGCGCTGAAAGAATC